>NW_019154101.1:6754018-7385129 GCF_002288905.1 Enhydra lutris kenyoni
AGCCTGCTTCCTCCTCTCTCTCTGCCTGCCTCTCTGCCTGCTTGTGATCTCTGTCTGTCAAATAAATAAATAAAATCTTTAAAAAAAAAAAAAAAGTCAAGAAATTAAAATTTTTATCAGAGGGTTTCTTTCCCCCCTCCCGGCCCCAGATCAGTTGTTCTTTTAGAATTTTAGATGTGTTGGTTACACAGCTGCATTTTAGGTAGCGATGTTCAGTTAATTGTTTCCCAGTTTTTGTAGTCCATGGCATTGCAAAGTTCCGGATGCATTTGCATTATTTGTAAGCTAGAAACCTTGTGGTGTGGAGCTGTCTATGATAGCCTTTTATTTTTATATTTTTATTTTTTTTTTAGAGAGAGACAGAACACATGTGCCTCAGGGCCGGGTGGCAAGCAGAGGGAGAGAGGGAATCTTAAGCAGGCTCCTGGCCCAGCGTGGAGCCCAGCGTGGAGCCCAGCGTGGAGCCCAGCGTGGAGGTTGATCTCAAGACCTTGAAATCATGACTTGAGCCAAAACCAAGAGTCGAATGCATAAGTGACTGAGCCCCCCAGATGCCCCTGCCACAGCCTTTTTTTTTTTTTTAAAGATTTTTTTTTATTTATTTGACACACAGAGAGAGAAATCACAAGCAGGCAGAGAGGCAGGCAGAGAGAGAGAGAGAGGAAGAAACAGGCTCCCTGCCCAGCAGAGAGCCCGATGTGGGGCTCGATCCCAGGACCCTGAGATCATGACCTGAGCCGAAGGCAGAGGCCCCAACCCACTGAGCCACCCAGGCGCCCCATGCCACAGCCTTTTAACACAAAGTTTATAGTTGTTAAAGCTGTAATATCCTTTTAGAGTTGCTGTTTTTCTTTTTTTTTTCGATCTTCGGCTGAGTTCACAGGTGTTCAGAGTGGTTTGACAGCTATCTAGCTGAATTCCTGGGACCAGACGAAATTAAGGTCTCCTACTCCTCTGCTATTGTGGATCTCTCTTGCAGTATCCTTTTTTTTTTTTTTTTTAAGATTTTATTTATATATTTATTTATTTGTCAGAAACACAGAGAGCACGAGCGGGGTGAGAGGCAGAGGGAGAGGGAAAAGCAGGATCTCCCCCAAGCAGGGAGCCCAATGTGGGGCTCAATCCCAGGACCCTGGGATCACGACCTGAGCTGAAGGCAGACGCTTAACCCATGGAGCCACCCAGGCATCCCTTGCTGTATCCTTTTTAATCAGCTTCTTTTTCTTTCCTCCTTAAACATAAACATTTTCAACTGGTGTTAAATCTAGTCCGTCCCAGATCTGTTTTACTTTCTGTTGTGTGATCATGAATCTGTGCGGAGATTTTCTCTGTAGATGGCAATACTCTACGGAAACGCCTAAAGTCCCAGGTCGCCTTCTGTTCTATTCGGATTTTAAAAAAGTCAACCAAAAAGGGATAGTGGAGCTTCTTCATACATTTCATGTATGAAACAGCATATTAAATTGGAGATATTGAAGGGGTGCCTGGGTGGCTCAAGTGGTTAAGCATCTGACTCTTGAATGCAGCTCAGGCCGTGATCTTGGGGTTGTGAGATTGAGCCCCGAGTTGGACTCCACGCTCAGCACAGAATCTGAGATTCTCTCTCCCTCTCCCTCTGCCTCTGCACTGCCCCCCACCCACACTCGTGTGTGCGGTCTCTCTCTTCTAATAAATTAAAAAAAACTTCTAAAAAACAACTGGAGATACTGATGAATCAGCTACCACAGTAATTTGTGTTAAAATCGTATTTAAGGTAGCTGCTTTTATGTGTATTTTATAATGTTTGCTTTTGTAAAAACAATACTGGGTGATAAGATTAGAGAGAAAATGTTCATCTGTGCAGAGGGTACATTTTCTTCATTAATTATTCTGCGACAAAACTCACAGGTTATACACATGGTATTTTCCAAAAGGACTATTAATAGAACCTTTTGAAATGAAATAGTATAAGACTATTTTAAAAAATGACTCACTGTCAGATTGAATGCAACTTTTTTTTTTACATACAACACTGGAAAAAGTGCTAAGTCATTGGCACCTCTTTACAAATATTTTTCATGGTTGCATTCATTAAATGTTATTACATTTCTGAATTTTTGCAAAAATGTATTTTATCATAACAGAATGGCATTATTTTAAAGGGTTTGAAAAACTGACATGGTCAATTCAGAAAAGGAACTGAAGTCTGAATAAGGTCACCGCATTTATGTTTTTATTTTAGTTTATTTAAATTCAATTAAGTGACATATAGTGTATTATTAATTTCATAGGTAGCTTTCAGCAATTCATCAGTTGCCTGTAACACCCAGTGCTCATTCCATCACGTGACCTCCTTAATGCCCATCCCCCAGTTACCCCATCCCCCCACCTCCCCTCCAGCAACCCTCAGTTTGTTTCCGACGGTTAAGAGTCTCTTATGGTTTGTCTCTCTCTCTGATTTTGTCTTATTTTATTTTACTCTCCCTTCCCCTACGATCCTCTGTTTTGTTTCTTAAATTCCACATATGATAATTGTCTTTCTCTGATTGACTTATTTTGCTCAGCATAATGCCCTCTAGTTCCAGCCACATTGTTGCAAATGTTAAGATTTCAATTTTTTTGATGGCTGGGTAATAGTTCCATCTATCTGTCTGTCTATCTACCACATGTATACCACATTTTGTTTATCCATTCATCTGTGGATGGACACCTGGGCTCTTTCCATAGTTTGCCTATTGTGGACACTGCTGCTATAAACATTGGGGATCAGATGCTCCTTTGGATGACTATGTTTGTATCCTTTGGATAGGTAAGGTCATCAAATAAAACACATACACATATGCATATATATATACATATATACACATATATACACATACACATATACATATGTGTACACATATGTATATATACTTGACTGATGGGGGGAGTGAATTTCATTGTGTATAGGTCTTCTAATTCATAAACATTTCTTGTATCAGATATGTTTTTACATATCTGATTTTACATATTTATAGTCAATATTTTTACATATTTATAGTCATGCATGGTAAAGAGTGTGTTTAAATTGTTATAAACAACGCATCATAAAAGACTGTGCTGATCTTGTGTAACTAAGGACTATGAATGAATTTGGTTGGTTTTTGGTGTTGTGAACTCACATGTTTACATAATCAGGGCCCTCATTTCCCCTGAGGTAATCACCTTTTAAGTGGCCCTCAAAATGGTTTTTTTTTTTTTAAGATTTTATTTATTTATTTGACAGACAAAGGTCACAGGTAGGCAGAGAGGCAGGCAGAGAGAGAGGAGGAGGAAGCGGGCTCCCTGCTGAGCAGAGAGCCCGATTCGGGGCTCGATCCCAGGACCCTGAGATCATGACCTGAGCCGAGGGCAGAGGCTTAACCCACAGAGCCACCCAGGTGCCCCTCAAAATGGTATTTTAAGATTACTTTGACCCAGAGCTTTTTGGTTTTTGACTTCTGCATTTAATTAATCAATTAATTAATTAATCAGAGAGAGAAAGAGAGCAAAAGCAGGGGGAGGGGCAGGCAGACTCCCCGCTGATCAGGGGTCCTGACGCAGGGCTCGATCCCAGGACCCTGGGATCATGACCTGAGCCGAAGACAGAAACTTAACCGACTGAGCCACCCAGGCGCCCCTGCATGTAATTTTTAAAAAAATAACATGATGATGATGATACATTTTTTCTCTATTGCTTCCAGCTAGGGGCTTTCTTTCCACCAGTAATTAAGAAGAAATGTTATTAAATGTTCATATTGTCATCCTTCCGTAAATATTCGAATTTTCCTATCATTCAGCACACTGCTGCTTCTGTCTTAATGCCGGCGTTAAGATCAAGAGTCTTTTTTCTCCATGAGTGCAGGCTTTGAAAACTTTTATTAAGTTACTGATACAATTTGATATTTTTCCATAATCTATATTTTTTTAAAAAATCACATCATGGCATCATCTGTCTAAACTCATCTCCATTAAAACTTGCCTTAAGCTACCAGATTGCCTTTGCCACCACTAGCCATACTGTATGTTTGTTTGTTTAATTTACTTTCACGATAAACTCTCATGTCATGAAAAATAAATAAGTGAATGTATTATGATCAACCCAGAATACATGCTGGTCCTTATCTCCTGTGAGGGCATCTCTTCTTCCTTGCTGGGGACAGTGGTATCACAGATGACCCTGCCGGGTCCCCGTCAGCTAGGAACTCCCTGAGCAGGGACCGCCTCCCTTCTTCATTTCGGGGGTGTTCTCCTAGGACGGGTGTCCTGTCTCCTTTCTTCTCTTCCCCCTGCTCCCAGGGTGACTTTATAAAACATGAATGGAAGTATGACACGCACACAGAAACGTGTGCAGAACGTGAGTACACCGCTCGCTGACTTCAACGGACCTCGTAAGGGGAGCCCCGGTCAAGAAACAGAACATTGTCTGTGCCTCCCCAGGTCCCTTTTCCTCTTTAGCCCCGCCTCCAGCCCTGATCCATTAAGAGAGAGACTCGGACTCAGCTTCGAGGTCCTGGGGGCCTGCCCCTGCTAGAACTTTCACAATCACAGGCCTTATTAGATGGTTGCCGCAAGCCTGGGGGCTGATATTATCCCCATTCCCAGTCAGGGAAGCTCGGCTCGGAAAGGGTAAGTGTACTGCTGGGGTCAGGGGGTCAACAAGTGGTGGACACTGGTCTTCTCAAGGGAATTGCATGTCACCCGTGACCGTCCCATTCTTTAATTTGTGCAAAGAGGGGTGAGGAAGAGTTCGCGGTAGGGTCTGTATATCATCAGAAATACAGGTGTGTGGACATCTCTGAGATTTGCCTGGAAGCATCCCTGGCTGCTTCTGGGGACTTCTGTCTGCACCCTTCATAATGCTTCCCAAGGGAGCCTCCAGGTTCTCTCAGGGCCCTGCTGAGGGCTGCAGTTGGCTGGTCTGGGAGTGGGTCAGGGATTCAAGGAATTCATCTGGGAATGCTGGTTTCCTTCTTTCTCTGGAAGTGTGCAAGTCAGCTGGCTGTGGTCAGTAATGAGGAGAAAGCCGGTATGCAGTGGGAGAGGGGGCGGGGGACAGAAGCAAAGCAGGAATGAGAAGAAGCTGGAAGGGCTTAGTGGGGTTTGCATGCCGGCTTCCAGTTGACCCAGAGATCCTACCCCATTCTTCCACTTCCTGCAGCCGGGTGGCAGTGTGACATGGCCCCCACCATCCCACACCACCCCACTCCAACTTTCCACGTAAGCCAGTCAGGCGAGCTGTGTCCAGGGAGCGAGAGTATCTTAATCCATAGAACAGAAAGGAAAATATTCAGTCCGTCTATTTCTCCCTGTCTACACACAGAGCTCAGTTTCCAGCTGTTTGAGATACAGATGGATGAAACGGCCTCCAGTGCAGAATAGGGATAAGATAACCCAACTTGTGGGATGGCTGTGAGGGTTGCCTGATGGAACAAATACGAAATACCAGGCCCCACACACTTTCTCATGATACAATGGATACCAGCCCTCTATCTGATAAGATGTTTGCAAATATCTTCTCCCATTCTGTAGGCTGCCTTTTGGTTTTGTTGATTGTTTCCTTTGCTGTGCAAAAGCTTTTGGGTGTCCTTGGTAGGAAGTGGCCATGGATGACATCTAAGGTGTCTTCAGACTGCACACCTCCTGATCTGGAAGGAGGCACTGAAGGATGGGCAGAATTTGGACGCGTTAGATGGGAGAGAAGTGGGCTTTCCACCAACAAGTGGCTGAGTCTTGGGGGTCAGGCCAGAGAGAGACGAGGGCTTGGAACATCTGAGAACACTGAGGAGCCTGACTGTTTATCAGAAGATCAGGTTGGGTAGGTGGGGTTGCTGACCCCCCAGGTCCTGGCCGCCAAGAAGGGAGCCCTGGCTGGAAGCCGTAGGGCAGGGATGCTCAGAAGGGATGTGGGGCCACTGGGCTTTGGGGAAGACTAGCCTGAGAGCTGTCAGACTCCCAGGGACCACCAGATAAAGAAAGAGTTGCTGGAGGCCCTGTGCTGAGGAGTCTGGTGGGCTTAGAAGACTTAGGGGATCCAATGGATTCTGCTCTATTCATAGGATTTGTCAACCTTGCAAGAACCCTATGCCTTTCTTTGGCCTGCCCTTCTGAATCTGCGGACCCCCTGCTCCATGGAGTGCAGTCCCTCACTCCTTGCCTTCCATCCCAGAGTCCAGTGTGTCCCTGGGGAGCTGCAGGGAGGAATGAGAGCTGCTTTGGCTTTGAGACACCATCAGGCAGGTCCATCCCATTTTGTGCCAGTCCTGGGAAGACCTCTAGTGCCCTCTCTCCCTCCCCCATCACAGGGCTAGGGGAGGCTCTGGTGCTCTGGCTGGGCAGTGCCTGGTGGCAGCCAGAGGCAAATCTCCCCCAATGGCTGGATTATATCCGTGTTTGCAGGCCTGGCTGTGGCCTTCTGCCTGGACTTGAGGGCCTGACCAGGGTTTGGAGCCCTGCGTGTGCGGTACAAGGTGGCAGAGATGGGGAGAGCTTGGGAACTTTTTCCACTCACCCCAAACTGGGGAGCTCTCCTGTGCTAGGCTGGTGGGCACTGGGCCAGCTCCTGGTCATCTCAGCCAATGAGAAACTTGTAGCTGGGAAGCAAGTTGGGCCAGGAAGAGAGAGAGAGAGAGAGAGAGGCAAAAGGTGGACCAGACTTACGGGCGGGACAGTGGCACATGGCGGTTTGGAGGACAGTAACGGGGGAAGGAGCACTACAGACAGGGGCAGAGCCTCCGTGGGGCTAGAGAAGAGAGACAAGGAGGAAGAGAGGCAAGGTCTGGCCTGTCCCCTCCTCCCCCGCCCCAGGCCTCTTGTTGTTGCTGAGCTGTTGCAGAGGCCTGTGTGATTTACATCGCGGGTGTGTCCCGAGCACCTGCTGAGCTATGATGACAGACTGTCCAATTTGAACTCCGTTGGACTGGGTAGCCTCCAAAGCTGCTGCAAATAGCTCTGACCTCAGCCATCGGCACGCCAGCCCCACCACTGGCCTCAGGGCTAAGGCTCCAGCCGTCATCACCACCACCAGCAGCGTCTCACTACCCCCATGGAATTACCAGCATCTTAGGTACTGGCCCCATCATTCCCGGCCACCCGATCAGCCTCCCACAAGGTTTGGGGGAGCTGGGAACCAGGACTTGAGTCAGACCTCCGAGGGCATCACCTATGCACCAGTGATTCTCAACAATTTGGGCCCCTAAGGGGACATTGGGCAATGCCTGGAAACGTTGTTGGTTCACAACATTTGGACTGCTGGTGGCACCCCTGGGTAGAGGCCAGAGATGGTGCTAAACATCTCAACAGCACGGAGCAGCCCCCGGACAAGGAATCATACGTTCCCAGATGGCAACAGTACGGAGGCTGAGAAACCCATCTCTGGAGGCCCTGTGATCTTCTGTGGACCTGACTCTGGCCCTCATCCCGAACTGTCACATCATGCTTCCGTTCCTGGACAAGAAGAAATCCTCACCAGTGCATCTTAATGGAAACCCCTATTATTCACACTTCTCGGCCCCCACAGCTTGCATTCAAAAGTGCAGAAGATGAAAAGTCCTCTGTGGCCACCATCGAGAAGGAAGACACACAGGGGCGCCTGGGTGGCTCAGTCAGTGAAGCGGCTGCCGTCAGCCCAAGTCATGATCCTGGAATCGAGCCCTGCGTCAGGCCCCCTGCTCCATGCGGAGCCTGTTTCCCCTTCACTCTGCCCCTCTTCCCCCGTGTGCTCTCTTTCTGTCTCAAATAAATAAATTGGAAAAAATAAAAAAAAAGAAGGAAAACACCCAGAAACAACTGATAGGCGGAGCACAGGTGCACCTGGGATTGAAGTCAGGCTTTCGCCTGGGGCCGGGAGGCAGGGACTGGGCTAGAACCCGGGGGTATAAAGGCAGAAGGAGAGCTCAGGCCTCCACTTGGTGCAATAGCCCAGCCTGGAGCAGCCCTTCCTCTGTGGCCAGTTGGGAACCGGCATCATGGAGTGGATGGTGGTGGCCTTGGTCAGCTTCCAGCTCTTGGAGGCGGCAGTTGTCAAGTGAGTCTGGGGCCTGGCTGCCGTAGCAGGAGTTCGGGCAGGAGTCGGGAGCCCTGTGAGGGGTAACCTGGCCAGGGGCCGCCCCACCAGGCTCCACTCCGGAGTTTCTGCTGGGACAGGGAGGGCTTCCTGAGCAGGTGTAAGCCGGGGACTCATAGGTCGGACGAGCTACAGCTTTGCCCTCATGAAATGTCTGTAACTGAACCAAAGGAGAGTTTGTCTACCAGAAGCCCTGTAAGGCAATAAGAAACGTGACCCCGAGCTTTTGCCATGAAGCAAGATCGGTGTGGTGCTGCCCGGGAGCGTGGGGAGCTAATGCTCAAAAGTCCCGAATGCGCTGATGGTTTGCAAGTGAGGGTTTTTAAGGGGAAATAATCAGAGACAAGGGGCTTGAGGTTGTGGATTCTTCTGAAAGGTCAGGGATTGGGTCAACCTCACGACTGAATGACTTGTCTTTCTGGCACTGGTCTGGTTTCTTTCTTTCTTTTTCTTTTTTATTTGTAAAGATTTTATCTATTTGTTAGAGGGAGATAGAGAGAGTGAGAGAGAGCACAAGCTGGGGGAGAAGCAGGCAGAGGGAGAAGGAGGCTCCCTGCCAAGCAAGGAGCCCTATGTGGGACTCGATCTCAGGACCCCGGGATCACGACCTGAGCTGAAGGCAGACGCTTAACCAGCTGAGCCACCCAGGTGCCCCTGGTTTGTCTGGTTTCATCAGCTGTGACTGGGTGGCCCTCTCCTTCCCTGCTCGGAATCCGCTAAACACCCCAGCAATGTGTGTCAGTGATGCTGTCTTTGTTAGCAAAAGCTGGGGCCACACACTTTGTGATTGTGCAGGCTAATTCATTTCTTACTCTCTTGGGCTTCCTTTTCATTATCTTAAGCAAAGCATCCTGGTGTGTTCCCCATAATCCTTCACTACAGGCTACATGCCTTGCTGAAGACTTAATCTGCTGGTGGGCGCACTTCCAGGCAAAGGAAAAAGCGCAGCTGCTTCCCCATCTGATGAGAAAAGATGGACCTGGGACAGAGTCGGGGTGATTGCTGTCCAAACAGACACTGAACGGCAGGTGTGCTTTCTTCCGCAGAAAGGAACGATGATTTCTGGATAGATAGACGTTTGCTAAAAACTCCCTTAAGGCCCATGATTTATTTAGCAGATGGCACAGGCATGTAAGCAGAGACAGCAGGAACGTAACGTGCACTCGCAGAGATGTCAGGAGAAAGGGAGCGAGGAGGCGTGGCTCCCAGGACCTGGGAGGGCGCCTGGCCTGCACACGGCTGCCCGTCTCACCCATGAAGACCGATGCCTCTGCTGAAGACAAGGCTCCTCGAAGAAACCTGTGTGTGATACGCAAGTTCTGGGGAAGCGGCGAGCCCGAACAACCATCAGTCTTCAAAGCTCAACGTGAATGGGTTCCGTGCAGAATGGGGAGCGAATGCGGGGTCTTGAGGGAATGGGGAATCAGGTGGGGAAAGAAATGCAAGGAGCAGGACTTCTGGAGTCCGGAATGAGCCTGGGTGGACCCACAGAGACCCCTGAGGCGATGGCAGCAAGCAGGTCTTGGAGGAGGAGAACCCGAGGGAGACGGGGGCAGAAGTGCAGACTTCATCAGTTCCAATTCCAGGGCGGGTCTGGGCTCCAGAACACCCAGGCCAACTTCCACTGCGCCTGCGTCGGGAGAAGAGCAGTGACCGGCCCCAGGCCAGACAATTCGAGGCAAGGGCAGACACAGGATCCTTTCTTCTGAGTCCCAGTCTAGTGCTGTCTCCCATACCCATACTGTGTCTCAGTCATCCAGGACCAGGTGCCCGAGGGCCACCACCAGAGGGGACTGGGGTGAACTCTGCTATCTCTGAAATCTTTCTTAAAATGCATATCTCCTGGGCCACCTGGCTGGATGACTCGGTAGAGCACGTGACCGTTGATCTTGGGGTGCTGAGTTCAAGCCCTACACTGGATGTAGAGCTTACATAAAGACAATGCATATATCCTGCCAGGGCTAATGGCCAAAGTCCTCCTTCTCTTCCAGGGAAGGAATTTATGGGATATCTGAGAGCAAAGGGCCAGGAGAGGATGTGGACCCTCGAGATGGGATGTGGGCATGTATTGGGGAAGGTTTTTGTTTTCTGAATCGTGGATCAAGTCCTGCGAAGAGCTTTGAAGAGAGGGAGAGGGAAAGAGAGAGGCAGAGGGAGAAAGAAACAAAGGAAGAGACCTAGGGAAAGAGACATGGAGACAGAGAGAAAGGGAGGGAGCTGAGACCAGAGCAGGAGCGAGAGGGAGACACACACAGAGACACAGTGATAGGCACAGGAGACACGGGGGCTGGGGCCTGAGGGATGCAGTTGGAGGTGGCGCGGCAGGGAGGGATGGAGGAACCAGGACTGTCAGAGGTGCTGTAGGAAGGAGGGAGGGTCCTGCCCTGACGCCAGGCCTCCTTCAGAGTCCCCCTGAGGAAATTAGAGCCTATCTGTGCAACCATGAAGGAGAAGGGCTTACTGGGGGAGTTCCTGAGGACCCACAAGAATGACCCTGCCCAGAAGTACCACGTTGGCGACCTCGGCATGGTCTACGAACCCCTGGCCTATCTAGATGTAAGTCCTGACCCTCCGTGGGGGTTCCCTCTCCTTGGGGCCAAAGACTGAGGCTGGACTCCCGGGGGTGTGCCGTGCTATCTCTCTGTACCCTCCCACCTGGCGCCTGCGTCCTGCTCCCTTCTCTCACACCTGTCAGCCCCCACTGAGGGTCTGTGTGTTCTGGGCAAGTACGGAAGATAGGCTTGGGCCTCTTCCTCTGTGGCAGGTTGTAGAGCAAAGGCTCTGTCCAAGCAGGAGGCTGGGCCTGAGGGTCTCTGTATCCCTCCAGAGCTAACAGCCTGCCCCATGGCCCCCCAGAGTCTGTACCTTGGAGAAATCGCCATCGGGACCCCACCGCAGAACTTTCTGGTCCTTTTTGATACCGGATCCTCCAGCCTGTGGGTGCCCTCGGTCCAGTGCCAGAGCCAGGCCTGTGGTAAGTGCAGGGCTCGCTAGGGAGAGTGGTTGGCAAGGGAGGGTGCGGACCGCCTTGGGGGAAGGGGCAAGCGTGGCAGGGATGGTGGGGCCTGGGGGCTTCAATCCTGAGAGTCAGGGACTTGGCCAGGGTCAAGGGGCATGTGCAAGACCAAAGGAAGAGGCTGGCCCTAGGCCTGGGTGGTCTGTTTGTCTTCCCTCTCACCAACACATGCTCCTTCACCTGCTCCAGTCTGCCCTCTGCCCTCCGGCTCCATCCATGCCACTCTGCTCTGCTCCATTCTGTTCCCTGCAGACGACACCATTCCATCTCACCAAAGTCGACAACAGTCTTTCCATGTCACTCCACTCCGCTGCTTACTAAGTTCTCAGCGCGTGTCTCCTAGACGCAGGGGAGAACAATGCAAGAGCTGGTCCCTGTCTTGTAGCCGTATTTGTAGAAAGGCCAAGTTCCTCTCCTTAATGCTGCCTTGGTCCCTGCCAGAGCCTGGGGGTTTGGGTCCTGACACTTCTAATCCAAAGGGTCCCTCACTGGCCACGTCCAGGTTTTTGACAGTGTGAGGGTGGAGGGAACGCAGGGATTCCCTGGAAGTTCATTTGTTCCCACAGCTGATGAGTGATTTCTCAGGAGGGGATCTGCAAGGAGGGGGCAGGGAAACAGAGAAGGATTCTAGGCCACCTACCTACCAAGGGTCACGGTCAAAGAACAACGCAAGATTCTGCAAGTCAGAGGGGGCTTTGAGGCCAAGCCTGGCCACCCTCACATGGGCCTTCCTGTGCTCCCTGAACCCTGAGACCATGTGTCCTGGGATGCTGGGGTCCCAGGATGGGAGCACAGGCTGGGACTCGGGGGGCAGCCCTCTGCCTGCTGGCCTGTCTCCCCAAACTCTCCTTCCGCTGTAGCCACTCACTCCCGCTTCAACCCCAATGCGTCCTCAACTTACTCCGGCCACGGGCAGACCTTCTCCGTGCAGTATGGCAGCGGCAGCCTCCGTGGCGTCTACGGCTATGACACTCTGAGGGTGAGCCGGGCTGCAGGCCACTCTGTGCCCCAGGATGTGGGAGTTGTCCCCGGGACTCTGACTTGGCCTGGAAGCTCTCAGACCTGAGTCTGATGGGAGTTTAGCCCGAGAACCTGAGAATACAGAGAAAACCTAGTGCTCTACTGAGTACAAACCAGCCGATGAGTACACCAAGTGCCCCTCCATGCCGTCCCCTTCCCACACTGAGCGCCCCCGATGAAGGGGATGACCTAGTCCTTTAGTGAAGGAGCTTAAACTGGGGGAGGGGGGTCAGGGAGAGGAAGATGGTGGAGGGGGGCTGCAGCAGCAGCCAGAGAAGGCCACTTGAGAGAAAACTTGGCTCTTGCAAGATGTGTCAAGAAGGCAAGGGGCAGGTGGTGGGTTTATGGACATTGGGGAGGGTATGTGCTACGGTGAGTGCTGTGAAGTGTGTAAACCTGGTGATTCACAGACCTGTACCCCTGGGGCTAATAATACATTACATATTTATAAAAAAAAGAAGGCAAGGGGCAGGGGTGAGGGAGGGATGAACAAGGGAGCCTCGAGGGTCTTTTGGGGGAGGGTATGGGGAGATGAGTGGAGTTCCACTTGTCATCTCCCATCCCCTGTGTCCCTTCCAGGTCCAGAGCGCTCAGGTCCCCAACCAGCAGTTTGGCCTTAGTGAGCACGAGCCAAGTCCCTATTTCCTCCAGCTTAAGTTTGATGGCATCATGGGCCTGGCCTACCCAGCCCTGGCAGAGGGTAGGAGCGCCACGGCTCTGCAGGGCCTGCTGCAGGCTGGCCTCCTCTCCAGCCCGGTCTTCAGCTTCTACCTGGGCAGGTAAGATACTGCTTGGAGGGGTTCCTGAGCTCCCAGGCAACTCCCCCCATCCTCCCCAGACCCCAGACAAGTGAGCTCAATGCTTTGGGGGTCGGGGGCTTCCCGTCAGGCATTTGGCTTCAGCTCCTACTGTGTCTAGGACTTTCCTCCTGGGCTGTCCTCTCCTGTCCAATTGTCCCCCTGTCCACATCCTTTCCCTCATCTCTGTGTCTGTCCCCAGCCCACTCAGACTTTGCATTTCGTCACCAGTTCAGAATCTTTCCCTCTTCTGGGTGAACTTAGCTTTGAGTAGGCTGCTCATTCTGGATACCTCTTGGATTTACCTCCTGCCCAGAGCTGCAGTTAGCTCACTGCCTTCTGGACACTTCTTTTGTGTACAATCTATTGCTTCATCTCCTTTGATGTATTGTTCTCTCCAGGTCCTGGAGTCTTCTGGTCAAGGTTCATCATTTGCCCCTAATAGGGTGTTTTTCTCACCAAAAACACAAGCCATGCAGCCGCTTAGTGTGGGTGCCCGGGAGCCAGGTGGTGGGGGTGGAGTGAGTGGCCTGTGGGGGACTTTCTTTCCTCTCCAGAGTTAGCCAGCCACCTTCTGGAGATAGTCAGCATCTACTCTCTCACCTTAATCTCCTGAGTCTGACTATCAACAGTGTTACCCTGCTCCTAATGCTGCTGACTTAGTCTCACCTCTGATTACAATTCATTCTGAGTTTCTCCCTTAGGAGCTCTGCCCAATTCCACACTCAGGGTCGGCTCCCAGGGGAGGCTGAAAGGAGCAGGGAATATCCTTCTCTCCTCTTTGCCAAGGCCCTACCTCCTTCCAGTCCCAGAAGAAAAATGATAAGTGGGGCTCAGGGTGAGACTCCCAGTGACATACGACACTAGTAGCAAGAACTGGAAGAGAGAGAAGAAGGGTGTGTGGGATGGGGCGGGGGCCACACAACCAGCAGCTTCCCCAGAGGCCCTGCTTCTGGAACCAGAGGCATTGGGAATTCTGAGGGGCTCAGCCTGGAGCTGCAGTGATAAAGGGGGATACAACTCCTTCCCTAAGCAGACCTAGTGTGAGGGGGAGACACAGTGTTGTCCTTGGGGGCCCAGTCTGAGGGAGGAGACACAGCCCTGCCCCCAGGGAGCCCCAGTCTGAGGGGGAGACACAGCCCTGACTCAGGGAGCCCTAGTGTGAGGGAGGGAGACACAGTCCTGCTCAGGGAGCCCCAGTCTGACGAAGGGAGGCACAGCCTTGCCCTCAGGGACCCCAGTCTGAGGGGAGACATAGACCTGCCCTCAGGGACCCTAGTCTGAGGGGAGACACAGCCATGCTCTTAGGGACCCCCAGCCTGCAGCCAGGGCAGGACCTCTATTTCCCTTTGAGGATGAATGTTCAACAGGAAATCTTTTCTATAGCGATTTCCCTGATTCACACTTCCCTTTCCCTTCTGCAGAGGTATGAGCTCTCAGAATGGAGCAGTTCTCATATTTGGAGGGATAGACCACAGCCTGCACAGTGGACCGATCTACTGGGCCCCCGTCACCCAGGAGTGCTACTGGCAGATTGGCATTGAGGAGTGAGTCTGTGCTGGAGCTTGAGGACCTGGCAGGCTTCGGGCATTTCATGTTATGCACCCACAGACACACACACTCTCTCTCTCTCTCACTCACACACACACACACAGGTAGGTACTGCTAAGAGGTACACATAGGAGACCCCTGAAGGCTTCCCCCACAAAGCCACAGCTATCCTCTGCTGGAGACTGAAGGCCCAGCTCAGCCTGGAAAAGTGGGTGAGGTGGGCACAATATAAATGGGGTAGGTCTGGAATCTCAAACATTCTAAACCCTGTGGTTCAACACTATGTGCTTACTAATTGGAAACTATGATGTATTGGGGGGGGGATTAATGTGGTCATAGTACTTAAACCGTTCAGGGACACTGGCTTCCAGTGTTTCTAGAACCTTCCTTGGAACTTTAAATAACAACGTTCTGTGGCCATTTAGGTGGCCTTGAATAGACTCTGAATGGTGTGAGGCAGGGGGATGGTTGGAAGGACCTCTGCAGAGTCCTTACCTCCAGGTATACCACGATTCTGTGGCTGTGGCTGTTTGTCCCTTGGGGGTGGGGGAAAGCCCACTTCCTAGATGCCCTGAGCTGGAGGTGCTGAAGGCGTTCATCTCCTCACCATTCAGGTTCCTCATTGGTGGCCATGCCACGGGCTGGTGCTCCCAGGGCTGCCAGGCCATTGTGGACACAGGCACATCTCCGCTCACTGTACCCCAGCAGTACCTGAGCGCCCTTCTGCAGGCTACAGGGGCCCAGGCCAACCAGTACGGACAGGTGTGTCTAGTGGAGGCATCCTCCTTCTTTCGGAGAGGCCCCCTGGGAGGCATTTATGATTCTTTTGGGAATAGCCCCACTCTTGGCCTCCATGCTCCTAGCTGTCCCAAAGCCCTGGAGGTGGGTGGGGGGGCGGCCTGGGAGGACTGGGGCTGGGGGCTGGGTCTTGAGCTGGGAGGGTAATGGGTGGCTACTATTGGGGCAGAATTTCCTTGGAGCTTCAGCCCTTCCAAAGTAATGGGTTAAACACTTTCCAGGCTTTGGAGTAAGATCAAACTAACTGGACTGTGGGGCCAGGCAGGGCCCCAGCGGGATCCAGGGCACTGAGGGGTGGGGGTTGGCAGGTCCTCTTAGGTGGGCGATGTGGCACCTGGGGCCTTGCTCCTCTCTGCAGTTTACTGTGGACTGTAACAACATCCAGAACCTGCCCACCTTGACCTTCCTCATCAGTGGTGTGCATTTCTCCCTGCCCTACCACTCCTACATCTTCACAGTGAGTCTGTAGGGACGCGACGGCTGTGAGGAGGGGCCGGGGGCCCGAGATACCGGGTCTCCTCACCACGTGCCATCCTCCAGCTCTTCGTGAGCCCCGCTTAATTTTCTGCCTTCACTGGTTCCAAACCCCTACGCTGGCACGAGGCCACGAAACAGAAGTGCCATCTGTTATTGATTACTATTACTAATGAGTGTGGAGAGGCGCTGGGGTATGGGTTGTGTACTCACTAGGTTAAGCCCTATGGGAAGCATTTTGCCTACACCATCCCACTGAACTGTCAGACCATTTGAGGAAGAGGGTGCTAATTTCTATTTTACAAGTGAAAACTTGGAGGTCCAGAGAGGTTAAGAAACAGACGCAAGGCTACCCAACTAGTCGGGGTGAAACTCAGGTTGGCAGCTGAGCTGGTCTGGCTTCAGGGCTTCGCCAGCAGGCTGACCTCCTCCAGATGGGGAGCAAAAGGGAGGCGGGTGGGAACTTGGGGAGAGGAGACTGCAGACGGTCACCACAGCCTGCTTCCACCCCTTGCAGAAATCCCTCCTACTCTGGGGCTCAGCTGGCCTGTGAGCCCCCAAAGGTCACAAGCCTGGCTCCCTCATTTATGCATTTCGCACTCCTGGCCTGGGGCTTAGGGCTGAGCAGGGCCCGGTCCATGGGTGAGCCAAGGAACGAGCGCTGCCCTTCCGTGTTGTGCAGGGAAATGGCGTTTGCACCATTGGGGTCCAGGCCACCTACCTGCCCTCCAGCAGTGGCCAGTCCCTGTGGATCCTCGGGGGCGTCTTCCTCAGGTCCTACTATTCCATCTTCGACATTGGCAACAACAGGGTGGGCTTTGCTGCTGCTGCCTAGACTCAGCGCCTAGACGCCTGGCTTCCTTCTTCCTCTCCACCCCCGGCCCTGCAGGCGCTACTTCTCTGGAATCAGCCTTCTTTCTCTGGCTTCGGGGCTTTCTGTCCTAATAAATAGTTCTTCTGCATGTTGGTCAGCATGTTGTTTTTTGAGGGCCGATGTGGCCTGTAAGGCAGCTCCTGGTCACAGGAATGGGAGGGAAGACGGATTCAGGGGAAGATGTGCTTCTACTGGACCTGTTCTCCCTCAGGGGCTAAGAGTTTTGTGGGGGTGGGGAGGGGTGTCACTGAGGTTCTAAGAGAGATGGGGCATAAGGTAGGGCTTGGGGAGGGGCCCCGGACCCCTCAGAGCTTGGAGTCTCTCCACAACTTCTCTCTACTCATGGTAATGACATTGAGGCAGGCATTCCTTTGTGACGCGCCAAGGGGCCCTATTACCACAACCCAAAATGCTCTCCTGACCTAATGGACCAAAGGACCGGCAGAACCACCCCAGACAAGCCCACTAGCACTGTGACGAGGGCTCCCATCCTCCCACCACCCAGGCCTTCATCTCCTCACCTGTGATCAAGCTTGCACTGGGAGCTTCTGAGAAATGCTAGATGCCCACGTACACGTGTGACAGTCATGGCTCCTTCCGGAAGGGGGGTGATGCTCCCAGAACCTATTTCCAGAAGGGCTTCAAAAGGTCTGGGCTGAGTGAAACTGATCACATTTTCACCTAGAATCCTCTGCCCCCGGGGGGAGGAAGCTAGGACTGATGAGGCTTGAGGAGGGGTATTACTGGAAAAACATAATGGGAGGGTTGTAGGCTCCTTGTACACATTTCTTTCATCCCATCCTTCACTAGGCTGACCCCAACCTTGCTCCTTATGTGCAGTGGCAGGGGTGAAAGACAAGATCTAAGTCCAGCACTCCATTCCAAAACACGAAGGAAACTGAGGTTTGCCACGTAGTACTTTCTATAGCAACAGCCCACCATCTGGGACCCTACTACATTTTTCCTAGACTCTGGATAAGACAGCATGCTGCACGCCTCTCCTTGGGGTCAGAGAAACCACGGGGTGTATCATAGTGAGCTGTAGTTCGTGACATCTCTGAGTAAGAAGCAAAAAACAAACAAACAAACAAAAAAAAACAACCTTGCAGAAGAGGCAGAAACGAAGTGGAACTTAAGTTCCAAGTCAAAAAGCCATGGCCACGTACACAAGCCAGGGCCCACAGAGTGGGACTACAAATCCCGGCGTTCCTGGCGGAGCCGATGGGAGGGACTACATTTCCCCGCGGGCGCCGCGGTAGGCCCGCGAGGGGCGGGGCGGGGCGGGGCGGACCGCGGGGCGTGTGCTGCCCTCTGCCGGGCTCGGCGGGAAGTGGGTGCGGATTGACAGGGGGAGCCCCGGCGCCCGGCGCGGGGCTTGGTGACAGCAGAGGCGGCGGCCGCGGGCTGGACCTAGGGAGCGGCGGCGGTGGCGCCGACGGCAGCTGGAAGGGCGGACGGGGCGGGCCTCCCTGGTGGCGCGGAGCCGGAGGAGTCCGGGAGGGGGCGGCAGGCGCAGCTCGCGGGCCGGACACCTGAACTTGGGACAAGTTGCCAGAGCCGCGGGGCACAGGCGGCGGACGGATTGACCTTCAGAGCTAGGTGAGCGGGACCGGGGTGCACAGAGGGCCCGGAACCCCGGACCCGGGCTTCCCCGCCCCCATTGTGGGTGCGGGAGACAGGTGGGTGGATGGGGGTGCCGGCTGAAGAGGGGACAGGGAGTGTGTGTGCCGCGCCAACACCAGCTCTGCGGTCCGTCTAGTCCGGGACTCTCCGCACATGGCCGGAGCGAAGCTTTCTACGGAGCCCGGGAGCCCCTCCGGCCCCTCACTGCAGGCCCGGGCTGGGGGCGGCTTCTCCGCGACCTTATGTAACCAGGCGGGAGGGGCCGGGGCGGGCATGGGCCTTCCCGACTCGGGAGCTGGGAGTCGAAGGGGCGGGAGGCGTGGGAGTGAACTTGCAACAAGTTTGAGGGACGTGTGGGCCTTGCGCCTACTCCTTCTCCACCGGAGGCGGCTGGGGCGGGTGGTACGGGGGAGGGCGCCGGAGGCCCGGGAGGTGTGCGGGGGCCGAGTTCGCCCCGGCCAGGCCCAACCTGGATGGTCCCGGGGAGTGGGAGGGCCGGGACGGCGCCACGCCCCCGGGGCTGGGCTGCTGGAGCGGGGCGGGTGGAAGTACCATCCCTCCCTCCCTTCCCGTCTCTTCCTCCCCCTCGGTGTCTTAAGAAGCGGCTAGTCCCCTAGTATCCTGAGCTCAGTCTTCTTCTCCCCTTTGCATTAACTCCGCGACCTCTGGGAACCCCAACCCCAGAGCTCACGCTTCGCGCGCTCCTCTTTCTGCTCCCCGGAGCTCCCAGCCATCTGCCCCAAGTACCCCCACCTTCTTGGTCCAGAATCCCGGAAAACACGCCCCCTTCCCCTTATTCCAGGAGTTCGTACCGCCCAACCCCTTGACGTCCCTCCCTCGAAATCCTCGCGGGGTCTCCTCCCCACCTCCCCAAACCCGGGTGGGCCACAGGGGCATAGCGCGTGCACTTCCCTCCTCGAAGAGAGCGGGTTGATGCCAGCTTTGTCCCCGCCCCTCGGCCCCTTCCCGGCCCGGGGTTCTGGCTTCACGCACCGCTGCCTGGAGCTGCTCCGGTTTGCGCGAGCAGGTTCGCGCCGCAGCAGCCTGGCGCGCCCCAACCCCGCGCCCGCGGGGAAGGAGGGAGGGCTCCCGGGGCGGGGCTCCTCTGCACGCGCGCCCGCAGTGTCCCCAGCTTCCCCTCCCCGTTCCCTGGCGGCCGCTCACTGCGGAGTCCTTCCCACCCCAGTCCACTCCAGCCGGGATTCTCTCGCCTGTCTGTTCCGGGGACGGTTCGGCTCTGTTTCTGGTCTGGACTTGAGCGCAGTTGCCTCCTTTGGCATTACGCCCGCAGGAAGTGTCCGTGAATTAAAACCGCGCAGCCCCCACCCTGAGTGAGGGAGGCTTAGTCCAGCTGAGAAAGGGCAGGGCCCGTGCAGGCCCTTAGTGATACTTCTCAGATGTGGGCTCAGACCCCTGCACCCGCCCAGTCCAAGATTCCACTGGCCCAGGACCTGGCAATTGGTGGGGGAGGAAGGTGGCTCTGGTTTCCTCTTGGGCGGCCAGATGGGGTTGGCTCTGATCGGAATGTAGTTCCTGGCTCTTTAGCCTGTTGGCTCGGAGGCCCTCTGTGTGCCCAGCCTGGTGGAGAGCCTCCAGGCCTTGCCCTCAGGCGGATAACAGTCTAGGGGAGAGATGCCAGCAATAAAGGCTGGTCTTAGACGCGGCCAAAGGGGAGAGCCCTGCGTGGTTAGTTTGCTGGTATGCTAGTACCATGCCTCAGTTTCCCCAGCTGTAGGAAAATGAGCAATTCACTTGGCCCTCTTCTTTCTGTCTGCCCCCCACCCCCTAGACGCTAGTTCCCCCAGGAACTAGAAAGCATAAATGAGAGGCTGTTTGTGTGACTCTGTGCTCTGTCTGCTTTTCTGGAAGGGAGCTGATACTGCTTACAACTCAGCTCTAGTAGGTGCGGACCAATGGGAATCCTGTTTCGGTCCCGGGGAGATGGTGCAGGGCATGGGGCAGGGGACCCTTCCCCCGCTCGAGTGAGCACCAAATCCATGGAGAACCAGATGGGCTGCTGAGGGCTGAGAATTGGGTGACTCACAGTCAGAGGTGGGCAGGGGGTGGGCCAGGGCCTGGGACGATGGGCCCACCTAGGGCCCACCCCCATGGCCAGTCAGCCCCCTTTGAGCCTCAAGGCTGGAAAGTAGGTAGGAGGGGCCTCCCACCCTTCAGGGCTGGCTGTCCTTTGGGGGTCTGGCTTCTGGCCCTCATCCCTCTTGGGGCTTTGTTTATGGCTGTAATTGTATCATTAGCTGGGGTTTTATAGAGTTACTTAGCACCTGCCCCCACAGGGAGTGGCCCAACCACCCCCTGGCTTCTGTCTCTTCCTTTTCAAAGTCAACTTGGTTTCTGCCCATAGCAGGGGTTTCCCCAACCGCAGCAGGCATGATATCCAGGTTAGGCCTTTGTCCTAGGGATGGAGGGCCGTCAGCACTTGGGGCCCAGCTTGGGGCTGCCCTGGACGTGACCGTGGAAATTGGGTTGACCTCCTCTGATGCTGAGGGAGGGAGGTCAGGATTTCCAGAACTGCCACAAGTGTCAACCCCCCACGATGCTGCAGGTGGACCCGTAGGTAACGTGTCTATTGTCCTCTGAAAAAAGAGGGAGGAAAAGGTACACTCCTTCCAGGCTGCTGTGAGGGTTCAGGGTAGAGCAGTGTCTGGTACGTGGTGAGTCTGTAGTGTTGCTCTATGTTTCACTGTGGGGTGCGGGGCGTGTGTAGTTGAGAGGAGTGTGTGTGTGTGTGTGTGTGTGGTGATGAGATGATGGGTATCTAGGTACCTGTGTACAGATGAATCGTCCGTGTGTGTGTCTGTGGGGGTATAACCACATGACATGTTGGTGGAATATTCATCTAGTCTCTTTATGCTATAATAGAACAACATTCTAAGAAAATTCAGTTATAAATAATAGTTGCATTTATTGTCTTTACTTTTTTTTTCCTTAAAGATTTTATTTACTTATTTGTCAGAGAGAGAGAGAGAGAGAGAGAGAGTGCGCACGCACAAGCAGGGGGAGCAGCAGCCTCCTTGCCAAACAAGGAGCCCAATGTGGGACTTGATTCCAGGACCTTGCGATCATGACCTGAGCCAAAGGCAGATGCCCAACCGACTGAGCCACCCAGGTGTCCTGTGTATTTACTCTGTAGAGTGAGGTAGGAGTGATTATTTTCGTTATCCAGATTCAGAGAAGTTAAGCAAGTTGCCTGAAGTCACACAGCATGGAAGAGGTAGGGACTCTAACAGAGGTTCAGCTTCCTCCAGAATCCATGTTCTCAATCTCTCAAGCAGACCACTTCGGGTTTCTCAGGAGTTCTCTCTTAAAAGGTGGGCAGGTGGGGGTCTGGGAACCTTCTTTGCCCCATGCAGGGTCTCCTGCTCTGAGCAGGGGTGTAAACTGGCTGAGGCCTCTGCCCCAGGGCCACACCTGTCTCCTGGCTGTTCTTCTGAACTCTGCTGACACAGGTGACCAAAGGACCTCTGGTGAGGACTCTCCTGACTGGCCCCGGGGAGGAGAGGAGTTCAGACAAGGCTCCCCGGGTCTCCTTGGAAACCTCACACATTAACTTGTGTGCAACCCTCGCTAGGCACTTGTTTACTAGATGTGGGGAAAGGCTGCGGCAGCTACTGAGTGAGAATGAGCAGCCACCAGTCACGAGAACACAGGAGTCCCTTCCCGGCCAGCCGGTATGGGCGTGCAGGTCCCACTGCTCTCAGCCTCCGTCTCCATGGCTGGGAACCTATCACCTAGCCTGGGGTGGGGGGTGCGGTTTCCCCTCTAATGTGAACCTTCTATGGCTCTCTGGCAAAGGCACCAGACAGGAGAGGCTCCCCAGAGGGTCCCCGGGGGAGGGGGACACTGCTGAAGTCCACTCTCTAGAGCATGAGCTCAAGGCTGGCCTGGGTGGTACGACCAGCCAGTTTCTCTTGGGACATAATCAGAGCCAGCACGTACTGAGCCCTGAGCTAAGTGCCACGTCGCCAGGATATTGTTGAGAATAGGAGCTCCAGGGCCAGGCTGCTTGGCTTGGAATCCCACCTCTGACATATCCTAGCTGTGTGACCCTGGGCCAGCTGCTTAACCCCGCTGTGCCTCCATTTGCATGCCTGGAAAGCAAGTGTTAATGCTAGCACCTGCTTACTAGTGCTACAGGGAGGACTGAGTATTGTTTTTTAAGATTTTATTCATTTATTTTAGAGAGAAATAGAGAGAACTCCAGCAGGGGAAGGGGTAGAGGGAGAGGGAGAGAGAGAATTCCCAAGCAGACTCTGTGGTGAGTATGGAGCCCAGCTCAGGGCTCAATCCTAGGACCATGAGCCAAAATCAAGAGTCAGACGCTTAACTGACTGAGTCCCCCAGGCACCCCATCTGGGCTGAGTATTTTTTTTTTTTAAGATTTTATTTATTTATTTGACAGACAGAGATTACAAGTAGGCAGAGAGGGAGGCAGAGAGAGAGGAGGAAGCAGGCTCCCTGCTGAGCAGAGAGCCCCATGCGGGGCTCGATCCCAGGACCCTGGGATCACGACCTGAGCCGAAGGCAGAGGCTTTAACCCACTGAGCCACCCAGGCGCCCCTGGGCTGAGTATTTTGACATGTGCTGCAGGTATGAGACTTAGAATAGCTCAAATGAGACCTAGAATAGCATCGTGCTCAGAGATGTTATTAATCGTAACAGACTCTTACAACTCCTTTATTTCTCTATTTCTCATTCCCAAGTGAGGAAATAGAGGTACAGAAAGCTCTAGTGAAGGAAAAAAGACCTGTGGGTTGCAAACTGGACTCCCCTGCACATCTGACACCCTTGAAAGCAATGCCTTACATGGGGCTTTGTAGCTTTGGTCGCCCCAGCCCCCCTTCATTCCCTGGTGACCACAGCCAGCCCGATCCCTACGGTTAACAAAATCGAATGGACTACAGTGCTTGAGGCATCTCTCCGACCCCCTGCCCTGCCCCGCCCCTGGGGATTCCCTGGGTAGCATCTGGCCTAGACACTCACTACCCACTCCTGACCCATGGCTCGCCCCCCAGTGGATGCCTCAGAGGGGCAGGGGCATGAGGCAGAGCCATTGCTGGTTTTCTTTCCCGGCTCCTAGGTGTGGGCATGCGGAGGAGGAGAGAGGAGGTCTAATACCCCCACCATGTGATGCCGTGGGGATTAATCCAAAATTCCAGCAGGTTTTCCAGAAACCCATGGTCCATATTTCCTTCTCCCAGTCCCTTGTTCATGCTGGTCCCTTCTCCTTCCCACCCCCCTGCGCTCCTCCCTCTAACCAAATCCTCTCTGTCCATCAGGGTACACCTTCCAGGGAGACCAGGAGATGGATCCATGGGTCCATGACTGTAGCTTTGGCTGGATATTATGATCGCCTGGGGAGCTCTTAAAAATACTGGAACATGCCTGGCTGGTTCACTTGGTAGAGCATACCACGCTTGATCTCTGGGTCATGAGTTCAAGCCCTACACTGGGTGGAGAGCTTACTTAACCAAAAAAAAAAAAAAAAAAAAAAAAAAAATTACTAGTACATCTGAATCTTGAAGGAGGAGCCCATATTAAAAATTCCCCAAATGATTCTGATGCCCTTTTTCCAGGGCAACGACTCTCAAATTGGAGTGGGAATCAGAATCATCTGGAATAGTTGTTAAAACGCAGATTGCTAGGCCTTACCCCCAGGGTTCCTGACTGAGTAGGTCCAGAATCAGTAGGCCTAGAAATTCCAGTAGGTCCTGGAATTTGTATTTTGGATGAGTTCTCAGGTGATGCGAATGCTGCTGGTCCCCAGACCATGGTTTGAGAACTCACTGCTTTGCAGTTTCCCAGACAGAACCTTTCTGTCTCCTGGGTCTCTGGTTGCTTTGGGCCTCTGAGGCCTGTCTTCTTTCTGAAGCCAGGTCCCAGGGGGTGGAGACCACTGTGACACCACTTGGTGACTGCTAATCCCTGGTATAATCCTATACTCAGCTGCCTTCCCCACCTTGGCTCTCTGCCTGCACCTCCTGTTAAACTGACCAGCCTTGTGGTCTCGGCATCACCCTCTGGGACAGGTGCTCAGGAAATATTTGTTGCTTGATCAAGGTGAGATGAGGTAGACACCAAAGGACCGCACTGTCCCCAGGAGGCATCAGAACATGGAGTGGGGTCTAAAAGCTCCTGTGAAAGTGCTTGAGGACAGAGTGCCATTGCTGGGTTAGTGGGGAGCTGTCCAAAGTGGTCCTTGGCTCTGCTGAAGTGAGGCCAGAGAAAGACCCACCATGTGACTTGACTTTCCTACCCCGTGGTAGGCAACTATGGCATCACTGTTGAATTGTGTTTCTTAACTACTAATAAAAATGATTAAACACACACAGAAGGCAGCTGAGACCTTCTCCTTCCTGACCCAGACTGGAGATGTTGGCCGGGGTGGGGGGCTTGTCACTGATAGATGGAGGAGTGTCTCCATCATCTTCTAGGAGGTCCTGGGCCTTGAGGGCAGCAGATAGCTGGGCCACCTTGGGGACTCACCCCTGGGCTCTTGGGGTGGATCCTTCCTTGGAAGCCGGAGAAGTCATGAGGTGAGAAGAGGCTGTGACAGGGTCTTGGGCCCTGCAGGGAGGTGGCAGGGTGGGCTTGGCCACTGAGCACGTCAGTCAACAGATGAATGGAACCCTCCAGTGCCAGCATCCTGAGCCCAGAGGCTGGGTCTGTTTTGTGTGATGCTGTATCCCCAGGGTCCAGAAGAGAACCTGGGATCCAGCAGGAGCTCAGTCAGTTTTTATGGAGTGAGGGCCTGAGTGTGAATTGAGCCCCCGTCAAGTGCCCAGAAATGAGGACACAACAGGTCTCTGCCCTGTGGGCAGGGTATCGGTTTCACCATCTAATACTCAGGGATGGGCACACAGCTAGACAAGGAGGAGCTCCCTGCCTCTCCCCACACTCTCCCCACCCCAGCCTGGCCACCTGCACTCCCCGGGATCCAGGTCCAGCTTCACTCTGGTTTAGGGCTGACAGTCTGTCCCTTCCTGTGGAGAGTTTGCCAGCGTCTCCCCACAGCCCCCCCCTACAGTGCTACCCGTGGGTCTCTGGGGTGGGGCTCTGGTTTATTTTCTCCTGTTTGCCAAGGGAAGTCACAGCCTGTCCTCTGCCTTGTTTATAATTGGTTTGGGGACAGCACCTGCCTCAGCTCCCCCCCTGCAGTCCCTGAGAGGTACAGAGTGGCTGGGAGGTGACACACTATCCTGTCCGGCCCCTGTCGCCTCTCGTCCCCTGCCAGCTCTGGACAGGTGTGTTCTCAGTGGCCCCTGCGGCAGGGTGAGGCTGGCTTTGCTGGGGGCTGACTAGGGCTGTGGGGCTGGGGGCCTTAGAAGCTAGCTGGTGCCTCCCCCATATTTTGGAGAGCGGAGGACTGAGGCCTGGGAGCCTGAGGGATCCTCCTCAGCACCCCATGGCCTGGGGCACACTTAGGGTCAGCAGGCACGCACTGAGCACCTCCTGTGTGCCTAGCGCTGTGCGGGAGAGCAGGGTGGGTGGGAATGAGAACACAGCTCCTCCCTCTGGGCTGACAGCCCGGCGGGGAACTGTGGGAAACACAGACGACAGAGAAAGGGGACTGGTGGAAGATAGTACAGAGTTACATATAAATGAATGGAAATGTGTCCAAGCCTGGCCCTTCACTCTGAAAAGCGTTCTTCCTCCGTCCAGAGAGAGTTTTTATGAAAGAGTTGTGCCCGCTTGGCGATCTTGGCTCAGCCCTGCCCACCATCTGGGCCCCCAGCAAGGCAGCTCTATTGCTTCCGGGATCCTCTTACCTGCGGGTCACCTCCACAGACCCAGAAGCTTCCCTCCTGGACAGAGTCCTTCCTTCCAGGAGGACCAGAGGCTGCTGAGTGCAAGGGGAGGCCATGGGAAGGCGCTAGCCGCCCACCTGCCGTTCGGAAGCCCCCAGCGATGGGCGAGGGGGGAGGTACTAACTCGGACCCAACAACTCAGACCTCTTTGGGCCTGCCTGTTGCTCTGCCCCCAACAGTTGACCTGGGATCTGGGCCCATGATTTTGCACCTCCCCCCACCTCCTGCACCGTCTGTCCTCCCCTCTCTCCTTTGCCCCCCATGCTCCCATCCCTCTTGAACCTCCAGCTACTTCCACTGTGTCCAGAACATGGGCCCTCAAAGTGTGTGTGTCTCTCTCTCCTGCTCTCTCTCCCCGTTCTCGCCCTCCTCTTTATTTCTTTTTCTGCCTCCCACCTTTTGGTATTCGGGGGGTCCCTTCGGTGCCTCCCCGGTGTCAGCCTACCAGCTCTGCTGTTGGGGGCCCAGAAAAATGGCCCGGGGCAGGGTGAGATGGGTGTGAAGGTGCCCGGCCCTACACAGCCTGGGGCTTGTGGTGGCTGGGGTACCCTGAGGTGGTGGTGGGGAGATGGACTGAGGGGCAGCTGGCCAGCTGGGGGAGTCCCTCCACAGACAACCCTGGGCATCACCGGGGCATCACAGATCCAGACCTGTGATGAACTATAGATTCCTCTCTGGTTTGTTGGGCCTAATTATAGTGGTTTTCAAAGCCAGGAGTGAGGAGATAATATTAGAACTTCTGTTTCTATTTATTTATATCCCATCCTTTTCCTCCCCTTTTAATGGTGAAATACGCCCTCTCTGCTGATAAGAGCACAAACATGTACGTATGCCGTAATAAGTAACTGTAATCACCCAGGTAACTACCGCCCAGGTGAAGAAACAGAATGCAGGCTTCTGTACCCCGCTTCTGTCCCGACTCCCCTCCCCTCAAAGGTAACCACGATCCTGACCTTTCCGATTATCAGTTCTTGCTTTTTCTTATCGTGGAACCACTGATGTCTGCAGTCTCCATCAGAAGAGTTCAGTTTGGCCTGATTTTGCATTTGATACAGCTAGGATGACACTGAACGCGTTCTTGTGTCAAGGTTATTTCCGCTCCACATTTCGTTTGTGAGATCTGTCCAGGTTATGACGTGTAGCTCTTGTGTGTTCATTTTCACTGCTGTGCTGCGTTTCCCTCTATGAACTTGCCACCGTGTGGCTGTACCCAGCCTGCCACTCGTGACCGTTGGGGTTGCTCTCCTTTTTCGGCTACTGTGAACAGTCCTGTAAGAATGTCCTCGTGTGTGTTTCCTGGTGCACTGGTGCATGTATTTCCCCAGAGTGCCTATAAGCCTGAATGGAATTGCTAGAGCCCACGGTGTAAGAGGGAGAGGCCTAAGCAGACTCCTCGCCGAGCGCGGAGCCTGATCTGGGGCTCGATCCCATGACCCTGAGATCACGACTTGAGCTGAAATCAAGAGTCAGATGCTCAACTGACTGAGCCACCCGGGAGCCCTACCTTTAGTAAATATCTTGTTAAGTGGTTGTGCCAATTTATTCCTCACCAGGGGCACCTGAGAATTCCTGTTGCTCTGGATTCTAGCCAACACTTTGTATTGCTAAAAACTGTTAACTTCTTCCATGTTGGTGCATGTCGCTGTATCTCTCCTTGGGTATAATTTGCATTCCCCTTTTCATCCTTTTTTTATTGATCTGTTTTTGTGGGGGTTTGCTGACCTGCATGATCTATTCATACATTGGTATTTATGAGCAATTTATGAGAAAAGAAGCATGTACTAGGGATGCTCAAAATTTTGTACTCGTAGCCGTGTGCGGTCAACATGGCTGAAAGACTGTGACAATAGTGAATGCCAGGGAGGGCTCCAAGTTGGGAGGTAGGAAGATGGTCTTCAGAGGGGACCCCCAACGGGGTGGCCTCTGCAAGGGCCTCTTGCCCAGCACATCTGGCAGCGGAGGCGGAAGGCTCGAGAACTGGAGCCCTCAGTAGATACCATGCACCTTAGAATCGGCAGGTGTCTGTCTTTCAAGGTCTCCTTGGGTGGTGGTTCTCAACTGGTGGTCATTTTGCCTCCCCGGGGACATTTGGCAATGTCTGATGACATTTTTGGTTGTCACAACTCGGGAAATGCTACTGGCATTTAGTGGGTAGAAGCCCAGGATGTGGCTGAACATCCTGAAATGCTCAGGACAGCCCCCCAGCAAGGAATCCTCCAGCTGCGAGCATCAGTGTTGAGGTTGAGAAACTCCGACCTGGAAACAGAGCCAGGAAACTGAGATTGGCCATGAACTTGCTGCATAGCCTTGGGAAAGTCACTTCACTGCTTGAAGCCTTGGTCCCCAGCTAGGGACAGTGAGGGTGATGAGGGGGCTGCCCTTCCCCTCCCCAAGGCTGCTGTCAGGACTGGGGAGAGGGGCACTTTGGGAGGCATCCCTGCCAAGGGGCATCTGCTCCTTGTTTCCTTTGTGGTACCAGCCCCTCCCCCTTGACTGTGCTCCCTGTCCACTGAACTGGAGGTGTCAGGTGACCAGCTGTGAGCTCGGCCCTGGTTCCTGCTATTCCAGGCCTCGGGGCTGTGGGGGAACTGCCCAGAGGGCCCCAGCCTTTTGATGAGGGCAGCAGAAATGAGGGGCTCTCTGGGGAGCTCCGGGGCCCAGGTAAAACCATTTCTGACTTTGTCCTCAGCTGGGTGGGAGTCCAAGGTTGTGTGGGGTGATAAGAAGTGCCTGTCATACTCTTTATCTGAGGCCCCATTTCGAGTCCAGCCGTGAGGGGTGGAAGCCAGAGGTCATTCTTGGGGGCTCTGTACACCCAGGCCAGCCTCTGTGTTCTTCCAGAGTTGCTATCCCAGGGAGGGCCCAGGCTTGGGTCAGAGTCTAGGTCAGAGTCCCCTGGGCCTCTCTGACCTCCCTGTTCTAGGGCTCATTTTGCCTCAGTGGCATCTCCGGCCTTTTCCATGAACCACGGCCTGCCTGATCTTCTTTCTACTACCCTGTCCCTTCCTGAGCCATACTCTCATGGAAGGGCCCAGGAAACTCACCCACCTTGAGGGACAGGTGACAGACAGTTGCATCATTGCCTGCCTTTCTTGACAAGGAATTTTCCCTGTCAAAGGCAGGAATCCCTTAGGCACCAGAGAGAAACGCTGGTGAAATGAACGTTTGTTTGACAGGCTGTTAAAGAAGTACTTTGGGGGCTGGGGAACCTCTGACATCACATGTAGCAAGAGTGTGTTGTCACAAGTGAATTATTGTGTGGCTGCTTGTATCTTCCCAGAACTTCCTAGAAGAATCTCGGTCTCGGGGTCCCTTCCCAGGTGGGCTATATCATAAGACTATGAACCGGGTGTCTGGAGGCCCTGGGAAGGCCCAAGGGCAAGGTGGCAGATAACGTGGTCAATCAGGGAGGTGGGGGACTATGGGGCTTCAGGCTAAGGATCCGTGCCTCCAGGAGGGGCTGGGAGGGTGTGCAGGTTAGGGCTAGGCCTGCACTAGACCTGGTAAGATTCCTGAAAATTCTTGCCCCTCTCAATCTTGGGGCGGGGCGGCTTGGTCTGTGCCCTGTGGGGCTTGGCTCTGTGGGTCATGGGGTCTGAAAAAGGCTCAGGCCAGGAGGATGGAGGGCTCTGTAGGGGTCCTGGGCCCCAGGGTGGGTGAGTGAGATGGGGTGAGTCGGGTTGGGAGCCTGCCTGCACTGGGTAGTCTTGTGGGTGAGCAAAGCCTTCCGGGCGGGTGTGCGGTTCCCTCTGTACTGTGAGTAATCCTCGGCCACACTTGCAGCTCCCAGGGGATTGTGCAACTTCCTCTCAGACTGAGGTGCAGGGGGCTGGGTGAGAAGCGGTGCTGGGGAGAATGAGGAAACTGGGTCCGGCACCCGGGGCAGGGGCCTGGCCCTGGGCTCTGGCCCCCCAAGGAGCTGAGCTTTCTCGGGGGCTCCTTCCAGGGGACTCGCCTCTCCCAGGTATGAGGGAGTGTGTGCATACGTGTGTGTGTGTGTGTGTGTGTGTGTGTGTGTGTGTGTGTGTGTCCTGTCTTCGGGGAGGCAGGTGAGTGGGGATGAGGCCCCAAGGCCTGCATTGGCATCAGGGTGTCTTCTGAAGGGGATGGGGAGATACCTTGCAGGGTCTGGGTTGGGGAAGCAGGTGGCACAAAGGAGGGGCCTCTGGCCAGATTCCGGGTGGGGACTGGGGATGGTAGAAAGCGGGGGGAGTCAGGAGTCCGAGGAGCTGGCTCCTGCCCCACTTCTGAGGAGCTCTGCCTCCCTGGGCAGCTGAACCCAGCCCTGCCTGCCTGGTCTCCACATCTCCAGGCTTGTTTAGAGGCTCTGGTGAGGAGATAATGAGGTGCGTAGCCAGGCCACACAGTACATACCTCCTTACCTCAGGGATTGGGAGCAGATATTCTGTCGGTCCCGCTGGGTTCGAATTCTGGCCCCGCCACTCTGCAGCTAGGTGATCCCAGGGTAAGTCACTTAGTTCCTTGGTGCCTCAGTGTCCTTGTCTGTAAAATGGAGAGAACAATCATAGTGCCTCTATGTGGGTTCACTCTGGGGACTAAAAGACTTAATTCACGTAGAGTGCTCAGTGCACTGCTTGACAAGCAGTAAGTAGGCACTCTGCACAGGTGACCCTTCTCCTGGTGCAGAAGCATGTTCGGGAACCGCAAAAACCCGCCTGCTGTTCCTGGCATTATTTTTGATGGCAGGGCTTTGCGTTGGCCCTGGGGACGATAATACTAAGCACCCACCTTTCCCAGGCCTTACTGCATTTCAGGTGCTGTGCCAAGTGCTTGCCCTGCAGTAGCCCCTCAGCCCTCAGAGGCTCCCTTTGTGGGGGGGGGGTGCCGTGTCATCACCCCATTTCATAGCCTGGGACATGGAGGCACAGAGAGGGTGAGGGATTTGCCGCAGGGCAGTGCTATCAGTGAGGGGAGACCGCAGAATGGTCCGCTGGAGCCCTGAGATGGGACCTGCCGCCCCATCTCAGCCCCTTTCCTGGGTTCAGGTGGAGGTGGGTTGGGAGGAGGGAACAGGGTCCGCTGTGAAGGCAAGAAGGCTAGCTCGCCTCCAGACCTGTGGCCCCGGGCCAGTCTCCAATCAAGTAGCCAACTAAATGTACCCATGGAATGGCTTTTTAGTGCTTGGAGTTGGAGTGAGCTTCCTGCCAGTGCGCAGACTCAAGAGAGGGGCTGAAGGCCCTCAGCTGGGGGTGGGAGGGTGATGTGGCTCAGGAGTTAGGAACGTGGCCCCAGATTCAGACAGATCTGGCTTTGAATTCTGTCTGAACCATGTACTACTGTGTGACATTGGGCCTCAGTTTCCTCACATGCAAAATGGGGATAGTAAGAGCCCCTACCTCTTCGGGCGATGGTGAGAATAAAATGAGATACCATAGTAAGGTGCTTAGCACAGGCCTGGCCCAGAGTAAGTGTCTGATGATTATACAGAAGGTCATGTGCTGGGTGGGGAGTTTGGGCCACACAGATCTCCCTAGAAGGCTATAATTTGAACTGTAGATCAAGGCCACTAAGGGGACCCTAATTTCTGGCCATGAAGTCAGCTTAGTGAGTCTCAATGAACATTTTTTTTTTTTTTTCAGTGAGAAAGAAGATCTAGAGAGGACATCCAGGTGTATTGCATGGTCTTGGCCACGTGTTGTTTTGTGCAGCTTTTTTTGTTTCAGGTTCATATGTGTGTGTGTGTGTGTGTGTGCTATGCATACGTGTGTGTGTGTGTGTGTGTGTGTGTGTGTGTGTGTGTGTGTACTGGGCCAAATAAAGTATATTTTTTGAAGGTCATGGTCAAGATATTCATGGTCACTTCCTTAGAGATTATCTGCCTCTTGTGCAATGTTTACCGAGCACCTACTGAGTGCAAGACCCAGAGCCACATGCCGGGGTCTAGACTGAGAATTGTGGGCCTGATTCTCAGCATGGTGTATGTGGGTGACTGGGCCCCGTGGGGGGTCAGCTGAGGCAGAGCCTGAGGTGGCCAGAGAAGGCTTCATACATGGATAGGGACAGTGTGTGTGTGGGGGGGGGGTGAGAGTGCCTGGGGTGAGTGGTTGGTGTGGGGTCTGGAGCTAGAGAGCCACCTTGGGAAATGGGGGTCCACTTCTGTGGAGGGCTGCAGGGCCAGGTCTGGCTGGAGTGTCCATGCCAGCTAGAGCAGGGGACTGGGTGGGGGTCATCCCAGGGCACTGGGCAAGGGCTGTGCCCTCCTTCTCTCGCTGGGGTGGGGTGGGGGTAGAGGAAGATTTAGGATTACTGATGCTCCTCCCATCCCCAAGACTTGCAGGACCTACAGTGACTCAGTAAGACCCAGGGCCTCTGCCTTAGCCATTTCCTCCCCTCCCCTGAGCCTTGGGAGCCTCCTGAGCCTTTTCCTCTCTACTGCCCCAGCTAGCTTTAATGAATCTGGCCTGGAAAATGGATCAGTCCTGAGCCCTGGTCCAGGGTCCAGAAGCCTTTCTGCTACTTAGATCTCTGCCCAGGGCCAGTTGGGGGCTCAGTTTCTTCATCTGTAAAGTGGGCATACTAGCGCCTGAGCAGTCGACCTTCTGGTTGGTGATGCTAATCTTGTGACCTGTGTGGATGAACCGGCTATAGGAAGTGTGAAGGCTTCTGGGTGGGTAGTCCTTGTCATCTCTAAGGCTGAGAGAGCTGGGAAAGGTCATGAGCATGTCAGCTGCCTGGCTGGAGAGCCCCCGCCTCCCCACCCCATGACCTGGGGCTGTGGGGCAATGGTGGGGAGAGGCCTGTGACCCATGGTGAGCTGGGACTATCCCCGGCTCTGAGGGGGAGGTGGCCTTTCAGGGGCCTCAGAGGATGAGATCCAGGTCAAACCTGGGTCTGGGAACCCCAGCTTCCAGAGTCCTCCCCTACATGGGGCACCCTCGGAGTCCCAGCTTGGAAGTGTTGCCAGGTGGAGGGGCAGTCCTTGGGGACTGATTGGTGGAGGCCAATATCCAGGAAGCCATGGGTGGCTTCTAGCCTGCTGTGCCCAGGGCCCAGAGGCTCAGATGGGAGCTCCTATAGCAGAGTGTGGTCTCTAATGATAAGGTCCTATATACTGAGCACCTGCTCCCCCGCACGGTGTTAAGCGGTTTTATACATTTGCAAATTTAATCTTCACAATGGCCTAAGACACAGGTCTTTTATTATCCGGTTTTATAGGTGAGCAAACTGAGGCCCAGAATGAAGTCTGTCAGCCAAGGTTACCTAGCCTACTGAGTGGCAGAGCTGGGCTGAGGCTGTGATCTCTGGATTCAGATTGCCAGGGTTGGAATCTGTGACCTTGAACACAAGGGACTGAATCTCTTTGGTCCTTAGTGTCTTGCTCTGAGAGATGGGGATAACAGTGCTTTTACTCAAGGGTTGTTGCAAGAATTACAGGAGGTAATGCAGGTGAGCTGCTGCCCATAATAAGGGCCCAGTAAATATGATCTGCTTCATCATCTCTCCTGCCCACAGCAGTAACCTGCTGGGTGACCTAGGCCAGCTGTCTCCTCTGACACCTTCCTTGTGTAGGGGAGGAAAACTTTTCCCTTCTTCCTTCTAGTTTCTTTGGCTGGCCTAGTAATTAAATCTACATAAGACAGATTGACTGAAGAAAAACAAATTTAATTTTGTACGTACAAGATCCCCAAAGATATGAATGTCTAAGAAGTGAACCAAGCAGGCAGCTTTCATCCCATTCAGAGAAAGAAACAATACATTTGTGAAGAATTGACGAACGAAAGGGGTTTGGGCTTGGGGTAGCTTAATTAGTAAAGAAGTAACAAGGGTTGTTTATAAACCCTCTGGGCCCTGAATTCCCTGTTTCTTGTGTTAAGGGTGTCTCTCTGACTCCTCGTACTGGGAGGGTGACTTTCAGGTGGGAGATTCATTTCCTGCTTTGGGGGACCCAAAGGAAGGGCAGGGTGTCTTGCTAGTCCCTGCTGTCTCTTCACTAACTTTAATTCAAAATAATCATTATGCCAGAGCGACATATTTTGGGGTGGGATGTTGTGTTCCCCTTTAGTTTTACTGAAGTCTAGAAGCTGAGCTGGTGAAGTGCTTGTTATTTCATTGAATTAGTCTTGAAAATAGGTCAGTTCAGTTAAACAGCTGTGTTTCATTTTAGGAGGTGGTGATGTATCTGGGCTCCTAAAGTAAGGCCCATATCGTGTGAGAAATCAGGTATTTAATAAGGCATTTTTATGGGAAGAAAAGAAAACCAAAAATGAGTGACTGGAGCCGGCTGTGATCCCAGTTTTTTAGTTCTGCAGGCAGCTGGTCGAGAAGGTTTTGAGATGTCAGGCTCCAGGCATCTCCAGACGGAGAGAGGGCAGATGGGAGCGATCTGCTAGGTCTTCCTGGTTTGCAGTTTGAGCGTCTCTGGTGGTCTCTTCTGAGTGGCCCACACAGCAACAGGCACAGAGATCACCTCTGCGTGAGTGGTTTCAGTGATTTCTCTCAAGTTTCCCTCAAATTGTTCACGCTCTACAGGGCTTCAGGGAAAAGGGCAGCTTTTGGTCTTGGTGAGTCTACATTAAGAGTGGAAGAACACTGGGGCCGTTAGTTTGGAGAGTTGTAGCCAGGTATTGGAGGAAACAGGTAGAAAAGAAAACTTAATTGATTGTTCCCAGTACTAGAATCTGATATCCAAAGGATGTACTATCATTTTTCATCGAAACAATTTTTTTTCTCTTCAGTTATCCCCGTGACTACCAAAGGTCATCAGAGTAAGACTAACTTGTTTGCGAAATAGGTTTAGTTTGAGTAAACTTAACTTATTATTTATAGAAATGCAGCAAGAACTTGCCACTAACTATAGAGAATCCTTTCATCTGCTCTGTTGGAACTTTTCATAAAGAACCTCAGCGTGGGCTTTCACAAGCCTCTTGAGGCTAGGAAGCTGAGCCAAGGACTTACCTTCAGGCTTTACCTGCAGTAACTCCTCTTTTCTCAAAGTCCGCGAAATATCCTGAGGTTTCTGCACCTGCCAGGAAGTGACCTTCCTTATTCACCTGGTGAGGCTGCTGGGAAGCCTGTAAGCAAGGTACCAGGCTGATATTTCCAAGGGGTTTTATTGGCTTCATAAAGTCAACCTTAGTTCCTTAAGGCTGTCTGGGCATTTCTGAGTCTACGCATGGCTCCCTCAAACATGACATTCCAGTCAAAGCCTTGGTAATATAGCCAATGTTTCCAATGGTGTCCTGTTATTAGAAGAATAGTTGTTTATTGAACTTGTATAAATAACTATATTGTCATGAAAACAAGAATGCTCACGAAGAGTTTTCAAATTCTGGAGGCATCAGGTAGGGAGAAGAAGGTAAATGTTTCAATTTTACTTATAAAGGTGTAATTTACCAAATTGCTGTTAAGTCAGGGTTTTCTTATTTGTTTATTTGAAAGAGAGAAAGTACAAGCACGGGGAGCAGCAGAACGAGAGGGAAAAGCCAGATCCCTACTAACAATAGTGGCAATAAAACAATTTTAAAGGCAAATACAGAAGGTTCTATAGTTATGAGCAAAACTTAGCTCTTTTAATATTGAGAAGACTTAGTTTTCTTAAGTAATCAAAGGCCTGATAATAAAGACAAACGTAAAAGATTAAAAGAAAAAAAAAAAGGAGGGGCAGGGAGGGTGAAAAAAAAAAAGCCTAAGGGGAAAAAAAAAAGGAAAAAGAACTTCTATAATCTCTTATCAGGAGCAGACCAATAGTCCAAGAAAACTTTGTCCTTTTAGCAATTTTAGTTTTATAATAGCCAAACTATTGATATTAAAGCTTAATTTTAAAAACCCTTCCAGTAGCAATTTGATTTTAGCCAGATTGTTCGCACAGGGTAAAATTCTCTCATACTCTCCCTTTAATTTTTTTTTAATGTATCTTCATACCTCATACCTTTTCTAACCAAAAAAACCACACCCTACTTTTTTTGCATAGAGTTGTTTCCCTTACTATTTAGTGGTGATTACACATATCAGTTAAAATGTTTAACCCTTAAGAATTTTAACTTAACCCAGGCACCTGGGTGGCTCAGTGGGTTAAGCCTCTGCCTTCAGCTCAGGTCATGATCCCAGGGTCCTGGGATTGAGCCCTACATCGGGCTCTCTGCTCGGCAGGGAGCCTGCTTCCCCCTCTCTCTCTGCCTGCTTCTCTGTCTGCTTGTGATCTTTGTCTGTCAAATAAATAAATAAAATCTTAAAAAAAAAAAAAGAATTTTAACTTGTGGTGAAAATTAACAAGTAAACAATGGTGAACCGTATATTACACCAGCAGTCTATAAATTGGCAAATTTGTAGATATGTCTTAAAATTTCTAGAAGCATGTGCCTTTTTTAATACTGCAAACTTTTAATGTGGCCTAGACATGTTTAACAGACTGAAATATCTTTAATTCCTCTGTAATAGGAAGACAAAATTAGGTAAGCTTGTGTTCAGTAATTAATGTTTAATGTTTTATCTTACTTAGAAAGGATATCGATATTCAATGAATTTCTGTTATTTAACTTAGCAGACCTAATGGTGGGAGTTACCAAAGGATTTGGAAAACCATTTTTAAAGTAGACATATATAAAACACAATTATTATTGAAAAGTGTATGTAAAAAAAGTCATTAAAAAAGTTTATATAGACACTCTTATCCCGTTCATCTATCTAAATTACCTGTTTTAAACATTACGTTTAGATTACCTACAAAAACTTCATGAGATGTTAGACAAAATCAGACATCATCCCAAATGTTTTCTCACTGACAAATTTTGTAACGGAAAACATAAACTTACTTGACCGTAAACCATGGTCGAGTAGAAGTTGTATGTTTGCATCATAATTAATGCTCATAACTCTGAAGCCACCTCTGTTTTAATTAAGTCAGCAAGCTTCAACAAGCTTTTAAGTCCCAAAGATTATCCCAGATCAGTGTGAACTTAAAAAAAATTGGGGTTTAGTTTTCATAGTTCTGGGTGCTTGTTCCCCCAACTCAGTAGAGCTCTTTTGCAGATTAATTTTGGCCATCACATCTGGAGGCAGAAAAGTGTCATATATCTACAGCATACATACAGACACATGTCAATATACAGAGAGACACAAACAGACTTTATAGCCATTGTTGTAAAATTTTATACGGGAGTCAGGTGCCGTAATACAAAACTCACGAGTTTATACAACAGCTGGATCCAAATTGTGTTTCCAGCGGTTGGGACAGGTTAAGTTTACCCACTCAGATGACTGAAGCTTTTTTTATAGAACGTTTGTGGGCCAGACACTTAAGATTTTTGCATTAGCCCAATTTCCTTTTTTTCTGCACCTGATGAAAAACTTCTCCCTAAAGTTTGCATTTCAAAGAATGGCTCTTAGAAGATGGGAGGGGAAATCCCTATCATGAGGGCACAGAGAATGTATCTAAGTTTTCCCAAAGAGTTTTGGGGTATATTTGCCTCTTATCGGAGATCTAGAGTAATTCCTATTTACATTTTTCCTACTTTTTCTTAAGTGTAGGATAACTCTGTTTCCAATGTCCTGATCTTTTACAGTACTATAAGCATTCTGAGATGAGTAAGTTTGGGGTTTGGTAAAGACAGGTGGGATTCGAAGTGTCTAGAGCCACATTTCTGGCTTTGTAGGGATTGGCAAGACAAAGACAGTTGTTTCCAGTCCCCCAAGGACTGGATTGTGGCCTGAATATCAAGGGGCTGACCTGCCCATCCAACTAAATTTGCTTCTTTATATCAGAAATTTCCAACTGAGATGGGAAAATTTCTACATCGGAGAGATTCTGGCTTTAAAACAGTGTGTCTCAAAGTCTATGTAAAACATTTAACAAAGGCCTTCTTGGACCAATTCACCTTAGGGGGGGAAGCCTCTATTATTGTTCCTATTATTGAACATCGACCTCCAACTGATTCATTTCCTGATCATTTGTAGGAGGGCCTGGGAGAAATTCTAGTCATCTGTTTTCTCTGTGAAGAGGGGGAGGGGTGCTCCCTCCCACCCGCAGGCCATCTGGCTTGTCTGATAACTATAGTATAATCACAGGTGGGAGTAATGCTCCTTAGTAGTGGGCGGAGGTCTCTGTGAGCGGGGTTGTGAATGACCACTCATCTTTCTAACTCTTCTTTAAATTTGGTAGGATCTTCTCAAAGTGGAGACAAAACGATCTTTGTCATTTCGTCTTGTTGAAAAAGTCCTTCTGCTAGCCACCCTATTCCTTTGGGTCTTCTTTTTAATTTGATCTTTCCATAGGTACCAATAACGCAGTTATTTAGAATGAGAGCTCTTGGATTGTGTGTGTGTGTGTGAATATAGAAGTTAGTCCAGTTCAGAGAATCCATAGTCATTGACAAGGAGGATCTTACATTAATCTTAATAGTGACTCAAACCAGTAAGCCTTTTAATGGCTTAACCATGGGGATTAGTGGTGTTCCTAAAGAGGGTGCAAAAGATGCAGCCCTTACAAGATCCGGGAAGTTCACCCAGCTTTAGTCTAAGAAAGCAAAGACCTTTGTCATCATAGGTGGTAATAACGGTATAGTAAAAATGGCGTCTCTGGGGTCTTTCATGGAAACATCATATGTCTGCAGTTACAGAAAAACCTGCTAATTTGTGACCCTGGGTGGGTGCTACTGGAATGAGACTTCTCCGGCTCTACCAAGACAATGCAGGTTGAGATGACCAAGGCCTTTGTTGGATTGAGACCCACTTATGACAGATTGCTCTGAGAGTTGGCCTTGTCAGACGAAGAGAATGCTGCTTGTGGCTTGGTGTCTTGGAACCCCAGTCTATTCAACTGGCCATCAAACGTATGACGGGACATGTGCCTTCCTGATGGTGAAGACCAGAGAGGATATTCTCATGGATCACAAAGCCAAGCTCTCAGGACATAGAATAAGATGAAGGGAAAGGGACCCCTGGTTCTCCTCTGTATGACAAACGACAAAAAAGACAGAGACAGAAGAAAACAGTGACAGTCTTGGGCTGTCAGAGGATTAATACAAAAGTATTATAATACATTTTTACTAGAGTCGCTATACCCTAGGAATTAGTTGACACAAATATTTTCTCTTCCCAGTCTAAATTTAGAAAAGAAAAGGACTTACCACTCTTGTTTTCGCCAGCCCCAACAGGCAGAGATCTGGGGGACTGATGTGGTTAAGAATTTTTACCTTCTGCTGACTCCTGCTAGAGGTCCAGAATCTCTCAGCTGCTCCCAGAGTGAGCATTGTCCAACCAGCAAAGAGCCCCATGTTGGACACCAAAACTGTAAGGGAGGAAAACTTTTTCCTTCTTCCCTTCTAGGTTCTTTGGCTGGTCTAATAATGAAATTGACATAGGCTAGAGTAATAGGAGAAAAACAAATTTAATTTTATATGTACAGGAGCCCCCCCAAATATGAGGCTCCAAGAAGTGAACCAAGCAGGCAGCTTTTATACCATTTAGACAAAGAAACAATACATTTGTGAAGAATTGACAAAAAGAAAGGGATTTGGGCTTGGGGTAGCTAATTAATAAAGAAGTAACGAGGTTTGTGTCTACAGCCTTCTGGGCCCTGAATTCCCTATTTCTGGCAATAAAGGTGTCTGTCTACCACTTGGTACAGGGAGGGTACCTTTCAGGTGGGAAATTTATTTCCTGCTCTCAGGGGCACAAAGGAAGGGCAGGGTGTCCTTCTTGTACCTCCTGTCTCTTGAGTAACTTCAATTCAAAATAATTGATATGCCAAAGTGACATGTTTTGCTCTCCTTCACTTGCCTCTTGTTGAGGATCAGTTGGGATGAAAACCCTCAGTGGGTTATGAGGGACACCTTCATAGAACCAAAGTGCCAAACTCCCTGAACCCCCAGAGCCACTCAGAATTTTGAGGGGCTTGCCACTAACTGCAGAGTCCTGGTGCATTTTGTTTGGGCCTGCTTCAAGCTTTCATGTTTCCTGCTGGCCTTTATAGGCATTTGAGTTGGTGACCCCAGATCAACTCCAGGGCACCCCCGTTCTACTCCAGGGTTTCCCCAGATGTGTTCTGTCGAAGGGTTTGGTGGTCAAGCAGGTATGGGAGACGAGGGGTCAAAAAAGGAAAATGGAAGAGAAATAAGTCAATCAGAGAAGGATAATTATCATATGATTTCACTTTTATGTGGAATTTCAGAAACAAAACAGAGGATCATAGGGGAAGGCAGGGAAAAATAAAATAAGGTGAAATAAGAGAGGGAGATAAACCATAAGAGACTCTTAACTATGGGAAACAAACTGAGGGTTGCCGGAGAGAAGGGGGGTGGGGGGATGCGGTAACTGGGTGAGGGCATTAAGGAGGACACATAGTGTAATGAGTGCTGGGTATTATATGCAACTGATGAACCACTGAAATCCACCTCTGAAACAAATAATACACTATAGGTTAATTAATTGAATTTAAGTAAAATAAATTTTTTTTTAAAAAGAAGGAAAATAAAACCCCAAATGGTTTTCTTTGCTGCAGGACTTGTCAGAGCCTTTGATGTGCTGATATTCAATGTGTACATCCAGTATGTGGTTGTGATATACCGTAGGGTATCTCAAAGGCTTGGTGTTCAAAGCTCCATTTTCCAGATAGAGAAACAGACCTGGAGTGAAGCCTAGAAAATGATTTCCCCAGATCATGCAGTTATCTCTGATAAAGCTGGGACTAGATCCCAGGGCTCCTGACTGCATGGCCAGTTCTTTGCCTAGGACATCCCCTCCTTTCCCTCCTTCCTCCATTCTCCTCAGAGAAATGTTGTATGTAGTGCTGCTCCCTTTCTGAAGGCTCCTTACTTTTTTTCTGGCCCCTTCCCTCTGGCTGCCGGCAGGATTAGAGCGCGTCCTAGTCCCCCTGGGCTTCACTGATGGGAGATGGGACTATGGCCAGCAAACAGGCTCTGGGGAGCTACTTGCCCGGTTAATGCATGGCAATATTAGGCTGCACCCCAGCTGCGGGGGCCTAGCAAGTTAGTTGGGTTTTTTTGAGTCCCAGTTTCCTCAGCTGTGTCAGGAAACTCATCATCTGGTTCGTCATCTGGAGTTACTGAGAGGTTCGCCTCTGACACCCTAAGTGAAGGTACGCTATTTGTTTTCAATTCATGTTCAGATGCCCAGGAGTCTAACTATTCTTATCATCCTTGGGGGGCAATGAGGGAAGAACATGGAAAAAAAGAGGGAGAGCCCCCTGGCTGTGAGATCTAGCATGTTCGCACTCCCAAATTCCGTCTCAGCCCCCACACTTGCTGTCTGCCCTTTAGGCTGCTGCTGTCCGTCTGAGGTCCCAGCTCCCCCACCCCCCCATCACCTACGAGGTGGGCTGGTCTGACTGACTCTGGGACCCATTTTGCGGTGAGACAGGATGGGTGGGAGCTGGGGCACCGTGTCCTACTTTCCTGTGGGGGGAGTTGACATTCAAGTTGGGGAAAGAATCTCAGAGTCTCAGCACAGCTCTGCGTTGAGCTGGGTGGCCTTCTCCACGCCTGCCTGCCCCTTGGTACCGCCATTCACCTAGGGCAGCCGGCCACCTGGCCCGTGGAGGGGGAGGGCATGTGAGCGTGCCCATGCCTCTGTCAACCCAGCCATTGGGGTATGGATCCTCTAGGCCCCCTGTGGACTATGGTGGGCTCTGAGGGAAAGGCCAGGGGATGGGCCAGACTGGGCTGGGAGGTGGAGGGAGACGGAGCCTCCCTGGCAGAGTGTCCTTTCCTGGAGGGCTGTTTGCCTGAGTTATTCTTAGCACTGACTCATTAGAGCGTTTATTTTTAGCCCTGTCTCTAAGTGTTGCCAACATCTGGTGCAGCTAGTACTGAAGGGGATAGGGGTGGCAGGGGCGACCCCTTTGGGCATCGCCGGGGACTGGAGCTACTTGCCGAGGAGGAGGACAGAGTCTTCTACTTCCCGCACCTGTCACGACTCGCAGCCAGGCACACAGTTGGTGTCCTATTTGTGCTTTGTGCCTGGACTGCTCTCCTACTGTCTCATCCTTCCAGGTCCGAAGCTCCTGTGGCTGGGGCGGTGCAGTGGGGGAGGAGGGGGATGAGTGCTCTTCAGGTGGGCTTTCCCAGGCCCAACGCTTGGAGGTTCCAGTTGGCTTCTGACTGCTGCAGAGAGGGGCCTCAGAGGAGGGAGACAAGCCCCCAGCTCGGGGCCCTCGTTGTCGCCCCCACCAGAGGAGGAGCCGGCAGATAGAGGAGGAGTGTCGCTCAGTGGTTAGGTGTGCGGGCTTTGCCGCTGGACCACCTGGGGGCCAACCCTGGCTTTGCTCCTTCCCAGCTGGGTGACCTTGGGCCAGTTGTCCACCTGTTTGTACCTCACGTTCCTTATCTGTGGGCTGTGGATGGGAGTCTGGTGTTTTGAGGATGAAGATAAGAACCGTTGAAGTGTCGGCTAGTAAGTGTATATATAAAGACGTGGCGGTGACTGATCTTATTACTTTTGTTGTTATTATTAGTGATGAGCAGCTCTGTGTGCACCCTCTTTGGATGTTGGAGTGAGCTGGGTAGGCTCTGAGTGAGATGAAGCTGGGGATGGGGCTCAGAGGGGGGCTTACACCCAGGCATCGTAAAGGCGATTTCTGTAGGGCTGCAGTAAGGGGTGGAGAGCCAAGACGTGGATCAGAGCGTGGGCTTTACCCTTCCTGGGTTGAATGAGTTGGTTGACCTTTGTGAACATCCGTTTTTTTCCCCACAAAACAGTGGTGCTAATAGGCCATCGAATTCTTGCTGGGCTCATGGCGGGAGCTGAACCGGAGAGACTGTGCGGGGTGGGGTGCGTTGCTGTGGCCCTTTCCCATGAGAGGGACGTGGTGCTGCTACCTGGGGAGTCAGGAAGGAGAGCCTGGCCTGGAGGCTTGGCAAAGGGGGCCTGTGGTCCTGGCTCTCCCTCAGCAGTGCAATCTGTGCACATCGATGGCTTCCCCCGGCTTCTGTGGGGCAGCACAGAGACCAGAGAAAGCCGGTTTTGAGACTCTTCCTACAAACCCCAGGGAATGATTCGGGGACTGTTTGAGCTCACAGGACGGGGAGGCCCCTAGCTAGAGGCCAGGTGGTCTGGCCCTCCCCCGTCGGCACAGAGCTTCTTCATTCTCGCGGTTTACATATCAAGGTACTAGGTCCATTTTATCTGAAAACAGGGTTCTGCGGCTAGGGCTAGAAACAGCCCAGGGATCTCTGCTGGGTGACTTCCCAGGCATCTTGTCTTCTGGCGGGCATTGAATCTTGGAGGTGACCTGTGCAGGGGGGTTTCAGCATCTCGTGGGCGCTGGTGCCGGGGGTCCCCACGGGGCGCGGGGGCGCAGAGGGGGGCTGCCGAGCACTGCCCTGGCCTGGCTGCCTGCAGGACAGGGATGCCTTGAAGACAACCCTCAATCCCAGAAGCAGACTCTCAAGGGAGGGAGCGAGGGCTGAGATGGGGCAGAAGGGCCCTTGCCTCAGCACTGGCACATAGTAGGTGCTCAAATACCTCAGAATGAATGAAGTGATACCAGGGCAGCCTCCCAGGAAAATGGTACCTCTCCTATGGTGGCCGGTCCTCCCCACCCCTTCCTGTTCCTTCTTGCCCTCGCTCTGTCTTCCCTGTCCCCTGCTTCTTTGACCAGCCCGAAGCTGCCTCAGCCCTGGGGTCCAGGCTCAGCCATGCTCGTAAACTTGAACAAAGACACTTTCTCAATTGGAGCCCCAGTTTGACCATTGGTAAAAGGAGGGTGGTGGGCTCAGCTTCAGAGGGTCCCTTCTGGTGACCAGCCTCTGTTCTCAGGGCAGGGCGCACGCGCGCGCGCGCGCACACACACACACACACACACACACACGCACTCACACAGCTCCAAGAAGTGGGCCTGGCTACCAAAGGTCTCCTTCCTCTCCCCAGGCGGGAACCCCCTCAGGTTCTCCTGAGGTGAGAGTCGTGGTGCAGTGATCTGAATGGGGCCCCCAGGCCATGATGTGCTGGAGCTGGGGCTCGGCTGGGGATGAGGGGGCCCGTGGGTGGGAGGAGAAGAAGGGTGGGCATCTGAGTGTATCCACTGGGCGGCAGCTGCCACCGTGACTTTTGTGTGTGACCTTCTGGGAGTGTGGGCTGCCGCCCACAGGGCACATATTTGTGTCGTTAATGCCTGGGTGTGAGGGGGTATGTAAATGGGGGCAGTGAGGGAGCAAGGGCGTTGCTGTTGCCAGGAGCTGCCAGGGCTCCGAGGAGAAGGGAAAGGGATTTCATGCAAAGGAGCCCTTCAGTCTCTGCATTTTGGCCACAACCTAAGGGATGGGGTGGCCTGGCTTCCTTCCTTCCCCTCCCCTGCCTCTGGCCCCCCAGCTAGCCGCCTGAGGCCCGTGCTCCCCCTCCCCCTGCCACAGGGGGCGGGGACGGCCTTGATCTGCAGTCTGACACCCCTCTCAGGGGGTTTCGGGAGTTCAACTGCACCTGCAGCTGTGGGAGTCAGTGTGGGGACCAAGGGGCTTCTGGGCCTCAATTTCAGGCACTCAGCAATCCCCTGAGCCCGAGGAAGTAGTCTGCAGAGGCCCAGGCTGGGATGCTGTGGTTAGTACCCCATACCGGCCCAGTGGTTTTCCAGCTTGAGAAGACCTGCCAGGGAGGGGACAGGAGAGGCTCCACCTGCCCACCGTCCCTGCCATCCCTGCCCAGCCTGCTGGTGACTCATTCCCCTGGGGAGTGAGCTGGCTTCTCTCCCCTGGGTCACCCAGGGCCCCAGCAAGATCCGGGTGGGGATGGGGATGGGGTTGGGATGGAGGCTTTCTTTCTGGGGAGAAGGTCGCAGTGGACTTTTCTTATACCTCCTCCTGGCTCTGCAGACTACCTTCCTTTTGCCCACAGTGGAGGTCACAGCCCCAAATTACAGAATGGGTCCAATGTGCCTCACAAGGGAGCAGCCCAGTGGGGCAGCTGGATCTAGGACTCCCTAATTCCCCAGTGCCCAGCACTGAGCACGTCCCCATTCCACTGCCTGGGCTCATTGAGGGAGTGGGTGGTGCCCGGCTCTCTAACCACCCCCCCCCAACAGTGGGGCCGAGCAGCCTGGGAGGGGTGGGGAGGCCCTCTCCAGGGAAACGAATTCCTGGCCTGACCCCAGATGCCGGCTTGCCCAGCTCTGCTCCAGGGTAACGTTGGGCATACACACAGCCCCATTGTACGCCTGGGCTCTGTGCCCGCTGTGGGCCTGGCACCAGCTCTGTCAACAGCAGTGGCTCCTCAGTTCCTCCGCACTCCCTGCCAGGACCTGAGCTTCTGCACCCTTGGTGGGGAGGGAGGAGGACCAGTGATCAGGGTGGTAAGAGTGTCCTGAGTGGAGGAGCCGGGACCATCCAGCTACTTGAGGAACCAAATGAATACATTTGTTTCTGTCCCCAAGAGTGGATTTCAAGATCAAGGAGCATTACCCCCCCCATGCATGTCGGGAAACTGTGGCATGGAGACACATCAGTGACTTGCCCAAGGTCACGCAGCTACCAGGCGCTGGAGCTCAGGGTTGAGCCCAGGCAGCCTTGGGGCCAGAGTCTGGGCTGTCTACACCACCTTTTTCCATGTCAGGGTTCAGGAAAAGCCAGGCCTTCTTCTTTTCACAGCCCAACTTTGGGGACTGAGGCGGCCACTTCTGGAAAGTTTATGTTCCCCAGGTGGAAGGGGGCCCAGGAACATGAAGGTCTAGAATCCCCATGTGCTTGTGAAAAGTGTGGTAGCTAGTTTCTGAGGACAGTGTGGGTGGCTAAGTGGGCAAAGCAGATCTCCAGAGCTGGAAGGCAGCTCTGTGCCTCAGTTTTCCTGCTCCATCTGCACCGTGTATCTCCTGTGTGTCTCGCGAGGGCACAGGAATGTAGAGGTGAGGTGCTGTGAGGGCTGGGGCCTGGACCCTTGCACTTTTCCTCTGCTCCACAGACTGGGGGGGAAGCCCCCCTTTCCCAGTCTAGATGCCCCTGGGGGCAGGGTGCCAAGGCTTCCAGTTGCTTCTATTCTGAGAGTCCGTCCTGAGCTGCCCCATCTCCTCAGGTTTCCCAGCCCGAAGGGACCTCTGAGGCCAGGCAGCCTACAGAGGGGCAGCCTGGCTCTAGGCTGTGAGGGGGTCCCGCTTCTGCCTCATGCCCGTGCCCCTCAGGGCAAGATAGCCAGTGCCCAGATGCCACTCTTATGGGGTCTGTTCCGTTTCTCACTTTCTGGGCTCACCTCTACCCCACGAGCCCTGACCCTGGGGCTGGAGAACGGAAACCCCTCCCCTTTGCTCAGCCCACCCTTCTTGTCCCCTGTCGTCCTAGGCGTAGGGCCTGGTCCCCTCCTTCAGTGCCACCTCAGCCTTCTTAAAAATGGACAGGGCATTCTGCAGTGACCACAAGATTGTGCAAGGCCAGGCCTGGGCCGTGGGGACAGGTGGAGGAGAGAGAAACTGGAAAAGGGCACTGAAGCCAGCTCCCTTCCTACCCTACCCTGGAGCCCCGTCTCCCTCCCCACTCCACTGGGGCTCAACTTTCTCCTTTCAGGCTGTTCCCACCGACCAGCCAACACGTCTCCATCTGAGTGGACACATCCACGGGCTTCTGGACACCAGTGGGGGTTGGATGTTCTGTAGAAGGGGGACGGGGCAGGGGAGCAGCTGGAAGCCCGGACTGTGTTGGGTGAGGAGGCCTCCTCAGTGCCTCCCGGGGCCATGTAGGGAGGGCATTCTGGAAGCCTTGAGGCCTGGTAGGGAGCTTGGCGGACTTTGTCTGGCGGACAGTGGGGTGCCATTGGGGGTGATGGAGCAGGGAATGACTTTTCTTTGTTGCTCAGTCCATTTTGTTTCCACTCCCTTGTTCTCTCAGGGCTGTTCTCTTTGTTTCTCCAAAGACAATAAACCCTTCTCTCTGCTCTTCAGCCCCTTCTGTCCGATTCCTGCTCACCCCTCCCACATGTCCATACTCTGTTCTTGGTTTCCTCTGTCCGCCATCCCTGCCTGCTCCCCCTGCCTGGCTTTGTCTGGCTTCCCTCCCCCTCCCTAACCCCTGACCTGGCTTCCCTGGGTGAGGGGCTGTGGGCCTGGCAGGACCTCACGGGCCTGGCATGATGAAGACGGAGCCAGGAGGATGCCCCCTGTTCTGACATAGCTCCCTACACCCTTCAGAGAGTGACCCACCCCCAGTGGTATGGCCAGGGCTCCTGAGAAGGACTTTACTTCTCATTTGTCAGCCTGATAAATGGAGATACAGATTTGTCTAACAGATAAACTGGAGAGTGATAGGCCTTTGTGTTCTTGTTACTAAATTTAGCAGCAAGGATATGGACCCAGATGAGAATCAGACTGCAGACAACTACGGTATCTTTTCTCTCTCCTTTCAGACATCCATCTGCCTACCCATGTAGGCATCCATCCATTCGTCAGGTGTTTACTGAACACTTGTATTAGGGGCTTTACATTGAGTCCTTACAGAAATTCTCCAAGATGGCCATTTTCTGCAACTTACACAGGAGGCTAGGAAGAGCCGGGGAGGTTAAGTGAGTTGCTGAAGGACACGCAGACAATAGGCGACATTATCTGGAATGTTCAGCTCCACCTGCTTCGAAACATACGTTCTGAGTTCTTAGTGTGGAATCAAGTAGCCTCCCTTGGTGTCCTCAGTGTCTAGTCCGCGCGCAGCCTTACCGGCCGTGCTGTGGAATGAATGGGCGTGCTGGGGTTCCGGAATGCCGCAGCTCTAGAGTTCTCTCCTCCGTGCAGCTTGGGGCCAGGAGGCCTGCTGGTCTCTAGTCCTCTTGGCATTTGCCGCAGGTAACCTCATGTTGCCATCATGTCCCCCTGGAATGGAGGCTTCTTCACCACATAAAGTGCAACCTTGGCTCATCCTTGTTGCTTCTGTCCATCTGCGTCTGAGGGCGGTCTTGCCTCTGACGGGGGTGGGGGGAGTTCTAGGTATGCGCTTGGCCACTGCCCCGTCTTCCCCAGCGTACACACCCATCCCCCTACTTCTCCCAACTTCTCTGGATGGCCAGTCCCCTTCTAACGCCGGCCCTTTTACTGGCCTTTCTTTCTAAGCTCTGGAGTTAGCTGCTCTGTTTCAGGTACTGACTGCCTCGTCGGGACCCTGGGGCTGAGACAGGGATGGGAATCCTGGTACTTTGTCTAGGAGGTGACCTGCCATGGGACAGGATGAGTGAGACAGGGAAGGAAGGGAAGCCAGGACAATGTATGTTCGGGAGCAGGGCACCTGAGGCTCAGGCTCACTGGGGACCCCTGTTTTAGAGTGACCCGGGGACGGGGTGGGGTCAGGGAACCGGGTGTTTATTCTCTCCCTGGCTAAGGGCTGCTGGGGAAGGCAGGATGCTGGCCCCCTGGTTCCTGGCTCGAACACGGAGGCAGGTGCTGGCAGCTGGCAGGTTGTGGAGGTATGGCTAGGCCCTCACAGCCTCAGCTGCACTCACAGAACCTGGGCCCAGTAGTCCTGTCTGTCCCTTGGAGCATGTGTCTTGCCAAGCCCTGTTTCCACAGCTCCCTTCTCTCCATGCCCGTGAAGCTGCCCCTCCCAGCTGCCCTGGGCAGACCCTTCCCCTGGAGCCAGTCACCAGCACCTCATTCATTGTGTTCAACAGATACTTAAGGAGCTCCTACTGTGTGCTCAGGGCCATGGATAAAAAGAGGAAGCTGTTAGGATCCCTCCAGGTGCTCACAGCAGAGGAAAGGGACCCAGCGCACATGGGGTCCTTCCTAAGTGTCAGACACCGGCAGCCATTTCCAGGCCCCCCGGGAAGCAAGTGGACTTCTCTAGGGGCTGGACCGAGGTGCCAGGTGGCGCATAGCCCAGAGCCACCTTCAGTCCCCTCCCAGCCTCAGCATCCTGAATTGTGATTGTAGCGGTTTTGCTGACTTCCTTTTCCTTTCTCTCAATGCCCCTGCCTCTTCCCCTCCTGGGGCCACGAGCCCCATGGCTGCCACGTGGTTGTCTTCTAGTGCCCTCCCTCTGGGTCCCTATGAGGAACAGGATGCAATTTGCGGGGCAATGGCGGGGGCGAGGGCTTTATTCAAGGGCATCCTTCTGTGTCCCTGCTGAAGGCTCGGCCCTGGTGCTTGCTTCCTGGAGAGTGGCCTCCTCCCTGCTGACTTCTGCTCCTACCCCGCAGTCTCACACTGTGGTCTCAAGCCTTATGGGGCTCAGGGCATGGGAAGAGTTAAGAGTGGGAAGTGGTGTGTAGGTAAGGCCTTAGGTGTGGGAATGGGGGGAGGTCAGCTGGGGTGGGGCACGGGGCAGGTGCTAGGCCTGATGACGGGTGCATCCGGCCACGGGCCGGCTGGCCAGGTCCTCGTCTCTTTGGCTTCTCCCTCCAGCCACCGCCCATGGCCTTTCCCCTCCGGTTGTGTCAGGGTGTGTGGCGGCAGGAGTCTGTTTGCCCGTGTGGACCAACCTCATGACCTCTGACATTCTCTCCCCCATATCTACTATGCACCTGTCCCACTTGGACAGAAGGGTGGCTGTTCTCTTGGGGCTGGCATGCTGGTAGGAGGGCTGGCAGGGGGACAGACACAGTTTACGTGGGACCAAGAGGTGGACTATGTGATGAAGCTTTCTGTTGGTGGCTCGGGCTGGAGCTGAAGCGGCTTTGGTCCGGGGAGGAGGTATAAGGCAGGTACAGGTGGCTGCCCACGTCTCACTTCTGTGGGGATTGTTGGTTGGGGGAACCTGGGGAGGTGGCTGGGCATGGTGGGTAGGAGATCACGCAAGGGAGAGAGCAGAGTGACGGGCTCCTCCCCCAGCCCAGCATGCACAAAATCTAGGGCTCTTGGTTCCTCTCTCTGCCCAGTTAAGGGAACGGTGCTTCTTGTGTTTGAGGACAGAAAGCAAATGTGGGCCAACTGCTGAGCGAATTTGGAGAGGAAGGCTGCTGTTCTGTCCGAGCTCTGCGTGTGACAGGGATGGGGTGGGTGCAGGCCACTCCCTTGCTCTGTAGATGGGCGGTGATGTGGGGGCCGCTGCTTCTGTGGAGGTGGGGATGGGGGGGGGTGGGGAGAGGTTGGCTGTCGGGCCAGTTCTTCTCTGTCCTCCCAGATGGAGAAGTGGTCAAGGTGCCCCCCTGAGTGTACCTGGGCAGGACAGAAATGAAGCTGAGTTTGGGGTCTGGGGCAGTGGCCAGTATGGGGGAGGCCCTGGGGTGGGCAAGGGCTGGACAGGACCCAGGCAAAGAAGCCCCTGATTTTGTGCCGCTCCTGATGTCCCCAGAAGGCCAGCAGGGGGATGGGGGTGGTGGGGGAGGAGGGCCGGTGTGTAGTGAGCAGAGGACAGCCCTCCGCTGTCCTGCAGCCTCCGTCTGCACTGCTGGCCGCCCTGTCCTGCCCCCACTAGGCGTGAGTCAGACCGAAAGCAGAAGCTGCCAGACATTGCACAGGGTGAAGCGAGGCAGAACCAACTGTGCTATTTTGGAACCTGGTTAATTCCCCTCCTGTTCCCCACCTCTCGTCTCTCAGGGCTCCCACCCCACCCCGGACACCAGCGCTTTGCCTTCCTCAAGGGGACAGTGGGGTTGGGACTAGATTTCCTCTGGCAAGTGTGGGCGGGGGCGCTGCCTGTCCTTCCCCTTGCCAGACCCCTTCCCTGGCTCAGAGGTGCTGGCTTCTAGGGAGCCAGCCTCCCGGTATTGGGGGACAGAGTGCCCCCTCCCGGTGGGAGCTCAGAGCCTGCAGGCAGGGCACCCGGGTGAGATGATGGTCTGCTTTTTGGCGAGGTGCCGCTGGCTCCCTGCGCCCTCCCCCACCCATCTTTCACTGCCCTCCGGCCAACTGTCAGACTCTCCAGAGCTGGGAGCTACAAGGGCTTCATTGGGCCGCCTCTCCCAGCAGCGGCTCTTAGAGGGTTGGGAGGGATTTCCAGACCCAGAGGGCAGATATTTTGGGGCCAAGGGCCTTTCCAGAACCCATGACACCACATACTCTGCAGCAGTCCCCACTGACCTCCTAATCTATGGTTCTTTCTCGGGCATCCTAGGCCTGCTTGAGGTTTTGGCCCTACATTTTAGGGTTTCTTTGGAGCCCGCATAAGCCTGGAGGCCTCTGGCAGTTCAGTCTGCGGTGGTGAAAGAGGTCAGTAGGGTGTGTGTTTCTGAACCAGACATGGAGGTGTGGAGTTGGGAGCTGTCGTGTCCCCACCTACCCTGTGCCTCGGGAAGCAATGTGGTCAGAGAGGCGGTGGGCTCAGCTCTTGTTCTGTGTGTGTCCACGTGCCTGGGAGATGGGCACAGCCTCCTCTGTGTGTTGCTGCCTCGGGGGGACCCTGAGATTGGAGCTTCACCCTGCTATCTACGCCCCCAGCCACCTGGGGTGGGAGGCTTCAGGCGTGAGGGCGGGCCGCAGGCATGGTGCCAGTGACCAGTGAGAATGTGGGTCCTTGTCGACCTCAGGTGCACACGACTTGGGTTTCTCATGGCTCAGATGGATTGGAGGCTTAGGCAGGGCCAAGCAAGGGTAAAGCAGTAAGGAGGACAGAGTGGTCTCCTGGGCCTGCTGCGGGGGCTTCCGCACGCCCTCCTCCTGTGGACCGCGGAACACCCGCGTGCAGGTGCACGCTGTCCTCCCGGGGCCGTGTGAATGTGAGGGTAAGCGTGTGTGTGTACAAGGCTGTGTGTGTGTAGGAGATGCTGTAGGGGGGTGTGTGAGTGGGCGTGTCTCACGCAGCCTGTCCGGCTTGCCTTTCCACTGGTAATCAGTAACCGGTAACCGGTAACCGGTAACTGGATGACTTTCCAGGCTTCTTCCCCATAGCCCCTGACTGTCCCGCTCCGGCCCAAGGCGAGCGCTGAGTGCCCCCATGTTCCTGCCTCCGCCTGTCTCTGCGCCTGAGAGTCAGGGCTGTCTGTTCGGGGAAGAGCCCTGCTGTCCCCTCAGATGTTTCTCCCCACCAGGTGCCTGCACTTCTCACTTCCACCCCTCACCCACTTTCATGCTGGGAACCAGGTAACCAAGCCCCCAGGAGGCTACGAGTGACTTTAATGCACCCACAAGTAACATAGAATGCTCTGTTAAGATGCAGGTTCTGACTCTGTAGTCCGGTCAGCCCTGAGAGCTTGCAACCGGCTTCCAGGGCATGTGAGGCCTGGGGATCCTGCTTTGAGTGGTAAGGACTTAAAAGGCTCTGAACCATCTAGACTTCCTGCCGGACTGACGCTACTCACCCAGCTGGGGAGCTAATACCGGCCACCCCCTAGGTGGACTCCGGGAGCGTCCCAGGCTTCAGCATCTCCATCCCTTCCCCTGCTCTGAGGGAGGTGGCATTATCACCATCCTGTTTTACAGATGGGGAAACTGAGCCTCTGAGAGACTAAGTTCCTGTCACAGGTCACACGGCTGGTAAGTGGCAAAGCCAGACTTGAGCTCTGGTCTGTCCGTGTCCAGAGCATATAAGCATTCCACTAAAGCCCAAATGTCTTCCAGAGAGCTGAGACAGCGGCAGCCGAGGTGGGTGGGTGAGGGGACGGCTCACAGCGGTCAGGAAACTGTCTGGGGTTGGGGGCAGCCCTAGGAGGCTGAGGGGAAGCAAGGACCGAAGGGGGAGTAATTCTGAAAGGAAGAAAGCTAAGTACAGCTGGCATCCTGTCCCCCCTGCTACCCTGAGGGCCCCTCCACGAATGGGCTTGCCATCACCTGCCTCTTCAGGCCCCTTTCCAGACAGACTCCCCACAGAGGCTCCTACCCCACTGCCCTGCTCCCTGGGCCTGCGAGCCTGGGCTGCAGGTGGGTGGGTGTGTGGACTCCTGACTGTGCACCCGGGTCCCATGCCTACCAGCCGTGTGATCTCAGGCAAAGTGTCTGTCTCTTCTGCGCCTCAGTTATTCCCTCTCTGAAATGGGGGTATGTTACTTCTTCCTCACAGGAAGGATGCTTTGAGGATGAAATCGGTGATATATACCAACTCAGAACTGGGCCTGGTGCAGAGTATGAGCTCAGTACGGGTCTCAGGAATGCCTGCGGGTCTGTACCTGGGAGACTGGAGGGCGCCCTCTGGACTCGCAGTGCGGTTGTCAGTAGTTTATTGGCAGGGTGTGAGCCAAGCCATGGCGGGGACTAGAGAGGCCGGTGTGGGGCTGGGGCAGCAAGGACGGAGAGCCCCCCAGGAGCCGGGGCAGGAGACAGGGCTGGTGGGTCAAGGATGCCATGGTCCTGGGCCTAGGGCAGGGCGGGCTGGGGCAGGGGGGCTCAGGTGCCGGGGCTGGGCTGGGAGTGAGACGTCAGGTGGAAGCCAGAAGGCACTCTGGCGTGCTGGCTGCCTGCTCCTCTGTGCTGCCCAGAGGCCCCTTCCTGGCCCAAGCACGGGACTGAAGCACTAGGGTGTGTGCGTGCAGCTGGGATTGCCGTCCCCTGAGGAGCAAGAAAAGCCTAGGCTGGGTCCCCAAGGCTGCCACAGCCCTGGTGTTCCCATGTGCTGGGCAGCAGTGGAAGTGACGGTGAGGAGACGTTCCTGCCTTGCAGGCTGGCTCCACGGGCACGTGGCCTTGGCTGTATCCGAGCTGTTCGGAGGCTCAGCGTGCCCGGACAGAGCAGGAGGGGGCCTGCCAGGGATGCCATCCTGCCCTCTCATGTTATCAGCCAGGTTCCAAGGCCCAGAGAGGGACAGGACCTGCCTGCGGTCACAGCTGAGCCGTGGATAGCCTAGCGCAGGTCTTCTAATAACACCGCGTTCTTGGGAAGCATCCAGATTTCTTGTGCCAAGCCGAGGGAGCCCTTTTGGAACAGACTCATTCCCAAGGGTCCGGACTGTCAGGTCTCATTTTCCTCAGGGAGGGTTGTCAGGGGCCATACAGGCCAATCTAGCATCTGCAAAAGCTCAGCCAGTCTGCCCTCAGCCGAGAGAGGGGGTCCGGCTGGCTGGGATGGCAGGGGGAGGTCAGTGGGGGCTCGGGACACTTGGAGTCCCAATCTCAAGTCCCTTCCCTGCACTTCAGGCCCCTTTTGTATCTGGGGAGCCCCTCCCCCCGTCCCTGCTACAGTGCAGGCCAGACCTCTGTCTGTGTAATCACGTTTCTCTCTAGTCAGCTTGACTTAATCTCTCCCTCCCTCCAAGACCCTCTCACAGCTCATGGGAGCGGCCTCCATGACATGAACATCTCCTGTCTCCTGAGCCCCGGGAACAGATCAGTCTTGGCTGTTAAGCAGAAGAGAGTTTTCAGCAGGCAGGTGGAGTCTGCCCAGCATTTGGGGGCCTGATGGAAGGATATGCAGGCCTCTCTGGGAACCTGGATTCACTGAGGGTGACAGGGGGTGGGACAGGACTGGAAGTTTTGGGGGACGTTTACAGGGGTCTTCCCTCTAGGCCCCTGGCCTCCTCATCTGGGCGGGAGCTGGTGGTGATTGCGCACTCCTGGGCTTGCATGCCCCCTTCACCGTGTTCTCGCAGTGTGACCTTTGACAAGTCACTTACCCTTTCTGAGTCTTGGTTCTCTCAACCGCCAGAGGTGCTGTTTGTTCTGTGAAGTGTTTGTGGGGGGACGGATGATCTGATAGAGGGCCATGCTTAGCTTAGGACAGTGCCCTCTTCAGAATAAGGACTCAGAAGTATTTGCTGAGTGAGAGGACAGGGGATAACTGAGCCTGTGCTGGGTCATTGGACAAGCAACATTCTGGGGCCCCGTGTCTTGTTCTGGGAATTCTGATGGGTGGGATGGGATGGAGGTTCAGAAGAAAGCTGATTTCTCTGGAAGCTTCCTTGTACCTGGGGAGACAGGTAGGTGGCCAGGAAACCACTGGAGAACCAGGCAATGTAGCCGCAGGCAGGGTGCTCAAGGGGACCGGGTGTCCAGATGGTGGGGACAAGGGAGCAAGGGAGAGAGGTGGGGAGTGGCTGCTGCTCACTGAGGGGCAGGGTGAGGGGTATGGCAAGGTATGTGTGAGAGACAGACAGGCAGGCAGATGATCTGCCTGTGTGGCTGGGCTGTGTCTGTGCATATCACAAGGGTAGACTAGGAAGAAAGAAGAAAGGTTTCTAGTTTCTTCTCTCTGTGCTTCCCTCGGCTACATGTCCCCCTGTCCCCCAAAGCCCAGTGGCAGTCTTCCTGGGGCAGGCCTCATGCCAGGGTCCAAGCTGGTCCCTATGGGACTGGACGGGCGCCTCTCTGGTCTGGGATTATTGCCTTTGAAGCCTCTCCCTGTGGCACACAATTGTCGTGCCTTGCCCCGGGGCCAGCGGGCGGGCCAGCCAGGAGGCGCCAGCTCCCACCCTTTCCTGTGGGATGTGAGCTGGGACGTGGGGCTGATGGGCCTGGGCTGTGGGCACTGGAAGCCACTGAGCAGGCCAGGAGCTGTTGTGGCTGCCCTCTGCCTCCCCTCCCCTTCCTTTCCCTCCTCCCCACCAAATGTCTGCATTGAGAGATTGAAAAACAAGCCCCTGGCCGGCCCTACCAGCCCTGCAGCGCCATCCCTGCCTTGGCCTCCTGGGGTGGGTCCCCTAGAGGCAGGTGCTCTGAGTGCTGAGTGGACTGCGTCCTGGGTTTGAGTCTCACTGGGCTGCCACTGATGTGCTCTGTGCAGACCACTCTTCTGGAGCTTTCGCTTCCTCTTAGAATTCACTGTTTGTTCCCCAGTCTTTATTCATCACAAACAGGGGATTGTTCAGCCTGGGCCAAGAGTGGTCCCATTTGGGCCAGCGATTATGTTGCAGGAGAGAGACAGAGGCCCACATCCCACTTGATAGCCTTTCTGTCTGTCCAAGGTTGGGTGACACTGAGCCAGCGGAGGGAGGTGAGATGGGACATGCCCTCTAGGGGAGGGTCCTGGAGGGAACTTTACCCCGGTGATGAAAATGTCCTCCATTTTGATCTGGGGGGGCGGTGGTTACACAGGGGTGCACACCTGTAAGAGTGCACCGAGCTGTGCATTTGAAATCTGTGCATTTTGCTAGGGTGAATTATATCTTGGTTCAAGGGGAAAAGGCCTTATTGAAATTAAAAATAAAATAAAATAAAATAAAAATATAAAAATAAAACAAATGTGTTAAAAGCATGTGCTACTGACCCCATTCTTGCTCCTGGTACCCAGTATGTTCCATTCAAAGACTGCACACTTACCAAGGGCGAGTGTGATTTTCATTTGCTCTTTTTCAATCTTGGAGGCAGCCAGAGGTTGCCTTTCTTGACGTCCAGGGAACCGCTGGACCAGGTAACAAATCACTGGAATTAAGAAGTGTTTTCAGAGTACCAGGCACTGTGCTGAGTACCCTGCCTAACTCCTGGTCTCTTTAGAACCCAGAGGTAGGATTGTTATTACCCACCTGCCTCTCCCATCGCACTGCAGTGAATTATGTGATACCCAAGCTCTGGAAGTGAAAATCTTATAAGAACGCCAGGCTTTTGGAGAGGATACAGAGAGGGTGCCCAGTAACGGGAAAAGCTGGCCCGAGGCCTTCCTGCCCTGTCCCATAAGGAGGGATGAGTTGCGGCAGGGAACTGCTAGGCCCTGCCCCAGCCTGCGGTCTTGTGTGTGTGTGTGTGTGTGTGTGTGTGTGTGTGTGTTTATGGGACCCTTTCTCAAAAGAAACTTAAGAGGAACAGGAAGAGGAGACTGATTGGTCCAGGGATGCCCTAGATGGGCATGGACAAAGGGACAGTAAGTGGTGACATCTCTCCCATGCCCACATTTCTACCCTTGCAGAGGCTCCCGTACCCAGCATCCCAACACTTGTTCTGGGAGAGGTGGTCCTAGCTGCTAATCCCCACTTGACTGATTTTAACACTGAGGCTAGGCTGAGACATTGAGTCAGGCCTGAGGATGGGACTCAAACCCGAGCATTCTGAAGCCAGGTTCTTATAGCATCGGGCAGGGCAGGCTCCTGGGAATCTTATCTGCCCCCCTCCACCCCTCCCCAGCTATCTTTGTGTCTGGACCAGTGGATGACCCCTCTGCCCCAGGCCCTGTGGGTACCTATGTGACCACCTCGGTCATTTCAAATGGCTGTGGCCTAAGGCATAGGGATTGTGTGCACATTTTTTGTTCTGTTTCTTAGTTCATCAGGCCTTCCTTTGCCACTGCCTCTGCCAGAGGGGAGCTCAGAGAAGACAAAACAAACCAGGTCCTGGAATCTTCCCCTCTCTTCCCTTCCCAAGGTTGGAAGGTCATGCGGGGGGTCACGGGGTCCTTCCCCGGCCGGGAGCCTCAGGACCTGTCCGGGAGGCCTTCCTTTAGCAGTTGGTTTGATTTCCCCTCCAAGGCCACTGGACAGGCTCCCGCACAACTGGTAGTGTGTAAGAGCCTGGATCAGAGGGAAACTTCTTCCGACCACAGAGGCACGGAACGCAGTAAATGGTTTAAACAGGCATCCCGGCGGCTGGGCTTGTACCCTTTGTTGTTTCAGCCACGAGACATGTGTTTTTCTGGGAATTCAGGAAATTATCTCTGCCCTTTGAGGAAGGGCAGAGTTTTTTCTGCTTGCATTTGGGGATTCTAGACCATTCCATCGTCCCAGGCACCCGCTGGCCCCCTGGGCTGGCTGAAAGAGATGGGTGACTGAAACCCTTTGCTGGTAGGGAGCTTCTTCAGTGGGAATCCCTAAAACAAAATGTGGCCACTCTTGCCCCAAATGCAAGCAGTGGGGCCTAACTCTAAACCCCAGGGGCCAGCCTCACCATGCATTAGCTTTGTGACCTTCGGCAAGTGACCACCTCTCTGTGCCTTTCTCCTTTCTTGTAAAGGAGCGAACAGTATTGGAAGGAAGTAGGATAGTCCAATAAGGTGCTTTAAGCCCATCTCACACGTAGTAAGTGCACCATTGGTGTTAACTCTTAGTATAAAATATTATTTTCTGATTAGAAACATGTACGTGTTCATGATAGAAAAAGAGTTACATCCCAGAAAGTAAAAGTTAAAAACACACACTCCTGATTGCATCATCAAAAGAATTCTGATATTTTCGTATATTTCCTCCCCAAAGCGTTTTCTACATATAGTTGTCCACAGTGATGATCAGATCTTCTGTACGATTTTGCCTTCCACTTTTTATACTTGATGTATCCACCGCCTGGTTATTAACTGGAAACACACCATTCCATCCGGAGGACTACCACATGATTTATTTAACCATCCTACTGCGGGACATTGAGAGTATTTTTCATTTTTCTCTATATAATATGATGGGCATCTTGATGCAGAAAAGCCTTTTCTGCTGTGTGGGATCACCTTGTCGGGCTGGTGGCTACTCTCGAAAGCTTTGAACCGTATCGCCCTCTCGCTTTTCCAAAGAGGCGGCACCCACCCTTGTCCGCGGTGTTGAGGTCACCTGGTGCCCACGAAGGCATTTTAAAGTCCACCGAGCCACACTTGGGCAGAGCTGAGGGCCATTTGTTCCATTCTTCTTTTAAATTATTGAAGGTCGGGGGGCGCCTGGGTGGCTCAGTGGGTTAAGCCTCTGCCGTCAGTTCAGGTCATGATCCCAGGGTCCTGGGATCGAGCCCCGCATCGGGCTCTCTGCCCCACAGGGAGCCTGCCTCCACCTCTCTCTCTCTCTGCCTGCCTCTCTGCCTACTTGTGATCTCTGTCAAATAAATAAATAAAACCTTTAAAAAAAATTATTGAAGGTTGGGCCTCATTCGTATGTAAGTAAATTTTAATGACAGTATAAACACACATGCTGAAAAGTGCACACATTGTGAGTCGCCGCTTGCATTTTCATAAACTTGACTTCCTGCGTCGCCAACCGTCCATCACATCACAGAACATTCCCAGGGTCCCCATGGCCAGCTGCCCTGGGCTACCTCTCAGGCGCTGCCCCCCAAGGTCCCCCCAAGGGATCCTGACTTCTCACAGAAGATTCATTCGTTTTGCCTGTTTGAACGGCACAGATGTTGATGGAGCTGGGTGTGTTTTGTGCGTTGTTTACTGTTGTCTGCAAGAGGCGTCCCTGTTGTGTGTAGTAGCAATAGTGGGCTTACTCTCATTGTGGAGTAGCAGTCCAGCGTGTGTGTATGTGTGTGTGTGTGTGTGTGTGTGTGTGTGTGTGTACCTTATCCATTTCCCTGGTGATGGATGTCTGGTGTTTTCTGGCTTGGGCGCTATCTGTAGGGCTGCTGTGAACCTTCTGGTGCGTGTGTCCTCTGGTGAGCCCATGGATGCTTTCCTATTGGGCATCCACTTAGGAATGGGGTACATATTTTCTGCTTCCTAAGCCAAGGTTTCTTTTTATTTATTTTTAAAGATTTTATTTACTTATTTTGGGGAAGAGAAAGAGCGTGCATGTGAGTTCACGAGAGTCAGAGAGGGACAGAAGGAGAGGGAGAGAGAATATCAAGCAAGCTCCATGCTGAGCATGGAGCCCGATGCAGGACTTGATCTCACGACCTCGCGACCTGAGCGGAAATCAAGAGTCAGCAGCTTAACTGACTGAGCCACCCAGGCATTCCTTCCTGTTCCAAGTTTTAAAGGATAACCTGGGAGGCAGAAAAATCCCAGAGAAATTCAGGCCCCACAATTAATTGAGGGCTCCTGGCTCCACTTGGAGCAATTTGAGGGGCACTGGGTGACCATGCTCCCTCTGAAGACTCATGTCTGGGGCTGTAGTGGAAATGGAGTTTGACCTGGGTCGTGGCCCTCCAGCTCCAAATGGCATGTGACTTCTGACCCTCCGGTGGTCACTCAGTGTCCGCACCCAGGGTCCTCGGCTGGCTTAACAACCATCACACTGAGGAGGGCAGGGCTTGGGCCAGACTCTTGAGTAAAACTGAAGGAACCCCAGCTTTGGATATGACCAGAAGCAGGTGGGGCCCTCACAGACCCCTGGAAACTGCCCTTTCTTTCCCCCTTGTATGAAAAGAATCATACGAGGCGCCTGGGTGGCCCAGTCAAGTATCCGACTCTTGATTTGGGCTTAGGTCTTGATCTCAGGATTGTGAGATCGAGCCCAGCCTTGGGCTCAGTGTGTTTGGTAGGGAGTCTGCTTGGGATTCTTTCTCTCCTTCTCCCTCTGCCCCTTCCTGCCATGTGTGCTCACCTGCTCTCTCTCTCTCAAATAAATAAATCTTAAAAAAAAAAAAAAGAAGTAAGAATGAATGAGAAACTCCAAGAACACCGTTTACCACTCCCCAGCCCACTGATACCCACTCCGTGCAGCTGGGGGTCCTGGAGGAGCCCAGAAAAGAAGCTCAAGAGTGAGGCCTGTGAACCGGGCAGCCTGGTTTAAGTGTGCATTCTGTTATTCATCTGCTGTGCAGCCTTGGGCAAGTTTTTTCACCTCTCTGTGCCTCAGTTACCTGCCCCCCCAAAACTGGGGGCAATAATAGTAGTCACCTCATGGTGTTGTTTTGAAGAATGAATGAGTTAGTATGTGAAAGCACAGAGACCAGCCCTGCCCCAGGGCAACCCTTCTGCTGCTCCTAGTCTGTTCTACATGTTTCCCTGTTTCCTGTCTAAATGGGCTCAGGCTATACATTTTATTCTATAGTTTTCATTTTCCACTCAGTCCTCAGTCTCTGAGATCCTTCTAGCTGAGGCTTTTCTATTCTGGGGGTCTCCCCCTCTGTGCCTGTCCCTCCTGGAGACCAGTGATTTCTCTCTGTCTTTCCCTTCGCCCTGTCTCCCCTTGCCCTTAGGAAAGCTTCCCAGCGGGTTCATGCTGACGTGTACAGGGTTGATGAGGGCGAACCCCGCAGGGGCTGAAACTGGCCTGACCTCAACCAGAGACGTGCATGGCTTTGGAGGCACATCTGTCTGTTATGGGATGCCTGAGGACATGCTAGGGAGTGCCGCACACCCACCACGTCTCCTTGACAGCCCAAGGGGCAGGTGCCCTTGTTGGCCGCATTTGACCAAAAAGAAAACCAAGGCACGAGAGTGGCTTTCCCAGAGTCCCTGGCCGGTATGGGGGCAGCAGGGGATGGCAGTGGGGGAGGGCTTCATCTGCATCTGTTGGGTTGGGAACCCAGTTGCAGATTGGGGCAGGGGTGATCAGGTGGGAGGTTCTGAGTGAACCGTGGGGCAAGGGAGACGGGGATGGCTGGTGGATTCTGGGGGCGCAGAAAGGGGCCGCTCTCGTGGTCTTGGCTGAAACTTCAGTCCCCGCTACCTTTGCTAGAGGACTGGGGAGACGCTGGGCTTCTCTGGGGCGTTAGACCCCCTGGTCCCCTCGGGGGATGTCACCTGGGGGGGGGGGGGGCAGGGAAACTCCTAGCGCTGGTGTCTGCGGATAGTGGGCACTCCAGGCTTCGGCTGTTACCGAGTGCATGACTGGGGAGCCCTTCCCAGGCCTGGTGGGTCTGGAGGTCAGATGAGGGGGAGGGCTAGGGGATCCTTTTGGTTCTCCTGTGTCCCTCATCCCGGTTCTTCCTGACAGATGGGCCCCGGCGGAGGCTGGCAATGGTCCCTCAGGCGTTGAGAGTGAGCAGGAGTGCTTGAGGGCTGGGCAGGGAATGGTTAGCATGCCCAGCGGCTCTCCTGGGTCACTGCATCTGTCCTCAGATCCCCGTAAAGCCCTCCCTTAACCCTGTGCTCATCCCCGCCCCCGACCCAGGCCAGGCTCAGAGTGACCCAGGCAGGGCCAGGGGAGGAGGCTGGGCTGTGAAGTGAGGAATCAGCTCTGTGACTGGGGTGACAGCATTGATAGTGGGGGCAGGGTGGGTGGGGTGGGGAAGCCTGACTCTGCTGTGCCCCTGGGCTACCCTCTGTCAGAAGACAGTAGACAGGCTGAGGCTTCCAACACCTCTCAAGGCACGGACACCTAGCCAGTCACGATTCTCTGATAGCCTCTCCCAGGAGGCTCGCACAGCCCTGGGTGGGGCTGGTCAGGCTGGGATTCCCGCTGGCATCTTCCAACCGAGCAGACTGAGCAGATTGAGGCTGGCACAGCCAGCGAGAGGCCCAGCAGGATAGAGCCCAGGTTCTCCCGCGGCAGCCAGCTCTAGCTCAGCCTGGGACGGGCACCCAGCCCTTTGTCAGAGAAACAAGGGGCTTGTTCTCCCGAGTCGTCCCCGTGCCGGCTGGCACTGCCAGGCCTGGTGCTACTCCCCCCAGCAGGGACCGACTGAAGTCAGATTGTTCCCGGAGGGGCAGGCTGCCCGGCGCCGAGTCTGTGAGCTTGCAGGAGTGTGGGGCGTGCAGAGGCCTGGCAGGGGGCTGGGCTGGGGTCAGAGCCTGTGAGGTCTGCAGGGCTGCGGGGGTGGGGGGATGGTGGTGAAGACAGGCTATCCTCTGTAGGAGCCCAGAAAAGGGGTAGAGGCTGCAGCTGGGTCCTGGCTGCAGGACAGAGAAGGGGGAAGGAGTGGCTGTCTGATCTTTTCTCCCTGGGGACTGTCCTGTTGGGAGCTGGGCAGAGAGACCCTTGGGGCTGATTCACTAACTTCTGGCCTGGGGGGAAAAAGAAGGGAGGAAAGAAAGTGCAAAGCTCCAAGGCAAGGCAGAAGGTGCGGACCCGCTTTGCAAGGAAGCAGCTGTAGCAGTAGAGGGAGCCCTAGGTTGGGGTCCGGTGGCCTGGGCTCCATTTGTGGCCCTGAGCTAACCAGACATGCAACCCAGGACAAGCTCCTTCCCACCAGCTCTGTGTGGAGACACAGTGGTCAGCAGCTCCCCATGCCCCATGACACCCCCCGCCCCCGCCATGGGCTGGGGAACCACACTGGACTGGGTCCCAGCTCTGTCTCTGTCTCCAGATACTTAAACCTGTGCCTCTGTTTCTCCTTATCTGTAAAAGGAGAATAACAAAAACTACCTCGTGGGGGTGTTTGAGGTTCAAGTGCCTGGAACAGCGCCGGGCACAGAGTAAATGCGCAAATAGATGCAAATTATTATTATCTCCGTGACCTAGTTAGTGGTTTTCAGTGAATATTTGCCAGTACCTTCCACAAGGTACTTAGTGACTTAGTCTGATGTCTGGCCTGAGGCAATGCTACTTTCCTTTGCTACCCACCGGAGGTCTGGCTCTCATTCTTCAGATACCCCGGGCACAGCTCTGGGCTCTGGTCTGTCCTAGAGCTGACCCTCTTGGTCTTGTGTTTATCCTTTACTTCCGCTGTCAGCCTACCAAGTGCCAGGCGCTGTGCAAGACACCATCTTTCCACTTCACAGGCTCACCAAATGTCTGACGTAGAAATTGTTGGCAGAGGAGGAAGCTGAAGCTCAGAGAGGTGAAGTGACTCACCCAGGGTCACACAGCCAAGATAGGGCAGAGCCAGGATTTCAGCCCAGGTCTGCCCTGTTTGATAATGCTGGAAACTTCATGGAGTTGGGGAACCCCTGGTGGCTCTGTACCTCTCAGGGAGTCTCTTAGCTGGGAGGGACTTTAGAAATCACCTAGTCCAGCCATTTCATTTTGTGCCTAGGGAGACAAAGCCTCCAAGGGAAGCCATGGGCCAGGGTCCCTCCGTGAGTTAGGGCCTGCAGCTGGGGTCTGTCTGTCTTTTCCTCCCCCTTTCCAGACTAGGCCTGGGGGCCCACCGAGACCCATCCATGATCAGGGCTGACATCCTGGGTGGTGGGAGCCCTCCCCAGACCCTTGCAGGCCCAGGTACCCTGCAGCGACCCTCTCTGCCCGGGATCGTGATGGCCTGTGGGCTTGCTTTTCTTTTTTTCTTTTTTAAAAAATTTATTTATTTGTTTGTTAGAGTGAGAGAGAGAGCACAGGCAGGCAGAGGCAGAGGGAGAAGCAGGCTCCCTGTGGAGCAAGGAGCCCAATGAGGGACTTGATCCGAGGACACTGGAATCATGATCTGAGCTGAAGGCAGCGGCTTAACCCACTGAGCCACCCAGGCATCCCGGGTGGCTTTTCTCATTCCCTGGACTTTTGACTCCACGAGCTCAGGGACTCTAGTTAGCTTGGGGCTGTATCGCCAGTGCCTGATTCATAAATAGTAGTCATTCCCCGCACACATTTGCAGAACATCTGCCGTGTCCCAGGCCCTGGGCTAAAGGCTGAAGGCACAGCAGGGAAGAAGACAGACTAAGTGCTTCCCCTCAGGGGAGTTTGCATTCCTAGGGAGAAAGAGATAGACAGTGAATGAAATAACTAAGTAAAGATGCATAATGGTTAAGATGGTGATAAGTGTGCTGGAGAAACACAAAGAAGGAAGGGGCATAGGGAGTGTTGGGGGGCAGGTGGGAATTTTGCAATTTTGAATAGGTTAGTCATGGAAAGTCTCTGTAAGAACAGGACTTTTGTGCCTTTGAAGGGGTGAGGGAATGAGTGATGTCTGGGGGAGGGGCATCCCAGACTGCAGGAAGAGCAAGTGCAAAGGCCCTAAGGTGGGAGCGTGCCTACTGTGTTTGGGGGATTATAAGGAGGCTGGCGAGGTGGCCAGAGCTGGTGGAACGAGGGAGAAAGCAGGGGCAGATGGGGTCAGAGGGGATCATGAGGTGGGGATGGAGGGCCTTTTGTGGGAAGGACTTTGGCTTTTACTCCAAGTGAAGTGGGAGCCATTGAGAGTTCTGGGCTGAGGGAGGGACAGGATCTGACTTAAACAAAGGTTTAACAGGATCCTTCTGATTACTGAGCTACGAGTAGAATGTTGTAGGGCAAGAAAAGAGGGAATCTGAACGTTCGGAGACTCCTTCAGGAAGCCAGATAAGGCATGCTACAGGCTGGGCCCATGTCAGTGGTCTGGTCGGGAGGTGGTGGCAGAGGGGACGTATTTGAAGTCAGATCTGCCAGGATCACCATGTGGCATGAGGGAAAGAGAGGACTCAAGACTGACTCCAACGTTTTGGGGCCAACCAGCTGCAATGAACGGAGAAAAGAGGGTCTCCATGTCTGGCCCAGGAAGTGGGAAACTTGGGGTCAAGTCTCAGCTCTGTCACCCTCTTGCTCGGTGACCTTGAGCGAACCCCTTCTCCCTTCTGGGCCTCGGCGTCTGCTCCTGTATGACAGGTGCCGTCCCCTGGTCCCGGCCCTCTCCCGGAGACCTAGAGGGCCGGCGTCTCATAGACCCCAACCCCGCCCCCCACCCGCAGGGAGCCAGTGCCGGTGGCCGCCATGGCGTCGCGCATCGGGCTGCGCATGCAGCTCATGCGGGAGCAGGCGCAGCAGGAGGAGCAGCGGGAGCGCATGCAGCAGCAGGCCGTCATGCATTACATGCAGCAGCAGCAGCAGCAGCAGCAGGCGCTGGGCGGGCCGCCCACTCCAGCCATCAGCACCCCCGTCCACTTCCAGTCTCCGCCACCTGTGCCAGGGGAGGTCCTGAAGGTAGGGACTGTCCTAAGGTAGGGTGTGGACCCCTCCCAGCCCGGTTCCGGGACCCCTAGGACACTTGCCTTCTCCGCCCACCTCCCAGGTGCAGTCCTACCTGGAGAATCCCACCTCCTACCACCTGCAGCAGTCCCGGGACCAGAAGGTGCGGGAGTACCTGTCTGAGACCTACGGGAACAAGTTTGCCGCCCACATCAGCCCCGCCCAGGGCTCCCCAAAGCCCCTGCCGGCGGCCTCCCCGGGGGTGCGGGCTGGGCATGTGATGTCCTCCTCAGCCGGCAACAGTGCTCCCAACAGCCCCATGGCCATGCTGCACATCGGCTCCAACCCCGAGAGGGAGGTGAGTGAGGGGCTGGCCAGTGGCTGCGGTGAGCAGAGCTGGTGCCCACCACTGTGCTTCTGGGACTCCTAGTCTAATGGCAGAGGCGAGGTGCTGCTGTTAGAGTCCCTCCCAGTCTGAGGGGGGAGACACAGCCCTGCCCTCAGGGAGCCCCAGTCTGAGGGGGGGACACAATCCTGCCCTTAGGGACCCTCAGTCTGAGGGGAGACACAGCCCTGCCAGTGAACCCTAGTCTCATAAGAGAAGCCTCTTCTCTTCTTTTGAAAGCTTTGCTAGGGAGAAACAGGAAACTCACAGAGGAAAGCCCAACACACCTGCAAAGTCATGTCCAGACAGAAGGTATACGAAGCAGTCTCCTTGGGCCGCCTGCTCCTTGGGAAGTGCCTTGGCTTTGGGCTTGTGGGACCTGGACAGCTCATCCCCTCTCTGGTCCTTTTTCCTTTTCCCCCGAGATTAGCAGGTTAGGGGAGGTGGGCTCCAAGGTCCATTCAGGTCAGTGGCTGTCCTAGTGCCCCTTCCCTGCACCTTTCTCCTAGTGGGCTCTCCTCAGATGGACTTTCTTTCTTTCAGTTTGATGTCATTGACAACATTATGTGTCTGGATGATGTCCTGGGCTTCATCAACCCCGAAACTCAGATGCCCAACACGGTACTGCTGGCCAGGGTGGGGTGGGTATGTCAGAGGGAGGAGGCAGAGGTTCTATGGTGGCTCTACAGGGTCCTCACCTGGGCAGAGCCATCTTGCCACAGAGATGAGAGTCACCTCTGTCAAATAGTGTGACCAGAGCCCACGGCCCAGCAAAATTATGACTCCAGAGAGAGTTGCCTAGCATGCATGCATGATGGGGCTTCCGTGGGGAGTGGTGACTGGGCAGTTGGGCAAAGCTCTCTGAGTTGGGGGGGGGTGTTGGGGAAGGGGCAGGAGTAGTGGTGCTGGGCCTCAGCAGCGGGGAGGCAGGGAAAGCACTGCTGGAGGGGAGTAGTGTGGCCTTGAGCTGATGAATTCCTTTGAGATCTGGGGCTTCCCTCTTCTACAAAGCATTGGGCGCAGTGGGGACAGGCCTATGGCCCTCACCCCAGGCGACAAGTGATAGGGGGCTGGCTTTGTCCCCTCTCTCCAGCAGCCTCCTGGCAGTGTGAAGGCTCTCTGGGCCTCCCAGGCAGAGGTGAGGTAGCAAAGGGGAAGAAGCCAGCCTTAGAATCAAGAGGCTGAGCTTCTGGCTTTGGCTGTGACCCTGGCAAGTCCCTTAATTATTCTGAACCCCAGTTTTCTCAGCAGCAAAATGGGAATGATGCCATCTATGTGCAGAATTGTGGGAAAGTTAGATAAGGCAAGGAATGGGGGCTAGTTCGGCACGGGGTGACAGATACTCTGAGCAGGTAGAATTGTGGGTGTCCCTGCCCCTCGGGCCTGAGCCCTGTGACCCTGACTCTGGCCCCAGCTCATGCCCCTGAGGGGAAGCCCCTAGATCTTGTAGTAGGAAGTCAAAGAGTCAGTCCCGGATCCCTGCTGCCCTGCAATATTGCCTAGGGCCTTGGCGGGACTGGTTGGGGCCAGCTGAGTCTGAAACCTGCTGCCCACTGAGCACTGAAGGCTTGGAAGAGGGAGAGGGCCAGAGGGCGCAGTGTCTGGTTCTCTCTCTGGTTTCCGTGTATCTGGTGGGGTGCTGGTGTCCCACCTAGGCTTCTGGGCTCGTGATTTGCTCTGCAGGGTTCCTGTGGCAGGAGCTGGGTGATCATTCTAGAGCTCTAGTCTGTCCCTGCAGGCCCCTGCTCCACCCCACACTGGCTGCCCATTACAAAATGCCAGTGTCTTTGCAAGTCCGATCTGGAACTGGTGGCGTCCCCCGCGCTGCCCACATCACACTGTCCGCTCCTGCAGCTTGAGCATCTGGGGGCAACCACCAGCTCTGTCCAGCCCTGTGTCTTTGCTCAGCCTTCCCCACCCCTGCCTGTCGTGCTCCTCCTCGCTTCTCTGCTCCGGACCCAATTCACATTCCACACCCTCCAGAAACCTTTCAGAAACTCCAAAATCGATTGGGTGCTTCTCCTCTGGGCTTCCTAGTGCCTGGGACTTAATCCCCTCATCTGTCACCCCTCAGGGCTGTGACCGGGTCTGATCGGCTCTGCAGGCTAGCTGCTCCTGGAGGGCAGGAGCCACACCTTCCTCAGCCTCCACCCCTACAGACTTTTCCATGGAATTGCTGGGCGCAGAGGCCCAGGGTGGATTCTGACATCCTCAAGCTGGCTGTGGGGACTTTCAGGCTCAAAGTGGGACGTGGGGGACCCTGTACGGCTGCCCCTGGGTGTCCGTGGGATGATGGGTCCCGGGCAGGGGCCCCCCTGGAGAGGGGGTTGCTCACCGCATCCCTCTCCCCACCTCACCCCACAGTTGCCCCTGTCTAGCAGCCGCCTGAACGTGTACAGTGGTGACCCTCAGGTCACTGCCTCCCTGGTGGGCGTCACCAGCAGCTCCTGCCCTGCCGACCTGACCCAGAAGCGAGAGCTTACAGGTACCACCTCCCTATCTCCCAGTGCCCCAGCTCCCCATTCCTCCCTCATCTCCTCCCTCCCAGCTCCTCTCTCCTTCTCCCCTGACATCCAGATGCCGAGAGCCGGGCCCTGGCCAAGGAGCGGCAGAAGAAAGACAATCACAACCTAAGTGAGTCCCGGGCCTGCGCCTTCTCCCCGCCTCCCTCTTCCTTGCTTTCCTCGCGAGGGCTGCCTAAAAAACCTCTCTGACCTGAGCCTTAGGTTGAGGGTAGAGTTTACTCTAAAAAAAAAAAAAAAAAAAAAAAAAGCCGCTCTTAGAAAGACTTCCCTACCAGAGACCTTAAATCCTGTCTGTGAGACTGAATGGGTTCAGCCCTGCTTTCTTCCCACTGGCCCTTTTTAGGAGGGGATAGGAGAGGGACCCCCTGGGGGAAGCGATATTCATGAAATCCCCAGGACTTCAGAATGAATGGGTTTATCATATCGGATTGTTTCCTTTAGGGCGTGGAGCCTGGGAAAGTTCAGCCCTGTAGGGGGGTGGGGGTACTGACTGGCTGCTTTGCTGTGCTAACAGCTGACCTGGTGATTCGGCCTTGAAGAGCCCCTTGGTGGTTCTGGCCTGTGCCTGGGACCCTCATTCCCATAGCAGTCGCTTCTGTGGGTCACTCATTCCTTCCCAGAAGGGCCAAGGCACCCTCCCTGGGCTGGGCCCTTCTCCCTGGTGGGGTCCTCCTCCTCCTAATTGGTCCCTCGGGATTTGTTACCTTTAGTTGAACGGAGGCGGAGGTTCAACATCAATGACCGGATCAAGGAGCTGGGAATGCTGATCCCCAAGGCCAACGACCTGTGAGTGGTTTCTGGTGTGGGGGGTTGGGGGGTTGGGGGCGGGGCAGCAGCAGCTGATGCGTATTTTCTGCACCTGGGGGATTGTTGGTTGCAGGGGATGGGGGGTGGGGGGGGGTGGCTCCTAAGAGCTTAGGATCCACGAGGGAAAGAAGATTCCGTCCTTTGCCCCAATCAGAACAGTTGGGCTGGGGTCAGAGGGAGGGGGGCTTCCTCGAGGAGGAGTTATGCGGGGAACCTTTGGACTTGGGCTGGCACAGAGGGGGCCCAGGGCTGGGAGGAGTGGGAGTGGAGGACAGGTGTGGGTTTTGGCAGCAGGCATGGAAAGCCTAGGGAGGGAGGCTGCTCTGAATTGTTGGCTTGCAGGAGATTTCGTGAGGTGGGTTGTGGCAACCAAGTCAGCTGAGAGGGTCTGTTCCGTGCAGATGGGAGAATGCCTCCACAGATCGGGGTTGGTTGTGTCTGGGGTTTGTGGGCAACGTTGGGACAGGCAGCAGAGGCTTCTGAAACCCAAGCAGGGTTTTACTTTCACCCGTGGAGCGCATGGCGAATGCTTGGGCACTCGTCTGAGCCCGCACCTCCGCTTCTGCCCGGCCCGCAGGGACGTGCGCTGGAACAAGGGCACCATCCTCAAGGCCTCTGTCGACTACATCCGGAGGATGCAGAAGGACCTGCAGAAGTCCCGGGAGCTCGAGAACCACTCTCGGCGCTTGGAGATGACCAACAAGCAGCTCTTGCTCCGCATCCAGGTCTGGCCCCTGCATTTGAACTTCTTAGGCGGCTCTGACTCCCGATGCTGGCCTGGCTCTTGACCTTAGGGGCAGTGCTTACACTTCTGAAACTGGGGGAATGAGAAGGATGCCTGTGAAGAGCGAGGACGGATGTAGTGGTTTGCTAACAATACATCCCCGGTGACTTTGAGCAACAAGGATCGGCTAGAGGTTCTGTTCTGTGAACCCTTCCTTCTGGGACCCAGGCCAGTGGACGGGCACATCTAGAGCCGGCTCTTAAAGCCACGTGCACCTTTTAAGGTGACACTTGTTGCTTCTGTTCACATTTCCTTGATCAGTACAAGTCCACACCTACACCAAACCCCAAGAGGGATGGGAAAAGGCAGACCTACCGATTGGAGAGGTAGGGAGCTAGAACTGTTTGGCTGCCACCCGGAGCTGAGGGTTCTAATCCTGGCTGTGCTCAGGGTCTCTGTCATCTCTGGATCCGAGGCTGGCCATCTATACAGAGGGCACACAGATGGCAGCTTGTAAACCTCTCTGTCTCTCATAGGAGCTAATACAGCTGGCATTACCATCCAGCACGCATGGCCATACTCCAAGGGAAAAATCAAAGTTTCACGAAAGAGCCCTCATTCTTAATAGATGCAGTGCCTTCTGATCGGTTCTATTCTGGTCTAGTCTAGGCAAGTCTGTTTCAGTGAAAACAGAAGGAGAGAGTGAGCTGGTCAAGACTCACTACAGTGGTTTCACAACCCACAAATGCGTTGTGACTTGTAGTTTGAAAACCCCGTGGTCTAGACTCTAGAGCCATCCTCTTCCTGCTTCCCCATGAGCCACGCTGTGGTCTTGGGTGCCACAAGGGGAGGGGCAAGGGCTGCAGCGGGGTGGGGGGGGCTGGAGGGCAGGGTAGCTGGCACACATGGGTGTGTGCCCCCAGCCTTCTTTTTCTGTTCTCTCTGCCCGCCCCCTGCTTGCAGGAGCTGGAAATGCAAGCTCGAGTACATGGTCTGCCCACCACCTCGCCATCGGGCATGAATATGGCTGAGCTGGCCCAGCAGGTGGTGAAGCAGGAGCTGCCCAGTGAGGAGGGCCCCGGGGAAGCCCTGCTATTGGAGGCCGAGGTCCCGGATCCTGAGCCGCTGCCGGTTCTGCCCCCCCAGGCCCCGCTGCCCCTGCCAGCCCAGCCACCTCAGCCGCCGTCCCCATTCCACCACCTGGACTTTAGCCACAGCCTGAGCTTTGGGGGCGGGGGCGATGAAGGGCCCCCAGGCTATCCCGAGCCTCTGGGGCCAGAGCATGGCTCCCCATTCCCCAACTTGTCCAAGAAGGATCTGGACCTCATGCTCCTGGACGACTCACTGCTACCGCTGGCCTCTGACCCTCTCTTCTCCACCATGTCCCCTGAGGCTTCCAAGGCCAGTAGCCGCCGGAGCAGCTTCAGCATGGAGGAGGGCGACGTGCTGTGACTCGGGCGGCCGCCATGCTGGGGAACAGGGGTGGACCTGGGGGCTGGGAGGGCCGGGGCCACCTCCCTCCCACCCCTCGGGCTGCACTGTGTGTGACGTAGCCAACTGCCCTGCCTCACTTCTTCCTGTTGGCCCCCTGTTTGGACTTTTGGACTTAGTGTCTGCTTGGCAGCCTGTGGGGGCAGGCTCAGTACCTACCCGGCTCAGTACTCCCCAGGGATCGCCCTCTTGATGGGGCTGGGTCTGAGTAGGCCTTCAGCCCAGGTCCTGGAGGCGAAATCCTGAGGGGAAGGGAGGGGACAGGTGTGCTAGGGGTAAGAAGAGGTCCTGGGAGGGTTCTGTCTTCTGGGTCTGATCCCCGCGCCTGCTCGTGAAGGACATGTGAGAGCAAGGGGGTTCAGGAAGTTCCTTCTCCGAGGCAGCGACTGGTCCAGGGGGTGCCCAGGCCTGCCTTTCTGGGACTCAGATGACCACAAGTCTGTCCTCCAGCCTGGCATCCCCACCCCCCTTTGGTGCTAACAGCTCTCTACCAGGTGGTGTGAGGGCGGGGGTGGCCGGAAGAGGGGGCGCTGGGTTCCTGTTCGAGCGTGGGGTCACTGCTGGAAGAGCAGCTCTCTCCGGGCTCCCCACTTTGTGCCTTTAGTAAACACTGTGCTTTGTACCTGCTTGTCCTGTCTCTTTGGAGGGGTCTGGGGCGGACACAGCTGGAGGATTTAACCAAGTGCACACCATAATGAATTTAGAATTCAAGTGCCCGTTGTGGGGGTCGGGGAAGGGGGAGACAGAGAGTGGGGAACAAGCCCATCACCTGGTTTCCCTCACCTCTCAGACTTGCCTCAAGGGAAGCTGGAGATGCAGCCCATCTTAGAGGGCTTGGGGACTGAGAGGGTCATTGTCCCTCCTTGTGGCCACAAGATGGCGCTGCAACCTCGCTGGTTCGCACCTCCAGCTGTGGCCCCAGACAGCTGAGCTGGGTGATGTGGGGGATCTAGTTGCTCAGAAACCAAGTCTTCTCTTCTCAGCTGCTGCTTTGGGGAACCCTCAGCCCAGACTGCCCCTCACCCAGGGTGGGGGGCATGTTTCTCCTGTTCCCGAATGCCTGTTCTAGTGGTCACCCCTCTAGATTTTTCTCCCGCCCTGGGTAGGTGGACTGACAACTGCTTGAGAAGGTCCAGCTTCCTGCTCCATGGCAGCAGAGCTGGCCCCTCTGCTCTTGGACAGTGTCTCTAGCAGGACAGGCTCCTTAGTAACTGAGGAGCTGAGTCCTCTGGGTTTAGGGAAAGGGGGACCCAGTGGAAATAATTTGGGAGGAGGCAGGAGTCCCCAACTCTGGGTAGAGTCAAGGATGTGGGCCCTATTCCCTGCTCTGGCTCTGTTCCCATGTGCCTCTGCTCTGAGATCCTGAGATTTGATGACCTCATCCAGGAAGGGTTTGGGGCAATGAGGGGCTGAGTGGCAGCTTCTTGAGCCCCAGCTGTCTTGGGGGAGAGAGAAGAGGGTCTTTTTGGGGCTTTGCCTAGTTCTCTCCCGACTTCCCATAGTCTTCAGTCAGATCAAAATGGTTTTCCCCTCAAGGGGCCCTGACAGGCTGAAGGGGCCTAATTAAAAAAAATTAAAACTCCCAGGATAAAAATGGCTAAGAGGGCAATTTCCTCCAGTGCAGAACTGGAGATCAAATCAGCATTGGAGCAATTAATGTGTGAGAAGAGAGAAGGGAAGGGAGCTGGGCATGTGGGTGCTGATGGCGGCTGGACTGGCGGAGGCTGCAGGATTAATCTCAAGGTCAGATGGAGCGGTGGATGACCTTGTGGAGTTTGAGCCAGCCAAGGGGCACTGGCATCACCCTCCAGGGGCCCCACCCTGCTGTGGGAACCATCCCTGCCTTAGGAACCCTCTCCCCCCGCCCCTACTCAGCCTCTCCTGGACTCTCACTGGGAGATAGCTGATGGACACCGGAGAGCGTAGGGGTCTGGGAACTCCCAAGTCAAAATGAGAACTCTTTCCTACTTTGTTCTCCTTCATCCTGGGGATTCAGTCAATGGAGTGGAGAGCTGCCCTTCTGGCTCCTCATGCAACCCCTCACGACTGCTGTATTAGACCCCCTCCGCCTGCCTGCTGGCTTCCTGTCCCCTAGGTGCTTCAGGGGAGCCACCACTAGCAACCCAGGAAGCAGGGTCTGGACCCGCCTTTGGGCGATACTGAGGGTGTGAGGGGTTCTGACCACAAGAGTGCGCCACAGGTCCAGGACCGGCCCCTGCGGGCGCCCACTAGTGGGGGATAGTGGAATCTCAGCTTCATTGTACATTCCAAACTTGGGCCAGGGTTGGGGTTGGGGGGGGGGGCTCCTGCCAGTTCTGCGGGTTTGGTTAGGACAGGCACAGGTGCTACCTCCAGCATTTCAACAAGCTACCAGCAAGGGTTTCTGTATATGTTTTTAAAAATATTTATTTATTTGACACAGAAAGAGAGAGACAGAGACAAAGACAGAGACAGAGAAGGAACACCAGCAGGGGGAGTAGGAGAGAGAGAAGAAGGCTTCCCACCAAGCAGGGAGCCTGATGCCAGGCTTGATCCCAGGACCCTGGGACCATGACCTGAGCTGAGGGCAGATGCTTAACCGACTAAGCCACCCAGGTGCCTCGAGGGTTTGTGTATTTGAGGCTGGCCTGCATTACCCTTAGCTTGTGGCTGAAACAGAGTCAGGCCCACAGCTCCGGACTGGTGGTTATGGACATCTCTGACTAAACAAGAGAATGCTTTCATTCAGGCTCTTTATTCGTAGACAGACCCCTCCCAGACTTCTGTTCCACGAGGGGGAAATTATTTTTAATTTTTTAAAAAAGATTTTATTTATTTGACAGAGATCACAAGTAGGCAGAGAGGCAGGCAGTGAGTGGGGGTGGGGGGAAGCAGTCTCCCTGCTGAGCAGAGAGCCCGATGTGGGGCTCGATCCCAGGACTCTGGGATCACGACCTGAGCCAAAGGCAGAGGCTTTAACCTACTGAGCCACCCAAGCACCCCGGAAATTATTTTTTAAAAGGTAGAGTAGGTAAGCAGGCTGCTGTGAAACACAGATGGACCCGTCCAACCCCCTCATTTCACTGAAGAAGCCCCCCCCCCAAGCCTTGAGAACAAGCCTTGGGGTCTGGGAAAGGGGTCCCAGCTAGGTGGGGGAAGGATGAGATGCTGTCACACCCTTAGGTCCCAGGTGGGGCCCCAAAGTGGGAGGTGAGGTTTTGGGCATGAGGATCCCGCCATTCTCAGCTCCACTTCTGTGTCTGTCTGTCTTTCCCCACCAGCCGTTGGCTTCTCACCTCCTTGTACCGCGAGGCGCCTGGGACCTGAGTCCCACAGGCTGGTGTGATTCGCTGGTGTGAACACATGGGAGAGTGGCTTTCCACTGCTGCCGTCCATGGAAACTTCCCCTTCTGGTCGTTTGAACAGATGGCCAGGAATGGATGTGGGCCCTGCTGAAGCCTGGTGGGATGGCACTGGCTCTCTGTTCCTTAGTACCTATGTCCTTGGTGTCAGGGCGTCCTGGAAATCTGATAGCCCCTTGCCCAAGGCCTGCTCTGCTATCTCTAGGACAGGGCTATCTGGGAAGCTGGAAGTGGAGTGAAGCTTAGGAGGGAGCAGCAGGACCTCAGAATGTTTTCTTTGGGATTTCCATCATGCACTGCTCCTTTAAATCGAGATTCTTCTTCACTGCTCGGAGAACTGACTTGGATAAGAGTCCAATACACACTCTGGATCCCCCCCTACCACACAAACACATAGCCCCCCCTCAAAAGGAACCCCAAGTGTGACACTCTTGCTCCTAACCCATGCCCCCTTCCTCATTTCAGAGCCCATTGCCCTCCCCCGCCCCTTCTGGGCTGCCTGGCATATCAGCTAGAACAGCTAGAAAGAGCCCCTTGGAGTCAGCGCCTGTCCCTCACCTGCTGGGACCCCCACTTCTCAGGGTCCGGCCCCCACCCTCCTCTCCTGCTCCTTTAGCCACATCTTTTTTCTTGGCTCTCTCTTTTCCGAGGGGGGCAGTGGAATTTATACAATATTTAAGCAGCCAGAGCCGAGTCCAGGAAGATATTATTAATGTAAAAGGGACGGGCTGCAAATGCTTTTGGACCTGGTTACAATTAGAGGGTGATTTTTCTAAAGGTCAATGAATTCAGATAATATCCACAGGGGGGAGAGAAATTTAATACCTTTTTAGTGAATTAATTAATTATAATATTATATCGGCTTGGGGTTCTTTTCCAGAGTGATTAAGGGAGCGATCCGTCTTCGGTGAGGCCGGGGAGCGGCGCCTGCCGCTAGCGAGGACCCTGTCTCGGGGCTCAGGGTGGGGCCCTCTTGCTCCTCTCACCCCCGCAGCAGCTGGGGAGCTGGAGGGGTTGGCAGGCAGCAGGGGAGGCAGGCGGGACCTGGGCCGGAGGAGGGCGGCCACAGTCCCTGGAAGTGCCCTTTCTCCTCAGCCCGTGTCCACAGGCCCAGCCCTCCTCCTGCTGCTTTTGTCTCCGAAGAGCTGAGGACTGGGTTATGGCCTCCTCCTTTCCACTTGGAGAAACCGAGGCCCACAGAACTCAGGATGTTGCCTGGAGCCCTAGTAAGACGGACCAGGGTGGCAGAGTGGGCTGGAAATAATGAGAAGACTGCCCCACCCCCACCGAACCTCCCAAACCGTGCCTTCTGGAAAATCTCTCCCACTGGTCAGAGGCCTGAGGAGCTGCCTGTGAATTCCCCGTTTCAGAATGGCACGTGCCCAAGCCCTGCTGGTGCAATGGAAATGCCCCACGAGTGCTGATAAGTCAAGCTACTGCCAGGCTTGGAGAAGGAATAGCTCAATTTCTGTCCACAGAGGGACCTGAAAGCACCCAGGGCAAGGCGCTTTCCACCTGCTGGTTCATTCATTCATGGGATCAATCGTTCATTCACACAACTCACCTTTGCGGCACACCTGATTTGTCCCGTCGCAGGTAGACCCAGACAGCCCTTCTCGAGCCCCCCACCCACCCCGTCTTTAGCCCCGGTTGCTCAATGGCCTTTCATTCGTTCAGCACCCACTTTGAGCGGCCCCCTGCTGGATGCCAGGGATACTCGGGTGGCTAAGGGACAGCCTGTGCTCTCTAGGAGCCAGTCCCCGGGGGAGGTGGGGGCAGGGAGATAGCCACAGAAACCATAGGGAAGATTCAGCCAGAGGTTTAAAGAAAGGGAGAGGGGACACTAAGCTGAGTCATGGGGACCAGGCTGACAAGGTGAGGGAGGGGACATTCTCACAGGACATAGCATGAGAAGACCAACCATGCCCTCCACCCACAGGTGGAGGGCATGGTTGGTGGAGGTCCAGGCCCAGGCAGGCTGACTGGAAGACTGTCCCAAAGGCCACCAGGTTTTGGGTCTGGAGAGGCAGGGGGCAGCAAAGCCAAACAGGCCTGGTTTAAATGTGGGCTCTGCCAGGCCTTGCTATGTGATGGGCAGAGAGGGGGAGATCTCTGTGCCTCAGTTTCCTTTCCTGTAACGAGGGATTGCAAGATTTAAAGGCTCTTGTGGACATAAAGGAATAACTGAAAGGAAGTGATAGGCCCCAGCATCTTGCCCATGACGTGGCTCCCCACATCACAGCCTCAGATGGCCCTCAATGGGGTGCATGGGTCAGGGCCCAACCCTGCTTGTGTCTTTCCTTTTCCCTCATGAGCTGGTGCCAGCAAAAGTCCCAGCCTGGAGACCTTTCCCGGGCAGGCAGAGACCAGCTTTCCTCTCCCCTTCTCGCTCAGCCCTGCATTTCTCTCCCCTCTCCATCCCTTCCCACTCCGTGCCCCCCTGAGCCCTGGCTGCCCCTTCAGCCCCTCCCCCACCCTCTCCTCCCTCTCCGTGTGCAGCGGGCTGGGGAGGGCCTTCCCATTGTACTATCTTTGGGCCCTAAATTAAAATTGATGACATCTTGAAATGAGTAGTGAGGGTAATTTTGCTTCTGAGCCGGGATGCTAATGAGGCCCCTTAATGGTGCCAACGCGGAGCTGACGGGTCGTGTGTCACGCGCAGCGGCGAGGGGGGTAATGGCCGAGGTAAGTGCCGGTAATTACACCCTGTCTCGCTGTATTTTGGCAGGCCTGGTGGGAGAGCGGGGGCTCAGTCACTGCCAGTGGGGCCACCCCCCACCCAGCGCGGGCCTGACAGCCAGAGATACCCCATCCACCCAGGCAAGCCCCTCATCTCCAACCTCACCTAGGACAAGGGGCCAGGGGCGCAGCTCCTGCATGCTCAGACAGTGTGTGACCTGGCACACATGGTCCCACGAGTTACAGTCACATCACTGTGCGCCACCTCCCGCCTCTTCACCCCCCTCCCCCCGCAGCTTGGGCATGCACCCCTGCTGTGCACACAACACTCACTCACACACTTGCTCACCCACATGCCCCCCCCATACACTGCACTCTGTGCACACACATGGATGCATCCTCAGGACACACACACATACGTGTGCACCCAGCACACTCTCCAATAGCCGTGCATGCAGCCGGTGCCTACTGTGCAACTGGCCCATGCTCTCGGATGCTGCTGGCGCTCCTCTGAGATAGGTGTTCTATTCTCTCTTGATGGCTCAGACCCTGAGCTTCCGGAGAGGGAGCCACTCGTGCAAGATCGCGCAGCAGGGCTTGGGTGGAGGCAGCTGCGCTCAGCCTGTTTTACCGAGCGATCTTGGCCCCTGCCACCTTACCTGTCATATACACTTGCCCTTGTGCCTCTTAATGTACAGACACACATGCACACCTGCACATGAACACATACCTAGCACACACATCCCGTGTCTCCTCCGTGTACCCAGATGCACCTTCCAGTGCGCCGTGCAAACACCACTGACACATGTGGGCACTGGTGTACTTAGCACACGCATGCAGATGTACACATGTGCGTGCATGCTTAGATCACATAATGGTCACACTCCACACACACGTGCTGCCCTAGCCATGAGACCACTCCAGACTCCAGCAGCTCAGTTTCCAAAGAAGAGGACATGCGTGCTATTCCACTTCCCTCTGCAGTATTGAACAGTTGTTATGGCAGAGGGACAGCCACATAAAGGAGCAAGATGCCCCCTCCCACGACCCCTTGCAGAAACACATGCTGGGTGCACACACACACGGGACACGTGCGCACACACTCCACACGCGCAGCAGGCAGCCTTCAGACACATCTCTGCAGGCACGCCGTACATGCGCCGTGAACACACATGCACAGACCTGGCGGCGGGGGTCCCGAGGGTACGTACCCGAGAAACCGGAAACTCCACAAAGCCCATGGGTACTTGTCCTTGTCATCTGTATATCCTGCCTACTGCCCCCCTTCCCAAACATTTACCAACCTGAGATTATAGCGGAAGATAAAAGCACAGACTTTGGAGTCTGCCTGCTTGGGTCTTTGGGCTGGGTCCATCATTTGCGGTGTGACCTCGGGCAGGCTATTTAACTAATCTGTGCCTCATTTTCCTCCTCTGTAAAATGGGGATAATAATGGTGTACCTCCCACCTGGTGCACCTAGCACAGGGGTGTGGTGAGGGTTAAAAGAGTTAACAGATGTAGAGCAGAGCACTTTAGCACCTGGCGTACAGGGAGCCCTGGGGAGTGTGGAGGCGACATGTATCGTTAGGACAACGGTGCTCATCAGGATATGATAAGCACTAAGGAGTGGGCAGCAAAGGTGGAAGAGGCAGTGCCCACCTAAGGCTGGGGTGGTCAGGGAGGGCTTCTTGGAGGAAGAGAGATTTGGGCTGGGCCTTGAAGAAGAACTGTAGCCCCCATTTACTGAGCACCTACTCTGGGCTGGGCCCTGCCATAAGTGCTCTGTATGAATTAACCCTGTGAGTCGTCTGTGACCCCTAGGAGGTGGGTCCTGTCACATCCACATTATGCAGAAGGAGAAAGAGGCACAGGGAGACTTGATAACTTGTCCAAGGACAGGCGGGCGTAGGTAAGAGGAGCAGAGGGCACGGGAATTCCTGGTGGGAGAGCAGCCCGTGTCAGAAATAGAGCAACAGATGGGAAAACACCCCAGAGGGCTTTCCTTGACACACTGTAACAGTTTTCAGATAATGAGAAGCCAGGCAGCATCTGGAAGAACGTTGTGACCTACTTGCTGTGTCTCTTGAAGTGACACCAGGGACGTGGCGGGGTTGTGGGAGGCCGGTGCTGCCCACAGTATGCTAAGACTGGGGCAGCGCTGGGCATCTTCACCCTCTCCCCCTCCTAGGACCCAGCTGGGGAAGGGGTGTGTCATCGGAGCATCTCGGCCCTGGACACCAGGCCTGGATCTCTGGAAGGGGACCTGATAAGGACTCTGGGAGGGCAAGAAGCTGTGGGAGGAGGTGACAAGGGGCAGTGAGCAAATCTCTGTCCATCCCACTCCGAAGGTGCTGGTGCCCCAGGACTCCTCAACAAGGAACAAGCTGCTTAGCAGGGGGCCCGATAGTCCTTCTGACCTGGTGCCCATCAGACCGTCCCAGGGCCCCACAAGCTGCTCTGCTCAGCATCCCTGAAGAGATCGTTGATGTTTCCTCCCTTAGTGTTGGCAAGTGTTGCTGCATCCTGGTGGCGTCTGTTTCAATACCTAAGGCTGGCATAAGTGGCCCAGCCTCTACAAGGCTCTTGGTTCAAGCACTTTGGGACCCTGCCACGCTGTCTCAAATCTTGAGGCCGCTGGCAGAAAATGGAGAGTGGAATCTGTTGCCTCTAGTTGGGTAGTTCTTTGGATAGTAGGCTTATGCCCCTCTGTTCCTTGGCCTCAGTAGGTTCCTCTCTCTTACTCACTCCCAATCCACTTGTCACCTGTCCAGCCTTCTCCCCCAGTGGGCAGCCTTGACTGTAGACACCGAGGTGCTGTTCTCTCAACACTGGTCCCTCGGCCGTGCCTTTGCTTATACATTCCCTGTAGCCCAGTGAGCCTCAGCCCCGCCCACCCGAGACCCAACTCAGAGGCCACGCTCCCCCATGAGTAACCTCTGCCCCTCTTCATCCCATGAGGCCCTTCTTTCATGACATCCTCGTGCCAACCAGGAGAGGCATGAGAGGAGCATGGAGGGGGTGGCCACTGGGGGGTCATATCGTTAGTTGTCCAGATCGGGGCACTCTGAGAATGGAAGAAGTCACTGTTAGTGACATTAGGGCATCGGGTGAAAATGGACTGTTCTAGAAGAAGCAAGATGTGTGTTCCTACATCCACACACAGTGTCACTCCCCTTCCTGTCCACACCTCCGGTAGGATGAGTTGGGGTCTCTGTGTGTCCCCAAGGGGCAGATAGGCTTGGCTGCTGAGAGGGCCTGCTTGGGATCCAGAATAGGCTGAGGGCAGGGAGGGTCACATCTGGGGACAGAAATTTGGGAGAAGGAGGTGACATCTTAGAGACAGGGAAGCTGGAGCTCGTAAGAATGGCTTGCAAGGGTAGACAGTGGAGAGGAAATCCGAAGAGCAGGAGAGAGGGGTAGGGGACCCCAAATCCCAAGTTGCTCTCCTAGAGGTACCAACAACCTCTATTACAGAAAACAGTAAATGCTGCCTTTGTGACTGGCTTGGCAAAGGCAGGCTCTCGTTCCAGAGCTTCTCATGCATTAGCTCCTCCAGTACTCAGCCAGCCTAGCAGGGTGAGGTAGGGTGGGACTATTCTTATCCCCATTTTACAGATGAGGAAGCTGAGTCATGGAAAGGTTGAGAGTGACTTGCCCAAGGTCACACAGCTTGGAAGGGCAGAGCTGGGACTAGAACCCGGGCAGCCTGTCCCTGCTCTTTGAGGGCCCTGCTCCAGGCTCTACAGAGAAGTTAAGCTGTGTTGCTGGGGACAAATGGCTCCACAAGGACTGGCACCTTTCTACTCCAGGTCCCCATTTGGAACACTGGGGCATCTGGGACATTCCGCAGGAGGCCACGGACCAGTGGGAAGTAACTTGGCTTTGAAGTCAGACCCCGGTTTGAAGCTGGGGCCCACACTCACCAGCTGTGAACCTCTTGGGTGCGTGTCCCACCTCATGGAGCCTGCCTCCTCATCTGGAAAGCACCTGCTCCGTTGGGTGTGGGAGGTTCTAGATCTAAGCTGTGGAAGGGAATGGGCACAAGGTGGGCATTTCATGAGTGCTGCTTCCCTCTTCTCACTGGCCAAGCTGGGCCTGCCCTGGGGTCCCCTCACCCCAAGGTGGCACCAGAACACACTTCCATCCTGAAATGGGCCAGGGGTTTTAGAGAAGAAAGGCTGCAGGGTCTTGACTCCAAGGTGCTCAAAATGGTAGAAGTTGGTGTTATTTATATTCTCACCAGAGAGGGCGCCAGACTTCAGGCCCTGGCAGTGGGAACTATTCCTGCGGACACCTCCAGCATCACGATGGGCTCAGGGGCCAGGCTGGGGGGCTGAGGCCTGCCAGAGGCCTCTTAGGTGCCTTAACTGGTAGGTCCTAGAGAAGGGGAGGGAAGAGGGGAGGCTGCTTCCTAATGAACAATTAGTGTCTGCTGTATGGCTAATCATGTGGTTCCGTGTAATTAAGAAGCTAATTAGGGCTGTGTCAATTAAGGCTTAATTAGTCCCCTCTTCGGAGAAGCCTGAAAGACCCTCATGCTGGAAGCTTCTGGAATGGAAGATGGAAGGGGGAGGTGGATGCAAAGAGGTTGTGGAGGGTGTAGAGGGAAGCCCCACTTCCTGTCATACCTCCTCCAGTTCTGGGATCAGTGACTTATCGTCCCCTGGCCCTACCTGCATTGGCTCTGGTCATGGAGATTTGGGGGCCCTGTGAGGCTGTCCCTCACTACCAGTGTTTGGTCGTCCCAGAGCGATGACACCCCTGCATGGCTTCTGTGGAAGTGGGCCCTTCAGGCACTGCACCCCATTCTCCACACTTGTTTTAAGGTAGCTTCAGCTGCTCCCCCTTGAGGAAAATGAGGACACTGGGACCCAGAGAGGTTAAGTAACTTATTCAAGGTCACACAGCCAGTTAAGCAGCAGATCTGGGATTAAACACCAGGAAGGCCAGACTCTGAGACCTGCTCTCAAAATCGAAGCCAGGGGAAACAAGTGCATGGCACGCAAGGAAACACACATGACCCCGGACCCTTTGCCCTTGCTGATGCTTCCCCTTCCCCCAATATCTGGGAGGCTCATGCCTGCCCACTGGATGAGGTCTCCGCTCAAATATCAGAGAGGCTTCTGTGATGACGCTCTGTCCCCAGTGCCTGGGACAGAATAGGTTCTCCATGAGTGTCTGTGGACCGAATGAATGAACAGACCTGTCGTCATGCTTACAGTGACCCAAAGCACGCTGGACACAGGGAAGGTGATGGATAAGTGTTTCCTTCCCCTTCCCTCTTCCACTCTGCCTCCCTGCCCCCACCCCAGCAGGGCTTCCTTTGGGAGGCTCTGGATCTCAGCCCTGGAGATGGAAGGACCAAAGCCTAGAAAGGGTTGGACGGCATTCTGTATCTCTGGTTACACTCCTGCACCGCCTCCTTTCCAGAGCCTTCTATCACTGCTTTCTCCTAATTTCTCTCTCCTCTGACACCCACCTGGGCACCCCATTTTCCCCTGTTAGTCGACCATGACCTGGCCAGATACAGAGCAACACTGGTTACCCCCTGTAGACAGGAGGCTGCAGCTCAAGCTGCCTCGGGCTATGCTGGACAGTGAGGGCCCTTTCTGTGTGTCCACATGGAGGGCACGTGGGACGACAGTTGTGTGTGGAGTGTCATGCTCCGCAGGTTTCCCTCTCACCTCTCAGCTTCCAGCCAGCTGTTTCCAGGGCTCCCCAGCTCCCTCCAGCCTGTTTCACACCCTTTCTGAAGGGGTCCCTTCTCCAACAGCTGGGCAGCATCAGAGCTGGGGGCCAGAGCTGTCCACAGCCTTCCCTCCCAGCACACAGAATCCCCCAGCCCTGAACCCTTCCCTTCTGCCTTGTTTCAAACTTTCAACAACTTTCTTGAAATATAATTTATGAAACATAAAATTCACCCGTTTTAAATGGACAATGCAATGGTTATTCGTCTATCGAAAGGGTTGTGAGATCATCATCATAATCTAATGTTAGCACATTTTCATCTCCCCGAAACAGAACCCTGGATCCATTAGCAGTCACTGTCTGACAAAACTGATCTGTTTTCTGACTCTAGAGATACATCTATTCTGGACATTTCATTAAAAATGGGATTGTTCAATATATGGTCTTCTTTCATTTAGCATAATGTTTCTCCCACTCTTTCTACTATTATAAATAATACTGTGATGAACATCAGACCTTCAGGACCATCAGACCTTGAACATAAGACCTCAAGTACATCTTGAATAATTTCTTTAGGGTAAATTTCATGAAACTTACGTGAAATTGCTATCTCAAAGGAGGGGGCATTTGATTTGATCTATTTCTCATCCCCTTCTGTCTTCACTATCTAATTGGAGCCATTTGGGGTCACCCCTTTTTTTTCTAGTCCCTTTTCCTTCCCCCTGCTACCACCTCCCACCTCCTTTCACCACCCTTGGTCTCTATCCTCCAGATTTTATCATGACTTCGATTTCTAGGAATGTCTTTGCTGGATTTCCCCCCAGTGCTTATGGGAAGCCCACACTCCTTGGTGGTCTTTGATGCTTTACTGCCTCCTGCTTCTCTCCCTCCTTCCTCCTTTTCCTTACTCCCTCCCTTCCCCTCTTTCCCTTCCTTTCTTCCTCGAGGACCTCAATAATTCCACCAGCCCAGCCCACTCCCCTGCCAGAGCTGCCCACCTCTGACCCTCTGCAGTGGTTTCTGTTGGCTTCGCCTCAAAACTCCAAATTCCCAGACCAAATACTAGTGGCTCTGTGCAGCTGTCCCTGATTCCTCAACCCAGAAGCATGGTCTCCAACTTTGGAGCAATGCAGGACGTAGGATGCTGGGTAGGATCACACCTCCTGCCAGGATTCCTCTGCCTGATGTGTGTAGGATGGTGATTCTGGGCTAGGAGAGGCAATAAGCCCTTAGCTCTAGCTGTGCTTGGATGGAGACCCTCAGCATCATCATTCTGGGGCCCCTGGTCATCACCGCATTTCAACAATCCTTTCTAAGCATCTTCTGGAAGCCGAGCCCTGGGCTAGGTCCGGAGACAGGAGCTAAAGAAAGACAAACGTTTGCCTGCAGAGAACCTACAGTTTAGTGGGAGAGGAAACAAGTAAACAGGCCCTTGGAACACAGGGCGGCTGCTCATGCTACCCCCGAGGGCTGGCCCTAGGGGTGGGCACAGAGGAGCCTCTGCCTTCTCCACTTCCAGCCTCATGGCTGGCCAGCAGCATGAGCAGCGGGTGCCGGGGAGGGGGACCCAATGAAGAGAGGAAGCAGAGGGATTAGGCTGGAGGAGAGGAGAGAATGAAACACAGAACAGAGATAATTGTTCCCGTTTGACAACTTTTTCTAATTAGGGACCAATTATGTCCTCAGGTATCTAATTGGGGTCCTGGTAGATTCTCTAATTTGCTAGGTAATTACTGGCCAGTAATTCTACCAGGATGAAATTTGGGGAAGAAACACGTTTTCACAACATTTTGGTTTTCTCCATCATGGGGGCTTTGCCCAGAAAACAAGCTGGATATTCTGAGCTCCCTCTTCTGCCTCCCATTTCTCATGGCTTCCACTGGTTGGGTGTCCCCTTCCTGGTCCCTGATCTCCAAAGCTGCCCATCCTGGAAACCACTGGCCAACACCACAGGATATAGGGGTCATCTGTATTTTTGCCTTTTTAGCATCTGTCCAGCTTTTGATAAGAGAATTAATAAGTGCCAGGAAACTATTCTAGGACACGCGCACACACGCGTGCACGCATGCGCGCACACACACACACACACACACACACACACACACACAGATTTATTTAATTCTATATGGAGATCACTGTGTCCCCCATTTTGTAGATGGAAAAACCAAGGTACCAAGCGGTTAGGTAACATATAGAAATTTGACATAAAGAAATCATCCAAGATGTGCTTCAAGGTTTTATGTTCGAAGATGTCCATAACGATGTTATTTATAATGTCCAACACAAATGGTAAGAGGTGGAACCCAAGCAGGAAACCAGATAGTCTGGCTCTCGAGGCCGTGTGCTCAGGGATGGTGCCACACTGCCCCTCACCACAAGGTTGTTCTGCCTCAGTTTCCTCTGGGACATCATTCCTTCTTCATTTGCTATAGTGGCTTTATTGAGATACACACTGGACATTTATTGCATATATTTAATGTGTACAATTTGATAGAGTCTGATATATGTTTTCACCTGGGAAATCACTCCCACAATCAAGATAGTGAATGTATCCATCCCCTCCAAAAGTTTCCTGTGATCGTCTGGAATCCCTTCCTTATGCTCCTCCCTACCCATCGCCCCTCACTCTCAGGCAACTACCAGTCTGCTGTCTGTCACAACAGATTAGTTGGCATTTTCTAGAATTTTCCCTAAATGGAATCACTCTAGCTTCTTTCAGTAGGCATACTTATTTAGAGATTTAGCCACGCGGCTGCGCGTCTCCGTACCTGATTCCTGTTTGTCGCTGAGTAACAGTCCATTGTAAGGCTCTATCGCAGTTCCTTTCTCTACCCACCTTTTGAGAAACGTTGGGTGGCTTCAAAGTCTGGCTGTTGTAAATAAAGCTGCTGTGAACACCTGTGTACGAGTCTTTATATGGATAAGCTTTCATTTCTCTTGGGTAAATGCATATGCGTGGAATGGCCATGCCATGTGGTGGGTGGATGTCCAACTTTGAAAGAAATTGCCAAACTGTCTTCCAAACGGGTCTCATCATTTTACATTCCCACCAGCAACCTCTGAGAATTTCAGCTCCTCCGCTGTCTCCAGAGTGTTTGTCTGGCCAGTCTTTCCCTTCAGCCGTTCTGATGGATATATAGTGATATCTCCTAGAGACTTTTTAAAAAGGTTTCATTTATTTGTTTTAGAGGGAGAGAGTGTGTGCAGGCAGGGGGAGGAGCGGGCAGAGGGAGAGGGAGAAACAATCTCCAGCAGATTCTGTGCTGCGAGCAGAGCCCAATGTGGGGCTCGATCTCATAACCCTAAGGCCAGGACCAGAGCCCAAACCAAGAGTCAGACGCCCAAGTGACTGAGCACCCAGGCGCCCCTCATTGTGATTTTAATTTTAATTTCCCTGATGGCTAGTGATGTTGAACTTTTTTTGATATGTGTATTTGTCAGCTATCTTTCTCCTTTGGTGAAGTGTCTCTTCAAACGTTTTCCCACCTTTTGGGGGTTTCTTGTCTTCTCTATATTGAGTTTTGAGAGTTCCTTATACATTCTCCATACAAGTCCTTTATCAGATGTGAATTGCAAATATTTTATGCCATTCTGTGGCTTATCTTTTCATTCTCCTAGTGTGTTTTTTAAAGAGCAAAAGATCTTAATTTTGATGAGGTTAAATTTATCAATTTTTTTTCTTTTTTTGTTTGTCCTATCTATGAAATATTTACCAAACCCAAAGTCACAAAGATTTTTATCCTATGTTTTCTCTTAGAATTTTTATAGTTCGAGGTTTTATATTTAGGCCTATGGTCCATTTCGAGTTAATTTTTAAATGTGGTGCAAGATGTGGGTCTAAGTTTATTTTTTTACAGAAAAAATTATTAAAAATTGCTGTTGTTCAAGCATCATTTTTTGAAAAGATCATCCGTGCCTTGGCACCTTTGAAATCCGAATTGTATTGGCACTTGGTTGAAAATGAACTGACCGCACCTGGGTGGCTAAGCTGCTTAAGCGTCTGCCTTCCGCTCAGGTCACGATCCCGGGGTCCTGGGATCCAGCTCCCTGCTCAGTGGGAAGCCTGCTTCTCCCTCTTCCCCTGCCTCTCCCTCTGCTTGTGCTCTCTCTGTTTCTGTCAAATAAATAAACAAAATCTTAAAAAAATGAATTGACCATTCCTATCTATTTCTGGACTTTCCATTCTGTTCTACTGATCTGTTTGGTTAGCTGTTCCATCAATCTATTTTTCTGTCTTGATGACTGTAGATTTATATCAGATAGTTTAAGATTCCAAATTGTTCTTTGCACCCTACAAATGTTGACCTGCATTTTCATTTGCCTTCAGTTCAGGATCTTTCCTGGAGAGCAGAGTGGTGGTAGTGAGGTCAGGAAGCAGTCCAAGGGCCTCTGGCCCTGGGCTGGCATGGCGGGCTTGGCCTCCTGTGCCCTGTGCTTTCTGCCTCCCCAGCCACGGGACGCTCTGCCTTTGGCTTCAATCCTGTCAGCCCAGGCTGGATCTGGAGGCAGAAGCGGCTCAGACTCCTAGAACTGTGGGGGCCCAGGCTGGGAGGATGAGTAGGAAGGAACTCTCAGAGGATCACTGTGGGACACTTAGGAATGTGCAGATACAGATGGGTAGTCATGCAAGGACCCGACCTTCCAGAACTTGGATGTCAGCAGATGGCATGAAAATGACCTCTGGTGGCCTTCACTCTTCCCAAGGGACAGGATCTGATGGGGTCAGTCGACCATTCTCTCTGTCATTTGCCTATTTGTCCTCAGATGCATTCCTTGCTCTTCCTCTGTTCTGCTCACGTCACAGGGAAGATGGGCCTTGGCCCCTCATGTTTCTCGGACTCCATCTTCCCTGCTGAGTTCAGCCAGTGAGGACCACTGGAAGGACGTGGCAGGACAGAAGGAAGGGAGAAGCCAGGACATGTGTCTCCCTCTCTGTTTGCCTGCGGTGAACCCTCCAGAGGCAGTGTGTCCCCTGTGTGGCTCCAGCTCCCCCAGGTGGCCCCTGCAGGGGTGTCACTCTTTCCGTGTGGCCCCGGCTTCTGGGTTCTGGTAACACCACCTCCTCCTCTTTTCTCTCCCTCTCTTCCTAGCGCTGCTAATCTTTGGGGTGCCTCCCGATCACATTGGCTTCTTAGTTCCTCCACCACCCATCAAACCCGTTCCCTGTATTAAATCCTCCCCTCACTCTCCAAACACACACACACACACACACACACACACACACACACACAATTTGCAATACTCTGTACTTTCCTAACTGGTTCTAACTCATAGAGCCGTCCTCCAAAGTGATAGAGTTTTAGGACAAGAGCCCAAAAGATGGCTGCTTTCCTTCGGGGCTCAGCCTCCCATCCCTGGTCCAACCAGGCATGATCAAGTTCAGGGCTGCCCTACACTGTCTAGCTTCAAGGTGTGCCAATCACATAGAGTCACAGTAAATCGTGGTCCCTGGAGGTTTTCAGTAGGAAGCCCTTCTCTGGGCAGTGGGGTTATTTTCACTCAAAGTATAAGCAAGATGCACGCACGGCAACTTTTAGTGGAAAAGAACCACTTGCGGTCTCTCTTCCTAGGGGGATAGGGTACGTCTTATGCACCTGTCCAGTTTTGGCCTCCCAGCAACCTTGCCCTGCTTCTTCGGAAACAAGACGCCTGCTTTGGGAGACTGTTCCTCTCCCCCTGCATGTGGTTCTGATGAGACTCAATTACCGTGCCCCCCTCAACAGAAGTAAACAGATGATCCAGGCCGATCAATCTATGTGTTCAATGCTCCTGACAACAGGGATTCATCTAGAAAATAGACACGTGATCCAAGAGAGCCCCCAGAGTCCTCTCTTAGGATTGACAAACTATATAAAGAACTCTTTTCCTATTGAGTTTGTGCTGCTACGTCTGATTCCTACCCTGCCTCGCTCTCTCCCCTATCCACCAACTTGGAGAAGAACCATCTGCAATGGTAGACTCTGGGGCCAATAGGCAAGGAGTCACCAAGTTGAAACAGAAGGAAGGAGAGAGAGAGACAATCCTGGCAGCCTCGGTCCCCTGCTCCCACTGATTGCTGAAAATCTCTCTTTAATTTTACAAATCACCAGAGTGTTCCTCCTAGCTATGAGAGCCAATAAAATCTTTTTTGGCTTAAGCTGGTTTGCATAGGATTTCTGTCACTAGTGTGGTAGACATAGAGCTTTCTGGATTCCTCACCGGGAGTGAGATTTCGGGGTAACCTCTCCATGCCTCTCATTGAACAATGAATGCCAAGAGAAAGGAAGGAGATTAGTCACTAGGTTTTGTTTGTCAGTTTTATTGAGAAATAATTGACCTACATTGCTCTATGGTATTTTGCCCGATAGTTTGATTTCTATATATTGTGAAATAGTGACCATAATAGGTTTAGCCAACACCTATCATCTCGTATAAATCCAATAAAAAGAAAAGAAGAAGAAAGAAAAAAAATTCTCCTTGTGATGACAGCTCTTAGGATTTACAGTCTTAACAGCTTTCCTATATATCACACAGCAATGCTGGCTACAGTTAGCATGTGGTACGTTCTATCCCTAGCACTTCCTTAGAACTGGAAGTTTCGGTCTTTTGACTGCCTTCCTCCAATCCTCCCAGCCCACCCTCTGTCTCTGGTGACCACAGGTCTGATCTCTTTTTTCTATGAGATTTTTTTCTTTTTTCTTTTTCCTTTAGATTCCACCTATAAGTGAGATCATACAGTATTTGTGTTTCTCTGTCTGACTTATCTCACTTAGCATCATGCCTTCGAGGTCCACCCATGTTCTTGCACATTGTAGGATTTCCTCATTTTTTATGGCTGAATAAAATTTCATCGTACATATAAACCACGACTCCTTTACCCATTCATCCAGCAATGGACAGCTGGGTTGTTTCCACATCTTGGCTATTGTACATAATGCTGCCATGAACATGGGGTGCAGGTATCTTTTTGAAGTACTATTTTTGTTTCCTTTGGCTATATTCCCAGAAGAGGAATTGCCGGATTCCATGGTAGTTCTATTTTTAACTTTTTGAGGATCCTTCATACAGATTTCCATAGTGGCTGGACCAATTTATAATCCCATCAAGAGTTCACAAGGGGGGCACCTAGGTGGCTCAGTGGGTTAAAGCCTTTGCCTTTGGCTCGGGTTGTGATCTCAGGGTCCTGGGATCAAGCCCCGCATCGGGCTTTCTGCTCAGCAGGGAGCCTGCTCCCCTCCCCCCGCCTGCCTGTCTGCCCACTTGTGATCTCTCTCTCTGTCAAATAAATAAATAAAATCTTTTAAAAAAATAAATTAATTAAAAAAATTTATTTCTAAGTATTTTGTTGTTTTCAATACTATCATAAATGGGATTGATCTCTTAATTTCTTTTTAAGAAAATTTCCTGTTGGTGTATAGAAATGCTACTGGTTTTTGTATATTAATTTTATATCCTGCAACTTTACTGAATAGATTGGTTAGATCTAATTGTTTTGGGTTGAGTTTGTAGGGTTTTCTCTATATAAAACCATGTCATCTGCAAATAGAGGCAATTTTACTTCTTTCTTTCCAATTCTGATATCTTTGGTTTCTTTTTCTTACTGGATTGCTTTAGCTAGGACTTCTAGTACTATGTTGAATAGGAGTGATGAGAGTGAGAACTCATCTTATTTCTGGTCTTAAATGAAAAGCTTTCAATCTTTTAACACAGAATATGATGTTAGCTGTGGTTTGTCATATAGGCCTTTATAATGTTCATCCTGTGTCTAATTCACTAAGAGTTTTTATCATGAATGAATGCTGAATTTTGTCAAATGCTTTTTCTGTGTCTATTGAGATGATCACATGACTCTTTTCTTTGATTCTAATAATGTGGTGTATCACACTCATCGATTTGTGTATTTTGAACCATTCTCTTATCTGAAGGATAATTTTTTTTATCATGGAGAATGTACACCTATGTTTTGCACCTATGTTCATCAGAGATACTGGCCTGTGGTTTCCTTTTCTACTAGTGTCCTTTTCTGGGTTTTGGTATCAGGATGATGCTAGCCTTGTGAAATGAATTTGGAAATGAGTGTTCCCTCCTCCTCATATATTTGGAAGAGTTTGAAAAGGATTGGTATTAATTCTTCTTTAAATGTTTGGTAAAATTCACCAGTAAAACCACCTGATCAGTCAAGAGATTTTTGTCAAGAGATTTTTGATTACTGATTCAATATTCTTACTAGTAATTTATCTAATTGATCTAGACTCTAGATTAATTAATCTGTCTCTTTCTTCCTGGTTCGGTCTTGGTAAGTTATATATTTCTAAGAGTTTTTCCATTATTTTTAGGTTCTCCAGTTTGGTGTTCATAAGTCAGTATGTTTTTAGCTATATATGACAGAAAGCCCAATCACAGCAGCTGAAATAAGAATTACCATAGGACGATACTCAGAACAGGCCTTATTTATAAGTATTGTGGTTGCAGGATTGGTTAATCTGTGGCTCAAAGGTGTATTAAGCAGATATTTTTCTTCTTTCCACTCCAGAATCTTGACCTCCTAGACTGTCTCCCTTCATACCCCTAAGGTAGCCCTTTCCACCTAGGTTCCATGCAGACAATAAACACTAAGGGCAGAAATGGGGATATTCCCGTCTTACATCCTAGAGCTTTCTGAGACTTACTTTCAGTTCTCCCTGGCCAAGATGGTGTCACACACCCTTTTCAAAATAAATCACTAGCAAGGAAGTGAAACCATATAATTGACTTTGATCAATCATAATTTACTCCCTGGAGCCAAGGCCCGCTGTCATGGAAGCTCATGGCTGCTTGGAGGTGAGTGAACTAAATCAGGAATCTGTTTAAAAAAAAAAAAAAAAAAAAAAGGAAGCGGCTGTTGGGTAGGGTAGTTGAAACAGCTAGCCATCCCCCAATATCCATTCTCCGTTTCTTCCAAAATAATAGCAATTTCAGTTGGACATAGAGTACACTAGAATAAAGTACATTTCCCAGCCTCCTTTGAAGCTGAGCACGACGGTGTGACTAACTCCCAGACAATGGGAAGTTAGCAGAAGTTGCACACAGCAGCCTCTAGGAATTTTCTTTAAGAGACTTCCGGCACATGGCCTTTGCTCTCCTGTCTGTTCTTCTCCCCACTTGCTGGCAGGAATGTGAACGCCACCACAGTGCACCATGAGAACAAGGGTCATAATAGAGCGGTGAGCTCCAAAGAGCGTGGGGCTCTGGGAATCTCCATGAGCAGAGCGCTCTCCCAGCTCTGTACCCTTGTCTCCAAGCTTCTCTACATGACAGAGAAATAAGCTTACAGCAGACATAATCCTAATGAATATAGGCAGGCAGTCAACACCGTCTGCTATAGGACAGGATGGCCCAGGTGTCACAGCAAGTGAACAGAGAGCCTAAATCATAGCCTAGGACCCCTGACTCTGGGCACATTCTGCTTTCTTGAAAGCAGCGTGGTGAAATGAGACAAGTCCAAGTGCCAGAAAACTTGAGGTCCAGCCTGGCACTGGGCCTCATGAGAGCTACCATCCTGAACATGTCGCTTCTCCAAGTCTCTTTTCTTCTCTGTAAGATGGGGAGAGTGATTCCTGGCCCATGTGCGCTGAGCACTTGCGTGAGCAGGGCATATGATAAAAACTAGACGTGGGTTTCTAACAACAACTGAATGAAGATTAAATAGGCTGTGGACCCTGGTTCATAGTATATATGGTACCCAGCTTCCAAGAGGTGGGGGACTCCGAGGCCGAGTCATCACAGACATTGTGGTGTCCTACCTTGGTCTCTTGGGTCACTCACGGGGGAAGTCAGCTGGCCATCATGTGAGGACACTCAGACAGACCTCTGGAGAGGTGGACACACAAGCAACTGAGGGTCCCTGCCCAGAGCTGGCAGCCACTTGCTGGCCGTATGAGGGAGCCACCACCCCATCGGGCTTGCAGATGACTGGAACTGGTTGACGTCCTGACCGCGACCTCCAGAGAGACCTTGAAGCTGACCCACCTAGCTAAGGCCATGTCCACCTTCCAGACCCACAGAGACTCTGTGAAAGAATAAATATTCATTTTTGTTTCAAGCTGTTAGGTTTGGGTTTATTTGTTTCATAACAATAGATAATCAATGCCGTATTTATTCACTGAATAGGAGCTCCGTCTTCTTCCTGGAGAGGCCCTTGTCTTCTGCACCATCCTATCCCACCATGTGAATCTCACGTCCCACAGTGAGGGCTGAGGACACCGGATTCTGCCTGCACACAGAGTGGGGAAAGGCTCTGGGGAAAGGTTGCGCCGGCCCTATGGCAGCCTCCCTGCTGGCTAGCCCCTTTCTCCCTACCAAGACATGAGTCCAGGTTTGTCCCGATGCCGGTCCTGGCAGACCCAGGTGATGGGGCCACCTGTCGGCTCAGGCCTTATGTGAGTGAGTGAAGTGTTTGCTGGTCAATCTCTGTCTGCCTGCATCTCCATTCTTTTGCCTGAACTCTTCCTCCAGCAGTGCAACTGGGTAGCGAGGGCCAGAAAATTGACACTCCTCTGGGAACGGCCCTCCGCCAGCGACTGCTCCCTTGAATGCACGTGTCCTCCGGGATTGGGTGCTGGTTGTTCACAGAGGTAACCAATGAACACACCCTTTATTGGCTGCCTTCCCTCCCGGTCTCATTCTCTGCTGCTCCCCCGCTGCTGTTTCCTGAAATCCCCTTCTGAAGAAATGTACTTGCCTTGTCTAGGGCCTGCTTCTGGGGGAGCCTCAGCTAAGACTGCTTCTGGGGGAGCCTCAGCTAAGACTGCATGTGGCCCAGTCTGAGCAGAGGTGTAGGCTAACCTGTGAGGAGCCTCCAGGAAAGATGTCCTTCCCCTGGTGAAAGGTGTGAGAGGAGAAGCCCTCGTTTCCCCATCTGTCTTTTTGTCTGTTTGGTGTGGATACTGTGTGTGAGCTTGATGCCTGGGGCTATGGTAGCCACTTTGTGACCAGGAGGGGAAGAAACGTGAACCCCATGCTGAGGATGACAGAGAAGGATGGAAGCCAGGCTCCTTGGAGTCATCTTGGAGCCTCTCGACCGGCTCAGGGTCACCTAGCTCTGTACTTCTTGGTAAGGAGTTGATACATGTCTTTACAGATTAAGCCACCTTTATTTGGTTTTTCGGCTGTTTATAACCAAACTCATCCATTACTGATACATCCATTACCAACACAAGCTTGTCCCAGAAGCATTACCATTGGAATCCACACTCCCTACTACCACCTTGAAGCTCCCAGATGGGGTGGAGAGGGGGCGGGGAGGCCACAGACTTGAACTCCACAGGTGGCTGAGGACCTGGCACTGAAGACAGGGGTCCCAGAGGAGAGAGGGACGTGTGGGCAGCAAGGACAGGGGGTGGGGAGGACAGGAAGACAAACCCCCCATTAATCTGGCCAGGGTGAGCATTGTTATTGTTATTATTATGGAGCATCTCAAGGCTCAAGCTCGTCCTGGCCTGGCCGGGCCCCACTAATGGCCCTATAAATTCCAGCCATAAAGAGTAATGGGGGGAGACAAATGAGATAATTAGGAATAAATCTCACCGAGGTCTCTATTCAGCAGCGCCCCTGGCCAATCTTCCGAGCCATTAGCCAGCCCCTAATGAATGCCAAGCTGCCCGGTGCTCGAGGCTCCAAGTACGGGAGGGACTTGGGATAAGGGGCATCATGGCCCCCACAGCCCACAGCCGGCGACCTTGGGAGGAGCCGAGGGACGGCCCTGCAGCCTGCCTGCATGGCTTTTCTGTCTCCAGGGCCTTGCGGGCACTTTGTCTGCACTGTCCCCTCACTATCTCCCCTCCCCCTTCCATCTCTGCTTCTTTCTCATCAGCCCATCTCTGTCTGCACTGTGGAGCCTTGGAAGGTCTGAGTTAGCAGAAATTGAGGGGGCCACCTGACACAACCGCACCATCTGTCCTCCCTGCCACCAGTCAACCCCAGGGAGGGACGGATCTATACCCTCTCCCCCAGAACAGTCCTGGGAAGAGGGAGGCCGCACCCACCTCCCTTGCCAGCCATGGCAGAGTGGGCAGCTCTCACTCTCACAGCCATTTTCATGCTGGGGCTGGGAGCTCTCTCTTGGTATGTCTGCTCCTGGGTCTTCCTCTACCTGCTGGAGCCCTAGAATAAGCCTCAGTCTCCTCCCGGGCTTTGGATATTTGAAGGCCGCCGTCCTTGACTTCTCTTCTCTGGCCAAGTGCCTGAGCTGCCCTTGACAATTCGGGGTTTCCAGCCAGGCCTCCCTGAGCCAGGCGCCGTCCTGGACCCACATCCAGGAGTCCCGCCCCATTGTGATTTCTGTTGTTTTCATCTGCCAGCCCTTCCCCCCTTTTTTGTTACAGCACCCCTGCCTCTTTGGGAAGCTTCTCCTCCTGGATCCCACATGGTTCTGGAGGGGCAGCCAAGTCTCCTGCCGTCCCTGGCCACAGAGGTCTGGCCCATCAAAGCCCTCCATCCCTTGACAAGGTGGCTGGCCCAGGGATGAGGACCCTGGGGCCTCAAGGTGGTAAAACGAGAGAAAGGTCGGGTAGACACAGCACATGAACATGCCTATCTTTCCCTCTTCATGCCCCAGGGCCCCCAGAGTCCTACCATTTGCAGTAGGAGGGGATGAGGCATACCGAGAGATGGCAGCCTTCGTGGACTGTGGAGGTCAATACAGGCTTGGGGAGAGGTAGTAGCACTGGTGAGGAGCAAGGAAGGCTGGGAGGAGGATTTTCTCTGCAGGAGGTGAAGGGTGAAGGGATGACTGGGTCAACAGGAGGGCTGGGGTCATGGGTCCTCACTATGCCGTGTCTCCACATCATTCCAGTCGAGTCAGGATATGGAAAGGAGCATAAACATGGAGGTGACAAGGGGCAGGGTCTGTGATCTCTGGACTCTTTGCTGCCCCCATGTGTTGCCTGAGGCTCCATTCCTGCTCAGGGCCAGTTCCGGGAGCTACCACACCGCCTTCCCACTGCTCTATCTACAGTAGCTGTCCCGAGAGCCTCGGGGAGCAGCCCTCGATCCCCCAAGGCTGCCTCATCTCCCAGTGGTGGTGGCGGTGGGCAGTTAGCAGAGGCCCCAGGGCATGACTGGTTGTGGGCAATCTGGCAGGGAGGCTGCTTCTGGGAGTCCCCTCCTGGCAGTCCCGCAGCTATGGGATCTGCAGGACCTGAGTCTCAGTCTGCCTGGCTCTGGGTACCAGCACCGGGAACGTCAATTAAATGTGCTAAAGGATGGAGAGAGGCTGCTAGAAGCCATGCAGGCAGAGGGCCCGGCTGTCCACCCCTCCCCTCATTAGCCAGGCCCTAGCTTAGCTGCTTGCTCAGTCCTGGGGCACAATCTTTTGAGTCTGGCACACAAGCTCACCCAGTGGTCATGGGCAGTCCTGGCCAGAGGCAACTTAGCTTGGCCTCACCACCTTCTCCTTGCACAAGTGTGGTAATGCCTGTCTTGGGTTAGACAACTCAGGCCATGAGGATTGGCCAGACAAGAAATCTCCCAGGCCAAAGCGGGGCTTGTCGCCTGATCCACAGATGAAGGGAAACCAGAGAGGCGGGCTCTTTCTCTGAACACCGTGGCAACCGTTACATTTCCAAGTCTCACTGATGTTCTACGGTCTATGCAAAGACACTGAGGCCAAGGGAGAGACCCCCATTCCTTGGGGTTAGAACGGACTCCTAGCTCAGACCAGCCAGGGGGCAGGCAGACTGGGGAGCCAACGGAGAACAGCTATGGAGTGCAGAGGAAGAAGATTCCAGAACTACAGCTTGCCCTGGAGGGGTATCTGGGAGGGACTGGGTGGGTGGGTGGCCTCAAAAACAAATGTCATTGGCTTTCCTGCCCAGCTGAGGGCCACGTGGGCCAGGCTGGGGGAGGCAGGGGGGAGGGGAGGGGTGGAGAGAGGCTCTGCAGCACAGCCCCAGGTTGAGCAGGGCTGCCCGTGGCTTCCGAGGCTTCCGTGGCTGTGCACTCTGAGTGCCCACATGTGCACGTGTGCTGTGTGTACGAGTGTGGTGTGTGTGACTTTGTGGAATGTATGTGACTACGTGACTGTAAGGAGAGTCTGTGGGTGTGAGTGTGAGAGTGTGTGTGTGTGTGCTGGGGAAGGCTGGGTGAACCCTGCTCCTGTCCCACCCCCAACTGGCCCCAACTGGCCCCCACCCGGCTCAGCCTCTCGGGTTTCAGCCACTGTCCTAAAGAAAACAGCCTGGAGCCTGCAGCAGGAAATCGCTGTTTGGGTTGGAAGAGGCGCCTCTTCCTGCCAAGGCCCCCAGGAGGGGAGAGGGCCAGGGAGGGGGCCTTCCTGCCCACCTGGACCAGACCTCAAGCTGGTCAGGCACACCGTGCCCCTCCTCCCGGCCCCAGCCTTGGGGGAGACCTGAGGCGGAGCAGGGACTGCCTGGAATCCTCCCCCCAACTCCCCCATCCCCCCCTCCGCCGTCTGCCCTCCTCATGGTCGAGAGGCGGCGCTCCTGTGGCCTTGTAAGCTGTGGCGTGCCACTTGGATGGGGCGACCCTGTCAGAGTCACAGCAGCCCCACCGTTAGGAATATTCCACAGACACAGCTTGCTTGCACAGCCTTGTTGGTCAGAGAGGAATAAGGGAGGGGGCGAAGCAGGAGCTGGGTAACCGGTGGCCGCTGGTCCTTCCGTGGGACTCCAGGCCACTCTTCGCTGTGCTAAGGAGGATCCCCTGGACGAATGGTCAAGCAATAAAAACAGGGCAGGACAACGTGTAGAGAATTTTGACATCTTTGTAAAAGAGAAAAAGAAGAGAAAATAGGCGTATATGCTTGTGTATGCACAAGTGAGACTTTTGAGGCTTTTGTACTTTGGGTGTGCAATCGCTGAACACAAGTATTCAGATCAACAGATAGATAAGTGAACACTGGGGGCCTGAGGAGATAGGGCTTCTCTCTTGGCTTTGGTCTTGACTCTGTGACCCTGGACAGGTCCTTTCCTCTCTGTGTCCTGAGTGTCCTATGAGATTCTAGAGGTCAGGGAAACCTTGGTGTTGGCAAAGTGAGGGCTGTGTGCCTGTTGGGGGCAGGGGCGGATGTAAGAGAGGCACGTGCTGGTCTGGGCAGTCCTTCTCACCCCCTCTTATTACATCCTTCTGGTGCAACCGGACCCCCTCCCAGTCCTGGGCTGCTCCCCCATATGGCCTTCCTTGAGACACTCCCCATTTCAGCTTTTTCTGAGCTCCCTTCTTCCATCCAGAATCCCTCCGGGCCACTCCAGCCTTTGTCCTGGAAGCAGTGCCCACCAATTTCTCCACCTTACGAGGCCTTCTTCAGCCCTGTCTTCTCCTCAGGATGATTTGAGTCCAACCACGGGACAGTCCTCTCACTCACCCTGGACCCCTCCTGGCTTCCTCCAGGCCCAGGATGGGGAGGGGAGGGCTCAGTCCAGCCGGCCCTCCCCACTGTGGGAGCTCCCTCTCCCCCAGGGGAGCCCTGCAGTACTCAGGGCTGCCCTCCCCACAGACATCAAGGGTGCTAGCCACATGGCCTCCAAGGCTTCGGCTAGTCCCGCCAGTTTTCTTCTTCATCAGGCCCCTGACAGTTGGGAGACTGAGGCTGGGCCAAGTGACCCCCCCTACTCAGGCCATACTTACTCCCAGAGCAGCCCAGGAGCAAGCCCAGGCTGCAATGGGCCAGGGCTGGCTGGGGCAGCACCCAAGCCTCTGAGCTATCAGAGAGAAGGGCTTCGAGAAGCAGGAGTCAGCAAGAGATTAATTAATCAAACCCCGAACACATCTGTTGTTAATTAATTCTATGCCAAGGCTTAACTCTTCCCTCCCTGGGCTTCCCCATCCCTTTGGTATGAAGAAGGAAAAAATGGTGAGGAGTGGGTACCTCTCTTACTGCCTTCGAGGGGAACATGAAGGAGGAGAGGGACTCCAGAGGGCAGGGAGGCCTCCCCCATCATTTGGGGGCTTTGTATGTGTCTGTTGGGGGAGGGGGGAGTGTTTGCTTTTGAGACTAGGGGTTCTATGGACACTACTCATAGGTGCTGAGATGGACAAATAACTTTATTTACAGCAACAAATAGGTCAGGCCCACCACCCTCCATTCCCTCCCTCTCCCCTTCCAGTATTTTCTATACCGTTCCTGTCCCTCCTGGCTTAGCTCTGCCCTCTGGAGGACTTCGGGGGTCACCATACGAGTCAGGCCCCCTCGAGGGTCCGGTAAAGACACCGGGGAAGGGCGTGGCCCAGAGCAGGCTGGGATGTCTCACTTCACATTTTGCTGAGCCTGGGCGGCGGGAGGCGGGGCCGCAGGGGCCGTGAGAGGTAGAGGAGCGCACAGCCCGCCAGCCCCGTCTCCCCCCGCCCCCCTTGCTGCCCCCCCACTTTCACAGTGTTCTGAGGCCCAGGCCGTGGGGCCAGGCGCGGCTCCCTCCCCGGCCCGCCCCCCAGGTTGTCGGCACTGCTGCGGGTCCCGGCACCGCGAGGCTGGGACGGGGCGTGGGGTGAGGGGCGCTGCGGCAGCCCCGCCCCCCTCCGCAGAGCTGGCCCCGCCCCCCCGCCCCACCCCCGGGGCCGCGGCGCGAGGGGCGCTGCAGGGGCGGCGGCGGTCAGGAGGAGAAGCAGAGCCCGCAGCACTCCATGCAGATCTCCAGGCAGTCGGCGGACTCGCAGCAGGCGTCCACGATGCCGCAGTCCAGGTCGCAGGGCAGGTCGCAGTCGGCGCACTCGCCCGAGCCGCAGCAGCAGCAGCAGAGGCACGAGTCCTCGGAGCTGCAGGAGCCGCACGTGGCGCAGTCCAAGACGATGTTGCACAGCGTCAGGAACTCGCAGAACAGGCAGGACAGGATGCAGTGGACGCAGCAGTCTGCGGGCACAGGCGGGGGACAGGGCTGTTGAGACAGCCTGGGGGGCGAGGGACCCAGCCGCAGAGGGCTCACGGCCTAGTGCTGGGCTCCCCTCCCACTGCTCAGACTCATGGGGATGGTGAGGGGCCCAGCTTTCCGGCTGATGACCCCCAGGCACAGAGTTACACGCACCTGCCCAGTTAGCTGCAGAGCGAGGGTCCAAGCCCAGGTGGTCTGGATTGAGTCCCTGCGCTTCACCACCCTGAGTCATTCGTTTACCAAACCCACGTCCTAGCTAGCATGTCCCACGCACTCTTCTAAGTGTCGGCATGAATGAAACTCATGTAAACTTGCAACAACTCCATGAGATGGGGCTACTATTAGCCCCACTCTACAGATGAAGAAACTGAGGCACAAAGAAGTGGCTTCAGAATACACCCAGAATCCTACCACTCTGCTCATCTCACTCCCCACAGCCCCCCCCCCCCCCACTGCAACAACCATCTCTCTGGTTGTCCCAGCCTCCACCCGAGACTATACCTCCCTGCACCTACCCCCCACGCACTAGCCCAGAGGTACCCTTGCAAAACTTCAGTCCAGTGAGTCCCTCCTGTGCTCAGAACCCTCCGGTGGCTTCCACCTCCCTAGGAGTAAGATCTGGTCTCCTTCTGCACTCTGTCCTCCTAGATCACTCTGCGGTGGCCTTCCGTGGGCACCGCAATCTACCAGCCCCACCCCAGCACCCTCAGCCCCTCGCCCTGGCCCACCTTGCCTCTCTCCTGGAAGGACTTATCACCTGCCACCACACTCCACGGCTTCCCCCCCCCCACTAAAATGTAAACTCCAGAGGACAGGCAACTTTGTCCCTTGTAGTCAGTGATACAAGTCCGTAGAAGGTGCCTGACACTGAGGTGCTGAGTAAAGAGATGGTAAGTGAATGAATGCATGAGTCTATCCTTCGGCAGCCACCTGGGAAGTGGTAGATCGAGGAACTGAAACCAGGCAGGCTGGCTCTGGAGCCCATGCTCTGAACCGCTCACTGGGCGGCCAGGATGCTCAGCTGGCATCCCTCCCAGGGGCTGGGCAAGCAGAGGAGTGGCCAGTTCCCCTGACCAGGTGGGCCTCTGCCACAAGGCTGCTGGCCCTATGGGGGTCTCACACTGCCATGGAGGATCTGACTGTCCCACCCCATTTCTGTGTGGAGGGACTGGGGTCTCGTACAGCCGGGACCCCTGCCTTCTACCTGCAAACGGAACAAGGCAGTTCTCTTCAAGTACAAATCTGATGAAGTCACAACCTTGTTTGAAATCCTTCCATGGCTCCCTATTGCCATCCAGATAAACTTTTTTGAGAGAGAGAGGGCGCGCAGGCGCGCACCTCAAGTGTGTGGGGGTGAAGCAGGCTCCCCACCCAGCTCGAAGCCAGAGGCAGGGCTCAATACTCTGAGCCTGAGGTCATGACCTGAGCCAAAATTCAGAGTCAGACCCTTAACCAACTCAGGCACCCGGGCACCCCATTCCCTCCAGATGAAGTCTAAGACCAGTGCAGTTTACAAAGTGCCTCCCACTCCCACAGCTCCTGCCTGTGTGGCATCTCACCGCCCCCCATTCCTCACTTAGAATTTCGTAATCTAGCCAAGCTAGCCATTTCTCACGTCTGTGCCAAGGCTCCCCAGCTAGATTCTCCTACTCACCATTTGAGACAGGCTCAGACACCTCCTGGGCTTTCCCAGACTCCCTTCCCCAGCATTCTGGGCTCGTGTGGGTGTCCCCTGTGTTTGCATCATCTCCTTTCTGTGGCTTTACCACTGTATGTGTCACCCCATATGGTGATGACCTGTGTGTCTTTCTCATGTGAGCTTTGTGAGGCCAGGGACTGGGTCCCCAGCACAGAGCACAGTGCCTGGCTCCCAGCAGATGCCCAGTACATCTTTAAATGAATGAACATTCCCTTCATAATTCAGACTATTGGGCAGAATCTGTTCTGTGGGAAGGCCGATGAACACGTTAGGTGCAAATGTGTACCCAGAATCCTGTTTGCAGAAGACCATGGCGGAGTTCCCCAGTATGGGCAGGAGGCACTTAAACATTTTGGGGTAACGGTTAAGGTGAAGCACCACTGAGCTCCAGGCAGCCATCCCCCACGCCGAATTAATGCCTGGTGGGGCAGGGAAGCTGGCTGCCCAGGGCAGCCCCGCAGGGGACCCCCATATTGCAGGAACGACGGCTGATGTATCCGGGTTCTCTGCCTCCCCACCGCCCCACACGGCCCTCACCATGCCCCCAGTTAAGTATCTGATGCTGCATCCTTTTACTCTGCCAGGTGTTCTGCTCTCATGAAACAGGCGGTCTAAGCCTTGAGGAAAATTGTGTTTCCAGAAATGGAGTGGCTTACGCTGGCTCAGCCCAGATAGTTTCATTCCTTGTTACAGCAACTGTGGGAGAGCATGGGTGGGAAGGGGCTGGTCTTGAGAAGGCAGGTATGCCTAGCTTTCCCCAGCAGGTGTAGCTGGCCAGGTTCCCCGGAAGCAGTGTTAAAACCGGTCTCCTGGGCCCCACCCAAAGGTTCAGATCCAGGATGCCTGGCGTGGGAATGAGCCTGTGCTTCTAACCAGCGACCCATTGAAGAGGCTGCTGCTTGTCCCGGCATCATGCTTGGAGGGACCCGGCTCGGGAGGCCTCTCCCAGGGAGGCAGGGGGCCTTACCTTCCTGCGCCTGGAGGGGGATCTGGGAGGCAGTAGATTTGGTGCTGCCCTTGCTCTTCCTGCTGGCCTGACTGGCGAGAGATGGGTGCGTCTGCAACTTCCGGTGGGCCTTGGGGCCACCTAGGGCACCGTTCCCCGCCCGCCTGGCGCTGCCCAGCTCTGAGGGGTGGCCTGAGCCATTCGCCACTAGTGGGGTGCAGCTCACGGGGTTCCCCTGAGGCTGGCCTAGAGAGATGATGAGAAAGGTTAGTGGGGGTGGGGGGTGCACGGCCTCCCAGAGCTCTGCCCCAATCTTGCCTGCTTCTTTCTTAGATATGCCACAGGTCATCTAGCTGGCCTTGTATTCTGCAGATGGGGAAACTGAGGCCCAGAGAGCAGCACTGACTTGTCAGACGCACACCAGGAAACAGAGTTGAGCCTGGCTCATGACCCCCAGGCCAGTGCTCATTCCAGGAGAAAGAGAGGTGCAAGGCAACCACAGGGGCTCAGAGTCCTGGACCCCACCTTCTTACCCACTTGAAATCCATTCTCCTGCTTTTGGGATCTTGGGGTTTGGCAAGAGTGGCGGTGGTGGTCAGGGTGAGGGGATAAGGACTGTTTGGTTGGGGGGGGGGGGCAGAAGGACAGCAGTGAAGCAGTTAACCTTCACCTTGGCCCCTGCCAAGCCCCCAGCTGTTTTTGCCCTTGGTGTGCTGGGTGATTTATTGGAAACATCTGTTTGGAGATGAACGCCCTGGCCCTGGGCTCCACGGGCGCCTCAGAGCAGCCCCTCTCTCTCTTCTCTTCCACCCCAGCTTCCCTGCCCTGTGCTGCCTCTGTGGGGTGGCTGGCAGAATAAGTCTCCTGGAGCGACCCTGGGGGTCTGGGTGAGGGGGAAAGACCTGTGGTGGGGGATCCCTGAGGCCAGGAACTCCCTGAGTCCCCATTCCAGGGTGAGAGTCCAAACTTCAGCTTCACCAGTGGGTCCAGGGAAGCTGGCCCTGGGGATCCCCCGAAAGCACCCAGTCCCTTTCCTTACTTCAGGTTTGCTCATCTGGATGACATGGTTCTGTTTGCAAGAGAGGGGGCTGTGTGTGTGTGTGTGTGTGTGTGTGTGTGTGTTTGGGGGAGGGGGCTGAGAAGGTGACATGGAGAGGTGGGCCCTCCATGTCTGGGCCCCCTCAGCCGCTCAGGGCTGTTGGCTCCTGGGTCGGACCCTCTGTAAATGCACAGATGTTGGGCACTTCCATCTCTTAGGCACCAGGGTGTGGGTCCCCAGCTCCCTCCAGGCCAGGCCTCTAGGTTTGTATTATAGTAGGAGGAGGTATGAGGGGGAGCGGGCCCTGGAGGCTGAGGAGAGGGGAAGGCAGCGTCACTGCTTCCCCTGACTGAGAGGGCTGCGCCTTCTACGGAATGGTTATAGTGACCTCCCATCATGGAGCACTTACTGCTTGCCAGCCCTCCTTCTAAGCGCTCCACATGCCATTCTCTCACGAAGCCTCTCAGTTTCTCCCTGGGGTGGTATCCACCTTTCACAGATGAGGAAACTGAGTCCCAGAGAAGTACAGGACCTTGCCCAAGGTCCCACAGCTGGAAAGGATCAGATGTGGGCCCAGCCAGATGTGGGCCTGGTCCTGGCCCAGCCAGGACCCAACAGCTGGGACTCAGAGCGCAGAGTGGGGCAGAGGCTAGGAGATGAAGGACTGGGGATGGAGCTGCTACTATCACAGCCATCCCTCGTCTTAGAGCTCATACCTTATACATTTGGGCTGTTGTTAGGTCCAACAGCGTGCCAAGAGCTTTCTGTGGAGTAGCTTCTTCACGCATCTTGATAGGTCTACTGTCATTGGCCCCATTTCACAGATGACAAAAAAACAGAGGCCGAGTTTCCACAGCTAGGAAGTGGAGCAGGGAGGGGATGGAGGTTGGGAGAAAGGAGCTGAGGCCCAGGTGGGGAGTCAGGAGAGGATGGGAGACAGGGCTCTGGAGAAGCTCCATGCTGGGAACCTTTGGCCCTGAGGTGTGGCTGGTGCCTGCATCTGGGTAAACAGGGGTAAGGCCACTGGAAGCAGCCAGGCCTGAATCATCCCGCTCCCCTCTTGGCCCCACGGTGGGAGACCAGCCTGAGTCCTTGGCCAGCTTCCGTGCCCCCTGCCCTGATGCCTAAACATGGGCACAGTGACCAGAGGGTGGGAGTGTGTGGTGAGCTGAGGGTGCTGGGAGGTTCGGATAGACACAGAGCTTGCCTGTGGCCATGGCCATGGGGGTGGCCGTGGGGGCTGACTCACAGAGCAAACACTCGGGCCCACAGACACAGAGGTGTCTGTCCAGCTCCCAGCCAGGCCCCCTCCTCTGCGGCAACGGCACTGACCTCTTTCTCTCAATTCGGCTGGTGGGTGTGTCTAGAAGAGGCTGAGGGCAGTGTGCTAGCAGGATTTAGTAACCCTGACTTCCAGGGAGTCCAAGTTAGCCCCAGATGCCCTGGCTGAAGGCGGCTCCCCGCTGAGCCATGCCAGCTGAGGAGGCAGGCACAGGAAAGAGCCCTGTGCCAGGAGACCTGAGTTCCCCAGCTGTGTCCAGGCTGAGTGGTGCTGCGTGCCTTAGTTTCCTCATCTGTAAAATGGGCTTGGCACTTGCTGTCCTGCTGCCTCACTACAGGCTGGTCTGAAGAGTCTGTGAGATCATTCAGGGAAAGAAAGTTGGAAAGTGCAAATGTGTCTCTAGATTTGGTAGGTCTTATTAATTTCAGACTGCTCTGGCTGCCCCCTCCCCTGCTCCCGAGGGGAATGGAGGAGAGTTCTCTCCCTCCTAGGACCTCCTTGGAGGCCTTAAGCCAAGACTGGGAATAGGCTCCTTTCTGCTCAGAGTAACCCGGGACTGCTCTCTTTCCTTTTCACCCTCGACACCCTGGAGGGTGGGGCTGCGATGGGGTCTGGCTCCTGGCCCTCAGGACCCCCAGATCTCTTCCTCCTTTCATATGGCCCCACGCCCTCTGCTCTTGAACCATATTGCCTGGAGCCTGTCCACCCTCCTTGTGAACTAATGTTATACTGATCATTTTGTATGTGGAGGTCTCTTTCCTAGACAAAAAGGACGGTGACCATGACCTACACCTTTCTGTTGCCCACGCTTCAAGGTTCTGGCCCAGTGCTAGGCTCCCATGGGCACCCACTGCATGTCCACCAGCCCAAGGGATAGTATTCCCTGGCGCGACCCCTACATGTTGCCACTCCCATCCCCTGACCCCTAGGACTCACGTGTCACAGCTTCTGTGGGGACATCGAGGTCAGTACTGTCCAGGGGCTGAGGGGCCCCAGGGCCATTGCCTTGGGGCATGGGGGGTGCCGCTTCCTCCAGGGAGCCTTCCTCTAGCGCTGCCTCCACAGGGTGAGTGGATCTGGTTACTACCTCTAGCCCAGGCAGGAGGGATGGGATCTGGGCTAGAGAAAAAGCACAAGACCAAGGTATATTTTCCCAGTGCCCTTCTGTCTCCCCAGCCCTGGTCTCCTTCCCGCAGCCCAGAATGCCATGAGCCCCCTCATTCTCTGCCTCTCTGTACCAGCTACCCAGCCCTTACCCTATCTGGCAATGGTGCCAGGCTCCAAAGTGGAAAACTCCCAAAAGGCAAGGCAGGAGTGCTCAAGGGTGTGTGTGTATATGTGTGGATATGAGTGTGTGCACGCACACACTTGTGTCTGTGTGGTTGTCAAGGACAGGGGCCGGAGGTGGGCAGTAGAAAGGGACGTGAAGAGAAGCACGGTGCAGGAAAGGACAGAGAGATGGCAGTGATGGAGGGGCAGGGACAGGCATCCAGAGTGACAGGGAGAGGGAAAGAATCAATGGGACAGTGAAAGGCAGAAGCAGAGAAAGCAAGCATCAGAAGGCGGGTTTGGGTGCCGAAGGAGGGAGCCCCCAGGAACCCAGGGACAGACAGCCTGAAATGTGAGGGAGACTCAGCAGAAAGTCAGTGAGGGGGAGGCAGGGAAGGGTGGGATCAGGAGCAGAGGCAACAGAGACGAGAGTGCGGTGCAGACAAGGGTGAGAGGGACAGACAGGTCAGAGAGAGGATGACAGTGGGAGAGTCAGAGACCTGGGGTGAGGAGAAGGATGGGCCTGAGGCGGACGGCCAGGCAGGAAGAGAGGCAGGGAGCCGGCCCAAGAGGCTGGGAAGAGGCGGACCGCAGCCACATGTAATTACAGTGACCAGCTCGGCCCCTCTGCGCAGGGTGGGCGGAAGGCAGAAATGGAGCCACCTTCAAAACCCCAGCTCCAGAGGCAGCAGGACTAGGGCCCTCCTGGGCCCAGGGGAAGAGGAGGGGGGATGGGAGGTGAGGGAGGGAGGCAGAAAGGGGCCTGGGGTCCCATCCCTCAGTGCCACCAGGGCTGTAGGAAGGCCTGAGGGTAAGCAGGAAGGGTGAGCTCAGGGGCCCGGGGCCCGGCCGGCAATTACATGGTGCGGGGTGCAGCCCGAGCCTCTCATCAGACCCCCAATTGTGCAGTCAGGGAGGACGAGGGCTTCGAGGGGGTGCCCCCCCCACATGCCATGTTGGGGGCGGGGGAGACGCAGAAATGAGAGACTCAGAGAGACACAGAGACCACAAGGACACAGGGAGAGGAGAGCCACAGGCAGACAGAGAAGGACAGAGAAAGAAAAGGGCAGGAACCCAGAGACTAAATGTTCACCACCCGCCTGTGCACACCACACAAAATGACCGAAAGAGACACACCCAGGGCGACGAGAGATAGACAAAGACTAGTCTTGGAAATAGAAACCGACTCAGTCACAGAGAACACAGGGGCCTCCACACACTGGATGTGTCTGAGCTGTCTCCAAACGAAGCCCAGCCAGGACAGGAGGCAGGAGGCCCCCATCCGGGGAGCCAGTGAGGGTGGGGGAGGCAGGTCTGGGCACTGGGAGCAGCCTGAGAGGAGGGGACCAGCTAGGGGCTCAGCGGCCCCACCCCTAGGGGGGCCCTGAGCAATCCTTGTTCCAAAGAGTCCCGTCCTCCATGGCGAGGGGACCAGGCCCTAGGGGACCCAGACAGGTAGCACAGAGACAGCAGGCCCGAGGGACGTGCTCACACCTGCCTGGAAAAACAGGCTGTTTCTGAAGACAGGAGCTGGGGCCCTGGGCTCCTGCAAGCTCTGGGTGTGTGTGGCAGAGTTACAGGTAGGCACCCCTCCCGGTGACCCCGGCTGCTCCGAGGAGGGAGGTGTGGGCTCCATCTAGCCCCCATCCACTCTTGGGTTCAGTTGAGAGCCCCCTCGCTCCTGGGTTCATGAGACAGGAGTCAAATGGCTTTTGGAAGATCACAGGGCTGCGGCAAGGAGAGTAGGGGTGCTGAGATGACACGCAGGAGAGAGGGCGGAGTGATGCCTGCTGGATGGTACCTCTCCCAGCCCGGAGCCTGGGCTACAGCTCAGCCGGGGCTCCTGGGGGCTAACAGCAAGCTGGCATGAAGATTGAGGCTCAGAGCTTGGTCCTGATTTCTAGGAAGGGAGGGGCCTGCCCAGTTCCAGCCTCTGGCCCTAGAGGCACCGGGCTGTGGCCCTGATGGGCAGTGTGGTCTCTCCCGTGTGGTGCGATGAAAAAGGCCTGGCGAGGAGCTGGAAGGTCCAAGCCCTGGCTTTTACCAGTAGCCAGTGTGGGCAAGTTACCAGGACTCTGTGCGTGTAAAGGGTGGTGGTGGGGTGCCTGGTGGCTCAGTTGTTAAGCGTCTGACTTCGGCTCAGGTTATGATCCCAGGGTCCTAGAATCGAGTCCAGCATAGGGCTCCCTGCTCAGCAGAGAGTCTGCTTCTCCCTCTTCCTCTGCCTGCTGTTCCCCCTGCTTGTGCTCACTCTCTCTCTGCGTCAAATAAATAAAATCTTAAAAAAAAAAAAAAAAGGTTGGTGTACTTCATGCTTATCCCTCAGGGTTTCCAAGAGTAAATGAAGTATGCAGGGGGCCATTCATGAACCTTCCCATCCACCAACCCTCCTTTCCTCCCTTCCCCCCCTCCCTCCTTCCCTCCCTTCCTGTGCTGTTTGGTTTAACATTTATGAAGCAGCTATGATGTACGTTGCAATGTGTCAAGTGCTGGGAACACCAAAGTGAGGAAGAGGAGGTCACTGTCCCAGGAGTCGTCTGTGGGGGGTGGAAGGGTCGTCACATACACTGAGGGGTGAGAGGCATGCTGGGCTGTGGAGGCACAGACCCAGGCACTCATCCCAGGGGTGCGCAGGCAGGTGCATGTGTGTGTGTATCTGGGAGGCTTCCTAGAGAAGGTGGTGCCCACACTGGGTCAGCAAAGAAGGGGGAAAGGACTTTTCCAGAAGAGCAGCAGGAGCCAACCCCCCAGGGTGGGTGGCTGCGCGTGAGCAAGGGGACCCGCAGCCCCGCCGTTTGGTGGTGTTGAGGCTGGGGAGCTTAGAGAACTGGGGCCTCGTGGTGGCTTCCCAGGATCCCTCCTGAGGTCCCTGGGGTGCATGGAGATGACACCATCAGTCCTGTAGTAGAAGGAGCCAGGACTGCAGCTCTCCTGGCACCCGTCCACTGTTGGAGAGGGATGAAGGTGAACGGAGGGCTTAAGGAGACCAGTCCCGATCTCCGCCCTCCTCCCCCAGTGTCGACACTCTCTGGCAGCCTCTCCTTGTAGGTGACCTACAGGGTTGGTGACCTTGAGGCCTTGGGAACAAGGAGACAGCCCAGACCAAGTCCCGAGGAGGCCCTCCTGAAGGGAACTGCTGTTCTAGGGTGAGCCTCGCACCTTGGGAGGGTATCAGGGAGGAAGGACAATCCAGTCCAGTCACCTTGACCTGGAAATACAGAGAAATGGGTCTTTTGGAGCCAGGAGGTGACCCAGCAGATGCTGGACAGACGAGGAACCCGTGCTGAGTGGGCAGAGACACGGAAGCAGAATGAGAAGGCATTAAGAAGTGGTGGGAAGAGCAGAGCTCTGAACAAGGGATACTATCCGGAGGGCCCGGTGCAAAGGGACAGCTCTCCCTAGAAGCACACAGAGCAGAAAAGTTAGACAACAGGGCGCCTGGGTGGCTCAGTGGGTTAAAGCCTCTGCCTTCGGCTCAGGTCGTGGTCCCAGGGTCCTGGGATGGAGGCCCGCATCGGGCTCTCTGCTCGGCGGGGAGCCTGCTTCCTCCTCTCTCTCTGACTGCCTCTCTGCCTACTTGTGATCTCTCTGTCAAATAAATAAATAAAATCTTTAAAAAAAAAAAAAAAGTTGGACAACAGGTGAAGCTCCAGGCCTCAAGCATCAAGAGACCAAAGGAGCCCCACTTTCCTTCCTGTGACCATGAGCCCCCACTGTTCAGCCACAGAGGGAAGAATGTCTCAGTGGAGAAGCTCCCAGAGGAATGTTCCAGAGGATAGAGATGCGGAGAGGGCTGGAAGGAAGCGGTGGCCAGCAAAGGCCAAGGGCTCTGCTATGCATGTGCAGTTCATGTGTGGCATAAAGGTGCCTGCCCCCGATCAGGACCCCAACCTCCCCGGGGGTGCCATCTACCCGCCCAGCCACATCCCTGCTCCGTCTGACCAGAGGGCCACATTTGTCTAATGTGCACAGGGGGTCACACATGCTGGTGGTGTCTCTGGGCTGAAGCCGCGGCCCCGTGCTTCTTTCTGGGGTCTCCATCTGCAAGAGGGGAATGTAGAAAGGCAGCAGCCTCTTTCCCTCCATGCACTTTCCTCCCTAACATGGGATAGGTTTGGAGCCAATACCCTGAGTTCTGGAAAGATCTCCCAGGAGGGAGTGGAAACGTGCTGTTTAAGTCCATAAGCCAGGAGTGCCTGGGTGGCTCAGGGGGTTAAGCTTCTGCCTTCAGCTCAGATCACAATCTCCCAGTCCTGGGATTGAGTCCCACCTTTCGTCTCGTCATGGAAGGGGGGGAATCCCTGCTCAGCAGAGAGTCTGCTTCTCCCTCTCTCTCTCCCTCTGCCTTTCCCTCTGTTTGTGCTCACTCTCTCATGCTCTCTCTAAAGCAAATAAATAAATAAAATCTTAAAAAAAAATAAACTCAGGGGCACCTGGGTGGCTCAGTGGGTTAAGCCTCTGCCTTCGGCTCAGGTCATGATCCCAAGGTCCTGGGATCGAGCCCCGCATCAGGCTCTCTGCTCAGTGGGGAGCCTGCTTCCTCCTCTCTCTCTCTGCCTGCCTCTCTGCCTACTTGTGATCTGTCTGTCAAATAAATAAATAAAATCTTTTAAAAAAATTAAAAAAATAAACTCAGAAGCCCAAGAGGGAAGGCCAAGAGACTCACAACTTGGGCAGAAGCCCGGTAGGATCCTTCTGGCTGCCTGCTGTCCACCAACGTGAGGGGTGCTCCTGGCCCGAGGAATGGGGGGACACCTCTTCCAGGTGGGATGGGTTCACCTCAAGCCTGGAAAGTGCCCACAGGACCTTTGTTCTGGAGCTCAAGTCTCTAGTCGCTCAAGCCCAGACCTCTCCCTTGTCTTGTGGACAGTGGATCCAAGCTTCCCCTGGGGAGCTCTGAATACCTCTGGAGAGGTCCAAGATCTCTCTGCTCAGAGAGTAGTGACTAGAACCCAACACTCCAGTCTCTCCTTGGCCTGGCATTCCCGTCTCAGTCTATATCTTCAGCCCGATGAATGGGCAGGGAACCTGTGTTCTAGGCAGCCTCACCATTCCATGGCCCCAGGTCACCACTGGGCCTTCTGACCAATCCACCCATGCTTCTGTTGTTCCTCTTAACCAGAAGGTTCTAACCCTCTCCTCTCCCACTCCCCAAATCCAACCTATCCTTCAGGGTCTAGCTCCAGCTTGCCCTCTTCCTCTAGCAAGCCTTCCCTTGATACTCAAGCCAACGGTCCCTCTTCGGAGTGGTCCATCGACTGAGAACTTGGCACCCACTTAGCATGCTCTTATTACTGAGAACTTGGTAGTGAAATCCCGGCCCCTCAGCCAAATTGCAGCCCTCCCTAGCTCGATCTCTTGGGGTAGCAGCACAATTCACCCCTGCACCCACAGTGGGCACTCAGCGAATGTCTGTTGCTAAGGACAGAATCTTGGAACTGGAAATGCCCCAGGTCAGGGGCAGAGGAGAGAATGAGGGGGTGAGGACTAGAGGTGGCTTTTGGCTTCAAACCCCAAGGAGGCGAGAATTTGGTCTCATTGGATGCATCTTTGTGATACACCAGTCACAGTCCCCGCCACTGGGCTGAGGACTCAAGAGGGCCTGAGCTGGCCAGTTAGGCTGGGTTGGGTTGGTTTTATTTTAGGTCTGAAGGCTCCAATTCCCCAGGAAATTCAATTTAGAACCAAGAGCAGGAATGTGACGCCTCAGTGCTGGACAGAAATCTGCTGTGGGTTAGGGAGCCAGGCTCTCCGGGGGCTCGCAGGGGTGGGTGGGGAGGAGGCACTGGGGGGAGCCGAAGGTGTGGGGGCTTGGCCACCTGCCCCAATCAGAGGTGCCCTGAGTCCCCTTGCACCCTGTCTGCATCTTGGGCAGCTGAGGGCAGGGGTGACTTGGTCCCTGGCTGTCCTACCAGCCAGGCCCCCAGGGGCAGTGCTCAGCAGGGAGTGTGGGGGATTCTGGTCTCTGCTTCAGGCGTCTGTGGGGTTTTGGCTGGGTCTCCTGCGGTTTGGGCTTCCTGGGCAGCAGGGCTCATTCTCCCAAGGCGGCAGAGCCAGGCCTCCTTGAGTTATGAAAGCCACATTGTCTGGCCCAGCCCAGGCTGGGGAGGGGGCTCTCTGGGCCGCTGGAGGGTGGGAGGTGGCGCCTCAAGTTACAGCCTAGGGCTTTACCCCTCCAGGTGGCCCACCCTGCCCCAGCAAGTGGAGTCTCTCTTCTCCCTGCTGGGACTCAGAATGGGTCACTCCGGGCAGCAGATCTTGCAAGGAGGTAGTGGGGGAGAGAGCAGAGGAAAAGGATAAGCAGAGAAAGAAGGCAGAGCAAAGGGAAAGGGTGGGAGAGGAGAGGCCCAGACAGTGAGGAGGGGTGAGAGAGGCCAAAAGGGAGAGAGGTTCCCAGACACAGAGAAAGATCCTTGCTGGTCCCGCCCCAACCTCTCTTTCCAGGCTGAAGGAGTCCACTTCTTGGAGGGGCTCATCCTCCAGAAGTCTCTGCTCCAGGGGCCCCACCAAGAGGAGAGAATCTGAGGGCTAGCGGGGATGCTCAGTAGACACATTAGTCTGGCCAGCCATCTCCCACTTGTCCTCGCTCTGCTGTAGGAGACGCCCCACCGGGCCGGGGCTGGGTGTGCAGTAGGTAGACCTGGGGAGCCGACAGCCTCTCCAACAGGCACATAGGCCCAATGGGCAGATGTGCAGACAGAAGCCAGAAAGGAGAAGCTACTTGTCCGAGCCCATGCAAGGAGTTAGTGTCAGTGGTCCAGGACCAGACCTTCTTATTCAGAAACTCAAAGAGGGGAGAAAGGGAGAGTGGGGGTGGGTGAGAGGAAGGCGGAAGACTGAGACTAACCTGCTGGGACTGAAGTCCAGAAATCTGGGCCTAGACTCCTGCTCTCCATCCCGCTGCTCCTGGACAAATCCCAGCTGCTCCTGACTTCTCCCTGGCACTGCGGGCCACTGTGAGCCTCAGCCTTCATGGGCACAGTCAGGAGAATAGACTGAGAGCCGCAGCCCCAGAGTGCCTATTCTATACCCCTCAGGGAGTCACAAAGCCTTCCAGGGTTGGGAGGCTCCTGCAGAAATCCCACTGGGGTTAAAGACCCTGCGAATTGGGGGTAGGGGCATTTCACTCCGGCTGTGGGCAGTTGGTTGGAGTGAGTGTGCGTGTGTGTGGGCTTGTGTGTGTGTGTGTCTGGGCGGGAGGCTGTGTGTGTGTGTGTGTCTGGGCGGGAGGCGCGCGCCTGCAGGGTGGGAGCAGCCACAGGCCAGGCCCGGTTGGGGAGGAAGAGGAGGGAGACAAGATGGCAAGGAGGGGAGGGGCCAGGTCCTGGAGCTGCTTTCAGCGGACAAAAGTTTTCGGGAAGCGCTAGGCTCTCCTTGGGTTGGGGGAAGGGAAGGAGAGAAACTCAGACACCCCAAGCCGTTTGAGGCCCCCATAAATATTTACACACTGGGCAGAAACGGTTGGGACACAAATCCCAGACGGACAGACACCGCGGTGTGTGTGTGTGTGTCTGGTGTTGGGAGTGGGGTAGATGGAGCCAATTTGGCAGAGCCGCTGTCTCCATTCGGCCCTGCCCCCATCACCCCAGCCCTCTACTCTCCTTGGCCCTGGTCCCCGATACCCAGTCTCCTCATTCCCACCTCCACCCAAGCTCCCCAGAACAGTCTCCCCGCGTCTTAGGGAGGAAGAGTGAGAATTAGCAAATCCCCCCATCAACTCCCCCAACCCCCATTCCCTCCCCACCGCCTGCCCGGCCCAGCTGGGCCGCCTGCCCCGCTCCCTTCCAGACTCGTTCTCCATCCGCGGTCCTACCTGGCCCCGGGGCTGCGCTGGGGGCTCCATGGGGCGCGTCGCAATGAGGGGGGCGCTGGCCACTCACCTGGGACATCGGCCCGGGACCTGCCAAAAAGAGAGCTCAGCGGGCGGGGACGACCTTCCCCTCGCTCGAGCAGGGGAGAGGGGGACGCGCAGGGGGTGATTCGGCCGCAGACCCGCGCCTCCCCACTTTCCAGCGCGGCCACCGACCAACTTACTCGTGCAAGCTGCGCGCTACTGGCTCCGCCCGCGGGGATCACTGCGCTGGGGCTGTCATGCGCGCCTGCTGAGGGCGCCCCAGCCGAGGGGCTGCTCGGCTCCCCGCCGCTCGCCCCGCGCCCCCCCCCCCTCACTCGCTCCTTTCTCCCATTTCGGCGCCAGCTCGAGCCGCTCGCCCCCTTCCTTCCTTCTTCTCTCTCTCCGGCCCCCTCGCTCCTCCCCCGCTCGCCTCTCCCTTCCCTCTTCCCAGGCCCACCCTCTCCCCGCCCCCTCCTCGCCTTCCCAGTCGCCCCCTCCTCCCTTCCCTCCCCCCCCCTTCCCCAGTCCCTTCCAGCGCAGCGATCGGCGCTGCCTGGGCCGGACACGTCTGTCCGCGGGGACGCCGCAGCCCGAGCCCCCACAGGAAGCCGACTCCGCGCGTTTCCTCCGCGACCTCGGAGCTGGGCCCCTGTCTCCCCAAATCTCCGCTCGGCCCAGGCCCAGCGTCCCGAGGGGCCGCCCGAGTAACTGCGCCTTCGCTTTCTCCTGCTCTAAACTCTGCAAAAGTTTGCGGAGAATCAGGAGAATGAGAGAGAGAAACCTCTCTGACCACAGCCACCTCGAGCCAATTGTCTGAATAATTGCGGCCCCAAATCTCGTAGTCCTAAAGACAGGAGTCCTTCGCCCACCCTGTCGGTCTCCGCCCTGGGCGGGGGTCTCACAGACCTCGTGCCCACCCCGCCAGAAGCTGTCCCTCCGGGAAATCCAGTTAGTGACCATCTAGCCTCCCGCGTCCTGCAGCAGCCCCGAGCATCCTTAATCCCCCCAGCCCTGCCAGCTGTGCGTGGGAATTCGTGTCAGAAGACCAACTTTGGAGGCAAAGAGAGGTTCTCTGAGTTCAGCCCTTCTTTTGGCTCCAGACGGGAATCCGAGGCCTTCCAAGTTGCGGGTGCTCGGGGAAGGAGGAGAGAAGGGGCCCCTCCAGGCAGGGACAGCCCGACGGCACATCTGGAATTGTGAGCTGGTTCCCTCCTCGGGGCCGTGGGGACAGGGAGGAGACGCCTTCAGGCAGCCCCGGGGGCGAGGACCCTCAACGTGACCCCGGGGTCAGGTCCCTGAGAATGGGGGAGTGCTTGAAGCCTGCGCCCCAACGGCTGGTGCTGGGAGCGCCCCTGGGATGGTCCTCAGGTAGGGCCGCCGCTGGGGTGCCAGCGTCTCGGCCACACTTGACCCAGGCCGCCTCGAAGCCGAGTCTGGGCGCCCCACCACGCCGGCCAGTGAGCAATTAGGGAGGCGGCGGCGGCGGCGGCGGCGGCGCCGGCGCCAGGCCAGTTCCCCAAGTCCCGCCTTCCAGCCCGGGCCCGAAGCAGGGGGTTGGGACATGGGGGGCCGAGTGAGGGACTCGGGGCCTCTCCTTGGCCTCCTCCAGCCCCCGCGGTCGCTACTTACGCCGCTCCAAGGCCCCTGCGGTGCCGTCGTGGCCAGGACCGCCGTGACCCCACGGCTCTCTCCGCGCTCTCGCCACCCGCGGCCGCCGACCTGAGAGGAGCCCAGGTGGCTGTGGCCGGAAGGGGGGCTCCCGGGCCAGGAGGCGGGGTCCCGCTCGCAGGGCCCGGCTGCCTGCTGCGGGGCCCGGGCCTGACGCCCCGGGAGCCAACCCAGATCTGGTTGCTGTCTGAGAGCTCTGAAGAGCAGAGTGGACGCCCCCTTCCTGGCAAGGGCTGAGTCACCAGGACGCACCCGCGCCGGGGCTCAGAGACTGCTGCATTCTTACCGGCTTACCTGGGCCTGCGGCAAGGACCTCGCCCTCCTCCAAGGGGGCGGAGAACGTTGTCTCCAGGGCAGCGCCCCCTTCTCTTTCCGTTCTCTCTGGCATATACGCCCCCCACCCCAACCACAGACCCTAGCGATGCACCCCTTCTCAATCTTTATCCCCGCCCTTAAACTCTGGATCAGCTCAGTCCCCCATCCTTACTGTAAGTTGCCTGCTTGAGCTCAAACTCCGAGGAATCTAGCCCAGTCCTAATTAGTATGTTTGGTTTGTTGGAAATGTAAAATACGCTTTAAATTGAATACCACATACCCTTTTACAGGTGCACTCAGTTTGTGAAAAATCAGCAAGGTGAACATTTAAGGCACACCTGCTTTTTTCGTTTGCCTATTACGCTTAAATAAAAAGCTTTAAAAAAATCAACATTCCAGGACAGAGCCTGGTAGGATGTGATGGCCAGGTGGTGGCCTCCACAGGGCAAGGGACACAGTTCACGTTCCTCTTGCTTCCCTGGAGAAGTCTGTTCATCTCTCTGAGCCTCAGGAGGGATGAATATTGGGGCCCTGGGTGTGGAAATCAATCCTTACACTGTTACCCAGGGCCAGGACTAGGGTGAGGTAAATGGGGCACTTGCCTAGGAAGCAAAATTTAGAAGGGTGATCGGATAAATAACACTTTAATCCAATATTTTAGTATTTAAAAAAATACCCCAACAAATCAGCAAATTACAGTCCTGCCTGCTATCTGCGCATTTTTAGAAATAAAGTTTTACTGAAACCAGGGCTGGGGTTAGAGGGAAGCCAGTGAAACAGGGTCATGCAAGTGCAGGGCTAGGTCCTGTGTTGATTTAAAATGTTCGCAATTAGCGCATTGTGGATTTTTTGCATTAATTTTGATTTTTAGACATATTGCAGGAAAATACTGTTTTTTAAATAAACTTAATTTATGCTCCTTCTTTTTTTTTTGAAGATTTTATTTATTTGACAGATAGAGATCACAAATAGGCAGACAAACAGACAGAGAGAGAGAGGAAGGGAAGCAGGCTCCCTGCTGAGCAGAGAGCCCGATGATGTGGGGCTGAATCCCAGGACCCTGGGATCATGACCTGAACCGAAGGCAGAGGCTTAACCCACTGAGCCACCCAGGTGCCCCAGGAAAATATTGTTTATCTTCATTACTGTGCACCTGAGCCAAGCGTGTCGATCACTCTAGGCCTTGTACACCACTCTTCCTGAAGCATCTGGCTAGGACCCCAGGGTAAATGAGCAGAGGTTGAACTTGCCCCTTCCACTGACACACACCACCAGGTGGGCTCTGCTCCCCAGCCCAGGCCTAACTTTCCCAGGGCCCACTGATCAGTTCAGAGTATTAAATGCCAAGTCCTTACAGTGCCCTCTGGCCTCCCTTAGATGGGTTCTTCCTACCTTCACCTCCATCTCTCTCATTCATTCCCTTCCAGGTTCCCTGCTTCCTGGGTTTGTTTTTCTACTTGCCTCATGTGGTTGCCTCAGGGCCTTTGCTCTTGCTCTTCTTTCTGCTCAGAACGTCTTCTCCTAGATCTTCCACGGCCTCCTTTCTCATTTCCGCATTTCTTCTGCTTGCATCACCTTCTCAGAGAGGCCATCCCAGGCCCCTCACTGTCCCCTCACACCACTAATCTTCTCAGACCTTTCACCCTGTTTTCTATTACATTTGTTTGTTTATTGGCAGAAGGAAGCTCCAGGAGAGAGGGGACTCTGCCTTGTCTGCTGGTGTATTCCCTAGAATCCTGTTTGCTCCAGACTGTCAGTAGACAGTTCCAGTTTCACAGGAGGCCTGAGGGGATAGGGGCTAATGCAAGTCACACAGGGAGTGAGTGAGTGAGTGAATGGCAAAATTTTACTAAATCCCGTTTCCAGACTCCCAAACCAGTGTTCTTTCCAGCCTCCTGGGGCTTATCCTAATCCCCTCCCCCTGGAACCCTCCCGGGTGACAGTGACCCTGCACAGCTCTCCCTTATGGTCTTGCATACACAATGCACTCCTAAGCCTGGCCTGGCTCCAGCCCATGGTGTCCACCCTTTCCCAGTGTCCAGCAGGCGTGCACGATTCTTCCTGGCTTCCTGTCTCTGGCACAGGGCCCATCGGGAGCGGCTGGGCTGGGTTCTGCAGCTGGACCACAGCTGCGGTCTCTGCCATGCCCGGGAGAATGGAGGACAGGACATTATGGCGCAACCTCTCAGGAGAGGGCTGTGTGGAAGGGGATGTGTTTGTGTGTAGTGGGAGAGGCTGCTGTATGGGAGCTGAGAACCTCCAGCTCCCCTCCCTTACTCCTTCTCTGAGGGGCACTGTGTGGGGAATGGGTGTCTACTCCCCCCGCCCTTCCTGAAAGAAATGGCATGTGACGGAATAAGGGGAGTTCATCCTCCAGGGCTGGTTCTATCCCTCTCTTCTATTCTTGGTGGTATGTCACATTCAGGAAACATGAGTTGGGCATGTTCTCTAGGCCAGCCCCCCTGCTAGACATTTCTGGATTTGTTGCTTCCTTGAAAATCCACATGGTCTGGATAGTTATTAGACCCATTTTACAGATGAGGAAACTGAGGCCCGGGTAAAGTGACTTACTCCTGGCCACACAACTAGCAGTAGATGTGGCTGGGGCTTGTGCCACATTTTCTGAGGCCACGTGCAGTGCTCATTCCAATTCCTGACTCAGCCTTTAGCACATGGAGGGACCTGTGACATTTTTCCTAAGGTGTCACCGCCTCCAAGCAGCTTGCTGAACATGGAGACATGGTGCTCTGCCGCCCACCTCTGTCTCATTGGTTCACTGGGGATAGCAGGTATGTGGCAGAGTAGAAATGAGTTGGTTTGGTGTCGTGGAGCCCCACCTCGTCCACATCCTTGTTCAGTCACTTCTGCCTAGCAATGTGATCTTGGGCAAATCACTTGAACTTTCTGGGTGGCCCATTCTGGAAGGAGAGTTCCTACCTCACAGCAGGGGAAGGGATTAAGTGAGGCCCTGGTACAACATGGCTGTCTCTCAGTAGATGTTCACAGTCTGGCCCATACTTCCCTCCTCCATGCTCACCCAGCAGCAGGTGAGGGGAGCTTCCGACGGCACAGTGTCTGTGGTTCTGAGTATGACACGGTGCTTCCCGTGTGACAGGCACAACAAACAGCACTTTGCATTAATTCACCAATTCAGTATTCACAGTAAGATGGGGCGCCTAGGTGGCTCAGTGGGTTAAAGCCTCTGCCTCCGGCTCAGGTCATGATCCCAAGGTCCTGGGATCGAGCCCCACCTTGGGCTCTCTGCTCAGCAGGGAGCCTGCTTCCCTTCCTCTCTCTCTGCCTGCCTCTCTGCCTACTTGTGATCTCTGTCAAATAAATACATAAAATCTTAAAAAAAAAACTGAGATCAATATTCACAGTAGGAAGTGTCAAATAATACTAAATACCGATATTTCTCCCATTTCACAGATGATGAAACCAAAACACAGAGGGGTTGCGCAACTTGCTCCCGGCCAGCTGCCCTCCACAGGGTGCCATCTTCCCTGGGAGAAAGGAGGTGGCTCAGGTCATCCCTGGTCCTCCACTCCAACACAGGACCTCTTTCCATTCATCCTGTGATAAGTGGTAAGTTAGTAAACTCTGGGCTGTTATTCACATATAAATGTCCTCTTACTGTGGCCTCCAAACTCTTTTTTTTTATTTTTAGTAATTCAACTTTATAGCAATTATAAATGAACCTGTTAAAATTTTCTGGACAGTGCCAGAATATGGATTTTTTTAAAAATAGTTTTTAGAGGGGTGCTGGGGTGGCTCAGTCGTTAAGCATCTGCCTTCGGCTCAGGTCGTGATCCCAGGGTCCTGGGATTGAGTCCAGTGTCAGACTCCTGGCCCAGCAGGAAGCCTGCTTCTCCCTCTCCCACTCCCATGCTTGTGTTCCCTCTCTCACTGTCTCTTCCTCCCTGTCAAGTAAATATCTAAAATCTTAAAAAAAAAAAAAAAAAAGAGGGGCGTCTTTGTGGCTCAGTGGGTAAACCCTCTGCCTTCGGCTCAGGTCATAATCTCAGTGTCCTGGGATCAAGGCCCGCATCGGGCTCTCTGCTCAGTGGGGAGCCTGCTTCCCCCTCTCTCTCTGCCTGCCTCTCTGCCTACCTGTGACCTTTCTCTCTCTGTCAAATAAATAAAATAAAATCTTTTTTTTTTAAAAGATTTTATTTATTTATTTGACAGAGATCACAAGTAGGCAGAGAGGCAGGCAGAGAGAGGAGGAAGCAGGCTCCTGGCTGAGCAGAGAGTCCAATGTGGGGCTCGATCCCAGGACCCTGGGATCATGATCTGAGCCGAAGGCAGAGGCTTTAACCCACTGAGCCACCCAGGCGCCCCTAAAATAAAATCTTAAAAAAAAAAAAAAAGAATGTCATGTAGTGGAAACATATAGTTTGTAGACTTTTCAGGTTAGCTTCCTTCACGTGGTGATGTGTATGTAATGTTCTTCCGTGTCTCTTCATGGTTTGCTAGCTCATTTCTCTTTAGTACTGAATAATGTTCCATTGTCTGGATGTACCACAGTTTATTTTCCTCGCTCACCTCCTGAAGGACATCTTGGTTGCTTTCGTGCTTTGGTAATTACAAATAAAGACGTTATAAACATTCATGGGCAGGTGGACATAAGTTTTCAACTCATTTGGGTAAAAATACCAAGGAACGTGATTGCTACATCATATGGTAAAGAGTATTTTAGTTCTGCAAGAAACTGCCAAACTGTCTTCTAAAGTGGCTGTACCATTTTGCATTCCCACCAGCAATGAATGAGAGTTCCTGTTTCTCTACATCCTCACCAGCATTTGGTGTTTTCAGTATCTTGGATTTTTGCCATTCTAATAGGTATTGGACACTCATGGACCAGATGTGTACAGGTATTTCCTTGCTGCTTTCACTTACACTTCCCTACTGACATAGGATGTGGAGAATCTTTTTATATGCTTGCTTGCCATCTGTAGATCTTTCTCAGTGAGGCGTCTGTTCAGATCTTTTGCCCATATTTTGATTGGGTGTTTTATTTTCTTATTATTAAGTTTAAAGAGCTCTTTGTATTTTGGATAGCAGTCCTTTATCAAACATACCCTTTGCAAATATTTTCTCCCAGCTTATGGCTTGCCTACTCATTCTTTTTTTTTTTTTTTAAGATTTTATTTATTTGACAGAGAGAGACACAGAAAGAGAAGGAACACAAGCAGGGGGAGTGGGAGAGGGAGAAGCAAGCTTCCACTGAACAGGGAGCCCGATGCGGGGCTCGATCCTAGGACCCCAGGATCATGACCTGAGCCGAAGGCAGACGCTTAACAACTGAGCCACCCAGGTGCCCCGCCTTCTCATTCTTTAAAAGTGTCTTTGGCAGGGACGCCTGGGTGGCTCAGTTGGTTAAGCAGCTGCCTTCGGCTCAGGTCATGATCCCAGCGTCCTGGGATCGAGTCCCACATCGGGCTCCTTGCTCATCGGGGAGCCTGCTTCTCCCTCTGCCTCTGCCTGCCATTCTGTCTGCCTGTGCTTGCTCTCTCTCTTTCTCTCTCTCTGACAAATAAATAAATAAAATCTTAAAAAAAAAAATAGTATGTCATTTTATAAGTGATGAACCTGAGCCTTAGAGAAATAAATAGGTCACAGCCTATAAAAAATATAGTAGCTATGGGACGCCTGGGTGGCTCAGTTGGTTAAGCAGCTGCCTTCGGCTCAGGTCATGATCCCAGCGTCCTGGGATCGAGTCCCACATCGGGCTCCTTGCTCATCGGGGAGCCTGCTTCTCCCTCTGCCTCTGCCTGCCATTCTGTCTGCCTGTGCTTGCTCTCTCTCCCTCTCTCTCTCTGACAAATAAATAAATAAAATCTTAAAAAAAAAAAAAAGTGTCTTTGGCAGAGCAGAAGTTTTTCACTATAATGAAGTCCCGCTCATCAACGATATCTTCCTGACCCTGCCTTTGGTGTTGTATCTAAAAAGTCTTCACCAAATCCAAAGTCTTGTAGGTTTTCTCCTATGTTACTGTCTAAGAGTTTATGGTTTTGTGTTTTCATTTAGGTTTATGGTTTTATTTTTAGTTCATTTTTGTGAATTGTGTAAAGTCTGTGTCTAGATTCTTTTTCTTTTCTTTCTTTCTTTCTTTTTTTTTTTTTTTTTTTTTGGCCTTTCCAGTCTTTCTAGCACCATTTGCTGAAAAAGCCATCTTTGCTCCTTTGTGAAAGATCAATTGACAATATTTCCATGGGTCTATTTCTGGCTTCTCTTTTTTGTCCCATTGTTCTATTTGTTTGTGCTTTCCCCCGTACCACACTTTCTTGATCACTCTAGTGTGTGTGTGTGTGTGTGTATGTGTGTGTGTTTTAGATTTTATTTATTTATCTCAGAGAGAGAGACAGAGGAAGAACACAAGCATGAGCGGGGGGAGCGGCAGACGGAGAAGCAGGATCCCCATTGAGCAGAGAACCCAATGCAGGGCTCCATCGATCCCAGGACCCTGGAATCATGACCCGAGCTGAATACAGATGCTTAACTGACTGAGCCACCCGGGAGCCCCTTGCTCACTGTAGTTTTATAGCAAGTCTTGATGTTGATAGCATTGGTCTTCCAACTTTATTCTTTTACAATGTGTTGGCTATTTTAGGTCTTTCGCCTCTCCATAAACAAACTATTTTTAATAGCTTTATTGAGATGTAATTTATATACCATACAATCTACCTCTTTAAAACGTACAGTTCATAGACTTTTGGTATCCTACATCATTAATTGCTTTAAATTGTGATAAAATACATATAACATCAAAAATTTTCCACTTTTATTGTTAATTGTGCAATTCACTGGCATTCCTTACATGCAAAATATTGTACAAACATTGCCACTATCTATTTCCAAAGATTTTTCATGGCTCCCAATAGAAATGCTGTCCCTCCAAGGCTGTAATTCCCTGTGTTAGCTTCCCAGGGTGGCCATGACAAAGTACAAAAGACTAGATGGCTTAAAACAACAGTGATTTATTGTCTCTGCAGTTCTGGAGGTGCGGAGTCTGAAATCAAGGTGCCAGCAGAACCACGCTCTCTGACAGCTTGAGGCGGGACTTCTCCCTTGCCTCTTCTAGCTTCTGGAGTTTGCTGGCAATCCTTGGAGTCCCTTGGCTTGGAGACATATCACTCTAGTCATGTGGCTGCCTGGTCCCTGTCTTCACATCATCTGTCCTCTGTGTCTGTGTGTCTCTGTGTCCAAATGTCCCAGAACAGCAATCATATTGGATTAGGACCCACTCTAATGACCTCCACTTCGTTCAGTCCACACCGACCCTATTTCTCAATAAGAGGGATAACTCACATTCTGGGGTACCCAGGGATAGGACCTCAGTACCTCATTTTGGGGTGACACAATTCAACACATAGTACTCTTCTTTCTTTGGGGGCATCTGGGTGGATCAGTTGGTTAAGTGTCTACCTTCGGCTCAGGTCATGATCCCAGAGTCCTGGGATCATCCCCGAATTGGGCTCCTGCTTGGCAGGAGGCCTGCTTCTCCCTCTCCCACTCCCCCTGCTTGTACTCTCTTTCTCTGTGTGTCTCTCTCTCAGATAAATAAAATCTTTAAAAAAAAAAAAAATACTCCTGGTTTCTTCCTCCCCCCAGCCCCTGAAAGCCTCCTATGTACTCTCTGCCTCTTATGAATTTGCTTATTCCAGATATTTCATGTAAGTGGAATCCAAGATTGGTCTTTCTGTGTCTGGTTTATTTTACTTAGCATGATGTCAAGGTTCATCCATGTGATAACATGTGTTGGACCTTCATTCCTTTTTATGGCTAATATTCCAATGTATGGAGAGACTACATTGTTTACCCATCCATGTTTTTGATGGACACTCAGACTGTTTCTGTCTTCTAGCTGCTATGGATAGTGCTGTAGTGAACGTGGGTATACAAGCCCTTCTGCTTCCTCCAAACTGTTCACAGGGCAACTTTCTCAGTGCAAACAAATTGAACGCCAGTCCCAATGTGCCTACTGATTTACACATTATATTCCTGTGCTGTTGTGTCAATATAAAATCTCGATGCATTGGGCGTCGAGATTACTGAAAAAGAAAATCTTAAAAAATAGGTAAGTAAAAATATTAAAAAAGAAAAGTAAAAAGGTGAGACAAAGAGAAAAGAGGAATAAATGTGGTATAAATAGAAGTCAATGGAAACAGGTGTTCCTTCCAGAATCCCACTTTGGGGGCCATGAAGCACTGTTATTCCTGAAGGAATCGATATCATAGACAGACAGACTGGTCTTAACCTACTGGTTGTAGCTTTTCTTGGAGTCCATATTTCTTTGACAATCTGATGAACACTATGGGCACTCTCCCCAGAAAACTCCCCCTCAAAGAAACATAGTTTTTCCAATACATGTTTGGGAGAGTCACAGGCTCCCAGAAAACTTCATTTAAGATTATTTGCCTTAATCTGAAGGACCACTCTAGTGGCATGTCAGGCTTCTGCAGGGAGTGGTGTTTGGAGGTAGGGAGCGAAGATTCTATCTTCCTCTGTGGCCCTGTTCTGAGTCTAAAGGTCTTTGAGGGCAGTCTGACATTATGGAAGAGAACAAACAAAGCAAAGCAGATGGGAAGTACACAGAGTCAGACTGAGTCAGGTAATCAGAAAGTGCTTCCAAATAGCCATGAGAATAACACAGGATGGCAGGGGCTGAAAAAGGTGTTGGAAGTGAAGGGGGTGTCCTGGTCCCTGAAGATGCCCATGGTCTCCCATTGGGGTGGCAGGTGGTCTGGCCTAAAGCAGTCACACTGATGGGTGGGAATATATCAGGGTCCCACTAAGGGGGAAAGTCAGTGAGAGTTTAGGTTTGGTTTTGGGGTTTCCCTTCTGCTCTGAGCTTTGTAGTAATAAGAAGCAGAGCCTTTTCACATTTATCATCTCACTTTCTGTCGTCTGTAACAACTAGTTTCCAATCAGTAAAACAGAGACCATTCTAGGTGCTTCAGGTAGAAGGCGGTTGCATGCAGGGAATGGGTCACAGGCGTCTTGGGAGGGAGGAGGCGGTGCTCAGAGGCTGGGAAGCTGCTAACACCCCTGGGCTGGGGCCCCCAGGCTGCATTTGGCATTGAGCAGCTGGGAGCGCTACCCCCCTGCTCTTGCTACAGCGGGGTCAGCTGCCACTGAGCAGCACCCAGGGAGCCCTCACGCGCCCACGGAGCCTGCCTGCTGAAGCGACTCCCCCAGTGCCCTCCAGTTCAGGAATCACCTGCAGCAGTGGCTAAGGCTGCTTCTCTCTTCCCGTCTCTCATCCATTCTTCCCATGGGCAGATCCTAATTGGAGTCTGGGCAGTGTCCTTTTGAGGCCTCCAGCACCTGCAGCACCCAGAAAGGCGGAGCAGGGGTGGGGGTTGGGGGGATGAGACTGAGAACCAGCCAGCCGGAAAGGCAGCAGCAGGCCCCAGGCCCCTAGGGCAGGCCGCCACTGGGAATCGGCTCCCTGTCCGCCAGTGTCTTTGCCGCCTCCCCTCGCCAGAGTCTGACCTCGGTGAGGACAGGGTGCTGTTTGCTCACCACACTTCCTCTAGCCCCTGGAACCAGTACCTGAGTCAGGAGGGCTCCATGGAAATGTTCTCTCTGACAACTCTGTCCTCTCGCAAATAGAGAGCGTGAATGTTCTCCGCTTTCAACATACAAAGGAACCAAGGTCCATAAAGTCATGACTTGCCCAAAGGGACGCAGATGCCCGGACATGCCCGCCTGGCACGGCTCCGGAAGCCGGTGGCAAGCGCTGGGCTGACTCGGCAGCTGAAGGTTCCCCGCTCCCTGTCACGCCTCCTGGTCTGGCTGCCCCAAGCAAGCCAGGAGCCACAGCGTGGATGCCTCCTTCTAGTCTCCATGTGCTCCCAGAGCTGAGGCAAGACCTCCTCAGAGCTGGTTACTTTCTTCTGCCCCAGGAAATGGGGCGTCGTCGTGGTTCTGCCAGGACCACCAGGGAGGTCAGGTGATCTAGGCAGGGCCTGGAGGAGATGGGGCGGTGGGAGGCTCCAGGCTCTGGCCCCTCCCCCTTCCCCCAGTCTCTGGCCCCTCCCCCTTTCCCCAGTCTCTGGCCCCGCCCCCCTTTCCCCAGTCTCTGGCCCTGCCCTCCCCTTTCCCCAGGGTGGAGCTCCCCACCACCGAGGCGCCGGTACACTTCTGGTGACCCGATATGCCAAATCAAACATTGTCACGGGGGTAGACACGTATGATCGGCAGAGGAAAATGGAGGCATTAGACGAGGGGTCTGTCTGAGGGCTTCTCAACCTTGGTGCTATTGACATTTGGGGACCAGAAAATTCTTCGTTTAGGGAGGGTGTCCTGGGCTTTGCAGGATGTTTGGCAGCACCCCTGGTGTCTACCCACAGAAGGGAATAGCACTTCCCCAGGGGTGACAGCCCAAAATATCTCCAGACATTGCCAAGTTTTCCCTGGGGGGAGAGAAAGCGCTGTGCTTGAAAAACTGGTTTATCCCCCAAATGCAGGACATATGTCTACACTGTGCCCAGAGGCCAGGAGTGGTTCTGTCTGGCAGGAAATATAGTCCTTGTCCCTCAAGGGAAAGAGGCACAATCCTGTTCCTGGTCTCAGGGAAAAGAGATCCTAACCTCCAGGAGCTTCTGCGTTAATGGCGGATATTGGACAGCCCCCAGAGAAGCCAGAAACGTGGTGATTAAGAGCGTGAACTTCCGGGCACCTCGGTGGCTCAGTCGTTTAAGCGTCTGACTTTGGTTCAGGTTGTGATCTCTGGGTCCTAGAATCCAGCCCAGACGCAGGGTTCCCTACTCAGCGGGGAGACTGCTTGTCCCTCTGTCCCCCTCCCCCTGCTCTCTCTTTCTGAAACAATAAATAAAAATCTTAAAAAAAAAAACAAAAAAACAACAACAACTTCAGAGGCAGAATCCTGGATTCAAATGCTGGCTCCACCATTTATTTACAGAACAAGTTACTTCCTGTGCCTTGGTTTCTTATCTGTAAGATGGGGATAGCAATGCCACCTATCTTGTAGGGTTTTCTTGAATTATTTATTTATTTTTATTATTTATTTATTTATTTATTTATTTTAAAAGATTTTATTTATTTATTTGAGAGAGAATGAGTGAGAGAGAGCACGAGAGAGGAGAAGGTCAGAGGGAGAAGCAGACTCCCCAAGGAGCCGGGAGCCCGATGCGGGACTCGATCCTGGAAGTCCGGGATCATGATGAGCCAAAGGCAGTCGCTCAACCAACTGAGCCACCCAGGCGCCCATATTTATTTATTTTTAAATAATGGACTGTGTTTTAGAAAAGTTTGAGATTTTTAGAAAAGTTGAGAAGCTAGTACTGTGTTCCCATATATGTCATGGCCAGTTTTTTCCACTGCTAATGTTTGTTACAATCAATCAACCAGTAGTGATACATTATTATTAAGTAAAGCCCGGAGTTTATTCAGATTCCTTAGCTTTTACCTAATGTGCTTTCTGCATGCTGGGATTCCATCCAGGACACTGCATACTGTGAGTTGTCATGTCTCTTTAGGCACCTCCAGGCTGTGACAGTTTCTTCGCCTTGTCTTGCTTTTGATGATCTTGAAAGTTTTCAGGAGTACTAGTCACATGTATTGTAAGATAGCCCTTTATGGAATTTGTCTGATTTTTTTCTCATTATCCAACTGGGATTCTGGATTGGGGGGAGGGAGGGAAATCATTGGGGGGGGCAGTCCCCTTTGCATCATATCATGTCCATATGGTATATGATCGATGTGATTTATGACTATGGACATGGGCCTGGATCACTGGGCTGAGGGCCTGCTTGTCAGGTTTCTCTATGGAGAAGTTACCCCTTCTTCCTGTGTTTTTTGGAAGGAAGTCACTGTGCACAGCCCACGCTTAAGGAGCCAGGGGTGAGGGATGCTCATAAGGAATTGTGAAGATTGAATCCGTTAAGAAATGAATAGTTCTAGAACAGTGTCTGGCATGTGCTGACCCTTACCTCATGACTTGCTTTTCTGCTGGTGATGGGGAGGTACTCTGAAGAGGACACTGGACAGTCCCCAGGTGGAAAACAACTTGTAAGACTGTGGTAGGCAGAATAATAATGTCCCCTCCCCCAAAGTTGTCCCAGAAATGTGTGAATAGATTCCCTTACGTGGCAAAAGGGACTTTGCAGATATGATAAAGGGTAATGGCCTTGACGTGGGAAGGTGACTCTAGGTTATCCAGGTGGGCCAATCTAATCACATAAATCTTTCCAAGTGAAGACACTTTCCTGGCTGTGATCAGAGAGAAGGTACACAATGTGATGACAGAAGGCCAGAGAGATGGCAGCAGAGGGACTCGACCTACTGACCTACCGACATACCACGCCAGCTTTGAAGATGGAGGAAGGGGCCTCGGGCCCCAGAAAGGCCAGAAGCCCTGCCATGAGTTTAACCCCGTAAGACCCGTATTTGACCTCTGACCTACAGAACAGGTATGGGGCTAGAATTGGAGAGAGAGTCATCAAGCAGTGACTACTTCCTAACTGTACATGAGTCAGCTTGCAGGCCTCTTTCCCTGCAGGCTCATTGTTTGCTAGCAGTAACCACAACCAAAAAAACTCTGATGGTGATTCTACCATTTCTCGAGGGCCAGCTTCACCTTAGTTCAAGACTCCCTCAAAAACAATTCTTTTTTTTTTTTTTAAAGATTTTTTATTTATTTGTCAGAGAAAGAGTACACACAAGCAGGCAGAGAGGCAGGCAGAGAGAGAGGAGGAAGCAGGCTCCCCGCCGAGCAAGGAGCCCGATGCGGGACTCGATTCCAGGACCCCAGGATCATGACCTGAGCCGAAGGCAGTGGCTTAACCCACTGAGCCACCCAGGCATCCCTCAAAAACAATTCTTATAGATTTATCAGAATATTGTCAGAGCATCTGAACTATCCTACAACCATGCATTCATTCATTTGTCCATTCACTCACTCATTCATTCACTAAGCAATCATTAAACACCAACCGTTGAGGCTCTGCCCTCCAGAAGCTTTCTGTAAGGGGATAGTGGGGCATAGACAGACATAACCAGAACCTTGGGCTGAGTAGGAGTGGGGCTTTTGGTCAGCCTGTCATGGCTGTTTACCTGGGGAGAAGGCACGAGGCTGTGGGCATCTGGGAAGGCTGCAAGGAGGTGGTGTGTTCAAGTTGGGTCTTGAAGAACAGGGATGATGCCAGTGGCATTCCAGGTAGGACAAACAACACAAGCAAAGACATAGAAGAAGGGAAGAGAGGCCTGTGGATTAGCTCTCTTATTCCTCATAGCATTTTAAATGAGTAGGTACTATTATTATTCCCATTTTTAGAAGAATAAACCGAAGCACAGAGCAGTTGCATGACCTCTTCTAGAGCACATCCAGCTTATGAGTGGTGACCTGGGGTTGGCATCCCTGCAGCCTTACTGCAGAGATCCTGCTTAATCTTTTCATCACATGCATTGAGGAAATACAAGCCTAGCGGGATGAATGTAGACCGCGGGAGCCAATGAGCGAGCTGCATTCGTTCATTCACTGCCATTCATCAAATATGGACAGAGTGCCCAGTGCATGCCGGTGAGCTCTGTGTCAGGGAAACCAGGGTGACTTGGCAGCCTTCCCTCAAGGACCGCCCATCTGGAGGAGGAGGCAGGTGTGAGGTGCTAAGCCACCTCACAGTGCCATGAGTGGGGAGAGATGGGCACGGAGGAGGTAGAGCATAGAGGCCAAAAGCTGGCTCCTGGGAAGCCTCTTTCAGGAGGATGGAAGTGAGAGCCAAGTCAGTGAAGGAGACAGGGAAACGTGGTCAGAGAGCTTCAGGGGAGCCAGCAGGCAGAATCAAACCCACCTCTACCATTTGCAGGGCTGGAAAACCACGAGAATGGCCATCAGCTCATAGCCTGCCACCTTTCTTTTCACCCTCTCATCTTGTTCTGTGGAGTGAGGGGTCTCATATTAACATGCGTGCCCATCCCAGCCCTATGGCCAAGCTCTTTCCACTCTCGCCATCTGCCAGCAGTGTCCCCGATCACCCTCCTCAGGCCCAGAGTACACAAGTAGATCAGGTTCCACCTTTTAGGAGGACACACTGAGGGAAGGGAGGAAGATCTTACAGACTCTGCAAGTGGATCTAGGGCTGTTTGGGCAAAGAATTCCTAAATATTGGGTACCCAGTGTGTGGCCTTGAAGACAATTCTGTGCTCTAGGAAGGCATGTTTCTTTGGCCCCAGGAGCAACTTGTTCTGTCAAGGAATCTGCTTGTCTGGGCCCAACAGCCATTTTGGATAACTCATAGAGGCCCGAAAAAGAGGATTCATCCAATGTCAAGTTCTCTGGAGAGGTTGAGTGGATTGAGGATTAAGATGTGGCCGCTGCTGCTAGAAGGTCGCCTGGGCTTTGTGAGAGGGCGGAGTGCAAGCCACGCAGGCTGTGGAGAGATGTCGGGTGAGCATGAGGTGAGGAGCAGAAGTGGAGAGTACAGAGCCCTCTTTCAGGAAAGTTGGCAGGGAAAGGAAATAAAGCCAGAGGAAGGGAGCTCAAGGGGGAGGTAGGGAAGAGGGAATGTTTTTATTTGTTTGTGTTTAGAAGGCAGTAGACAGGAATATGTTTTAGTCTGAAGGAAAACAGTCTGTGGAAAGAGAGAGGGTGAAAAATCCGGGAGAAAAAAGTGAATGAAGGGAAAGTATAATCATAAAAGATCTTTTTACGTCATCAGCCAGGGGATACGATGGCCTTAGGAAAAATAAGAAGAAGAAGGGCTCCTCTTTCTCTGAGCAAAGAGGAGAGTGGATTGAGGGAGCCTGGGTTGGGTGGTCCTGATCATCCCTGAAAGAATCCACATTTACAGAACACCCAGTCACTGGGCGCTAGGCATTGTTTTAAGTATTAAGCTTATAAAATCTTACCCATTTCTCACAACAACCCTTAAGATCAATACCATTACTGTCCTCTCTATTTGACAGTAATCTAAACAGAGGCACAGAGAGGATCTGTAACCAGCCTAAATTAACACATCTAGCTAGTACTGCTTTTAGATGGAGGCAGAGGGGCCTCTGACATGGAATCTGCACCTTAGAGGGCTCTGCATGTCATTGCCTCACAAAAATAAATTTATTAACAGAACAAGACTTCAGTTTCTGGCTATAATGAAGTGAAAGAGACTGGATTTACTCTCCTACCCTAAAACACGAGGACTCCGGAAAAAATACTTGAAACAATGATTTTTCAGACTTTGGACAAAGGCAGCTTAGGACTATGATCCCCTGAAAGGGGAAACAAATGAGGTGAGCCCTATAATTACCCCAATGCACTGCCTGAGCCAGTGTGCAGGCTTCAGTGCAGGGAGGAGAGAATCCAAAGAGAGCTTGGATGTCTTGCTGATTGAGAAGACAGATTTAGAATTCAAGAGGCCAAGATGCTAGAATTTATAGGGCAGAGTCCCAGGGAGGGGGAACTGAACATATATATCCAGAGATCTACAGAGTTGTCTTCTTGAATCTCTGGCAGAGTACTGATTTACACATACATGAAAGGAATGGCTAGGGAGTTACCAGAGGCAGAGCTATGCCTGTAGCTCACACAGGGTAGGGATTAGTTTGTGTTCCCAAAAGGCAGAGTAGAAAGACTTTGCAATACATGGGGTATAGTCCTCAGAGCAGTATTGCTATAGGAGAGGTCTAAATTAACCTTAGACTAACAGCTACTGTCCTAAAAATCTTAAAAGCAAGGATCAAAAATACACATCTTATTCCACGTATGTTAACTATGTGCCAGAGCAAAGTCCAATACTACCTAAATTTGACAAACGCTGACAACAAGCAATGAAAGATCCACAGTGCTAGCATCTAATCACAGTACACACCATTCCCTCAACATAGACACAAAAATCCTAACCAAAATTTAGCAAGTCAAAACTAACAATGTATAAGAAATAAAATACATCATGACAAAGTGAGGCATATATCAGGATTGAATGAATTGGTTTAATGTTTGAAAACCCATCAGTTTAGGGGTGCTTGGGTGACTCAGTGGGTTAAGCCTCTGCCTTCCACTCAGGTAATGATTCCAGGGTCCTGGTATTGAACCCCACATCAGGCTCTACGCTCAGCAGGGAACCTGCTTCCCCCTCTCTCTCTGCCTGCCTCACTGCCTACTTGTGATCTCTCTCTCTGTCAAATAAATGAATGAAATCTTAAAAAAAAAAAGATGAAGTCCTTAAAAAAAAAAAGAAAGAAAACCAATCAGTTTAATGCAGTATATTAAACATACTAAAAAGAGGAAACTTCTATGATCATGTCAATAGATGTAGAAAAACATTTAATAAAATTTAACATTTATTTCTGATAAAAACTTATAAAAAACTAGGAATAGAAAGAGATGTCCTAAAGCTGATAAGGAGCAAATAAACAAACAACAAAAGGCATGCAAGGCAGTAGAAAGTATGGGGTGCCTGCCTAGCTCAGTCAGTAGAACATGCAACTCTTGATCTTGGGGTTGTGAGTTTGAGCCCCATGTTGGGTGTAGAGATTACTTAAAAGTAGTATCTCATATATGTGTGTGGGGAGTGTGTGTGGGTGTAAAGTATGACCTACCATCAGGGGAAAAAAATCGCTCAGTAGAAAGAGACCCAGAAATGAAAGGATGAAGGACTTAGCAGAGAAGGACATGGAAAGAAATAATATAAATATGCCTCTTATGCCTCATGTGTTCAAGAAGATAGAGAAACACATGAACATTATGAGGAGAGAAATAGTGTAAAAAAATCCCAAAGTGATTTCCATAAATGAAAAATACATATCTTAAATGTTAAAACACACTGGATGTGATTAAAAGCAGATTTAGATACAGAAGAAATGATCAGTGAATTTGAAGATACAGCAATATAAAACACCCAAAATAAAGCCCAGAGAGAAAGTAATAATGGGAAAAAAAAATAGAACACCAATGACATTCGAGATAATATCAAGAAATCAAACATATGAGTAATTGGAGACCCAGGTCATGACAGGGAGATAACAAATATATTTGAAGAAATAATGGACAAAAGTTTTCCAAATTTAAGTGAAATTAGTCAGAGAAAGACAAATACCATATGATCTCTCTCATCTGTGGAATTTAAAAAACAAAACAAATGAGCAAAGGAAAAAGAGAAAGAGAAACCAAGAAACATACTCTTAACTATAGAGAACAAACTGATGGTTACCAGAGGAGAGATGGGTGGGAGGATGAGGGAAGTAGGTGATGGAAATTAAAGAGCACATTTATTATGATGAAAAAAATAAATTAAAATAAAATAATTCAACCACCCCAAATTTCCAAATTTGATAACAGAGAAAAACAACAGATTCCAGAGGTGCAATGAACCCAGGAGGAAGAAACATAAAGAAAACCACATGAAGACACAACATAATCAAATTACTGAAAACCAGTGACAAAGGGCAAATTGTATAAACAGCTAGAACAACAAGGGCATGTCTCATACAGAGGAACAAAGGAGAAGAATGACAGCCTACTTCTCATGTGAAACTATGCAAGTCACAGGAGAATGGAGGGACATCTTTAAAGTATTTTAGTACTTTTAAGAAAAAAAAAAAAAGAAACTGTCAACCCAGAATTCTATACATAGTGAAAATATCTTTCAAAAGTGAAGGCAACCTACAGACAGAAAAGATGGGATCTAGAATACCCAAAGCAAGGCGGGGGGTGGGGGAAGGCTGGGTGGCTCAAGTTTCTGCTTTCAGATCAGGTCATGATCCCAGGGTCCTGGGATGGAGTCCCACATGGGGCTCCCTGCACAGTGCGGAGCCTGCTTCTCCCTCTCCCACTGCCCTGCTTCTGTTCCTTCTCTCGCTGTGTCTCTCTCTGCCAAATAAATAAAATCTTAAAAAAAAAAAAAAAAGAATAGAATACCCAAAGGGAATTTGAGAAGAAGTAAAAATTAGGAAGACTTGCACTAAGGGATTTCAAAGCATATTATAAAATTATAGTGTGGTATTCATGAATTGGTGTTCATCGATTATAATTTGTTTTTTCCTTTTTTAATCATAATAGATAATGTTAAATATTTTTAAATAAAAATAAGAAAAGTTAAAAGAATCTAAATAATTTTAAATTTGCTACATTTACTTAAAAATGCATTTGCAATAAAATATAGTAAAATATTGTATACTTTGAATATGCTTACATTTTACTTTTAATCTGTCATGCCATTTCCATCAATAAAACACATGGGAATCAATTATAAAAACATGACTGGTGATCTTAATGAAATTAGTGCAAGAAATATAAATGTTATAGAATCAATATATAATAATTTATGAATTGTGAATATTTTATTGATTACTCATCTAAATATTGCCAACCCATCAAAGAACTCCCATGCATTTATAATATTAATTACATTCAGTCATTTTTATATTTTATATTTCTCTGTCTCTCATAGAAAAACCATACCTCTGTGTGTGTGAACACACACACACACACACACACACACACACACATATATCTTTTGGTTATAAAGAAAATATATTTGTCTACCTAGGAAGTTGAGAGTTATTTTATGTAATGGTTTGTTGGCTTTATTTGTAAGGTTTAACTGTCAAGATGGAGAATTTGGGGACCTCCTTTGCTGTCTTGCCCTGGGCTGCAAACATGAAGGGTCGGGCTGTGTCTGGCAGGTAATAGACCCAGGACCTCCCCCAGGTGGTCTGGCCTCAGGAACAAGAGCTTCCCATTGCACCAGACTGCCTGGGGAGGGTATCTGGTAAGAGTAAAGCACAGAGAAGTTTCTGGAAGAGGACTTTGGAGATGTTGAGGAACCTCTGTAGGGAGTGGAATTTATGTTGAGGGGGGAAAGTTTGTCAGGTGAGGGAGGTAAAGAATACAGATTAAGTATGGGGGCTCCCAGGCAGCTTTTCCTCTGGGGACAACAGATTCACTAAAAGGGCAGGGAGTGTCAGGAGAGAGTTTGCAGCTCACACTGGGAAATCCCTGGGTTCTTACCTCCCTGGCTATCTTCATCCAACTCCCTATTAGCCTCAGGAACAGAAAGCCAATAAAGCTTGGCAATTATGCAAATAAATACAGGGGAACGGGCATTAAGGAGGGCATGTGATGTGATGAGCACTGAGTGTTATATGCAACTGATGAATTCCTGAACTTTACATCCAAAGCTAATGACATACTACATGTTGGCTGATTGAATTTAAGTAGAAAAATAAAAATAAATACAGGGGAAAGAAGGTAACATCTTACAGTCTGGCTACATACTGTTGCCTGCCAGATACTGTGATGGCCAGCGTCAGAGAGGTGTTACAGACAAGCTAGACTTAAGCAGATTTTCTCTTTGAGGGTATCGAAGGATTGCAAAAGAATTAAAAATGCGAAGTTACTTTTCACCATGCCCAGGTCCACCAGGTCATCTCCAGGACACCAGTGACCCAGCCCCTGTTGTCTGGGAAACACTGCTCGGGGCCACCCTCCAAGAGGGTGCTAATCCAAACGGCCACCCCAAAATCCCACCATTCCCTGTCTACCATTGCTTTAATGTTATGTGCTGGGTACACTGTTTCCAAGATACTCCCCAGCACTCCCCAACACTCTCCTGTTCTTGCGGCAATATTGCTCCTCCTACCAGGAAACAAGAGCGATTCCCCATCCCCCGCCCCTTGGTTCTTGGGCTGGTCTTGGGACTTGTTTTGACCAGTAAATGCACCAGAAGTGATGCTGGACAAGTTCCAGCCTAAGTGTTAACTGACCTCTTCTGACTGAATTCTTGGGAGTCCTGGGCCACCTGGCAAGAAACCCATTCTGCCGGAGCAAGAGGTCCAGTGAGGGCCCACCTGTTCTGGCCGCCCCAGGTGAAGTGTCAGCTGAATGCAGCCAAATGAGTCACCCCAGCTACCACAGCCCCGTTGAGCCCCGGGGATCCTGAGACATCATGAATAGTTGTTGCTGTTGCTGTTGTTTTGTTTTTTAAGATTTTTTTATTTGCCTGAAACAGAGCACAAGCAGGGGGAGCAGCAGAGGGAGAGGGAGAAGCAACCTCCCAGCCGAGCAGGAAACCTGATGCGGAGCTTGATCCCAGGAACCTGGGACCATGACCCGAGCTGAAGACAGACTGACTGAGCCACCCAGACGCCCAACAGCTGTTGTTTTAAGTCACTAAGTTTTGGAGTGGGTTTTATGCGGCAACAGACCACTGAACCGTGGGCCAAGCCCTGCTAAATGCCTTGCTCGTGTTATTTATTTAATCCTCACAACATCCTGAGCGAATATTGCCTTTAGCAGTTGAGAAAAGCCAGGCTTAGAAGGGTGGCAACCGCCCGGCGCCGGGTCTCACAGCTAAAAAGTGGCAGAGTGTGGATTTGGCCCTAAGTCTGTCAGACTCCAAGGTGGGCGGGACAAGGGGATGACTAGGAGTGCAGAGGAGGGCCCATGTTCTCTTGAGAGTGGGGAGGGAGAGACGGTGCTGCTCACGTCCCTCCCTCTTGCCCCCGGATGGAAGGCAGTGGGGATCCTGGGCTCTGTATTGGGGCAGTGGGGAGGGGGTTCAGGGTAACTCCCAGAGCTCTTGGAGGAAGGGTCTTTGTAGCCAGGAGCTCTTTGACCCAGGCAGACCTTACCCTGTAGCCTGTCTGAGACACCACCAGACTTCACACCGTCCCAACTGGATATTGTCTCTGCAGAGGTCTTCTGGCTCATCCCACTCACCAACCTGGGGATCCCCATGGCCAGGGAAGGACAAGGTGCCCATTAATGACCCAGATATTTCCTCAAGCGTAGAGAGCAGGGTGGTCTTGCTAAGCCCACACTGGGATTCAGAGTCAGGCTAGGGGCAGAACTGGGTGGCTGGATGCCCCCAGGCATCTGCTTGTATGAATTTACTAATGCCCAGGTGGGCATGCCTTCAGAGGTCTGGGGAGGAAGGGGGGCATTTCAAGTGCAGTTTCCTGGGATGCAGGGAGAGAGAGGGGTGGCATAGCCCCGGAGGAGGCTGTGGCGCCTTGCTCTCCACTTCTGGTCCAGTCTTCTTCTCTGGAGGCTGTAGAGAGTGAAGGCCACATTTCTCAAAACTCACAGGCAGTTGTGATGTGGGTGCAAATTCATTGCCGTCTAATGTCCACGCACTCAGCGCTCTTTGTGGGTGCCTTTGCCCACAGATAAGGTGGTGGGAATGTGCTGTTTTTCCTGCAACACTGTTCCAGGCACCTTTCTGTAGCATCCTGACTGTTGAGAAGCTGGCTCCGCTCACCTCTCCTTCTCCTGGGTGGCTTGTCTTCCCCCTTCACATTCCTGCTCCTCTCCTTCTAAAGCTTCTCCCCGAGAGAGCTGTCAGCTCCCAGAACTGTCGCTTCTGTGCCCATGAGAAGGCAGCCCCTGGAGTTGCGGGAGCGGTGGACAGAGAATCCAGAGGTTGACAACATGGCTTTGGGGCTGCGACTCACTGGGGGTCACATCATTTCTTCTCTGTGGGCTCCTGTTTTTCACCCTATAAAATGACAGACTCAAAACGAAAGTTCTCTCCCAGCTTGAGCCTACGGTGATTCATTCCACAATCATGTAATTGAGGGCTTGTGGTTGGACAGGTACTGGGCGGGTGCTGGGACAACAGAGATGAGTGGGGCCTGGCCCTTGTCCTTGTAGAACTCACTTCTCAGAAGGCAGGCAGATGGAGAGGCATGGAATTAGAACACAGAGGGCTGCGGGCTGTGGTTGAAAGCATCAGCTAATTCTAGAAGCCTTGGTAAGAAAAGCCAAGGTCTCCTGGCCTCCTGGCCTCCCCTTCCCACTCCCTGGGCACTGCCACTCTCAGTTCTTTTAGATGATTCCTTTGAGTTTGGGCATCATATCTGTAGAAAAGAGATGTGCATTGCTGTTTCTGGATTTTTCAGTTTTAGGTACCCATTATGGTCTCCCCCTATAAGGTGTAGATGAAATTCTCTTTCAGCCTCTTTCCCCATATAACTGTCCCCCAAAACCCTGCTTGTCTCCCCATCTTCCCAGGATGAATTATGGTTATATAATCCTCTTAGTTAGATCAGGGTTCAGTGTTTTAATTATTATGGCAAAATGTTATTTCTAGCTAAATCATATACATTATTTGCCTTTTTTCAACATTTTCTTCCCTCTGCAGTTAATGGTCCTTTTTTATTTGCTTAGTTTTCTTTATACACATTAGTGATTCATCCCACTCCCCCAAATCTTTCCCAGTGCCATAGGTTTTCATCACAGTATGTTCAAATTTTAGGTATCTTTTGCATTTTTAATTAATTAATTAATTAATTAATTAATTTTACCTTCTGCATTTTATCTTCTTGAAGAAATCCCTCCCAGAGATCTTTGACTCCCCCCCAGCAGACCCAGCTGGGTCTATTCCTTGTATGGGCCCCTAAAAGCTGGCTGCTGCCTTCCTATTCCCTTTTCTTGTATTGGGTGGATCCACTCTCTCCCCTTCCACTGTGGCAAGTGGTAAACCGGAGTTGCAGCTTTTGGGTCATTTGCATGTCTTGATGCATTTTTATCCTACACTTAATTAGCAGTCTGGCAGGGTATGGGATTTTAGCTTGGAAATAATTTTCTCTTAGAACTTCAAAGGCAACAGGTGCTCCATTATCTTCTCCAACAGCGCTGTTGAATACCCAATGCTATTTGAGTCTTGGTCCTCTAACATGACTTGTTTTTTTTTTCTCTAAAAGTTTGTAGGATCTTCTCTTTGTCTCTGGTGTTCTGACCTTCCATGAGGATGTGCTCTGGGGAGGGTACGTTTTTATGCACTCTTTGGTTGATTCAGTTTGAAACTCATGTCATTCCATCCTGGGAAATGCTCTCTTCACTTCCCTTTTCAGAGATTTTCTCTCCACCGGTTTTTCTCTTTCTAGATTTCCTTTTAGTTAGATGTTGGTCTACCTGAACTGGTCCTCTAGTTTCTTTCTTTTTTTTTTTTTTCTGTTTTCCTGTGTTGTTTTGTTTGCAGTAGTTTGGGAAAGATATCTTTAACTTTCCAGCTTTCCATTTTGTTTTCATTTCTGTTTTATTTTTAATTTTCATTTTCTTCTCCAAATGTTTAATTTTATAGCATGTTGTCTTTTTTTAACCTCTCTTTCCCCCCTCCCTTCCTCTCTTTCTTTCTGTCTTTCTTTTGTTCTTTCTTTCTTTCTTTTTTTCTTTCTTTCTTTCTTTCTTTCTTTCTTTCTTTCTTTCTTTCTTTCTTTCTTTTTCTTTCCTCCTTTCTCTCTCTCTGTCTCTGCCTCTCTCTTCCTTCCTTCCTTCCTTCCTTCCTTTAAGAAGTACTCTCTATGCCCAATGGGGGGCTCAAACTCATGACCCCGAGATCAAGAGTCACATGTTCTATGGACAGAGCCAGCCGGGCATCCCTAGCACATTTTCTTATTGCATGGGTGCAATATCATATTTCTTTTCGAATAAATGACTTGAAATTTTTTTCTTCTCTTTGTGTAGGAGAGTTCTCCAAGTAGCTTCTATTTGCTTTGATCTCTCTCTCTTTCTTTTTTCATATTACTTTCCTCATATGTCTACTGATCCCTGGATTTCTATTAAAGAATGGGATTCTCAAAGTTCTGTGCAAGTGGGTAGGCCTTTCTTTGCTGCCCTGGTCTTTAGAAACTGCAATGTCAGAGTCTTACACTTAATTCCCCCGTGGTGTCCCTGTCTTAACTATATCAGTGTCCCCCAGCCCAGAGACCTTCTGTCTTACCCTCTCCAGAATATGCATCTCTCATGGTCTCTGATGGGACTGGGCAGGGAAGGGACCTGCCTGTTCATGGTGGGGGAGGGGTTCTGGAGGACAAACTGCTCCTTAAACTGACTTTCTCCCGGTTTGCTCTGTTGTTTGCTCGCTTGTTTTATTGTTGTTGTTTGGTTTTTAATAAGAGATTTTAGTTTTTAGAGTTTCATCTTCACAGCAAAACTGAGGAGAAAATACAGAGAATTCCCCTATACCCCCTGCACCCCCCAGACACACAATGACCCCACCATCAACATCTCCCAAGAGAGCGATTCATTTGTTACAATAGATGAACCTATATGGTCATATCATAGTCACTCCAAATCCGTAGCTTACATTAGTGCTCCCTCTCTTGCTGTTGTACATTCTATGGATTTGGACAGTTGTGGAAACATGTATCAACCACCATTATCTCATACAGGTTAGTGTTACAGGGACTTTTTTCTCCGCCCGTGCACGTGGTTCTTGGTCACTTCCCTTCCAAGAATGAAGAGGTAGACCAGACAGAGGTGCGGGAAGCGAAGCAAGGTGTATTGAGGGATAGCAAAGTCATTGCACAAATCTCCCGAAGAGAGGGGGACCAGAGAGGGTTGTCACAGAGTTTCTAAGTCCTGAGGATTTTATGGGCTTGTCAGCAGGCTGTTTTCATCTCATGAACCGCCCCCCTGCTCCTGTCATCCAATCAGGTTTTTTTTTTTTTTTTAAATATTTTATTTATTTGAGAGACAGAAATCACAAGTAGGCAGAGAGGCAGGCAGAGAGAGGGGGGAAGCAGGCTCCCCGCCAAGCAGAGAGCCCGATGTGGGGCTTGATCCCAACAGCCTGGGATCATGACCCGAGCTAAAGGCAGAGGCTTAACCCACTGAGCCACCCAGGCGCCCCTCCAATCAGGTTTTTAATCACCTATCTATCTTATGGGGAAGGGCAGAGGGCTCCTTCCAGGGCTGTGTAAAGTCCTTTTATAGGTGGTTTCCAATTAGGGCGGGGGCGGGGAGTGGAGGTAGGGGGGCCCTTGTCCCTGCCTACCTGCCTTCCAACTATCCTTCATCAGTAGTTTCACTGCCTTAAAAATCCTGTGAGCTCTGCCCACTTATCTCATCTTCCTCCCTACCCCCTGGGAGCCACTTACTTGTTTACTTTTTTAAAATCCATTCCTACCCCTACTTCTAGAGATAACCCTGTCAGCCATGGATCCCTGGGCCTGAGTGGGGAGGCCCGTAATGTGGGGCTGGGCGCCTTTCAGCTGTCCTCCCCTCATTGCTGGCTCAGGACTCAGATTCTTCTGCCATCCCCTCTCCAAACTCCAAAACTTGCTGTCCTCTTCTGCCTTGTTCTCTTTGTTTCTAAATGTCCACATCTTAAAAAAATAAAAGTCCCTCTACTGTAGTTTAGCAGGACTTCCAGTGGGTTTGAAGAGAAATGCATGAGCTCCATCTACCATCTTTGATTACAAATCACTTCCACTGGATTTTTGGTTGTTACCTCAAATTCAACCCAACCCCCACTGAACCCTCATGTCTTACCCGGAGAAACTCCTCTTCCATCTCTCCTGACTTCCGTCCATGCTTCGGCCACTTTCTCTTACCTTAGGGGGAGACCACAGGGCCCCCTTCTTACCTTTGTCTCCTGCCGCCTGTCTGTGGAGCATCTCCCCTTCTCCCTACTTCCTTTCTGGCGGTCTTTCCCTTTCCTTCCCTCTCTCTTCCAGGCCACTACCCCAATCTGCCTTCTCACATCCAGGGAGTAAAAAGTCCAGATTTCTGAGTTGGGCAGGTAAGTGTCCACTATAGGACTCCAACCTGCCTCTCCGGGCCTCATTCTCCTGCCACTTCAGCTGGGCGCTGTCACTCTGAACATACCAACGCCCTCCTTTGACGATCCTCAGTCTGGCCGTGGCTCAAATGATGGCCTCTGACGCGCAGCAACTCTTTACCCCAGGGAAGTCGTGCATACCCTTTTTGGGTCCCAAAACTCCAACAGAATGTTGTGTCTGCTTACATATCTGCCTCTCTTTGGGTTCTTTAGGGGGAGGGACTGTGTCTTAGCCATCTTGTACTTCCAGGTCCCAGCTTGGTGCCTTGTGTGTAATAAGTTCTCAATAAACATCCTGTGTCTGAATGATTGACTGTAGCGAGGCTTTATCATCTGTCTACGCCACTGGCTTTGTTGTCACCACATTAATCACAATTTTATAAGAAGATCTTTTTATTTTTATTTTATTTTTTAAAGATTTTATTTATGACTCACAAGCAGGGGGAGCAGCAGGGGGAGGGAGAAGCAGGCTTCCCACGGAGCAGGGAGCCCCATGTGGGACTCGATCCCAGGACCCTGAGATCATGACCTGAGCCACAGGTAAACGCTTCACCCACTGAGCCATCCAGGCGCCCCAAGAAGGTCTTTTAAATAATTGAACTCCTTGAAAGTGTCATAAGAAGGACCTTCTCTGTGTCAGTGCTCCATCAGCCCCCCTGAGGGCAGGGCCTGTGCCTCGATGTTGCTGTCAGCACCCAGCACTAGGCATAGGGGTGCTCAGTAAAGATTTGTTGCTGGACTGGGTGGGCTCCAGTACGGGAAGATAAATGGGCCAGTTTGTGGGGACTTTCTGGTATGGAGGCAAAATCAGGAAGCCCAGCTGGGCCCGGGTCAGACCTGATGGGGGAGGGGCATATGACATCGAGGACCAGAGCAGCTGCTGGGAGAGGGCCTCTGGGAAAAGCCAATCACATCCACGTGTTCTTTGAGAAGCTGGAAGCAATGGAGGATGAGGACAGTGTTAGATGGTGAGAGATAGAAAGGGGGGTGAATAGCAATTGGGTGGGGGTGGCAAGTGCAATGTTGGGGGGTGCTGAAGTAGGTGGAAAGGCCTCATCCCAGTGGCTGCGCAGCCCCAGCCCTCCCTCCCACGCCCCACCTCCAGTTCACTTGAGGACTTTTACCACAGAGTATGTGTGTGAGAGCCACCCTGGTCTCCAGTGTGCCGGGTCTTCCCTTCTCCCCCATAGTGTCATCGGGGCCACGGACGGGCCCAGGCCTGGGCTCCAGGATGGGATAGGATGGGATTCCCAACCCCCGCTTTCCCCCGACATGAGTCCCACGACTGTTTCCAGACTCCCCTCTTCCTGAGCAGCTGGGCCTGAGTCCTGGGGGAGCTAATGAGTAATGAGGAAGAAGGAGAGAGAGAATTGCCTTGTCTGATGGAGGAGGGAGGGTGGGTTCTCACACACATACTCACTGAAGTATACAGTTTGGTCCTCCTCTGCCCTCTCCCCAGCTTAAAAATACTCAACAGTATCATTACTCAATCATTACAGTTGAGAAAATCAATAAGAAAACCTTTCCTTGGGGCACCTGGGTGGCTCAGTTGGTTAAACATCTGCCTTTGGCTCAGGTCATGATCTCAGGGTCCTGGGATCGAGCCCTGCATCAGGCTCCAGGCTCAGCAGGAAACCTGCTTCTCCCTCTCCCTCTGCCTGCTGCTCTGCCTACTTTTGCTCTCTCTGTCAATAAATAGCTAAAATCTTAAAAAAAAAAAAAAAAAAAAAAAAAAAAGAAGAAGAAGAAGAAGAAAAGAAAAAAAGAAAATCTTTGTTTGGCATTCCATGCTGCGTCCTCCTCCCCACTGCCTCCAGGGGTCTGCTCTCTCCTCTCCCCTTGCTACTACACTCATTGAGAGAGAGACCCCCACCTCTGCCCCCATCTCCTTTCCACACACTGACTCCTGATCTCATCCCTATCCTTGGAAACTGCTGTCTTAGGGTGCCAGAGGCTTCCCATTGCCAAGTCCCATGGTGGTGTTGGTGGGGGGCTCTTCCGGCCCTGAAGCCCATGGACCCCACAGCCCCATCACTGCCTCAGGACTGCCCTCCCTCCTGGCTCTTCCTCCTCCTTGACTGCTGACCACGGCCACCTTCCTTCACAGCTATGTCTTTTGCCCTAGTGCCCGATGTGAGCTCAGATGTGCCCCTCAAGGAAGTTCTCTCTCCCCTTCTCTCCGGTCCCTCTGCACAGGGGCAGCATGATGTCCTGCCCAGCCCGCAGGCCCCGTTGAATACTTGACCTCTTCCTTGGCCCTATCTTAAGCCCAGAGGGGTTGTGAGGATGAGATTTCTACGGTATAGGACCCAAACCTTGCGGCCATCCTTTTTTTGGGTTTGTTTTTAAATGAACTCTTCCAGCCTAACAAAAGGTACAGGGAGAAAGAGGATGAATTCCTGTGCCCCCACTCCGAGCTCAAGAATGAATTATCCTCAATATACTGGAAGCCCCTTGAGTGCCCCACGCCCTTCTGTCCCCTCCCCACCCCAGAGAGGCAGTGACCTGAGTTTGTGCCCTCTCAGTCCTCCAAATTGTTTAAATGTTTGCTACACGTTTGCTATACCTGAAATACGGCATTATTAAGCCTGTTTGCAAGCATTATGTAAATGGCAATACTCTCTTTCTTCCACTTACTTTTTCTTCCCTCACATGTACCCTTGGATACAAGCCGCTCTTACGTATTCCCTTTCTGGGCAGGATAATGTTCCCATGTGAAAACGTGCTACGCTTGGAACAGACCTTTACATACACCCTGGGGAGGCCATTCTGGGCCTCTCTTCTCTCACGCAGCCACCCAGTCCCGTCTTCTACTCTGTGGTTATTCAATGAGCCCCCTGACATCATTCTGCAAAGCATCCTCCCCATCTGGGAGCTGGTCAGCTGCCACCCAATGGAGGCGACCACCTGGCCGGCCCCCACCGCCCTGGCGTTTCACTCAGGCTGTTCTCCCACATCTACTTTCCCTTTAAACCTGACATCCATCGGTCATTGCCTTGCTCTCACCTCCTGGGCTCGCTGCCCCATGCCCCTGGCTTGGACCCCACGTACTTGGCCTGTGGGACTCCCAAGAGCCTGGCTCCTGCCTCCCCAGCATCATCTTCCAGTATCTCGGCCCCTCAGGGTCCCCCCACCCCCGAACATCCTAGCCAGTGCCCCCCATGCCTCCACTCCCTTACTGCCCCAATGGTGAGCTCTCCTACTAGCTCATCTTTTCCTCCAGGCTCCTTGTCAGCCTCACTGTCTCCACGAGGCCTGCTCTGAACACCTCCAAGGGCCAAGCATGTGGTGTTGGAACCACTTGGAGGCCAAGCCCACTGTGTTTATCTGAATGCAAGTCTGTCCCCCTCTGATGGGAACTCTTCAAGGACATGGGTCATGCCTGGAAGCCTTCCCAGCAGCCTCAGGAGCTCGGCATTCATGGGGTCCTACGGGGCGTCAATCTGGGGTTCATGCTTCCTATCCTCTGTTCCTCTAAATCTCCCCTTCATCTCCTGCCTGGTCAGGGCTCCTCAGTGCCCTGTTAGAGATAAGGAAACCCACCGCGCTTTCCTTCCCCGAGGCCTCGTCCTGTGCCAGGGGATGTGAATGGGCTTGACAATGACAGCGGCAGGCACAGCTGCGGGCCCGCGGGACTCCCTGCCCGTGTCCCCTGCCACAAGAACCTTCTCCCGGCCCCGCGGAGGCTCCTCTATAGGCCTGAAATATCTCTCCCCTCCCCACAACATTTCCCTTCCCTAGCTCTAGCCTCTCCTCCGGGAAGTCCTCCAGGAGTGCTCTGGTCCCCTACACCCTAGGGTCACTGGTCTTGTACACCCGAGACTACATTTTATTAACAGCTGTTATGTGTTGTGGCCCTAATATGGGCCACTTTTTAAATATATCATTATTCTTCTCAATAAGCCAGAGAGGATCATCTCACCCTCATCCACAGATGAGGAAATGGAAGCCCAGAGAGGTAAAGACGTTTCCCAGAGCCCCAGAGCTAGCAAGGAGCAGAGGGAGGACTTGGACCCTCGTTGGGCTGATTCCCGCAGGGCCTAAGTTTTCTTCCTCGTAGCTCTGGACACTCGGCCCATCTCCAACCATTTCTCAGCCAGAAAACCAGCTCTTTGCGAGCAGAGACATGTCCCATCGTTCTCTGGTGTCCGCCTGCCCCTCCCCATCCCTGCGCTTGGCCCCTTCCTAAGCCCAGGCGGTGTCTGCCTAATGTAGACAGTCTGAGCTCCGGGTTTGAGATCAGGAGGGGCACTGACCTCTAGAGGGGGTAGAAGCCTCCTAGTCTGGGCTGGAAGCTCCAGGGTGCCCATCCCACCTCTGCACCCCCTCCCCCATTAATTTGGCCCACCCTCCCCTGTGCCCTGGCCCTGACCCCTCCTGGTGAGGACTGAGCGCCTTTCAGCCCCAGCCACCACCACGAATGACCACCTTCTTGGGAGGGGCTGTTTTTCTACACTTTTGATCCTGAGGTGGAGGCCGGCTGCAGGTGTGGAGAGGTCCTGGGCCTGTGTGATGGGATGTCTCTGTGACGACCACATGCCCTGTGTCCTGGCCCCAGGTGTCCACAGGCTAACCGCAGGCTTCCAAGATGGAAGAGACCTCTGGGTGTAAACAGCCTGCGTAGCGGGCAGCACATGTGTGTGCCCGTGTGCGTCTGCACACATGCTCAGGTGTGCGCGCGTGTGTGGTCGCTGTGAATTCCCCACCTCAGACAAGGGCCTCTTTGTCTTCGCTGCTCTGACGCGCTGCCCCATCAGAAGGCCCCCGGTTGCTTATTTTTATAGGGTGTTCCAACTTTCTTTCTCCAGTTCCCTCTGTCCCACAGCAACTGTTCCAAGCCCCGACTTACCTCATTCTGCCGAAAGGAGGATGGCTGCTGGGGAACTAGCCCCTGGCTCTGAGGTGCTCTTACTTCAGTTTCCCGACTGGGAGTCTCCAGGAAGAGGTGGGGGGGGGGGGAGCCAAAGTAAATAGCATCGCTACAATGCTGAGACTATCACTGAGCCTGTTTCCTCATTCTTAATGCTTTATCTGTTCACCTCTTCAATTCCTGTGCCTCATTTTCCTCATCTGTAAAATGGGGATAATGATGGCATCTGACTCAGAGTTGTGAGGATGACATGAAAGATAAAGTCCCTAGAACTGTGTCTGGTACACAACGAGAGCTCATTAAATGTTAGTAATTGTTACCATCAAACATCTTTATTGAGCTTGTCTTCCCGGTGTACTCGTCTTCAGAGACCACTTTTTTCCAGATCACTCTCAGCATTTCCCCTGCCTTCTCCCATTGCTGTTCAGACTTCACAGGTCACTGAGTTGGAGAGGTCCGGGAAGCCCACAGACAGCAGAGGGCCCTTTTGCGCCCTGGGCCAGAGCGGTTGAAGGGTTGTAGTTCTCCTAGGAGGTTCAGCCCCTCCTCCCCACACCCTCCTCCCTTCCTCCTCTGACCCGCAAGTGTGCCCAGAGAAGCCCAAGGTCCGCTTTGTCTAAAGCGCCCTCTGCTGGCCATTGGCAAAAGACCTTGGGCAGGGGTGACCAGTTATGGTAGAGGGAGGGAGCTTTCCCAGTGTGAGGGGAAGGGGGTCTTCTGCCCTGTGCAGAGCCCACAGTGCTTCCTTCTAACCCCCCAAATTTCCGACCTGGAGAAGCCCTCCTTTTTTGCCAGCCTGAGAAGAGGTTCAGCGGAGAGCTTCCCTCTCCCCGTCAGAGAAGAATGCTAAGACCAAGATTATGGCACAGACAGCACTAGCCACCTGCCCCCATCACCCGGAACAGCAGTAGGAAGGAGACGAGACAGTAGGCAGAACTTCCTGACAGCAGAACATGAGGGCTTAGGAGGGTTCGTTCTTATTTAGAAGAAGGTCATGGGAGGGGGACCCCTGGAACCTGTGAGATCAGTAAGAAAATGAGTTATGGAGTTGTAAGCCCGGCACACTCAGAAGGTCGTGGCCCACAGCAGTCTCCTGTTGCTTATATTACAAGACCCCTCTCCTCCTCAGTCAAAGCCAGAGATAGATCCTCAGTCCATGTCCAAGTGCACTGACCAGACATTTGCTGTACCTCTGGGGAAGGAATTAAAAACAAAGACCCAAACCAAAACTCTAGTCGAAGCAGGAGAAACTGAACTTGGACTGTTGGAATGACTGTTGTGGGAGTGAGGCTGGGCGTCGTGTCTGGTGCAGGAAGGACGTCCATGGGGGTAGTCTGTAAACCAGAGACCACCTTCTCCCAAGGTAGACTAAGGGAGCCGGGAGCTCAGCAGCAGACGCCTCTGGATTTGGGGCTTTGGAGGGGGCTGATGGGTCTCCCAAGGGGAAGTGGCGGCATGAAATCGTAAGTAATTGTTTTATTACGTTTCAGGGGAAGCTGCTGTCGACGCAGATGACAGAGCAGCTAGTTCTCCGGGAAGGGCCAGCCTGTGGGTGGAGGCTTGGAGGGTACTCAGACTCCAGGCCAAGCTCCCCTGGCCTGAGTTGGCCAGGCCCTCTGAGATGCCCTGAGGAGGAATGGGGAATTCACCCCAGGCTCGTGCAAGTGTCTGGAGGATTAGGGCCAAGGCGAGGAGGTGGTGTGGGCAGGGGTGAAGCAGAGAAATGGGAGAGACGCAGAAGATAACAGATCAGATGGAAAGCTGTAGGAAAGGACAAGACGGTTCTGAGACAGAAGTCAGCGAAGACTCCCATTTCCAGATCCCCCTTTCCCACCCCACTTCCCCGGGTCCCCCCTCCCCAAGTTTGGCTTTTGGAAAGTTCCGGCAGTTTGGTGGTTTGGGGGAAGGGTGACTGATTCCAAATGGGTTGCTTTCTCCATACCCGCCCTTCTATTTCCCTGCTTCCCCTCAAGGACACACATTCTTTCTTGGGGCCCCTGCCCCAGCATAGAGGTCTGGGGGCCATGCCCTTGAGGAGGAAGTGTTTGGAAGGTGCTGAAGAAGGAACTGGTAGATGAAACGGGTGGGTGATGGGCTCTGGATGCTGAGGTGGACGGGTCTCTCCTGCTGCAGGGAGAGGCAAGGCTGATGGACCTGTCACAACACACCTTCGGTTTAACAGCTTAGGCTGGCTTCCTTCCTTCCTTTCCTCCCCTAATTGTCCAGGGTGCCCCTACCTGTGCATTAGAGTAACCCCTTTTCTGACCCTGAGCCCCCCAGGACACCAGCCCCACACCAGGTGGCTCACACGCACTCCCTTACAACCCCAGCCCCACACGCATGTGCGCACACACGCCCCTAGCCAGGTAGCCCCTGCGAAGACGGGGTGATGGGCCCAGAAGGGCACCTGAGCCTGCAGGGGGACAGACTTCCCATCTTAAGAGCTGGTGGCCCTGTGGCAGGAACCCTCTCTAGCCCTGAAGGAAATACACCCTCTGAATACACCCTTGGAGGAAGAGGCAGGACGCACAAGAAGGAATTGTGACCTTGGGAAAAAGCAGAGTGACCCAGAGACCTGCTTTGAGAGAAAACACCAGAGAACGTGGGTGACAGTGGAAGTGGGGGGGCAGGAGGAGCAGAGAGGGCCACCCCCCACACCTGGCCCATTCATGCACTCCCAGAAAGCACCCCCTGGGGGGCTCCCACCGTCCGCCAGGGCCTGCTGCCCTCAGACCCCAGAACAATCTTTCCACTTTCATGTCCTTCCCCCCTCACCTTGGTGACACACGCAGGGCCCGGTGAATAGAGGACGTTTAATATTTCTGTGCTGGTCAAACAGAACACAGGTGGGGAGTACATGGGGAGGGGGCGGAGGGCCCCCTGCCTCTCAGGAGGGGTGGCTTGTGAAGGGGTGTATGTGGGGGGTTCTTGGGAAATAGTTCAAGGAGTCTTCTCAGCAAAGGGGCCTGGCCTGGGGTATCATGAGCATCCAACACACCCAGTCCTTGGCCCAAGTTGGGGTCCCCCATAGGGGGTCTGTGGAGTCTTACGTTTTTGTTTTTTTCCCAGCTCCTCTGCTGGAATCCACACTCCCAGCGTGATGGGGGACTTGGTCCTTGCGAGGGGTCTGGAGAGCCCCCAGAAAGAAGCCCAGGGTGGGCACTAGGGCTTGAGGTCCACTGCCTGAGGACAGGGGAACCCCTTGGGGTGCTGAGGGCAGTGCACCTCCTTCCTTCCGCCCTCTTGCCTTCCTCCGGGCTGGCCAAGAGTAGAGTGGGGGTGAACAGGGCCCCCAGGCGGGGCGGGGGGGGGGGGTGTCAGGGAGGGGGGCGGAGGGAGGGTGAGGGAGGACTACAATGGGGGACCTGTAGGCTGGGGGTGACCCATGGGGTCACAGCAGCCACCTGCCCCTCAAGCCTGGTTTCAGCCCGGCCTCTCCTGGGACAGAGGCAGGATGCTTCTGGTGGCTCTGGCAGCCCCTCTGAGCCCAACTCCAGCCTCAAGGGCCACACAGCTCCTTTCAGCAGCTCCCCCTCCATTAGTACACCCAGCACAGACCCTGTCAGTAGGCCAGTGCTGGGCCTCTTCCTCTGTTGTGGGGGATGGCAGAAGCTGAGGAGCACCCCGTGAAGGGGGCAGAAGCCCAGCTCAGCTTGGTTTCTGTCTCAGGTCGAGGGCAGGGTCTCCGGCCGGGCAGCCTTGCTTCCACCGACCCCCACAGCGCACACAACTTCTCCTGCCCCAGCTGTGGCCTTGGAGTGGGCATAGCAGAGGCGGCCGGTTTCTTCTGGGGATGGTCTGAAACTTCAGCAACCCCCCCCCCACCCCGCCCGCAATGCCCTAGGCCAGGGCAGGGCGGGAGTTGGGGGGCAGCGGGGAGACTTCACAGTACGGAAAAGAAGGTGGAAGGGAGCACAAATTGGGAAAGTGGGGGGCCTCCGGCCAGAAAACACTGCCAGAGCCAGGTGCGAGGGGCCCTGGGTTTGAGAGGGGTGGCTTAGCCCCGCCTGCGGGTCTCCACGGCGCTGAGGGGCCCTGTAGGGGAAAGCTGGTGGGGGAGGAGGGCCCTGCTGCTGCTGGTGGTTGGGGGGAGGCGGTATTTGGATGGAGGGGAGGGTGAGGAAGGGTCTGGGCCCTCCGAGTCCTCTACCGGTCCCAGACCAAGGGTTCTGTGTCCCCCTCGGGGGCGGGACCGTCCCTGCCCCCGAGCGTCTGTCAGTCAGGTCACATGGGGAGTTGCTGGCCCAGCCCTCCCATCTGAGTCCTGGAAGTGCCTTGAGGTTTGGGCGGGGCTGAGGAGTGGGGGAAGGTGGGGCCTGGGTTCCGGAGGGAGGGGTCTCACCCCTGCCCAGCCTGCCCCTAGAGGCCCTTAGGACAGTTCCTCTCCTGGCAGTTCCTCCTCCAGGTCCCTGTCTTCTGGCGGCCCCGCGGTGCTGGGGTTGGGGGGACCCAGGGGAGGGCCCGGCCGCCTGTCTTCCTCTGCCTCGGCTGGCTCCTCTTTCACCTGCACCTGGTGGCTGTGAAGGGATTGTGTGGCCACCTCAGGGGCCTTCCCCTGCCCCTCAAACATCCAGAATTTGGGGGTGCAGTGGGGGTATTCCCAGGTCGCCTCCCCACGACCGCATCATCCCTGAGCCCCTGGGGCCTGATGTCTTCGGTCTGATCTCCACAGGAGCTCTCCTCTGAGGAAGGGGGAGGTTGGGAAGGACAGAGGTGGTCTCCGTAGGCAGGAGGGGAGATGAAACAGTAGAGAGGAGGAAGGAGAAGAGGAAGAAAGCTGCGGGAAGGAGGGGAATAAAAAGGGGGAAGAGGGAGGAGAATAAGAAGGGAGAGAGAGCGAGGTCACTTGTCCTGGGAAGACAGGTGTGTGTACGTGGGGGGTGTGTGTGTGTGATAAGATGGGGATCCCACCTGCAGGGGCATCTGGGGGGCACTGGGGTGTGGGCTCCATGCTGCATGCTCACCTGTACTGGGGTGGGGAGAGGCGAGGGGGGCTGCTGCTGCCGTTGCTGGGCAGTGGCTCCACGGGGGCACCCACGTCTTCGTGGCTGAGGGGCAGGAGGCTGCTGGCAGAGCCTGGGTTCAGCATGCCAGGGCTATTGAGGAGGGGGAAGCTGCTCTCGGCCAGGGCAGCCTGGAGGGCACAGGGTTGGTCCAGTGAGCCAGCTCCACTTGGCCCAGTGGGTCCCTGCCCCACCCCCAGCCAGCCTCCTGGAGTCTTTGTGCCCTGCCCTCTGGAGGCCAGATCATGACCCTGACCTGCTGCCTCCCAGCCTCCCTGGGAGCCTGGGCCTAACCGATCCCTTAGAGGGAGGGCAAAGAACCCCTCCCCCGCCAAGACTGGCAAACCAGGGAACAGGGCCCCACTGGTTATGCCAACCTCCCTCCTTGCTCTCTGCTGTGCCCGAACCCAGCCTTGACAGCGGAGGTGGGGGCTGAGCCCCGAGTGGGGCCGGGGCAGAGGGGTGGGATTCAGGTCACCCAGAGTGGTCTTCACCCTTCTGCCCCTCCTTGGACAGATGGGTTCTTGGAAGGGGAGAGTGGGGGAGGGTCAGCGTGTGGGGGGGGGCCGGACAGCCAGGGATCAAGGCCCAGGGAACACTCACCTGATAGCTGGCGTTAAGTGCTCCGTAACTGAGGCCCGAGATCATGTTCTTGACCAGGGTGGGGCTCCTGGAAGACAGAGAAGGCACTGTTTGGTTCCTTCACTCACTTATTCCCCCTTCGCAGTACAGCCGTGTGAGGCCCTGCTCATGCCAGGGACCATTCCATTCCTGAACCTAGGAGGCCAGAGTAGGGTCAGCACCACCTCTAAGTCCTATTCAAGCCTCAGGCTGATGGGGCGCAGCGTGGAGGGACAGCCCCCTTCACAGCTCCCAGGTCGAGGCTCCCTGGGGCTCTGGGGCAGGTGCAGTGTCTTGGAGCTGGCAAGGGGGAACACGGATCCTTTCCCATGCTGGTCTTCACATCATGCCACCCCAGCGGGGTTTCTCTGCTGTTTCTGGGGTCCAACAGGTCGAAGCTAGAGCCCGGATAGGCCCACATCTGTAATACCCACGTTATTTTGCCATCCTGAATTTAGGGACATCTAATAGCCATGTGCGCTGCTGGTCCCCGTGTGCTCCACACCAAAGACTTTTATGCCCGGGAATGTGTCCAGGAGTTGGGTCGGGTAAAGCAGTGGTTCAAGGCTGTCCCTCTACCATAATGATGAATCCCCTTTCCCCATTTACAGAGCATCTAAGAGAGGTCAAGGAACTGGCCCAAGGTCACACAGCCAGTGAGAAGCAGAGGTGCACGGGAAGCCAGAGTTTCTAGCTGGCATCTGTCCATGTCCCAACTCTGGCCACGGGTACTTTGGGTCTCTTTCTCTGATCCCAGGCCCCCAGGCTTCTTTCCTCAGTCAGAAATAGGGACAGATCACCTGCCCCTTCATGTCACTTCTGGATTCTGGACTCCCCTGCGCTCCTCCATCCCTCTTCTCCCCACTCCACCTCCAAAGGAGGAAGGACTGGGTACACAGGCGAGTCCTGGAGAGAATGGGGGAGGTGTCCCGGTCCATGCTGCAGGTGGGTGCCTCTGCTCAGGGCTGGGCCTACGTACCCTGTCATCTTTGGCGGCCTCCGCTTCTGATACTCGCGCTCGTCCACAGTCCACACAGCGCCCTTGACGTTCTCCACGCGCACGAAGCACTTGTGCAGGCTGAGGTTGTGTCGCACAGCGTTCTGGGGGTGCGATGATGGCACATGCTCAGAGGCAACCTGCTCGGGCCCCTTCCCTGCGCCGGCAAGCACAGGGGGATGTCCCCGCCCCACCGCAGCCCCACCACTTCCCACCTCCCCAGGCCCAGGGCCACACAGGCTGCCGAGGGGGAGAAGTCCCCCTGCCTCTCTCCTGCCCTTGACCCAGGGACTGCCAAGGTCTTCACTGCAGACAGCCCATTCTATGATTGGCTCCCCTTCTCCCTGCTGTGTTTCGGAAAACTCTGTCTACCAACTGAACACTACCCGGGTAGAAATCATGTTTTCCCAGCAGCACTGATCAGGCACACGCAGCTGTCACTCGGGACCCCTGGTCGCCGTGGCCTGTCAGTGAGCCTGGGGCCTGTTAGCTTAGGTGCATGTAGCATTCCCACGAGGCTTTACAAGTTTTGGAAATAAATCAGGAACCCTCGCTGCAACCTTCTTCAGCCTCTAGGAATGTGGGAGCCATGGCTTTGAGGATAGTTTAAGAGCAGGAGGCATACAGGCCTCACATACATACTTGTTGAAATAAACTGGGAGAAAGAAGAGCATGGATTTGGTAGCTGCGAGGCAGAGAGAGGAGAGAAAAGAGGAAAAGTCACGTTGTCGCTCCTACCTCCTCCTGGCGGGGTGACTTCAGGAATTGAGGCCATCTGAATTGTAGGACACTTGGGTGGGGGGGGGTCGCTTGACCCAAAGCTCCCCCCCCCGGGGGGGGGCCTAGATGAGGGCCCGAGCCCACTCACTCCATGTCCCTCAGTTCTGTCCCTGTACTCTCCTCAGCTTCACCACCGCTCCCCACCCATCCCTGTCCCTGTTACCTGTCCTCCCTCAGCCTCCCCCACTGCCTTGTCCCCATCCTTGTCTCCTCTTTACATTTCTAAACGGGGAAGAAAGCCGGCAGGGCGGGCAGCCCATGCCCCTGGAGATCCCCTCTCCCTCTCTCCCTTCCAACTCTTGCCACTTGCAACTGGCCCGATTTCATTACCAATTTTAATTTGCCTCTAATTAAATCCTGTGTATTTTTCCGACTCGCTTGCTAATCCACGAGGGAGGCGGGCGGCTGGAGTGGAATCTCTTGGAGCGATAATTACAAAGGGCCTAATCACGCCGGGGCTCCTGCCTCGGAATAAATTTGCCCGCATTACGGGGCTCCGATCCTCCGCTTTGCAAATGAGAATGACCCCAATTTCCGAGGATGGCCTCACCGGGGCTTTTTTCCCTCATTTCGAAGCCTGATTCGTGATGAGAGACTAATTCGTTACGCTGAAACATTAACGGCAATTTAAGGGGTCTGGCGGGGGCTGCGTAAACAAAAGGACGGGCCCACAACATGGGCCCTGGGAGGGGATGGACACAGGGGGAGGGCTGGGGGGGACCATCAGCTTGGCAGATGGCAGCTCTGTCCCCGGATGAACGGCAGCTGGCCTGGCCCATGCTGGCTCCCGACCCTTCTGCCCTGAAGTGGACAGCATCTCGGGGTGGGGGCCAGAGAGAGTGAAAGAGGGAGAATGGAAGAGGAGGAGTTGAGGAGAAGAGGGACTTCAAGGGGCAGATATATGGGTGGCTGGTAGAAGTCGAACAGTTAGGTGTAGACAGGGTACATTTCCCCAGGAACATGAATGAAGCTTGGCTGCAAAAGTCCTGAAGGTCAAAGTGGACCTCAAGCTAAGAGAGATTCTGCTGTGCCACAGGGAGGGGAGGACACAGGCAGTGCCTGAAGTGGAAGAAACAGCAGCTGAGCACTGTTCACTAGACAGGTCGCCTGCTTGTTCAGCTGGTGTTGCGCTGGGACCTATATGAGGCGACGGGATGAGGAGGTGAAGACCCCGGGGGTGCGAGACCACTGGGATGATCCTGGCTGGGCGACCATGGAAGGGGGCATGGAAGGCCTAAAGGAGCTCGGCTAAATGGGAGGGGTTTCAAGACAGTCCTCGAGGGGTTTAAGGAAGTCACCCAAACCAGCTTCTCCTGATCCCGGAGAAAGGAGAGAACAGGAAAGGAGGGTAGGGGGGTGAAGGACACTGTGCCCCTGAGCTGTCTAATGGAAATGAGGTTCTCTACTCTCACCCCTACAGGTAAAGGATTAACCTGCATTATGAACATAAACATTAGATAACAATCATTAACGACCCTTTATGTCTGTATAGGACTCTATCTTCTAAAACCTGATATCCAAACTGTCCCAGAGGCTGGAGACTGGACCTGGTGGTCCCAACAAGGCCCTGCCAGCTCAGGGAGAGGGCAGGACTGTGGTTGGCAGGAAATGACATCACTCAGAGCCAATCAGAGCTGCCGTCCCAACCTCCAAGCCTCTTTCCCCAGCTTTGAGAATTGGGTGCGCAGGGATATGGAAGGTCACGGAGCAGTCTCTCCTGCTGCGGTTAGCACGTTTTGGGGTTAGAGGAGACTGGGCCCTATGCAGACCCCACCCAGTTGGGCAGTGGTGGGGAGGGGGCCTCGGTGACACTTGTTGAAAGCTGGTCGCTGGTGGCGAGGTAGCCTGTTTGGCTGCAGCTTCTGAGCTAGCCAGCAGGGGGACTCAAGAGCCAGGGATCTAATTAAGCTTGTGAGCTAAGGATTCCTTCCAGCCTCTAACCTTCCCCGCAGGGCGCCAACGCTCCCTTCTCCTTCCCTCCACCCCCTCCCAATTTAGATATCACTTTCCACTCTGCTGCACAGACACTAATATTCTCACCCATCAGACAGACAGACAGACAAACACACACCCCTCCCATCTTGGCTATGGGAAAATGAATGGCTGAGTGCCCCAGTCCACATCTCGGTGTCCCATTTTTTAGGGTCCCTTCCTTCCCTGCCTCCAGTCCCCTGAGAAAACTCTATGGCCGAAGGTGCTGAAATGACTAATTGGATGGAGACAATTAACTTCCTGCTGCCATGGCAGAGCTGGGGAGAGTACAGGGGTGCCTGTGGTTATGTCTCGGCACGCAGTCCACAGGTCTCGTTCGGCTGTCCCTGTGTCTGTGCCTGCACATGGCCCACCCCACCCCTGGCTCCAGAACAGGCAACTTTAGCCAAGGTACCCAGACCCTTAGGGTCTCTGGAGAGTGTCACCCCAAGCCTCCCTAACAGGCTGGGGCACTACTAACTCCTGGAGGCCCTACTTTGTGGGGCCTATGGGGGGGCACTCCAGGGAAGAGGAGGATTTCTTGCCAGAAAGCAGGCAGCACAAGGCTGGAAAGAAGGGGCTATTAAGGGGCAGTTAGAGAACATTCCATAGCCCACGCTGAGGTGGGGGTGCAGGGACCTATGGTGTGGCCCAGGCCCAGCTGGGGCCATTTCTGCAGAACTAAACCTCTGAGGGGATGAAATGTGATGTGGCCTTGGTGTCAAGGGGATGAGGGGAGCATGCCTCACCTTCCAGGTGGCAGTGTTTCTCCGGAAATAGGCGAACATTCTGGTGAACCAGTTATAGATCTCATTCAGGGTCAGTTGCCTGTCGGGGGTTTCCAGAATGGCCTGTGGGCCAAAGAGAAGCAGAGGGACCCTCAGTCTGAGCCTTCAAGGGTCACAGGCCTGTGCTCTCTCCCTCCTGCCTGGCCCAACTCCCACCCTGAGAACAGAGGACGCCCGCTACAGAGGCTTGTGGACAGGACTGGTGGGTGTCGTCCATCCCCTGAGTGGGGCAGGCTGCTTCCGGGCTAGGAAACATGAGCTGTGAGGGCTATGCATTTGTGCAAGGAGCACATGAATTCCTTCTGGAGGGCAACTGGTGTCAAGTGCCCCCACTCTGCAATGAAAATGAAGTAGTATTCTTGGGAGAGAGAGAGCCACCGGGTGGGGGCTGTTTACAATTTATCCTGATTTTGGCAAAGGGCTCCCTAAGCATGAGGTGGGGGGTGTGTGCATGTATGAGGGTACCTGTGAGGATGCGTGTGCCTGCTGGGGGGGGGTCACAGCAAGAGGACATCTGTGCAAATGTCTATTCATAAGAATATTACGTGAGCATCAAGGACGTGAGTGAACAGAGGGGTGTGTGTGTGTGTGTATGTGACAGAGAGAGAGGGGGCTGGTGGGGAAGGAGGGAGGGAGAGGCAGGCAGGCAGGTGCAACCAACTGAGTGACCCTGAGTCCACCAGAAAACAGTCTCCTAGAAGCGTGTGCACATGGGAATGAGAGAATGAACAGCACAGGGGGTGGAAGCAGCAAAAACCCAAAGAGACGCCCACACGAGCGGCACAGACTCAGATGGAGCCTGGGTGAGAGGCCGTACAGCCAGCAAGAAGCCCGAGAGAGAGAGGACAGGTGCAGGAGGGGCTATCTCCTCTGGCCCCAGGACTCTCATGGAGGCTGAGACTCCGAGATGGGGGTTCAGCCTGGGTGCCCCCCCATCTACTTCCATGCTCACCTGACGGATGAGGGAGGCGTAGGTGAAGGGGGGCCTGACATCGGCGTTCTTGTAGAACTCATGATTCTGGGCCAGCTCTGGGGAAGAGAGGCAGAGGGTGGGGTAGCCAGATGGGGGATCCAGCTCGGGGGGAAATGACCCTCCTGGCAGTCCTTACCTGAGGAGATGGGGGAGCAGAACTTGTCACTGCTCCTCCGGCGGGTGGGGCCCCCGCTGTGCAGGGAGGCAGAGCTGAGGCCTGGGGGCCGTAGAGGGGTTACGGGGGCAGCAGCCGAGGTCGGGGGGTGCACGAGACCATCTGGGAACGAGTCTGCTGCGGAGACGGTCACCTTGGAGAATGAGGAGGAGCTGGGGACTGGGTTCAGCTGTGAGCAATGGGGAGGGTGCTGAGCCCAGTGCCCAGGGTGGGGGTGCCAGGGGTCCTCGGAGGGTCGCAGGGAGGGGAGAGTCACTTACGGGCTGGTTGAAGGGCTTGGGCTCAGAGGGCCGCATGTGCAGGTGGGCCATCATGGCCTGCAGCCTCTCGCTCTCCTTGGCGAGCTGTGGAGAGGGGGGAGGTGAGCCAGGGCTGAGCCCCCAAGGGGTCCAGTCCTCTTCCTCCTCCACATCCCACCTCTTCCCAACCAGACACCCGAGAAAACCCCTCTCCCACCACTCCTCTCCTTCACATGTCAGCCTCTGGCTCCCACTGTCCCCTGCTCCTAGAAGGCCTTGGCTCTGCTCTGTCCCCTGCTACCTCGAGGCCAGGGCCTGGGGCTGCCGGCCCGATGAAGGCCTCGCCACTTCTCCTCCAGACCATGAGTCCCAGGCTCAAGCTACAGGTCAGGGGCCCCCTCGCTAACAACACATGCTTTTTCTCCTCCTCCAAGGCAGAGGCTGTGGTTGAACAACACCCAAGTTCAGTGGCACTTGTGTGTGAGAGGGGCCTCGCCACCATGAATGGAAACACAGGAATGGATGAATGATTCATTCACCCCCATTCATAAATTCAATAGGTCTTTCACAACTACCCTCTCAGGGCAGGGCGCTCTGCTAGGTGCCAGAGGGAAATGGGTAAATGTCCCTCACTCTGCCTGCTGGACTGTCCTGAGTACTACAGGGTGTAGACTCGGGGGCCAGACCGCCACGCTTCTGACCCCGACTCGGCCACCCGCTGGGGTGAGTGACCAGAGCAACAAGTCACTTCACCTCTCTGGGCCTCAGTTTTCCATATCTCTAAAGTGGGGATGAGAATAGCAGCCGTATACGGCTGTTTAGAGGATTCCCGGAGTTCTACAGGTAATGTGTTTAAGTCAGCACCAAGTAAGGGCTCCACATGTTAGCTGTCAGCACTTTTATGGTTTTTACACGGACGCTGCTCTTCTGGGACTCCCAGCAGATACACCGCAAACCACCCCCCCTCGGCTTGCTCCTGAGACTCTAACTACAATCACCTCATGGCCTTGGCACTTAGGAGCAAGAAAGCTTAAGATGACCCCTGTCCGCAAGGCCCTCTAAAGCCCTCCTGGGATGTCAGTGCTGAGGGTGGGGCCGGGCCTGGCGTCCCCCGCACCGACCCCCGCCCAGCCCGCCACTGAGCATCCTCAGAGCTGCACCTGGATCTCCAGCTGCTGGACCACCTGCATCTGCACCCGGCACTGGGCTGTGCTCCGGTCATCCAGGGCATGCTCTGTGTTGAGGTGTCTTTGGGGCAGGAGGGGGCAGAGAAGACACAGTTGGCCCTGCTTTGCCTGTGGCCACCACCCTCCCATCCCGTGCTCCCAGCCCGCCCACGGCCTGGAAAGCAGACAGACCAAGAGATACAAAGGGAAAGAGGTGGGAATAAAAAAAAAACAAAACAAAAACGGGGCAACAGGGCAACCAAGGAAGCCGCCTTCTCGTCAGCCTCCTTTGATGTCTTTGCTAAAATCCCAGCTACAGAGAGATCTAATTGCAAATGAACTAATTAAGTAAACCTCTGACGAAGCGTGAAAACAATTTGTTTGACCCTGATGCTGCAAGGGTCTGGGAGACAGCGGAGTTAATCAGTCAGTGACAGAGCCTGGCACGGCAGTGGCAGCTGGTTGCCTCCCACCCTGCCTGTCCACCAGCCTTCCGGCCTGTCACTAGGCTGTCAGTCTCTTGGGCTGAGTCTGGGGGAAGCAGGGAAGGGCTACGGGGGGAGGGGGGGTCGCCCTCGCCCTCTCCTGCTCCTCACACCCCCGCACTGAGGGGCTCTGAGAGCCTGGGTATGGGGTTTACTGAGGCTGCGGGCCCCTGCAAATATAGATGGAGGGCTGGGGATCAGGGAGCTGGTGGGGGCAGGGAAGGAGCTAGGCTAGGCGCCCTGGAGGGGAGGACAGCAGGACAGCTGGTGGCTAAGGTCCAAAGAAGGGCAAGCTAGGTGGCCGGCTGGGGGGCGGGATGAAGGGCCCTGTGGAAAGTCTGCTGTTGGGGGGGGGGGGATGGAGGGTTGCGGTGACACCTACTTGATAAACTGGCCCAGGTCTTCACACAGGGTCTCACAGCCTGGCCACTTACACTCTCCGTGTCCATAGAGGGGGTGGGAGCCTGGCGTCTCCTCGTGGGAGGAGCTAGGAGAGCAAGAGAGAGGCAGCAGTCAGGGACCCTGGAGACCCCAACGGCCCTGGGTCCAGCTCGGCCAGGCCCCCCTGCTGGTGAAATTTCTGTCCCTCACATGGGTTTCCCAGAGGCTGAGAACAATGCTGTGTGCCCTGGGAGAAGGGTAAACTTCCGGGTCCACGAGCTCCGCCTCCCCCCTCCCTGTCCCTCACCCAGGGGTGCCATCTCTCAGGGAGCAGGGCTGCCGCCAGGCAGGTGTGCAGCGCCCTCTTCCGGCCTGGGCCCCGCACCTGTCTCTCCGAGGTGTGAGCACAGTGGGCTGTCCGTTGGGCAGGGTGTGGTGGGAGAGGGAGGGTGAGACTTTGGGGGGGGCGGCAAACGAGGTAGCGGTGGTGGCTGAGCCGGTGAGGTCCAGCCCCTCCTGCTTGACGCTGTCCTCGGCGGGCTGCCCGGGGGCACCCTCGCCCTTCCACAGCTGGGGCAGGTCCGTCGGGCACACGGCTGCTGCGGGAGAGAGAGGTGGGAAGGCTGGCAGGGCCCCAGGCGCCCATGGAATGGGGTGGGTGGGGAGGTCTGGGCTGGGGGGCACTCACCTTGCGGGAGGGTCTGGAGGGGCCCTGAGGCTTGACCGGGCTGCAGGCTGACCAGCCCCTGTCTCTGCAGGTTGAGCAGATGCTGCTGCTGCAACTGTTGCATTTGCAGGAGCTGCTGCTGGAAGGCCAGCTGCTTGTTCCCCAGGGCCTGGTGGGGGGCCCGAGAGGGCGGGCCGAGAGGGGTACCATCAGCCTCGGGCACGCCCTCCGGCCCCCACCCCGCGGCCACCCCCTCCCAGGGCCTCTCAGCCCCTGGAGCTGTCGTAGTGGCGTCCGCCGCTGCAGCCTCTCTGCTCCCGGCCCAGCTTCCATAGGGCTGCATGCCTCCTCGCAGTAAACACACGCACGCACGCACCACGCACGCAGGCGCGCAAACACACACAGCAGACCCAGACGCTCAGCACGACGCCCTCCCTGCTCCCGCCCCCCTCTTTCCGCCTCGGCTCCCCGCGCCGCAGCTGTGCTCGCCTGGAAAAGGGGGGGGGGCTCTCATCACAATGATCGATGAGCTTGTCAGGCTCCAGGGGCCACTCCCGCCTGACGGGCACCCTTCCCACATGCGCGGGTGCCCCCCTCCTGTGCCGAGGAGGGGGCCTACCCCCTCCAGCTCCTCTCTCCTGCTTCTTAGATACAGGGAATCAAAGAGTCTGACGGGACTTTAAAAGATCCGCATCAGCTGGTCATCGGGACACAGGCCTGGGGAAGAGTCGCATCTCTACTGCTCAGGCGCACACTTGCTCGCTTGCTCACTGTAGGTCTGGAGCTCCATCTCTCCCTCTCTGTCTCCTGCCCCCGCTCCCCCTCCCCCAGCCTCCCAGCCAGTCAGTTCTTCACACAGGCACCGACAAGTCAGCCCATCAGCAGGTCTTTGCTGAGCCCCAGGAGCCAAGCTTGTGCTGGGTGCCTGGGAGGCAGGGACGTCTCTGCCTGGCCCCCTGCCCTGGGGGGGCAGTGGGGGGCTAGCTATTCAGTAAAGCCAGCCTAGAGAAAATGCAGGGAAGGCAACAAGGATGAGACCTTGAGGGGGAGGCTGAGGGCACTGGGAAATGACTGGGAGTCAGCAGGGCAGCCTTCTGGGAAGAAGCCACCCAGGACTTGGCTGTGGTTAGGCCAGCAGGAGGGAGGCACATGTCTGGGACATGGAGGGGGAGCTCAGGTGCCTGGTATGGAAGCTCAGGGGGCACAGTGGCTCAGGCGAGGCCGGGGAATTCTCTGGAGGGGAAGGGCCTGATATTACAAGAAGTGGCAGAGGTTGGGGCAGGGTTGGGGGGAGCAGCGCAAGGGGTTTACTGAGGGACCAGAACCCGGGGGTGGGGGAGGGTGTGTGGCGGGCTGAGGTGCTAAGTCACTAAGAGACAAGTGGGTAGGAAAGGACCTGACAACAAGGCAGCTGGTCATGAGCAAGGGACACCGGAGGCCCGTCCTCACTAATCCGACAACATGAGGCAAGGACGGAGTGGGGACGTGGGCAGCTGGAGAACTGTGCACCCCCAGTTCCCATTCCCCCCTGCCCCATAATTCCCTCCCAGCGCTTCCTGATCTGTCTCCTATGCCCACAAGGCAGTTCTCTCCTGGCCACTGTGGGGCTCCCAGCCTCTGGCCAGGAGGGGCCCGGGGCAGCGGTCCTTTGAGGGGGCACGTCAGGCCCCTTACCTCTTTGGGTTGCTGCTTCCCAGCCTGCTGTTGGGTGAGAAGCTGTAAGTGAAGCTGTTCTTGCTGCTTCTTGTAGTACTCCTGCAGCTGGGTGGGAGGTGGAGGGGGGCAGGGGTGCGAGTGGGTTACCACGGGCCGGGGACTGCGGACCCCAGAACAGCCCTGGCCCTGTTGTGACGGGGCTCCTGGAGGCAGAAGTAGGGAGTCTCACTGGGGTGGTGAAAGAGACACCCCGTGGGGAGATGCCCGCTCTCCTCAGTCTGCTCTGAGGGTCCCCAGCAGGGCCTGGGTGGGGAGGGAGCGGAGCAGGGATGGGGGCCGGGGGGGCTTCACCCCACAGCTGTGAGCACCCCTGCCTCTTTGTGGGTCTCCTGAATCCATCACAGCGAGATGCCGGGATGTTCCAGTACTCTGCCCTTCCCTGGGGTTCTGGATACAGAGGTGGGCGGGTGAGACGGGGAGCATGGGGGTGCCTGACCCCTGACCTCTCCCCAGCTGCCCTGGAGGAATGCAGATCCATCCAGCCTGAGCGGTCTCTCTGGTTTCTTCCCCGGCTTTGGCCAGCAGTGATGTTGGCAGTAAACAGGGTGCGAGATGGGAGGCTGTAGAGCCTCCACCACCCCACCCTCCTCTCTCCCACCTCCCAGCTGCCCTGGGGCCAGACTCACCTGCTGTAGCATGAGTGCCTGTTGCTGCTGGAGCAAGGCCTGCAGCTGTGGGGGCGACAGGATCTGCTGCATCTGTTGGGGGGTAAGCATCTGCGGCGACATCATGGCCACCGACACAGGCACCTGTGGGATTGGGCCCCATTAGCCTGCTCCTCTCACTCCCACCCACAGTGTGGCCATGAGGACTGGAGGGAGACCGCTGGGTTCAAATTCTGGCTCTGCCACCTACGGGCTGTGTGTCTTTGGACAAGTGATTTACCTCCCTGTTCTCCATTCCCTTGTCTCTGAAGGGCAAGTAAAAACAGTGCCCACTTCTTAAGGCTCTCATGAAGATTAGTGAGCTGAAATTTCAAACAGAACCCGGCATACAGCAGGTGCCCGGGAAGCGGGGTGCTGTTATCGCAGGAGGCACTATGTCCAGTGACACCAGTCGTAGAAACCATATCCATGCTTGGCAGGCTTTCTCCCTTAGGGATGGGGATGGGCAACACCTAGCCATTCCCAGTTCTAGCTCGGTATATGTTCAGAGAGCGTGATGTCCTCGGTGGGCCTGGCCGGAGAGCAGTCTGCGGTCCCCATGGCATGAGGACCTGGATTCTGGTTCCGATCGCACACACATCACATACCCTGGCATGGCCATCGGCAGGGCACACACATAGCCAGAGCTGACCCAGGGAGGGCCTGCCACAGCGTACTGTACGTAGGTGTTGTCAAGTCAAAGTGGGCTGGAAAGAATACCAAGCAGGAAGCCAGGACGTGGGCTGCTACTTCTAGCTCTGGGAGGAATTTGCTGTGTGCCCTCCAGGCAAGTCACTTGCAGCCACTTCTGGGGTGTTAGTTTCCTCAAACGCTAAACCGGGAACTGAACCAGTGGAGATGACGCCTTCCAGCAGGAACAGGCAGGATTCTCAGAGTAGAGGAGCTCTCCATGCCCTGCCCTGGCTTAGGCCTCTGGAGGAGGCTCAGAGAACCTAGCCACCAGCTAACAGGTTCCTGGAAAAGCACTAACATCATTGTTTTCTCCGCTCCACCTTCCTGAAATCCCCAGGCTTTGGGGTAGTCATCGCCAGGGAGGCCCAAGTGGCAAGGCTGTCTTGTCCCACTGTTCTGGTAGGACGGGTGCCCTGATAGGGCTCAGAGCCCAGTTGGTCTCATCTCCCCTCCTGCTGCCAAGCTCTCGAAGCACCCCGTCCCTACCCCCAACCATTTCCCACACACAGCAGGCACTCACTGAGCGTTTACTCCCCTGAACTGAAAAACCTACCCCAGCAGTTCAGAGGCCCCTTTGGCAGCCCAAGGGTGGGGAGGGAGGGGTCCTGGCGGCCCAGGTAGGGAGTATCCTGCTGGACTTGTCTGGGCAGGATGTGACAGGTTATATCCTCAAGGGACTGGTGACCCCTGTCACCTCCCCCAACCCCAGCCTCACGGGTAGGGCAGGGGAGGAGGAGCTGGGGGAGGGGGAGAAGGACTCAGCCTCAAACCACCAATTAGGGAATCCCCAGGAAGAGGAGTGGCACAGGAGGTGTAGTGGGTCCAGGAACTTGGGGGAAGTCCCAGGGCTCCCAATTCTTCTTACACCTCACCCCAATAACTTGTGGCTGAGCCCCAGCCCTGGGCTCTTCTTTATCTCAGCCATCTCTGTGCCTACAGCCCTGGCAGGGACACACCCTGGCTCTTTAGCGGGGAATGCTGTGTGTGAAGGAAGGCCCCCGGGGCCTCTATAGAGGAGCCTTAAGTGGCAGGGTTGGGATTCAAGCCCGGGTCTGTGAACTCCATGGCTCCTGGTGTTTCCCTGTGTCCACACTGATTTCCCTACCTCGGAGCAGATACTGAGGAAGGTTAGGAAGTGTGGGTGGAAACTGAATTATCCAGGGAGTGGAGGGGTCGAGGAGGCTGGAGAGCCAAAGGCTAACTTCCCTTTTTACAACTGTACCTGGAGGAGACCCTAGAAAGCCAGGCCATGGGGGTCTTCTGGTCCTCACTCTTGGAGGGGCCTGAGTGAGGGGGCAGACAGTGGCACAGACCCACACCCTTTGCGGAGGCAGCCTGTATCCCTTGCTGGGTGCCCTTGAGGCTGGGAGGCCGCTCAGCCGTCCTTTTCTTTTCTCCTCCTTCAGGGGTGCCCACCATGGTGGCAGGGAGCTCAGAGTCCTGGATTTCTGAGTCAGGTGACCTAGGCTCTTGTTCCTGAGGCTAACTATTCTTTGAAATCACCTCACCTCACGTTTTCCACCCAGACTGCTAATTGCTAATTAGGTGCCTTTAGGCACTCTGCTAAATCTTCACAGCAAATGGGGAGGGGTGTAGGGTGTCTAATCATCATTACCATTTTACAGATGAGAAAACTGAGACCTAGAGAACTTAAATAACCTGACCTGTCCCCAAAGGGACAGTGGGAATAGGGGCAAGTGAAAGTTATTTGCAGCCCATTAAATTCTAAGCAAATGTAGAGAAAACTACTTTGTAAAACATTTGGGTTTTCCTCTTCTCCTCCTTTCACTCTCCTTTCTCCATGACTTCTCCAACCCCAGAAGGCACCACATGGCCAGGGCCTGACCTTCTCATCCTGGGAGGACTGAACTGGAGATGGACATGGCCCAGGCAGGGAGACAGCCCAGACACTACAGGGCTGTGAGTCACGGTGAGTGGCATACAAGAAAGGATGTGGCATTTCCTTCCTTGGGGCTTTCCTACTTGGATGCAGGGGAATGGAAGAGATGACCTTGGAAGGCCTCCCCAGCCCCCGCCGTCCCTGCCAATTGGCCGAACAGCTGGCCGCACAGCTGGCCGGAGAAGCGGCTGCGGAGACGCCTGGATTGCCTTGTGTGTACTAGTCTGCCGGGGCCCAGGGGGTCAAGAGAGGTCAGGGAGAGGGCTGCCGAGTGCTTGCTGAACTCCTGGGCTGGCTGACACCATCCCTCCACACCCCTCAGGGTTCTGAGGACAGAGCTGGAGCTCCCCTGGTGTCCCCGCTGACCCCTCGCTAGGCTGGGATGGGTCAGGATAGACACTGTCAGCTTGTCAGCTCAGCAAGGCCCATGAGTCACTGTCTGGAGAGTGGCCAGGGTGGCTAAATGCTTACTAAAGGCCTGGCAGTGTGAGCCGTGGGCTAAATGCCCACAGCTGCCTCCAGCCCCTCCCGCAGGGCCACGGCCCAGGCCCCTGGGTCCTCTCCACCCACAGTATGTACAGTGTGCTGGGCTGGCTGGCGGCTTACAGAGAGGATGCTTGTCCGTGGGGAGGCTGAGCACCCTAAGGATGCAATTTGGTGTAAGAATCAAGGACCCAAACTCAACCCCTCAAGTGTGGTCTAGGGTCACTGGCGCAAGTGGGGACACCAGGCCGAAGCTTGGTTTAGGTTAAACTCCCTTGCAGATGACCAGAAGGAAGTCCCCGGACTAGTTCTGGGCTGGGGCTGCAGCAAGGAAGAAGCGGTGGGGCACCAAGATGAATTTCCAGAAATTCTGGAAGGGTCAGCCCCAGGGGCAATGACAAGCTGCATGGAGGCTGGGCAGAGCTAAGGGGCCTGGCCCTAGCCGCCATCCCCTCTGCACCCCAAAACTCCCAGCTAACTTTGCTGCCTTCTGTAACTGACTTCTCCCTGCCTGGGGCCCAGGCCTGGGCACAAACTAGGCCATCTCCAGGCTGGAGCTGGAGACTAACATGGTTCTAGAAACTTCAGAAGCTGGCTCCGGGAGGGGGGAGGTGAGGTAGCCTATCCTGCCTCGCCCTGGGGAGCAGAGCCTTGTCATGTGGGGGCCACCGGAAACGGGTGGCCATCTATCTTTTTTCATTGACCACTTCACTCACAGAGAAGTTATTTGAAGGCCCTGGGCCCCACTCAGGGACAGAAGCTTCACCTCCTTAGAAACTGTGAACTTAAGGATGGGAATGAGAGGCAAGGAAGGTGTCCAGGTTGGAAGAGGGTCCACAGCTGGATCTCCAGGCTCCTGGGGAAGTTCAGACATGGCCCATGAACCCCATCTCCCTGAACCCAGAGACTCATCTGGCTGGGACTCTGCACCTGGGGACTGCTGGCGTTCACTGCTGTGCTGAGCACACATGACATCACAGCGCAGACATTCAAGTCTAAATTCTGGGGCCAGTTGTTTGGGGTCATATCCCGGCTCTGTCCCTTATTAGCTGTGTGACTCTGGACAAGTGACTCAACCTATCTGGGCCAAGGTCTCCTTATCTGCTCATAACAGCATCTCTAGACCCCACAGGATTGTGAGGACAAAGGGAGACAAATGACACATGGAAAGCACTTAGTGTCTGCCCCATGGTCAGCAGTCTGTAAATGCTGTTAGTTTCATTAGTCCTGAGCAAGTATTTGACGAATGGATGAATCAGTCAATGATTTGGAGGAGGAGGCAAGGAGAGAGGAGGGCTGAGAAAAGGATCATTTGCTCTGTCTCTCTGACCAAACCTCCACCTCTTACTCTAAGCCATTCCAGGGCTGCTCTTGTGTTGGGGAAGGGGCTCTCCTGAGGCAGATTCCATTAGCCTCCCTTCCCCTCTCAGTTATTTCAGATCTCCTATCCCTCATAGCCAGCCGTAAAGTCCTTTTTTAAAAAAAATTTATTTATTTATTTGACAGAGAGACACAGCGAGAGAGGAAATACAAACAGGGGAGTAGGAGAAGGAAAAGCAGGCTCCCTGCTGAGCAGGGAGCCCGATGCGGGGGCTCGATCCCAGGACCTTGAGATCATGCATGACCTGAGCCAAAGGCAGATGCTCAACAACTGAGCCACCCAGGTGCCCCTGTAATAAAGTCCTTCTTGATGCCTGACCTCAGTCCCTCCAACTACCATCAAGCTCCTTCCCTCCTGCCTTGGGTCAGCAGGCCCTCTCTGGCTAGGGGAACATTCCTGTTACCCCATCCCACCCCTCCCTGTTCTTAGAAGAGGGTGTGAGGCCCGGCCCAGGGTGAGGACGACTCAGAGCAGTAGCCATTTCAGACCCGGGGAAATATGTGTGTGTGTTGGGGGTGGGGGGCGTTGGGAGACCCCTAATTCAAAGGGGCCCAGTCCTGACACGATATGGGTATGAGAACCTTCTATATCATTCTGGTGTGAGAACTTTCTCTTCTTCCCATTATTTACCTTCCAGATCTGTTCTCACCTCCCCACCCAGACCACCACCTATCCTGGCCCAACTCCTCCCTCTTGAGGGCTGTCTCATTAGGTTCAAGACTTCTAAAAGAGGACCACTGCTCAGGCCCCACACCCGTCGGCCACCTTGAACTTGTTCAAACCATTTTCCAAACATAAGCTTGTATGACATAAGACTCAGATACTCCTCAGAGCCCTGGAATCCCCATCCTGGGACAAAGCCTTGTCCTGGGTCCATCTCCTCCCTGCTGTCCTCACTTCCCTCCTTCCTTCCCCACCCCACCCCCACAAACTCCAGAGCTCCTAGCTCAGGGTCGTGCTTACCCTTCCTCCCCTAGATAAACTTCCTTTCAAAGCCTGGCTTAATCCTCTCCCCAATTCCGAGCCTCCCCTGCTGCTGTGGGGAAAGGGGGGAGGTGGAGGATCGAGGAAGCAAGGCTGCAGGGCCCAGGGGGAGGGGAACTGGCTGCCCGAATCGTGACCCACCCGACTCAGACCGCAATTCTCCCAAGTTCTTTGTGACACAAAAGGTAAACAGAAGGCCGGCTTCCCCCCAACCCCCCACGTCCCACAGACCTCCCCTCCCCCAGTCAGCCAGATGGGCCGGCAAGCTGGGGGAAGGGAAAGGGGGAAAAAAGGGCAGATTGTGCAAAGGAAAACAAAAGAGACAGAGAGACACCGAGAGACAGGAAACTGGGGGAGAGAGAGCGAGCTGGTGGGTGAGAGATGGGGAGGAGGCACGTGGTGACCTCAGCAGCTAAGAGAGCCAGGGAGAGAGGGGCAGGCCAAGTGACCCATGGGGATGGAGAAACAGAAACCTGAGAAGGGACGGGGACCCAGAGGGTAGAGCCAGGGAAAGGACGCAAGCAGGAGGTAGCCGGAGAAGGCAAGAGCTGACTGCAGACACAAACTCCGAGCCACACACACAAAGACGCGGAGCAGAGCAAGGCCTGGGCCATGGGGTGGAGACAAGAGAAAGTGAAGTTTCTTCACCTCACCCCTGCACTGACTGCATTTGCTTCTGGAAAGTTGCCTACTTTGTGGCACTGGGGACTGGCCAGAGCCATCCTCCAGCTGGTCCTGCCCATCCCTCGGGGGCCAATTTACCCTCTCCACCCGCCTCCCCTGCCCTCCTCCTCACCTGCACGGAAGAGGCCGACTGCTTGCTGTCATTGTTGCCAGGGGAACTCAGGCCCGAGGCCTGCTGCAGCAGGAACTGCCTGGCCACCTGGAGAGCCTGCAAGAGAGGGGACAGTGGGCTGTCAGGACAGGGCCTACCTGCTCCAACAAAGGCCTGGAGGGCCTGGAGGGGGCAGTGCGAGATCGGAAGGCTCAGGGAGAATCGGGGCAGTAAGGGGGAGGAAGCCAGGCTAAGGTGGAAGGTTCTGGGGGTGATGAGAGGGTCACAGGGGCACTTGGACTTGCCCTTAAGCCTATAGGTAGGAGTCCCTGAGAGGAGCTGCCAGGGTATGGGGATCAGAGCTTATACGGGCCTCACTCTGGGACCTGAGAGGTTTTGTTGGGCCTCAATGGGGACAGCAAACAGAAGGGACAGTGGCCACAAAAGGATCCCAGTGGAAAGCACAACAGAGGGACTCCAGGTACTAATACTAGGTAGTACTTGCTGAGCCTCTACTCCATGTCAGGCCCTTTACATGCAAGATCTCACTGAATCCTTCCTGTGAGGCTATGAGGTAGGGATTATCAGTTCCATTCTACAGCTAAAGAAACAAAGTCTCCAGGAGGTGAATAATCTGCCCAGGATCCCAGAAGCCTCAGCCAGGTGGCCAGTCTGGACTGGAAGGAAGTAGCACTCACTTGGGGTCACTGCACCCAGCTGAGGGGGATCAGGGCGGAGTCTCAGGTTCTGAGCATGGTGTGACCTTCTGAGTCCAGGGATCTGGGTGCAGGGCCTGGTGGTATGGAGGAATTTGGTCAAGTCCTCAAGGGTGTGTCTGAACTTCCATCGAGTAGCTCTGACCTCAGTGTGGTGGTCCGGGCTCAGGCCCCTGTGGCTTGGACTGGACTGGGAGTTGGCAGGGTCATAGCAGTGGGAAATGCATGGACTTTGCAGAGGGAGCAGCTCTGGCCCATCCCTGAGCCTGGAAGGTGAGCAGTGAGAGGTCTGGTGGGAGGGTGGGGGGCTCAGGGAGGGAGGCCCAGGAAGTTCTCTGTAAGGATGGTCAAGCCCTCCATTGCCCCACTCTGGATCAGTGCAGGGTTCAGAGGCAGGGAACATGGGGACCTGTCCTGAATCCACATTCCAGGAGCACAACACCTGTCTTCCCTCATGCTCCCCAGACAGTTGTGTCCAGGCCTCTGACCGGGACTCTGGCATCAGACAGACCTGGGTTTGAATCCCAGCTGTGGCACTGCCCAGCAGTATGACTGGTGTGGGCACGTTACACTGTCTTTGTGCTTCAGTCTTTTGCAAACCCGGGATACCATCCATCTCTGAAACTCCAGGGGGACAAAAGGACCCAAGCTGGGCACCAAGGCGGTCTCGTGAAGGGTCCGTTCCCTTCCCTTCTCAGGAATGTGGGTTGTCCCCCTCAGCTCAGTGAGCCAGCAGCCAGCATGGCCTCCTGCCCAGCATGCCTGCATAACGACACTTGCTCACTGCGGCCCCTCACCTCTGTCCACGCACACATACTTGTGTTTGTCCTCATGTGGACTTCTGCTCTCTGACCTCGTCATGTGCACCAACAAGGCAAAACCTTATGTGACACGCTCATACACACTCACTGCCCGGCAAACGCTCCCGAGTACTCACTGCATGTTCACACATGCCCTTCGAAGCCCCTTCCTTACGGCCACTGAACAGCTGAGCCGCCCCCAGCCTTGAACCTAGCTTCTCTTAGCACGGTCTCTAAACACTCACTGGTGTATCTAGTGGCCCCCAGCATACCTGGAGCTCACATGAGTGCGCCCCTCACCAGCCCCCCCCACCGATCCCAGGCCTTCCCCAGCCCCTCTCTTCCCCTGGACAAGTGGCCTGGGGTTTCTTCGGCACGATTCACTTCAGAAAGTAGAACTCTGACCTCTTGGAGTCAAAAGGCTCTGAGAAGCTATGGAAAGGGGATGGGGGGTGCGGTGCAGGAAGGAAGGGAGGTGGCCACGTGGTCATTGGGAAGGAGCCCGGCCTCTTGGTGCCTGAGTGATCCCCTCCAGGTCTAATGAGTCAGACACATGCTCTCTGTCAAAAAGGTGGAGGTGGGGTAGAGAGGTAGGGGGCCAGAGGTCAGGGGGCGAGTTGGAGGAAGAGAAAGCCTTGGAGAAGCCGGCTGGCCTAGGTGACCCAGAGGGGAAACACAGGGGAGGGGTTTCCAGAGGAAGTTGGGGCGGTGGGCCGGGGAGCTGGGTTCACTCCCCACAGACTCTCTTACTTTGTGGTCCCCTGGAGCACGAAATTACAAGATTTACAGGAAACAACGACAGGCCTTATGGTCTTCATCTGCGATGGACCCTTCACTCACCCTCCTGCCCTCCTCCCACTCCGGGCCTTTCCTCCCCTGCAGGCCAAGAGACAGTTGCCCAGCCAAGGCTGGACCCTCCTGGGATTGCCTCCACTCACATCCTCCTTCACGTTACTGGGCCACTGCTGTACTCGAGGGGCTGTGCTGGGTGCCAAGACACAGACACACAGAACCTGGCCTGCCCTAGGACTTACAGCTATGGAGCTGCAAGGACAGTCGCCCATCAGAGCCGGGGTGGAGGTGAGCACCGGGCCCTAGAGCCCAGAGAAGGTGGCGGCACTCGCTGCCCCTGACCGGAGTTCTGAGGGGCGAGGTCCTCAGCTGGAACGGGAGGCTGAAGTGTGTTCCTGGCACAGTGACCCCCACTGTGCAGAGGAATGAAATCGCCCAGCAAGTCCAGGCACCCTGAAACCATTCCCGGGCAGCAGGAGAGGCTGGAGGAGTCCCAGGGCCCTGTGGGCACTTCATTCATTCATTCATTCATTCACTTACTCACATGCATGACTACCCACCATGCACAGGCCCTATGCTTAGAGGCGACAGAGAGGTGATGGTGCATAACCCAAGGTCATTTCGTGTCATTTGCTTAGTGCTCAGCCCTGACCCAATTTAGAATGGTTTGGGTACCACTGAAAAATCACGCCATGGGTGCCCAGGGCAAGGGCAATGGGCAGACCCTGGACCTGAGGTCCAAGATCCCTTCTCCAGATGGCCTGGACAGGACCCTGTCCACTCGACGTACTCCAGTGCTGCTCCATGCCCCACGCCACACCACTGTCCATGGCTGGGGACAGCACTCTGGGAGTGAGAGGGTCCCTCTGGTCCAGGATGCCCTCCTCCAGGGCGGTCACCCAAGGGAGCAGGTAGGCTGAAGACTTCCTGAAGCCCCACCGAAGTCCCATCCAGCACTCCCAACACGCCAGACCTCATCTACGCTGGCTGCTGGTCCTGGGGCCTGACTGTATAGCCAGGCTGCCCGCTGCTGAGAGACGTGGGGGATGACGGCCCCTACCCCAGCACAGCCAGCTCCACTTTCTCTGATGATGCCGACCAGGTCACAGCCCCCTTGAAAACACAGATGTTGGCAAATGCACCCGTGAACCACCTCCCCGGCCAGCAGCAGACGGTGGACACATCTGTGCAATTCACTTTGGTCCAGGCTGGACAGGGGCGGCAGGCCAAGGGACAGAGTTCAAGAGCTGGCGTTTGTAGAGGACTACATCTGATTGAAGCCTCATCACCTTGAGCGAGGCAGGACTTGTGTCACGGTCTCCATCCTCCAGACAAGGAAGGAAACTGAGACCCAAGTTTCCATGGGCAGGAAATGGAGTCCGCACACCTCTGGCTGCCCAGTGCCCCTGACCCCTGCAGGGCCTTCAGGAGCTTGTGCACGGTCCCTCAAAGCCTAGGAGTCTGCTCTCCCCCGAGCCTGGGTGCTTCCAACTATCTAGGGGTGAAGGGGAGGTAAGGCTGGTGCAGGCAGGTAGACAAGAACCAACATAGGAACCTTCGGAAAGCTGGCCCCATGTCCCTTCCCTGAGGGCCAGAGATACCCAAATACAGCCTGGGGTGGGAAAAGGCGTTTAGAATCCCACACCAAGGAGAAGCCATCATTGCAAACCCTGGGGCGGGGTGTGTGCTCAGGGCAGAATGGAAAACTGGGAGTCATCCGGCCTCTTCAATCCCCTCTCTCCACCCCTTGGACTCAAAGCCTCATCCCCAGCTCTGTGGTTTAGGGGATAAGGTCCAGTTTTCCTTCAAAAGAAGCAGTACTAGGCCATTCAGTTTATAGACCCTGGTCAGGGATCTGGATCCAAATCCTGGCTCCACCATACACTGTGTGACCTAGGTAAGTCACTTTACCTCTCTGACCCTCAGTTTCTTCCTCTGCGAAATAGGCATAACCCTGCCCTTAGTCCCCAGGGCTGCTGTGAAGAGTACACGAGGCCCATGGAGTACTTAGCATAGTGCCAGGCACCCAGTGGGTCCAGAAGGGACACCAACTTTTGTCTTTACTGTTCACCAGCCACCTTTTGTCATTTGTTAGTGCCACCTGGGAGGACCCACTCACCAAAACCTCCCTCAGCCTCCACGCCCCACCTCTCCCCCTCCAGCTCCAGAAATGTCTTGCTAATGAAGGCGAACTCTCCCCCTCACCAACCCCCCACCTCCCCGCCACCCCCGCGTCAGAAGTCATTAGCAGGATCTCCACAATTAGGAACAAATGGCTTATAACGGATGGCGTCCAGGGAGGGCGGTCAGGATGGAGGGGAATGAAGCCAGAGCTTGGAGGGCAACTGCTATGAGGAGAAAAACAAGTCTTGGAGCAGGAGGGTCTCCTGTCCGCGGGGTGAGATCACACTCTCATTTCTGTCTCTGAGAATTCAGCGGGGAGAGACCGGCATCCTCTCAATGGAGGCCAGGTGCAGGGCTGCTTACTGGTCCTTTCTGTGGCCTGAGGATTGGGAGGGCAGGGATGTGGTGCTCAGGGGCCAGCTTGAAAGGGCTGACCTTGGAGAGTGGAGCAGCAGAACCCCACAGACCCGGTGAGCTCCAAGTGTTGGAGGGCATCTAGTCTCCTGTTTTCTAAATTGCTGGTCATGATCTAGTGGTGGGTCATAATAGAAATTTAGTAGGTCAAAAAAATGGGAAAACACACACACACTCACATATAAGGAAGCATCAGAGGTATTAGGTAAGCAGAAGCATTGTTTCAAGAAACTGTGCGCTAGGGCTCCAAGAAAATGTATCCTTTAGGATGGATCTTAAGCTAAATGGTTTATGAAGCACAGCTGTAGTTCACTTTGGAGATGTGGAAATGACACACAGAGAGACAGTGACATGCCCAAAGTCACACAATAGCAGAGGCAGAAACTGAATCCCCTGGGCCTGACATGGGCTTTGCGCAGGGAAGCAGAGCCACGAGTGGCTGGGCAAGATGGAGGAACTTCTGGCAAATTCTGGTTTAATTTGGATTGTGGGGAGGGGAAGCCAAAATAAAATCCAAACTTCTTTTGTCTGCACCTAGCTAATTCTGGCAAAACCGAGATAGAAATTGTCTTGATAATTAATTTCCACCAGGGCTGTCTAGATTTAGGGGAAGGGGCACAGGAGGGCACTTAGGGAGGTGGTGGTTAGCCTATCCCAAACCTGAAAAGAGCCCCAGGAAAGCCCATGACCTGTCCCCAGCCTCCCTTACCACTCAGCCATACTACGACTCCCTATTCATTTGTAGTACTCTAGCGAGGATGTGTGAAGCCCCATAGGGCGCTCCCACCATCCCAGCCTCCGGGGGACTCCGGGTCTTCGCTTTTACAGGGATCCCGTTCTAAGGTGATGAACCAGACGTGAAAACAAAGAGAAGGAGGCTAAGAAGAGATGGTGGTTAGTGTTCCAGGAGCGTTCACGCAGGACGGCTGGCTGCCTATTTAAGCTACGTGGCCAGGGAAGGCCTCTCTGAAGAGACATTGAGTTTTAGGAGAGAACTTGTTCAGGGGACAGTATTCCTGGGGGACAAAAGCACTGGTGCAAGAGCCCTGAGGCGGGACTAAGCTCGAAGCATCATGAACTACCAAGGCCTGAGTGGCCATGCTAAGGAGCCTGCCTGGGAGGAAGACCCAGAGGTGAGCAGTAGCCAGATCATACAGGGACAAGGGTTTTAGATTGCACTCTATGCTTGAGGAAGAAATGCTAGAGGATTTTAAACAGGCAGTGATATAATCTCTGAGGGCAGATACCTAACCCACTGCTAGTAAACAGTAGGTGCCTAATAAATACTTGTTGATTGGAATTAAACAGGAAACACTTCTCTGTCCATGGCTGGAAATGCAACTCCTCTGAGGCCAAAGAGCAGAGGGAAGGGGCCCAGGGAGAAGGGTCAGAGGTCAGTGGACCCAACCACTAAAGGTACTGACCTGGGGAGATCCAGGTTCTTGACTAGCTAGGCTTTGTCCTCCAGCAGAGGCAGGAAAAACGACACGACACAGAAAAGGGGGGCTGGGAGGATGGGGGAGAGGAGACCATAAAACCCCTGAAGTGATTCTACACCTTTTTCCCTTGGAAAAAAAAAAAAAAAAAAAGCTTTTTGGAAAGGCTGTAAATTTTTTTTACACCAACCTCGTAAAAATGACATCGGCGCATTCTCAAATTAGAACCATTAAAATGAAAACCAGCAATGCACTGATACAGGCAGGCCCACGTGGGTGGGAGACTCAGAGCCCGGGTACACAGCCGGGTTTCAGGCCCCCTTCCCCACCAAGGCCACCAAGGGCTTCCCTGTCCCAGGAGATAAGAATGAACAAGTGACCCAGAGGCTCCGAAGCTAGGAAAGGAGCTCCTCTCCGGCTCCCTGGTTCCCTCCCTGGATCTGGAAGCAGGGAAACAGAGCAGGGTGGTAGTAGCGCTGCCTGTCGTCCCCCCCCCCCCCGCCACTGCTTGCTCGGGCACCTCCCAGACCTGCCTCAGCTGCCCGCCAGCTACTGTGGGCTCTCCAGAAGCACGTCTCTTTCCAGGTCCAGAGCCACTGTGAGCCCAGCCATGACCCTGACGCTAGTGCTTCTGCAGGAGACTCAAGTGTGGGACACAGAGTGGTGCATGTGGGGGCAGGCAATCCCTTCCCAAGGAATCCCCCTGGGGCTGCTCAGAATCAAGGCCTTCCACTGACCCGCTGAGGGGTGGCCCTCCCCACTTTAACCTTTCACACTCAGAAGAGGAAACATTCAGGCACCCCTCCCCCAAATTCTCCCGTCCCCAAGCTCTGGATAGATCGGTACCCACAAGAACCCTGGCATAAAATGGGGGTGGGAGAGAGAGAGAGTGTCAGAATTCCACACCAGAAGGGAAGGCTGGGGGTAAGGTGGGCTGGCTCCCTCCTAGTCCCAGCAAAGCAAGACCCTGGGGGTTCCTTTTCCTGGGCCCGGAGCCTCTCCTCTGCCTTTCCCACCCGCCTCTGCCCTGACACAGACACATAAAACAAGGGTGGCCTTCGGCTTAGCAACCCAGGACTGGGACAAGACGTGGGGAGTTAAGGGCCTCTCCCCCCATGACCCCTATAACGTGGGTGGCGGCCTTCTTCCCAGCCCTCTATGTCCTGGTGGTGGCAAGTCCACTCTATGCTGCAGCTGCTGGGAGTCAAGGGCTTCACAGACAGGTTCCTAAGTCTCCCCTCCAGGGAGCTGGGGCCCCCATTCTCCCTCCAGGTCCCCAGCACCTCCTGGGGAGAGTGTCATCCTAACTAAAAGAAAAGAGCAGAGTCCACAAGGTGTGAGACTGGAGAGGAGGAGTAAGTAGGGTCTGGGGGCATGAGCCCCAAGGAGAAATCGTCCCCCAACCTGAGGACTAAAGACCACTGTTGACAGTGTGTGTGATGTGGGCGTATGTGTGCTAATTCACCCCATAAGCCTCCTTTTCCCATCCCGTCCCCCTAGGTAGCTTGGGCAGAGGAGGGCCAGACGCAGGAGGGGAACAAAAATGTCTTCCATTCTTCTTTTCCTCCGTGCCCTGACATCCCCCCCATCTCTTAGGTGGGGGTGAGTTAAAAGCCCATTAATGTGCAGAGCCCCCCAACCCCTCTGAATGTCCTCACAGGATGTGAACAGGGTGGGATTTGGCCCCGGTTGTCACAGCAACTGCAGTGGGAGTTCTCAGACGCTAGGCAACCCTCCTGTGACCCTCACTGACCTGTCACCCCCGAAACCAGAGGACAATGGAAGTGCAGGCTCCAGAGGCCCAGGACGCCTTTCAGCGCTGCCGCCAGCAGCTCTGGCAGCCCCCACCCCGCCGGCTCAGCCCTCCCAGCCCCCCTGGGCCAGGGCGGCCAGGCCATGGCCCCAAGGCCTCTTGAGGCCCGCCGCCTCCCACACTTGTCCCAACCCTCACTGCTCCCCATCAGAGCCCAAAGGGTTTCTGTGCTGTCCCTGGGGAACCCCCCCCCACCCCCGTCCTGGGGACATTTCATCCAGGTGAAATCAGATTAGGGTAAGATGCAAGAACAACCTTCAAAGAAAAAACCTCAGAGGGAAAACAGGGGCAGAAGGAGCAATGAGGAAGACTTTGCTGGGTGAAGGAAGGGGATGGGTGCACAGCTGGCGTGTCTACTGGGTCTAAGGTATTCTTGAATAGCAGCTGGGGTCATCAGCTCCAGCTGGCCAGCAGGGAGCCCGGTGTAAATAAGGCTCCAGGCATGTTTGCTGAATGAATGCACACTCCCAGGCCTCCTACACTGAGAGCCTTCCCACAGTCGGTTCCCTATAAGGGCGTGAGACTGGAGAGCTGGTGCAAGCCCTAAGGACAGCGTGGAGGTGGTGGGGCTCTGCCACTCAGCAGACAGGGGCTTGAGAGGCGGAGGCGAGGGCCTTGGCTGCTAGGAGAAGGGGACAACCAGGTGGGGACCCTCTCTCTGGTCAGACAGGGCCTGGCAGCCCAGCCATGTGACCCCCCCACACCCATCCCCAGCCTCTGTTTGAACAAGCCGCGGGCCTGCTGTTGCATGGAAACGGTGCCTGCTCTTGTTCCAAAGTGATGCGGCTGCCCTCTTCAGCACTGTTTGTCTCAGCCTCCAGTCATGTCACTGGCCTGACTTCTGACTCGCCCTGTTTATCTCCCTCCCCTCTGTCAACTCATTACTCCCAAAGGCCAAGCCTGCATTTCCAGGGCTTGTTTATCCAGAGTGGAGGCACAGAGACCAGCAGACGGGAAGAGGGAGAGGGGCTTGGAGGCCCAAGGAGGCCCAAGGAGGCCTGAGGAGGAGGAATGGGAACAGTGCACAGCCTGCACACCTGCCCTCGACCTCCCTCCTCTAGAGTGGCTACTTAGGGCCTGCGGGCTGTGTTGTTTTCGTTTGTCTAAGAGCTTTTAGGGCTGGGGATGGAATGCTCTCAGGCACTCAGCAACGGACGTTTATTTAGCATCTGCTATGTTCCAGGCCTCACTCCTTCCATTTCCGATAGGGGACTGTGTGACAGGGGATCAGCCAAAAGGAGACTGTGCTGAGCTCTAGCTGCAGCTGTCCCCATGTCACCAAGCCCAGTCAGTGTCCCCTGATCTGCAGAATGGGAATCATAACACCCACATCCCAGGGCTGGCACGGTGATTAAGTGGCACGTGTATGAGAAAGACCCAAAGCACCAAATGGAGGCAAGGTTATTGGTTTGTTTGTCCTCAAAGTACTTCCTGGTTGAGGCCCAGCAGAGGAAGGAGGAACCCACTGGGCCAGGCTTTCTTTTCTACAGTTAATCTACCCCACCAATAGTCAGGAACATTTGTTGTTGGGGGGGTACCAGAAAGCGTTACCCCTGAAACTTCCCCCAAAGCCTGGCTCATAGACTGGGGCTAGAAGGACGGGCCACAGACTTTCCTGTTAATTGAAAAAACTTATCATTTTAGTTTTGTGGGGGTTCTTTCAGAGTTCGGAGCCAACAGAACTTTTTTAAGTCTATTTCCCTTGGCCCCAGGCCCCAGGCCTATAGTGAGCCCAAACGGCTAAAACGGCCCTCTGCCTGCCTCCAAATCTCCACCCCGGTTTATTTGTGAAACAGATATAGGATTTTCCAGGACTTTGGGATACTCCCCAAAACAAACAGGAATAACCTGAACGTGGAATATAGATGGCAAAACATGGCTTGTGTGTGATGCAGAGCGAAGAAACCTGACCAGTACAGAAAGTTCTGTCTCTCCCCAGCCCACACATGTCCCCAGTTTACAGATAATCTGTGTTCACCCTGCAGTTGAAAAATAATTGTTTAAAAGACACTTTCCAGTGTCAGTAGTTCCCGAGTTCGTCCCATCCCCCACCACATTCAAAACCTTTCCTAGCCCTGTGTGCACAGAGGTGGCGGAAGGGAAGAGGTGGTTATAAAAAATGGGTGGCCTGGGGAGATTTCTGGTGGGTGTGTCTTGTTATTATTTTCATAAGGGTCAGATGTGGCCCTTTGACCTTCTGTCCCCAGTAGATGTCACAAACTCTGGTCTCTTCCCCAGAGATCCTGCTTGTTAGCAAGCCTTGGGAGATGCCAGCAAACTCCCAAGGGCTATCTCCCCAGGGGAAGGTGACAGGTCTCCACGGTCTGTAAGAGGAAGTGATTTCTGAAGTCCTCAATTCTGTGAGCATCTACATGGGCCACTCATTGTGTGTGTGGACTTCAAGCTCAAATCGCACCTGATCCTAAAAATCCTATGCTTTAGGCATCCAGGAGGCCAGGGCTCAGGGCGGGGCCCAGGACCTCGCTAAGGTTGCACAGCTGGTTAAGGGACTGGCTGGGACTTAACTTGGGTTGGTTCAGTTTCTGTGTTAATGGTGGCTAACCAGCTCCAGGCAGGGTGCCGGCTTCGGATGGTGCAACTCCCAGTCTGACCTCCATTCCACAGAGAGTGGTGGGAAAGGGCCGCTGAGGAGCTTATGGAGTTGGGGGAGGAGCTCCACGTTGAGCCTGGGAGAGAACACCAGGGCAAGGTGGGAATACACATCTGTGTACACTTGAAGCAGGGGTGGGGATGTGGGTGGGGACGTGACTCTTCCCAGCAGAGCCCCCAAGGGGCAGTGCCAGCAGTGAGCTCGGAGGAGCAATCAAATAAGAGGAGAATCCCAAGGCCAAGGCTGGCTGGGCCGGTTCTCCTGAACTTGTCAAGCATGATTCTCCCTTTTTCCAGGGGTGGGGCTGTGGGGCCAGGACCTGGGGCCCCTGCTCTGTCATCACCAACCAGGATCCCCACCCCAGGGCCTCTCAAACTTTAGCGGCTGGTCTTGAACTCCTGAACTCTGCAGTTTAGGGTGGAATGATGGAGGGGGGAGAAAGGGAAGGGGGAGGCAGATAGGGATTCCCAGCCTGACCCCTAAAAATGGAGGCCTGCCGTTGCCTCCTACCCTTGGCCTTTTCCTAGCTGCTTTGGACTCTGGTGCCTGGAAGCTTAATTTCTTCACAGCTTGGAATAGGGCCCAGGCAGCGAAGGCGGTGGGGGAGATTTTACAGAACAAAGAAAGTGAAGATACCCCTGTATACACAGCCCCTTCCTCCAAGGAACATGTACCCTAGAAAGGGGTCTCCCTCCTGCAACCCTGTTCACTTAGCCAATGTGCAGGAGGAGAGCGCAAACACACATTCTTACGCTCTTCTCCAGGAGTCTCTCTGTCTTTGTGGACATTCCTGAGATGGGTCCAAGCTTCCTGACCTCTGGGCCTCCTGGGTCCCACTTCTCTCTCCTGGGAGCGCCACTCTCCCCCTGCCTTTGGATGGCCACTGGTGTGGGAGGGCGCAGAGGGAGTCCCTCGAGGCTGGATCTTTTCAAGAGGGTTACAAGTGAGGCTGCTTGGCAGAAACCTGGGACCCATGTCGCCAGAAAGAGAGTGGGAAGTGGCCAGGCCGAGCCCCTCTGCTCCTCGGGGTTGCCAGGGAGGGGCGCCCGCTCCTACCTGTTGCTGCTGGAAGTGCAGCAGCTCTGCCGGGCTCATCTCGCCGTTGCTGTCTGGGCCCGCCGCCGAGTCCCTGCCTGGGCCGCTTCCGCCAGTGCCCGCCGCCCCGGCCCCACCGCCGCCGCCACCACCGCCATCGGTCTGCCCGGAGATGCTGCCCACGCCGTTCTGGCCAGAGGGAGCCGACCTGATTGTCTCCGAGGCGGATTCCACCATCATGTCGCTCTAACGGGACCTGGAGGGGGAGGAGAGACATGGGGGAGGGGCTGAGGCTCAAAACGGGACGCGGGCAACCGGGGGCAGCCACCCAAGCCCCTCTACCCCCAAACAACACACCTCCACCGCTTAACAGCCCCCTGCCCCCCAATCCTAGGGCATCTCTTCCTCCTTAACTTCCTCGAAGCGGCTCCTAGGACCCCTTTCCGGGTGCGGCCCCCTCCCGATGTCATCCTCTCCCTAGGCTGGGGGAAGGGGCAGCTCCAGACTGAAGCTGAGGCTGCCCCACTGCCCTCCTCCCCCACATTTTCCGGACTTCCAGGAGACTTTGGCCGGGAAGGGGAGGATGTGATGTCTTCACCCTTGCTCCTGGGGAGGGTGAGGTAGGGAATCCCACCCCCGCGCCTCGTGTTGGCCTCTCCCTCCAGGCTAGGACATTGGGGAAGCTAGCATGCCGCTAGGATATCATCCCGCTAGGATATCATCCCGCTAGGATATCATCCCGCCAGGCTAGCAAAGCACGGAGGAGCTATTCACTGGGACCAAACATATTGCTGAGCGCCCCCCAACCCGCCAAACTAGTAATGACCTCTGTGTGTGTTCCCCACAGACAGAGACTTCCCCAGGGCAGGGCCTCCTTACAGGGTCTCCTCCCCTGGGACCCAGAAAGGCTCTAATCCACACTTGTCCCACAAATGTGATTGTCCTTTGCCCAGCACCTACTGGGAGCCACTCAAATGGGCCTGGAGCTGGGTGGTGAAGGCAGCCAGTGGTTCCACTTCTCTGACCTGCCATTCTAAATCCCTGGCCAAAAGCAGACACTCCATAACATTTACTATTTCTATTAGCACCATGATTCCTTCTCACAAAGATGGTGAGAGATAGTTATTATCATCCATATTTTACAGATAGAAAAACTGAGGGTCCAGACAGTTCAGGGCAAAGGGTCAAGGCCTGAATCTTATGCCCTCCCCTCCCTCCCCAGCTGCTTCTCCAGGTGTGGAAGCATTCCAGAAAGAGAGGGTATGTTTGCAACGGTCAAAGGTAGCCAGGAGAAGGCCTGAGATTCCTTCTATCACTCAAGGAGGGTCCAACATCTGCTGGGGGAAGAGGGGGGATGGGCGCGCGCACATGCATGCACAAACACACATACTGTGATGCAAATGGGGGCCTTTAGTATACCCCGCTGCTCTCCAAGTCTGGAGTGTCCCCATTTCCCAGCTATCCCCGAAGCCACAGCCCCTTGACAGGAACATGCATCGCAGTCAAAAGGGACCTGGCTGATACCCACCACTGATCGTTTTTTTTTTCTTAATTTTTTATTTCTTTTCAGCGTAACAGTATTCATTGTTTTTGCACTGCACCCACCACTGATCTTTGACAGAGTCTTAAACTCCCTAAACCTCAGGGCATCTGGCTGGCTCAGTCAGAAGAGCATGTGACTTTTGATCTCTGGGTCATGAGTATGAGCCCCATGTTGGGTGCACAGATTACTTAAATAAATTAACTTAAAAAAAAAAAAAAAAAACCTCCCCAAACTTTGGTTTCCTTGTCAGTAGTAGAGCAGTTAATCTTAGCCTCTTGGAGTCCTGCGAGGAGTAAGTAAAACAGGGCGTGTAAAACCACCTTGCAGCAGGTAAGCTCCAATCCATGCCTTCTCCACCTGCCTTATTTGTAAGGGTGAGGACTCTAAGGCTTTGGGAGGCCCAAGACTTGGCCCAAATCACGCAGAGATCAAGGGACCTAGGAAGGTAGCCAGCGTTCGTTCTTTTTTCCCTTTCTGATCCCCTTTTGGCCTAGGCAGACCCAGGATCGCAGGGTCTCCCAATAGGCAGTGGATGAGCAGACCAGAGAGGCTGAATCATTTCCCTAGTTCCTTCCCCAAGGTGGCCGCTCCCAAGAGCATCTCCCTCCTGCCAGGGAAATTCTCTCCCTTCACTCCGGAAGAACTCTTTCCCCCTGCCTTGGCTGGGCCAAAACTTGCTGATTCTGTTGGGAGGAGTGTGAGGGTCTGGGGGCGCATGACGGGGACAGAGAGGTGTTAAGGGTCCATGGGGAGCCCAACAGTCACATGTGCCACATCGCTGCTCCTGTGCCCCTCTCCGTCTGTGACTCTAGGTATCTTTGTCGTAATGGATTGATCTGTGTGGCCTCCTGGGTGACCGTATGCTGCTAGGGTATCCCATGTTTGTGCGTGTCTGTGTGTTTCCAAGGGCTTATCCCTCCACCGCCCACCTCCCAGCTGCTGCTCCCACTCCTGAGTTCCAAGAGGAGGTGGGCCAGGGCGAGGGTGAGGTTGGGGGTGATGGTTCGGAAGAGATTGAGCACTTGGGCCCAGGCCTTAATAGCCATGTCAGCCTGAGGGCCAGTGGCTGCCAAATGATGAATGGGGTGGGCGCCATCCTCCACCCGTCAGAGCACAGGGCCCCAGCCCCCTCCTCCAAGCCACCCACCCTGATCCCTGGCAGCAGCCTACAGAGCACCTTCCCCCACTCAGGCCTGGGGCTCAGCTACACATAAGGGGGATGGGGAGACAGCAGGGGCCCACTCTGCTCCCTCTCCCCCAACCCTGGCCCTGCTGGGGGTGGAGAGCAGCTGCCTGCCTTGATTCCAAGTCTAGCTTTTCTGAGATCTGAGAACTCCTGGGCCCCAGGGGACAAAGACCAGAGCCTCAGGGGTGCCTGTGTGTGCACAGGAGAAAGGAAAGAGAATCCAGCAGTTCCTTCCCTGGGGTAAGGGAGAGTGCCTCCCCTTCCAACACTCACACACACACCATAAAGTTGTAGATCAGACAGCAAGTTTGGAAAAAGGGAGAAGAAAGGAATGAGGCTGCAAACAGAGGTGTCCCTTTCTTTTCTGTCTTTTTATGGGGGGGTACAGAGCGACACCCAGTGTACAACATAATTGCTGCAATGTGGCGTGTAATAATAGCTATTCAAGGGCCGATCATTCATATTAAACAGGGTGAAGCAAGCCTCTCATTTGCATGCTTGAGATTATATGCATTTGAAAAGTCATTTCCGCAGGGTGTATGAATGGCATTAATTCCCATGTGGCACGCTCTGCCCTCTCCTGGGGCTTTCACCTCCTTCGTTGCTCCCACCCGCCCACCAACACGCACCCAAACCTGCATATCTTCCCAGGCATCTCCACACCCTCACCTTCCCTGCCCTGGGACATCTGCCCTCTGAGGATGAGCACACCAGTAGCCTCACGCCTCCTGCCCATCTCTCCACTGGGTGTTGCGATAGCAATGAGGTGTCCTCTACCTTGTGGGTGTGCAGACTCTGGGGGCTGGGGCAGGCAGGCCCGGGGGGTGGGGTAGGGGGGGGGAAGTTGGTGGTGCTGGAGGCAGGCCTTGATAGCAGTGCCCTGAGAACCTGGACCCTGGCTAGAAGACAGGGGCCTGGGCTCAGCCACGACCAGCTGTGAATCCTCTATCTTCCTCCTTTGGGCCTCAGTTTCCCCATCTCTACATGAAGGGGTGGTCCTGGAAGTCTTTTTGGTCTTGGAAATTTCCAGGAGTAAAACTCCCTAGTCCAGCATGTGCACATGAAGCCACAGTGTTCTAATGGCTGGTTGGAGCCCCTGATGGCCCATCAGAGTCACGGCTGTGGTCCCTTGTCCAAGGGATCCACCTTATGTGGACCTTAGCTGCTTCCTCTGGGACCAGGGTGGAGGGGCACCCTCCAAGAGCTTTCTCCTCCCTTCACTCCTGCCCCTCCCCCTCTCACCACACACTCCTCCCCCAGTCACCCATTTCCCCAGAAAAGAGGAGCTGACACCTGGAGAAGAAGAGAGCTCCAGGAAAGAGACCATCGGGTTTCAAGGGCCAGCTGTGTGACTTTGGGCAAGTCACTACCCCTTGCCCAAGTCACCTGGCTGGCCTTTCTTCCTTTATACAGCATGTCAGGAGGGGGGAATTAGGTCTTTCTAGGATTCGCTAAAATTGAGGCCCTCATCCCGCACCCACCCCAGCCTTTCCTGACCCCTCTTCTACCACCTCTTGGGGACAAGTGAAAGTGTCTGAGGCCGAATTGTTTTAGGTGGTCAAGGATTTCTCTCGGGCTCTAGTCCCATCTTTAGGCAGGTCCCCAGTCTCCCATCTCTCAGAGAACCCCTTGGGGACTCAGGGCACCTCAGAGCCTTGAGCCAGGCCCCAAAGTTCCCGCAGACGCCTTAGAAAGAAAGGAAGGAAGCTGGGTCAAAGCCGCAGCCTCCTCTTCCGCTCTGGGGGAGGCTGTGGGGCCACCGGGGGCTCCCACTTCCCCTGAGGCTCCTGGCCCTTCGAAGAACCCTGGTGGGCATGCCACAGGGGACGCCTCCTAGTAACTTTCCTGGTCGGTCTGGTCCCCTCCCAGGACAGAAGTGACGAGTTCTACCCATCTTGAGGCTAAAAGGAGAACCCAAGGACTAGGGTGTTTTGGGTGAGAGGAAGGGCGGGGAGCCCCACACGCCGAGAAACCTTTGTGCCTTTTCCGCGGGCACATATGGTCTAGGGAGTATTAATTACCGTAGCTTTTTAATTAACAATCGCTTAATCTGAGCCGTAACATTTGCCACGACACCCTGCGCCTCGCCGCGAACCCCCGCCGCCCGCCCTGCCAACTCATCAATTAATTTTTATTGACGTTTTCTTCCCCAAACAGGCACAATACCAGGGTTTTCCAATTAACACCTCCACGATCTCTAATTAGCGCAATTAACAGACTGATGGATGCCCGGAGTTTACCCGCGGGGGCGGGGGGGGGGGGCGGGGGCGGGGCAGCCCCTAGCGCACACGTGCACGCAGCGCAGCTGGACAGCTGCTGCACCCCAGCTCTAACCAGAGCAAGGCCCGTGGGGGCGTGACCACAGGTAACCCACCCGCACCCGCAGCAAGGGTGGTGGTTCAAGTTGAAACAAGTAGTCACAGTTTCCAGCCCTCCGCAAACGCACAATCCCGGTCTGGGAAAGAGCCGAGAACCTGAGCCTTAAAGTTGGGAAACGTGGCATCTAACCCCCGGTCTGTCACCAACTTGCCGGGGCACTTGGACTCAAGTTCATTACCCCCTTTTCTCCTCCGCATGATGGGGGAAACTAGATTATATATTTATAATATATATATATAATAATACACATATATTATAATATACATATATTATAATATATAGTATAATAGTATAGCCCTGTCGACTTCCAAGAAAGCTCAGGAAGCCAACTGCAAAAAAAGACAGATGAAGCTTTTGTCAAAGGGAGAACAAAATGGGCCGAAACCTTAAGCCAGAGGATCTCAAACTTGAATGCATCAGAATGCCCTTGGAGGGCTTGTCAGAACACAGACTGCTGGGCCTGAGGCCTGGAGTTTCTGATTCAGTAGGTCTGAGAATCTTCTTTTCTAAAAAGTTCCCAAGTGATGTTAGTGCTGCTCATCAAGACCACAGGTCTCCTCAGTGATGACCACTGACTTTAGTTTATGAGCTGCCTCATGGCCAAAATGAGATGATCCATGTCCAAGGCCATTTATTCATTCAACATGGATTTAGTGCCTGATTAAGACAGACAACAGGGAGGTGGGGGGTGGCGCCTAGCTAGCCTGGTTGGTAAAGCATGCAACTCTTGATCTCAGGGTGGTGAATTCAAGTCTCACAGTGGGCACGGAGCTTACTTTAAAAAAAAGCGGGGAAGGGGAGCCTGGGTGGCTCAGTGCGTTAAGCCTCTGCCTTTGGCCTAGGTCATGATCTCGGGGTCCTGGGATCGAGCCCCCACATCAGGCTCTCTGCTCAGCAGGGAGCCTGCTTCCCCCTCTGTCTCTCTGCCTGCCTCTCTGTCTGCTTGTGATCTGTCAAATAAATAAATAAAATCTTAAAAACAAAAAACAAAAAACAAAAAAATGCAAAGACAAACCCTGAGGATCTATCTTGCAGGACTGCAAGACACCGGAATTTGGTCCCTACCCTCTCCTGGTTTCCAAATCTTGAACAAACCAGTGCAGCAGTGCCCTAGATACTTTGAGGGTAATTTATAATAATGGGGAGGTCCTGTTCACCCCAACCCCTTTTCACTGGGTAAATCTGGCATTGTCTTTTTGAAAATTTAGCCACTAGTAGAGTTTTGGCCGTGAACGAAGTCATGCTTCTTTCTCCTCCAGTGGACAGCCAAGAGTGTATAGCACCAGCAGTGACTCTCATCCATTCACTGGTCCCCCGGAAACTTAAGCATGTACAGTGTGCCAGGCTGTGTGTGTGGGCAGACCCAAGCAGAACAGGGCCCAGGCTCTAAGTGCTGGAGCTCATGGTTTCCGTGAGGGGAGGCAGATGATAAATAAGGACACAAATAAGTAGATAAGCTCACATAAAGAAAGTAGGTTCCATCAAATGTGAGTACAGGGAATAAGCAGGGGACTCTAACTTAATGGGGGGTGGGGGTGGGAGTGCAGGGAAGGCCTTCTCTTCGAGGAAATGGCATTTATGTTCAGAGATGAAAGGTGATTAGATGCTGGCCAGGTAAAATGTACACTGAATTCAGGGCAAACAGCACAGGCAAAGGCCCATATTTTATGAGAGGTTGCTGCTTTCAGACTTTTCCAGAGCTAAAAGTCTTTGAAATGGACACATTGCTAGATTCCATAAAAAGATGTGGGTGCCAGAGAGAACAGAGCACGAAGACGCATTATATTTCCTATTTACTTTCCCTATCTTTCTAGCTGTCCTGCTATCAGATCTTACCTGTGTCAGGGACATAAAGCAGAGGGCTTTCCAGAGCAATAAGCACCGACATCACAAGTAACAGAAGAATGCTTCCCAATCTGTCCTCCAAAGGTGTGGGGATCCCCCCTCCCTCGTTCAGCTCAGGCCCCAAAGGAACACTGACTCAGGCTACCGGAAGAGGCGAGGGTTTGGGTAGCAGCTACTTTTGGCCTTGGCCCTCCTTAGCCAGCCACACTCATTTGCCATCTTACCTGGGGACCAATTTCTGGTCTCTTCTCTCTGTATGGAGAGCACTGAGCAGTGAGGTCACCAGACTGAGCCTTGGTGACCTTATTTGTCTTATGGGACTAATACCAATAAACCTTCCTTTCAGGGTTGCCGTGATTGCAAACAGAATACGCTGCATGAAAAAGCCATTCAGAGAAGGGCGGTTACTATGATTACGGGGGCCCAGAAAGTCCTGCTACACCTCAACTCTGAGTGGGCTAGGGTTTGTGATCCTATTATCCTCTCATCACAGCCCTTGGTTCAGCATTTGCAGAAAGTGAGGCAGGACCCACGGGTTAGGATGTCTCTAGCTCCAAAGTGAGTCCCTAAACCAGAGCAGGGTGAGTCACATCGTATCTGGCTTTCTGATTACGCCTACAGTGTCTTGTCCCAGTAGATGGGGCTCTCTTGAGTTCCAGAAAAAGCTTAATCCCTCTCTAAGCCCATGTTGTCCCTGTACTTTGGGACTCTCCTTTGTGTGGGTCAGAGGCAGGCACCCTAGGCTTCCCTCTGTACTCCCAAGATTCTCCCGAAATGACACATTAGCAGGCACACGCCCCGATGTTAGGGACCATTCAAGACCTTTCCACACAAAATTTCAGGGCCTGAGGAACTTAGGGCAAGTGGCAGGGTGAGGACATGCCTCTCTAAAAGGTGGCAACAAGGATGCCTGGGTGACTCAGTCAGTTAAGCATCTGCCTTAGGCTCAGGTCATGATCTCAGGGTATGGGGTTGGAGCTACGTGGGGCTCCTTGCTCAGCAGGCTGCCTGCTTCTCCCTCTGCCCCTCTGCCCCCAGAACACATGTGCTCTCTGGTCTCTCAAATAAATAAATAACGTCATTTAAAAATAAATAAATAAATAAATAAACAAAAGGTGACAATAAGTCCCTGATTTGGAAGGTGAACCACCATCCTGTGCTGCTTCAAGTTCTCTCCCAAGTTTCAAGTAACTCCATTTTTTAATCTTAAAAGTAACACACCTTGGTAGAAAATTTTGAAGAGAAAAAAAAAGTATAAAGAAAAAAAGTAATACCCATAATTGTGCCACCCAGAAAGCTAGCCTTTGGGATCCACCCCCTTCCAGTCAGTTCATTTTCACTCTCTTCGGCATATAAACATTTAAAAAGTGAAATTGGGGTCATAATCTGTACATGGTTTGAACTTTCCTATTTTTCCACTCACCACTTACTATCATAACCATTTCCACATGACATCAAATATTTTAAGCAACAGTTTTTAGTGGTCACATAGTTGCTCGAATGGGCTGCACGTTCCAGAATTTATTTAACCAATCCCCTACAGTTGGGACATCCAGACTATACTTTTTTTTTTTTTAACTACGATGCTGCAATAAACACCCTTATAGGAAAGCAATACTCGACCTTTCTACCTTTCTATTTGCTTAAGATACATGTTTAGGTAGAACCGTGTTTTTTTGTTTTTTGTTTTTTTAGAACTGTGTAATTTTAAGGCTGTTAATACATTTATTCCCTAATTGATGTCCATAAAATTTCCACCAATTTTATCCTCCATTCGGCAATGTACCCACATGAGCCCCTCACCTTTTTAGCATTTTCCCTCCATTCTCCTCAGGTCTGTTTCCAGAAGATTCTCAGATCCTGCATAAGGCTTTCAAAAAGCAACGCTATAGACCCTGTCAAACCTGGGTGAGTTTAGAGGGTACACAGCAGGCTCGTGGGCCTCTGCCTGCAACTAATACTGAACACAGATAGGGCTGTGGGCATAAAGAGGGAACAAAACACAGCCCCTGCTGTTGGGAGGCTTACAGGTTGGTGGAAGAGAAAGACAGACACCCAGGCAAACACAGTGTTAAGAAAAATACCCAATACATAGGCTGCACCCTGTGTAAAATAAATTGGACTCTGGGCAGTAGGACCCAGGCATGGATAATTTAAAAATCTTGTCCAAGTATCCTAAACGTCACTTGCAGCCGGCGCCTGGGTGCCTCAGCAGGTTAAGCGTCTGCCTTCAGCTTGGGTCATGATCTCAGAGTCCTGGGATTGAGCCCTGCATGGGGGGCTCCCTGTTCAGCGGGCAGTCATCTTCTCCCTCTGCTTCTGCTCTTCCTCCCACTAGTGCTCCTTCCCTCTCTCTCTCTCAAGTAAATAAAAAAATAAAATCTTACACTTCAATTGCAGCCAGGGTTGAGAGCCTCTACTCTTTATGGTGCACAACTTTACAAATGTTATGTTACATTGACACTGGGGGGCTGGCTGTGGGTGCCTAGAGGGAATGTGGACACTCTGGGAAGGCTCTTCTGGTGGGAGGTGACTTCTAAGCTGAGTCACAAGGTAGAGAAAACTGGGCACACAGTTTGTGACTATATTTTATTTTAATAACAACCATTCTACTCACAGAGTCCCTGAAGCCCTTTCCCATACCCTGTCCCCTCCACTCTTCTACACACAAACTGGTGTTCATTTGACAGATAAAGAGGGAAGGACACTTTGAGGATGCTTACTGACTTGACAAGGTCACCTGGCTGCTAGGAGGCTGAGCCCAACAGAAATCCTACAGCTCTCCTCACTCCCAAATCAGTGCTCTTCTCCTGAATTCCACCTCAGAGGTCATTAAGGCTCGGAGGGCAGTCATTCTGGAATCTCCCTGGAATCTGAACCTTTCCTCACCACTGCCCCCCACCGCCAGTGTCCTTTCCACCCACTCAGGCCCTGAAATGCTCCCACCAGGCCCTAGCAAGGTGGCCTCCCTCAACACTCCTTCCTAGAACCACATCAAGAGGAAGAATTAACAATTAAAAAAAAAAAAGAAAGAAAGAAAGAAAAAGGAAAGAGAACCAAAGATCCCACTCCATCTCATTAAGAAAGTAAACATAAGAGCCATCTAAGTGTCTAATTAAGCTTCTAATTAGTCCCTGCTTGTTACTAATGCAAATTAGATTACTCCGCTTAACTACAGCATGTCCACAACACCCTTGTTAATTGCGGCCTTTTGAAATTAAATTACTCCCTAATTAGCATATCAAAGCCATTGATTCGGAGCTGGGAAAGATGAGGGCAAGAGAAGCCGAATGCCAAGTTTGGTTAATCAGAGACGGCTAATTAAATAGTGACGTGTTATGTGGGGGGGCCCCCGCTGGTTAAGGGGTAGGGGCGACTCATCCAGGGCTTGAGTGGCCATCTGGAGCCTGGTTCTGGTAGTGCCCTTGGCACCAGGGGGCTCCCATGAGCAAAGGAGGGGCTTCAGCCAGCCTGGGACACACCATGGGGTCTGGCCCTTCCTGGGGTCCCTGACTGCTTCCTGCTCCACCTGCCCCTGACCAGCCCTGGGCCCTCTCTCTGTCTCCCTGATGATGTTTACATGTGGCATTTACAGGGATCTTGGGGACCAACTCAAGGGGCATCCAGAACACACCCACATCTGAATATATAAGCCTCAGCATCCTTCCCCCTCTTGCCCTGTTCCAAAATGAGTTTCAGAAAGGTGACTTCTGCCCAGTTCCTCTCTTGTTGCCACGTGAGGTTTTATTCTTGGGAGAAAGTCTTTCCCCTCCCCCACAAAAAGTAAGTAAGTTTGGGAGACAGGTAAGAGGCTGATGACGACTTTCACAGAGAGGCTCACCGGGGCAGGGATGGGCTGCTTTCAGCTTAGGACAGGCTCCTGGAGACACAAAACCCTATAATCCCCTCCGTGGTCAGAAACGGGACAATTATCCCCCCCCCCCACCAGTTTTGAACAGTGTGTGGGAATTCACCTGGGGTCGCGGTGTCCTTAAAGGTCTTCTTTGAGCTCTAGTAAAGGCCTTGAAGAGTCTCTCAGGCCACCCCCCTTCCCCCAGTTCCTCCTTGGAGAGTACAGAGGACAGGTGAAATCTCCAAGACAGAATTACTACCCAAAATGCCCTCGGGGGCTAGGCCTGTCACCTAGGAGGCCAGGTGAGGAGCGCAGGACACTCAATCTGAGTGTGTCCTTACCACATGCAGAAATGCAGGCTGAGAGTGATGGGGTCTGGGTGTTTCAAAAGAAGCCAAAGTGGGGATATCTGTGTGAAACGTACCCTTGTAATAAGCTTTGTGTGCGTCAACAAAACTCCTAAGGGGTGAAGTTGGTCAATTTGTGACCTCAGCCCTTATGGCCAGCATTCCAGAGAAGCACGTTTCAGTTAGCTGTGTGACCCAGGGCAAGTTACATGACCTCTCCAGGCCTGGGTCCCTCACCATTAATGAGAGTAATACAGATCATCACCTGGACAATCTCCCAGGGCTGTCCTGAGGAGCAGGACAAGGGAAGGTATGTGGAACAGCAAGGCACAGCTCCCAAGTCAGGGTCTGGTAACCACTTAGTTGTACCCTGTACCGGCCACATCCCCCTCCCAGATTGGGATGTCTTCTAGAACCTTCCTCCTTCATCTCTCATTTACCTTCTTGTTCCTGCAGATGCCCAACTTTGCTCTTGGGTGGCTAGGAGGTACCACACATCTGTGCCCGCTGCCCCTTCACTGAGCAGATCAGCCCTGGCAGGGGCAACAGGTCCTAATCACCTCCTCTAAAATAGATGAAACTTTCACAAGGACAAAATCCTGCTGGCTGACAGGCCCCTAGCCTGGCCCTCCAGTATCGCCTCCTCCAACTAGGGTGTGTGTGTCTAGTGGGGGAGGCTCCTTGCCGTCTGTCCCTAGCTCTCCCTCCCCCAGTCCTCCTCTCCAAGTTTCTCACAAGCAGCTCCTGGAGTACACAGGGTCAGGGTCAGGGCCAAATTCCCCAAGGCTGAGGTTCTGTTGATTTACAGAGGGACGGAAGAGGGCCCAGGGGAGAGGAACCCCCACATGGCCCCTTCCTCAGCTCAGGAAGGGTGAATCCCAGGCAGTGCCCCATCCATGGGTACCCATCCAAGCCAAACTGGGCAAAAGGATTCACAGCGGTGGCTTTATTTTAGAAAATAAGTGGAATTATGAGCAAGGCAGAAACAGAGAAATGGGGAGGGGGTGAGGCTGTCCTGATGAGAGGGGGAGGGCAGACCAGCGGCACACCAGCGGCACACCAGGGCCAAGCCACCGCCCGCCTCGCTGAGCTCTCTCTCCCAACGAGATTCAATTAATTGATAACAAGAGGCATCAAATTAATTTCTGGAGGATGTGAGATTCTGATGAAGGGAAATCTCGTCGATGGAGATCGGGCAGGAGGGGGCGGGCAGCACCCCCTTTTAATCAGGCTCCGCTGCCTAATTGGGAAGGGAGGAACCTTGCCTGGGCCGCGCGGGCCGCCTGCCCCGCGCTCCACAGCGCCCCTTTCGGGAAGGAGCCGCGGAGGCAGGAGGCTCCAGCCGCGGTGAACAAAGGGAGAGTGCGCGGAGACCTTCCGGTTCTCCTCTCGCCTGATGCCCAACCCGGAGCTTCGGCCCGGAGAAGCCCGGGAGAAGAGACTGCCGGAGTTCCCAGTTGTGCAGTTAGGAAAACCTTGGCCCAGAAAGAAGTGGGCCATGCCTAAGGTCTTACACGGGATTAGGAAGTTGGTAGCAGCGGGCGTACGGGTGACCCTGGTCAGTGAATCCAGACCTTGTTTACCACCCAGACCTGCGATGTCCGCCCCAAGTGAGAGGAGTGTAGCCCTCGGGGAGGAGGCGGCCCTCCCGCTGGCTAAAGGACCAGCAGCCCCCTCTTTCAACATTTTCTAGACCCCAGGGCACTGGGCAGAGTGGGTCCCGAGTCCCAGGCTGTGTCTTGGGCGCTCTGGCCCTGATGCAGCATCCTGGAGCTCAGAGATTAAGGAGCTTCCTGCAACTTGCACGGATGCGCTCGAAGCAGCTCCGGGCAATGCTGGCGAGGCAAGCAACCCACCGCAAGTGCGCTGAGCTCGGAGGGAAGGCCAGTAGCCCTGGCTCTCCAGGGGGGAGATTCTGGGGGCTTCCCCTAAGTCGACCAACTCTGCATTCTTAAGATCCGACCTTCGCAAGCACTTCCTGCTCGGATCCAGTGATATGGAAAGCCTTGAGAAGATAGGGAGCTTCTCCACGCTGAGAGCTTTGATCCCCAGACGCTTACAGCTGCAGCCGCTCCCTGGGTCTCCCGCAAATCCCGCCGTTCAATCTCTACCCAAAATTCTCCCCAGCCGGCATGTCCTTCCTCGCAGGGTGCAGATGCACATCTGGCCCCGGGAACCCCTGAAGGAAAGCAGGAAGTACACCGCTACCCTTTTTTGGGACCAATTTCTTTCAGCCTGGTTCTCCCGGAAGTGTGGGCTCCAGAGCTGCGCAACTCAATTCGAGGGAGCTCATCGGGTTGAGGAACTCAGAACGGGAGCCCACTCGCCCACCGCCCCCCAGTTTCCCTTCACACAGCACAGACCTCCTGAGGGCCCTCCCAGGCCAGCAGAGGCATCCTGTTGCCACGGCCCCCCAGCGTCACACCAGAGCCCTGCTTCCAGGGCTATCTGAAAGATCAGCCCTGTGGTGTTTGCTCCATTTCTGATTGTCCAAGTTGCAATCGAGTCACCTCTTATTAAACCTCTTCCCTCAACCCTCATGTTTGCCACAGCACACACTAAGTGCTCCACAATGTTTTTGGCTTGGACAGCAGTCCTCCTGGTCTCCATTCCGAGTCACCCTGCCCTTAAGTTGCTGTCCTTTGTCCCTCCTCTGCTGCTGGTGAGAATTCTAGGTAACTTCCACCTGCTGACCCTGACTACCTTGAACAATTGCCAAAGGGTCACTACTCCACACATTCCACCCTTATGTGTGAGGAAAACCCACCATCTTGTCCCTACCCACCCTGCCCCCATTTTGCAAGGTAGCCCAGGTCAGGTTTCATCGGAATCAGCTGGGAGTGGGAGAAAACCCCAGCTACCTCTATCCAGCGCTACCAATGAGCCCAGTGCACCTCAGGCCCCAGCTCTGGAGGCTCCAAGTGGGTAGAGGACTGGGACCTATGAGGTCAGCAGAGCTACCAGGATTCTGGGCACAGGCTGCATGGCTCTGGCCAGGATGGGGAGAGGGTGCGGGGCTGCACTGGAGTGAGGGACAGCCTGGCAAAGACCTAAAAGGAGGAGGCCTGGGATGGGGATCAAGGAAAGGAAGAACAGCCGCTATGCCCAGGCCTGGATGGCCCCCTTGAGGCACAGGACATTTTGATGTGTGCACTTTCCCTGCTGGGAGCTCTCCATTTCTAGCTCAGGCAGGCGTGCCCTGAGTCTAGGCTCCGTGAGGGGCCCACTGGGTGCCATCTCACCAGACCACTGCAGGCGCAGCCATAGGGCTTGGAAGTAAAGGGTTCCTGCTGTGATTCCACGATCACCCATGGCGGGACTGGGTGAAGGGATCCATTCCCATGGAAAATCCAGGAAGGCAATGCTGAAAAAGCCAGGAACTTTAGGCTGAAGTCGAGTATTTTTTTGCTTCTTTGAGATGATCCATCCACAGGTAGGTCCCGAAGTGATCTAAGACTGGCGGCTGAACTTCTCTCTTCCATAAGACTGTGTAGGTTAGGGTTCCAAACCCCAGAAGTCTTCCTTTCTGGAGGTGGTGCCAGCCATTTTCCTTCTCTACACTCGGGGGAATTATCCCTTGCATTTTCTTTTGTCTCCATGAGCATCTTAAAAGGGTGGTGTGTGTGTGTGTGTGTGTGTGTGTGTGTGTGTGTGTGTGTGTGTTGGGGGGGTAACATATGACTGCATCATTCCAGGGTCATGTGGAGGTGGGAAATGCCAGGTTCTGAACCTAGACCCTCCCTTAAAGGGAAGGCAGGAGGAAAAAACACAGCCTTCTCACCGGGAGTGCCGAGGGGGCAGCCCAGGCCTGAGTCTGTACTGTAAAGGAGCGAGGGCAGGAGCTGAGAAGACCTTCTGTCCCCTCCTTTCTCCCTTCCCCACAGCAGAGGCTCAAGCCCAGCTGGTTGTACTGGGAGTTAGGAGCCCCACATTTTAGCCGCAGCTCTCCCACTGACCGGCTGTGTAACCTCAGACAAGTTGCTTCTTCTCTCTGGGCTTCATTTCCCCCAGCTCGTGAAATGGAAGTTCAAACACAAGCATTTCCAACATTCAGTCCAGCGTGCGTCCTGGCAATGCTCAGAGTCTCATAATAAAAACCACTCCTCAGTCAGCGCTAGGTACCTTACATTCAACTCCCAAATGGACTCTCTAAGGTGGTTATTATTGACCCATTTTACACAGAGGAAAACTGAGGTTCCAAGAGCTTAATTAAGTTCCCCCGGAGTCCCATCATGGCTGGCGGGGTCCAAAGCCTTTTCCACCCTAACCCATGTTCTGCCTTGGGCTGGCCCGAGTTCCTTGCCCCGGGCTCCGGAGTTCTGGAACCAAGTCCAAGGAAACCACTTTGGCCGGTGGAATCCTGTCAAAAGTAGCACCTGCTGGGCCTTGGTTCTGGGGAAGCTGGGAGAGTTGAAAGACCATGAAGAGATGCTGTGTGGAACTTCGTGGGTAGAAGAAATTCTTATTTTGCGTGCTTTGTGCTATCAGGAAAGTAAAGTCATTGCGCTGGGGATAGACGTGGGGGGTTTGCATTTCAGCTGGAAAGACAGGCAAACTACCAAGGCAGGGGCACAGAGAAGGGTTAGGACGTCGGGAGAGAGGGTACGGCCAGGCCAGGTATGGCAGAGCACCAGGGCCTTCTAGAGATGACCTGTCCTTTCCGCCACAGCTCACACTTCTCCCTCTGAAACAGACACCCTGCTCCCACTCTCTTCTCCCTGATGTGACATCTTGTCTGTCTCTCCTACCTGGGCAACAGGAGGATCAGAGCCTCTTGCTTGGGCTCTCTAGTGCCCAGCAGGGGACCTGCCCACACAGAGCAGGGGCTCAGCAAACACTTGGGGGAATTACTGGATCAAAGGAAGCCCCCCCCCCAAGTCCCACTGCCTTCTCCCACCCCCACCCCAAGGAAGAAGTGTGTTTGGAGTAGGGGCCCAGCAGGATATGCACATTCCTGGCAAGAAGGGACCTACCTGCTGGCAGCCAGAAAGGAAGTTTCTGGCCAAAGGCAGGGGAAAGGGGTGGGGGGTATCAGTGTCTAGGTTGGAGAAGGGCCCAACCTGCCCTACCCCTGGCATTCCCCAGCGTTGGTGTCAGGCCTTTCTCTCCCCAGGGCTCAGGGGTTCCCCAACTCCATAACTCCTGGGAAACCTGCCCAGGACTGGGAGAAGGATAGAAAACCCCACCCAGACACCCAATGGCTTAGTGCCAAGAGGGACGGTTCCCATGGTCTCCCCTAACTCAGGGCTAAGGTTGGGGACCAGGGTAAGGTAGTAGGCTGAGGGTCTGGGAGCAGAGTCCCATCCTACTGGGGTCCTGGGTATGTTTGGGGGACTGTGCCCCCACAGCACCCTCTCCTCCCCATGCTACCTTGCCTGGCTGACAAAAGTGGGAGCAACACCAGGTAGGGAGTGCTCCCCGACCCCCTTCCCGAGGCACATCCCCGCTTTAGAGAGGCTCAGATCTAAAGCAGCCAGAGCAAGCCAGCCATCCAGGTGCCTACAGCAGTCCCGGGCCCTTCCTCCAGCCTGCCAGGTGACAAAGAACCCCAGAACCCAGGCAAGACAAAGTTTCTCAAGTTTAAAACAAAACAAGCCTGCAGACCTCCCATTCCCTGAAGCAATTTTCTGCCTGTTTGTGTGGGGACTGTCTGAGGCAAGGGCTGTCTGAAGCAAGTGTGTCTCTCATTTGGGCAGCTGAGATGTGGCCATCCCTGCCTTTCCCGCCCCTGTGACCACCCGCTGGCTCACCAGGAGTCAGGGGCTTAAAATGCCTGCCGCTAGAATCGTTTAGTCCTGGTTTTCTGCTGAAAGTGAGTTTCTGGGTTCATGGGTTCAAATTCTCAGTGTCGAGTCTGGGTTACCCACTGCGCTTTCAGGTGGGACTGGTCAGACCCTCCCACTGCTACAGGCCTTTTAGCGGTCCTGTTGCACCTTCTTTCTGCGTGGGAGATGGGGGCACCCTGGCCAGTCTCTGGCTCCAACCCCTGCTGTCCTTCAAGCTTTACTCCCAGGGCCCTCAATCCCAGACCCAACACAGTTCGCCCTGGGACAATCCAGGCAGTGCTTGAAAAGGGGGATAAAGATGCTGTAAAAACCCGCATTGGCCAAAATGCTCCTGGGCTTTCTCAGGAACCGCAAGGATGACAGCTTCAGACTCGGGTTTGCTCTTTCATTCCCCCCATCTGAACCCCTGCTCCAGACTCCGCGGCCAATCTGCAGGGAGATCCGGTGTTGGGGTGCTAGAAACAAGGTGATCTCCAGACGCCTTAAACCCCAGGCGCGGAGGGAGCGAGGAAATCTGCCAGGCGGGGTTGACAAGAGAAGCTGGACTGCCAAGGTTTGAGCCGGGCGCTCTATAGGCTCAGGGTCTCCTTGTTCCCATATCATCTTCCCTACAACCTAGAGGGTCCGGGAGGGACGCGGCCGTGTTCACGAGGTCGCCCCAGTTGTAGGAAGGCATCCGCAGCCGTTAGGGCCTCTGTCTCAGAATCCGCGTCCCGCGAAATCACACGGTCCTTTGCCGGGGAGGCCGGGACTCCGGGTCGCTCAAGACGCCCCACATTCTAGAGCCACAGGCTTTGCCCGGGCTCAGCCCCAAGTTAGTCTGGCGTTGACGCGGAGCGCGGGGTCGGAGCGCCGCCGGGGTGACTCCGTGGGGGGCCGTCGGGAGGAGACACTGGGGTCGGCAGTCTGAGGGGCGTCCTGCTTGGTTACTCGGGAACCCTCTTCCCTGGGGGCCTCGGAACCCTGCTGCTGCCCACCCTTTCCCCCCCAACATGGTGAGGCGGTTGGGGGTGGGGGTGGCTCTCCCCAAATGCGGTGAATAAAGGTATCCGCCGGGTCCGTCCCCCGCCCTCCAGCACAGGCGCCGTTTCCAGACGCTCTTAAGTCCCCAAGAAGTTTTCCGCTCTATCTGCGAGCTGGCCGAGCCATGGGGGGACCGGGTTGACTGGCCCCGGAACCTCCAAGGCGCGAGCCCAGCAAAACAAGTCCCCTTCTCACCAGAGGCGACGCGGCGGGTGAGACCGCTGTTCCCCCCCCACCCCCAATCTGCCTCCGGCGCTTCTTGGGGAATCCTGGACAGACTGGGGTTGGGTTGGGGGAGCTCGCGCCACCACTTCCCTCCCCAGCTCAGGAAAGTCCGGGCCGGGAAGTACTCTTTGTTTGACTCGGGCGGGGGCCGGGTTGGGGGGGTCGCGCCCCCTTACACCCCACTCCCTGCCGCCAGGCCGGGAGGGGGCGGGGCCCAGATTCTGGGGGAAGGGCGGACCTCAGTGGCCTTTCCAACCCCCCCTCCCCGCCGACCTCCGGCTGCCCCCACCTCCCGCCGCCCCGCCGTAGCCCCCACCTGTTCCCAAGGCGGCTGTGGGCCGCTGGGGCCCAGGCCGGGGGCGGGGTGTGGTGGCGGCGCGGGGTCAGGGCGCCGCTGCCGGCCCCGGCTGGAACAAAGTGCGCCGGCCTGGGCCCGGCTCCTCCCGGCGCCCGGCGCGGCTCCGGCGGGCAGTTTGCAAACACAAAGTGAGCCAGCGAGCGGCCGAGAGAGTGCGCGAGATAGGGAGTTGGTCTGGTCGCCGGCCCAGCCCCCACCCGCGTCCCCGGGCTCGGCCCGCCACCTACCTGTCCAGCCCGGCCGTTCCGTGCGGGCTCCGGCCCGTCAGCCCGCGCGGGGCATGGGGCTCGCTCGGGTCGCAGCCCGGGCCCGCCGCCGCCCGCTGGGGCTGCCCCTCCGCGCCTCCCGGCGCCGCGCAGCTCCCGGGCGTCCTCCCTCCGCGCCGCGCTGCGCCGGCCGCCGCGCGCCCTAGCCCCGCTGGGGCATCGCACTTTGTGGGTAGCTCGGCTCGCTCCGGCGGCGGTGCTCCTCCTTCCCGGTGCTCCCGCGACGCTTGTTCGCTCGCTCCGGCTCCGGGGCTCCGGGACCCCGGCGTCCCCGCCCCCGGCCCAGCCCTGGTTCCGGCCCGGGCTCCTCCCCGCCGCGCGGCCGCCGCCTGCGCCGCGCCCTCCTCGCGGGCTGGGGGCTCCGTCCCGGCCGCCGGTCGCGCTGTCCGGTCCGCAGGGGCGGCCGGCTCCGGACTCCGAGGGGCTGCGACTGAGGCCGGAATGCGAGTGGCTGCGAGCGGGCGGCGCGCGGGCGGGGCGGGAGGGGGCGGGGGACGCGGGCTGGAAAGGGAAGGAGGGAGCGCGCGGAGAGAGCCGGGGAGGAGGGAGCGAGCGAGCGAGCGAGCGAGCGGTGGAGGGAGGGGAGACCAACTTCTAGCGCTACCATAATTCGCCTAAAGCAGGTGCAGCCGCTTTCACCGGGCCAGGCCGCCGCGGCGGGCGAGAGAAGACCACGTGGACCGAACTTTAGGGGAAGAAAAGTGGGGACTTGGGAAGAAGACACGGGGCTGCGGACCTGAGAAAGGGGAGGTGGAGAGACCCCAGGGATTCTCCCTGCCCTCGCGAATTCTGTGGCGCGCTCTGCAAACCCCAGCTTTTCCCCGGAGTCTGGAGGTACGGCCGAGCCCTGCTCCCACACGGTTCATTGGTTCCCGGCGGGCTGCGCTCGGCGCGGGGAGTGGCCGGGGGCCCTGATCCCGGAGCCGGTGTCGGGCCCGAGTCCTTCCTTGCTTCTCTCCTGATCCCCACTGCATGGGGGCTGGGGGTGAGCTTTCTGAATCGGGGGTGGGGGAGGTGGGGAGGCTTCTTCTGGGCGTTGTGAACCCTTACCCCGGGCGCGCGCTGACTCCCTTACCGGAAGGGGAATTTCCCAGAAAGTGCCCTGCGAACCGGTGAAGAAGGGGCCCAAAGCCGGATACACGCGGGCAAAGCGAAGTGCAAAGTCGAGGCAATTATCCGGACAAATCGGATTGCAAACAAAACTCAATGTCTTTGCCTGGGGGCTGGGAGGGATAGTGGTGGTGGTGGTGGCAGTGGCGTGGGTTGGGTTGGGGCGGAGGCGGGGCTGGGGGAGTCGGGATGGGGGAATGGGGATGGGGAAAGGCCCGAGTTCCAAGGCGGAGGGGTATGTTGGTAGCAGACGCCCGTGGAAAACTGAATAAAACCTCCACTTCCAAAACGTCTGTCTGTCTCCGTGTGTTACAGGTGGGGAGAAGTGAAAGACACCCCCTGCCCCAGATCTTCAAGGAATACCCTGAGGGCCCTGCTGTGGGAGGAGGGCAGGAAGGCAGTGGCTCCTGAAAGCTTTTCTGGCCAGAGCACCTGAGGCAGGAGGAGAAGCGGCAGACACGTTGGTGCCCCCGTGGAGTGTGAGCTGGGGGTGCTTAGCGTGAGTCAGGCCTGTTGCCTGGAGAGAGAAGGATCTCTTGGAAGAGGTCTTTCCAATAGGATTTGGAAGGACAGGAACCTAGGAGAGGAGGCTCCCTTTTGGGTCAGTTTTCATCAATTATTCCATCCCTTTTCTGCGGGTACAAATAGTCAAAAGTAGTTGTACGGTTAGTGATACCCCATCCAGGCCTGGATCCTCTGTTTTTGCCCTACTAGGTGGGTATGGCAGACAAAATTAGATCCTTCTGGAACCCTTCAGGTATCTAGGTGGGAAATTGTAAGGAGGAGTCTAAGTGGCATTTATGTGACTCTCCACAGTGTCCCTCCCAGGATAGTAATAGCAGTAGCAGTAAGAAATAACAAAGCTAAGGTTCAGGCCAGGCAGATGCCGTACTTCATCTTCACAAGAACCTGATGAGGTGGAGAGTACCAGTATGTCCATTTCACAGAAAAGAAAGCTGAGGCACACGAAGATTGAGCCATTTGCCCGGGCTTACAGAGCTGGTAAGTGGTGAAGCAGGATTCTGACCAGAGCCACTTCAGTGAGGAGGGGGAAGAACATCATGAAAGTTTTCTAAAGCAGCTCCGCTAGTAGCTTACCGGAGGAGGAGCGCGGTTTGGGAGAAAGGAGGCCCTTGGCCACGTGATCCAGTTTAGCTTCCATGGAGAGTCAGCTCTGATGGGAGTCGGGCGGGGTGGACAGGTCCGGGCCTGGCCTGGAGCTGGCTGGTCCTTGTGTCCGTCCAACCGGGCCGTGGCCATGCCCCTCAGGCCTCCTGCCCATCCTTCCTGCAGAGGCTCAGGGTGGACTTTTAGTACAAAAGAAGGGATTTTTGCAGAGGGGAGGTGGAACAAGCTCGTCCATCTCTTTTCTGTCTGACTCTCAGCAGCGCCCCCCCCCCTCCTTTCCCTGTCACCTTCCTGCAGCAGCCCTCTGCACCTCCCACAGGGGCTCTCTTGCCCAAAGGGGGTTCCCTGGGAAATGCTTTGGCTTTCATTTCAGGTTACAGGTCATCTTCAAGCCAGCTCAGTTTCCAGCACCCTGTGAGTCACAGTAGGGGGGTATAAGAGAGGCAAAAGACCCTGTCTTATCCTCACCTAAAAATCGCATTTTGGTGAGGAAAACAAGGCCTCACCAAAGAAAGGTACCGAACAAACACCCCAAAATCAACTCAGCCCCTCCGAAGATCTTCCTTCTGGTACAAGGGCTTTGTGAGAAGGTTTAAGAGTGGCCCTTGGCTCCCAAGGTGGAGGTGACCCGGAATTGGCAGGAGGATCCCCTTCAAAGGGGCCGGGGTATTAACTATGGGGAGAATGAAAGCCCATGGCCTAGCCCTGCTGGGAAGGCCATTGTCACAGGGGCTGGCATGAGGCAGCCCTGGGTTGAGCTTTAGCCTCTGACCTTTACCAGCAGTGTGATCTGGGCAAGTTACATGCTGTCTGAGCCTGACTTTCCTCCTCCACAACACTGGGAGAATGGCTCCTTAGGTGGCTGGCAGGAAAAAGCACTGACAAATCATCTAGTTTTCCAGACATGCTCCCATTCCCTTTTGTAAACCCTGGTTTCCTCACCTAAAAATGAGGAAAACTGACCTCACAAAAATGCAGACCCTACACACAAATGCAGCCGATACTTATTCAGCTTGCTCTGCTCCAGGCACTTGACTCTCATGGGTCTTTGAGCTTTATCGCCCTAGACATGGTCGCTCTTCTCATTTTGTGATGGGGAACCTGATGCTCAGAGAGGTCAGGCAACTTGCTCCAGGTCACACAGCTAGGAGGTGGTGTATCCAGGAAGCGCTCCCAGGTCTTCCTGCTCTGTAGGCCCCTCGCCAGGGTCAGCTGCTGCCCTGTGGTGGGGTAAAGTGAGCTACTGGGTGAGCTTATTCCTCCTTCCAGGTCTGACACTCGGGAGGTATGGGGGGGGGGGTCTAAAAACATTAGTCTCCTCAATCCCATACATCTAGGCTCAGATGGTTTATATTTCCATTCATCTGATGGTTTGACTCTTACTTTTTTTGTCCTCCTCTTTCCTCCTTTGTTTTGGCCTTATTAAGGAATAGAACTTTCCAGCATAACACAGCAGCTCCAGTCCTAAAACTCAGACATATGTGTGTTCACCAGAAGACATACACTGGAATGTTCTCCACAGCACCATGCAGAATAGCCATGAGCAGTGCAATAAGGGAACAAATCATGGTCTTCGTGTACAAGAACTAGTACTTGGCAATGAGAATGGACCAACCGTTGCCATGCACAGCAACATGGAGACATCTCACACATGCAATGTTGAGCATAAACTCACGACACGAGAAAGCACCCAGTAAGATTCCATTTCTCTGAAATTCAAAAACTGATTCCAGGGGCACCTGGAACCTGGGTGGCTCAGTGAGTTAAGCCTCTGCTCAGCTCAGGTCATGATCTCAGGGTCTTGGGATCGAGCCCTGCATCAGGCTCTCTCTTCAGCGGGGACCCTGCTTCCCCCCACCCTGCCCCTGCCTGCCTACTTTTGATCTCTCTCTCTGTCAAATAAAAAATTAAATCTTAAAAAATAAAAACAAAAACAAAAACAAAACAAAACAAAAAACTGGTTCTAGCATTGGACCTTAGGGGGCATGACTGAAAGAGAGTAAGAGGAGGCTCCTGGGGGGTCTGGGAATGTTCTGAGTTTTGAATTTGGGAGTTGGTTGCAAGAGTGTGTTCCCTTTGTGAAATTAATTGAGCTGCTGTATAAGCATCAACATTGTTGCTGATACGGTTGAGGACCTCTCCCTATTCCTTCCACTTTCTCCAACATCCCCATGCCAGAGGCAGTCAGTTTCTTGCAGCTGGTAGGTAGTCCTCCAAGTAAGTTCTCACTTGGGTGTCTTGAAATTTTAAATAGAAGGTATCTTTCTGCTTCTTGCTTTTACTTTTTGTTCTTGGTGTTTATTTCATGCTGGGGAGATTAATTTAGGCTTGCTACATGTATCTCTAGGTCAATCATTGAAAAGCCTGGTGGAGAGCATTGTACTGCATCAGAGTGCCCTCGTTTCTTTGCCCAGCCTCCCTGTGATGGACAGTTGGGTTGTTTCTGAACTTTGGCTATTGTGGTCACACTGTAGTGGGCTTCCTTCTATGTGCACCTTCCCACCCCTCCCACCCCAGGTCTCTGTTTCTCTCTCCTCCTTTGCCTCCTGCTCAATCAAGTTGTCCCCCTTCCCCCCTGTGATTCTTCCACTCTGGAATCTTCTCCCCTCCCCATTTCCCAAATGCTCTTCCCCACCCTGCTTCCCAGTCTTTCAGACTCTGACAGACCCCTGGGTGGGGTGGGGGGGCTGTGTTGGGTGGAGGTGGTAGAGGGATTGTAAGGGGGCAGCCTTTTCCTTGGCCACAAAGGCCCCTGTTCCCCAAGATAAATGATGATTTAAACAAAGAAATACTTCATTAAGGGTTGATATCTTAATGAACTGTGCCAGGAACCCTCAAGACACTCTCTAGATGCCCCCCTTTTAAGGGGGGCTCTTAGCCCTGGGGGAAGCTTATCAGGTTACCATATTGCCCCGAGAGGAGGACCATGCACTGTGGGGAGCTGTGTGTGTGTGTGGGGGGGAGCTATGGGGCAGAAGGCTCTCTCAGGACTGGGGGTGGGGCTCAGTTGCCCTGCTTGGTGCCATGTTGGCTGGGTGCCTGGGTCCTGGGAGATATTTGCATGGTCCCCTGCAGTCATTTCTTGGGACTCAGAGACTCAGGTTTGGTCCATGGGGTGGTGGGCATGGGACTCTAGGCTGGTTGGTGGAAAAATCGGTCATTAAGGATCAGGAAATGAACGATAACTTGACAAGCAATGAACAATTTCCCATCAATTAGAACACAGCGTCTTTGGGTCAAGTGAGAGTTCTCTGTGGAGGGATTTCCATGAAGGGAGATAGCAGGACACACCTAAAGATGGGGGGGAGGGTAGAGCACACCCACCCAGTGCCCTTCTGCCTCCCCTATGCAGGCACCCAGCCTTCCATGGAAGAGGAGGTATGCCTGGAGACAAGGAAAAGCCAAGGAGCAGGCACAGAGGAAAGAACCCCTCTCCCTTCATCCTTCCGGAGCTACCCCAAGATTTCCCTCCTTGTGAAGACCCTAGGATTTTAATCCCAATTCTGGTACTTTCTGGTCTGAACTCCTGAAGCAAGGTGCTTAGTATGTTTCTTCTGAGAGAAAGGAGGGTCTGGCGGAGAGGTGGGAAAGAAGAGAAGTCACTCGGGCTTCTCCTTAGTGTCCACACAGGGTAGATTGGAGCTGGGTTGTTGTTCCTTGATTACCCATGGGCCTGCCGACACCTCCTTCTCTCTCCTCTTTGGCACTCCTGTGGATGTTACAATGTGTTGTTGGCTAACTTTTATTTAATAAGCACCTAGAAACTTCAAACACATTCTATTGTGTTGTTAACTGTTTAATCATTTATGCCTCATCTTTCCAACTACATAACACACTGAGGTCAGTGGCTGACAATTGTAGTTGTTTTGGAATTTCCTGTTGCACCCAGCACGGTGTTTTTTGCATAGTAGCTGCACAGTAAATGCTTGTTGATTTGATTTTTATTATGATCTGATACTTTAGAGCAGAGTTTAAAAAAAAAAAAAAAATGAAAGCCTGACACACCTCAGAGCAAGTTGGTGCCCTGAAGGTATCAGCTTGGGGTTCTAGAACCTGGGCAGGAAACGTGTCTTCCTTGACTGGAGGGGCAGTGGAGGTGGGGGGCAAGAGAGGTGGGGTGGGACTTGGATAGGAAGTGGAACTAGGTGGCACTCTCACTCCCCGGGGGCCATCTCCTCCTCCAGCGGGCTGAGTTCCCAGCTTTCCTCCCTCCTCCCAGCTCCCTTCTTCTTTGTCCCTGAGGATGCCTTCTGAACTCTGTGCTGAGCAAGGGAAACATTCCTTCCCTGGGGAAATTTGAAGGCATAGGGTTTGGGGTCTCAGCTGCTGGCACAGGAGGGTGAGATGGGATGTGGAGGAGGAAAATCAAAGGCAAAGTCGCCTCAACACTGGAAATAGCTACCACCTAGGAAGCATCTTTAACCGGGAATTTCTGACATGTATCTTGGATCCCCCCAGTGTTCTAATGTGTCCTAATTTTCTCCCTCCCTCCCTCCCTCCCTCCCTTCCTTCCTTCCTTCTTTCCTTCCTTCCTTCCTTCCTTCTTCCCTCTTTCTCTTCTTTCTTTCTCTCTCTCTCTCTCTCCCTCCCTCCCTCCCTCCCTCCCTCCCTCCCTTTCTTTCTTTCTTGGCACCATCCCAAATGGCAGAGGTGATAAGGGGAGATGATAAGAGAGAGTTTTTCTATGTTCATTATTGTATGTGGTGTCTGGCTGGGCCCATGGAGTAGGTGTCCCACATTTTCCTGTGGCTTTCATACTCTGTTCCAAATCACATTTCATGTCAGGCCTGGGCTCCAGGGCCCACTTCCTTCCTGGTTCTTTTGCACCCCCTCTTCTTTCTGGTCTTCTCTTCTCCAGTCCCTTCTTTTCCTGATCCCTGGCCCTCCCATCCCCAAGACCTCCCTCATGGTTGTTAGGCAGCAGGAAGTTGCTGGAGCCAGACATGGGAAGGCTGGAGTGAGGCTGGATCTCAGTTAGTGATGAATCACCTGTACATCAAGCACTGTGTTAAGCATTCTTCATCTGTGACCTCATTGTGCCTCCTAACAGCTCTCTGAGATGATGCAACAGAGGCGGTTGGTGCCCTGTTCCTATGCCCTCCCCCTGACCACTTCCACTCCCAAGGCTTCTAATCGCCAGCACCTACCTGTCCTTTCCTGAGAGGGCTCCCTCTGGGCATTGAAGCCCACTTTACTACTGTGTGGGAGGCCAGAAGTGTGGGGGCATTGACAGCTTCTGGGAGAGCCCTCCACCCATGGCATGTGAGAATTCGTGTATAAATACCCCCACTCCCTCATCCCTCTGGTGGAGTGTGTTATGTGCACATGCCCAGGGAGAGCCCACCCTAGGAGCCAGTGAGATGGCGTACACTTGGTCGCCTTTCTTCCCTTCCTTGTCTTACTTCTTCACTTCCCCACTGTTGTTTCCTTTACCTCCTAAATCAACCATGTGTACCGGAATAGTCATCTTCAGGGCCTGCTTCTGGGGGAATCCAGCCTGAGTCCGGTGGGTACTGTTATTTTATTTTATTTTTTTTTGGAATTTGCATTTCCTTCGTTGGGAGTAGTAGTATACAGCTTTCATAGGGATAAAGGCCAATCCCCTCCCATTTAAAAAAAATGAGTCTAGTTGACACACAACATGACATTGGTTTCAGGTGTGCAATGCAGCGATCCCACAAGTCTGTGCATTATGCTCTGCTCACAAGGGTAGTGACCAACTATTACAACACTCTTGACTCTATTCCCTATGCTGTGCCTTTCATCCCCGTGGCTTACTCATTCCATAACTGGAAGCCTGTGTTCCCTTCACCCCATTTGTTCCTTGCTCCTACTCCCGTCCTCAGCTATCAGTTTGTCCTCTGTATATACGGGTCTGTTTCTGCTTTCTTTGTTTACGCATTTGGGTTTGTTTGTTTTTTTTTAATTCCATATGTAAGTGAAATCGTAAGGGATTTGTCTTTCTCTGTCTGACTTATTTCACTTAGCATGATACCCTCCAAGTCCATTCATGTTGTCACAAATGGCAAGCTCTCATCCTTTTTTATGGCTGAGTACCATTCCATTTTGTGATAGTCCCTCTTCCTTATTCCTTCATCTACTGTCTTGGCTACTGTAAATAAGGCTGCAGTAAACAAAGGAATGCATATAGTTTTTCAAAGTGTTTTTGTTTTCTTTGGGTAAATATCTAGTAGTGGGAGTACTACATCATACGGTATTTCTATTTTTAATTTCTTGAGGAAACTCCATGCTGTTTTCCACAGTGGCTGCACCAGTTTACATTGAAGCAGGTACTGTTAATTGTCCTCACTTGGCAAGTGACAAGCCCACAGCGCAATGAAACACATACACAGTTCCACAGTCACAAAAGCAAAGTACCTGTGTCCAGATCCCGGTTTGGTACTCACCCAGTGTCCACTTCATTGCTCTACCGTATGGCTTCTTGAGGGCCCTGGCTCTCTGCCCACAGAAGTCTGGTTCATTCTCTTTGGTTTTTTGCCTTGAGAGATAAGAGGTGAAGAGCAGGTTGGAAGTGAGGAGTGTTTCCAGGCCACCCAGGCCACCCTACATCCCTGTGGATCACTGCTGGCCATCAGAGCCAGTCCCTGGGTCACAGACAGAAAGAGCAGTGGTGAGCACCGGGAGGGCTGGATGACTGGAAAGAAGTGAGGGTCACCTGGAGGGCTGGAAAAGGAGAAGTCTGAGCCAGCGGTCCCAGGTGAGGTGGGATCAGGCTGAGGGAGTCTAAGCCTCTGCAGTATTCAGAGGGCTGTGAGCACACATCCCTGACCACAGGAGCCCCTATAAACACAGGAGAAGCTGAGGTGAGGAGATAGAAAAGGATCTCCCCCCAACCCACCCCTGGAAAGGATTTTTTGATAGTGAAGTTTGTTCAGCCTCAGAATGGGAAGACCCCTGTTGAGGACCTCCGGATCAGGGCACAAATTAGCCTGCCTCTTTAGGAATGTGGGATGGGCAATGTGCCTGGGGCAGGGATGACCCAAGTCCCCCTCCCCGCAAGACAGAAGTTACTGGGAGGAAGTATCTTGAAATGTTCTACTTGTTGGGATTTTGTGACAAGTGTAGATTCTCCCAGAAGCAGACTCTAAGACAAAGATCCAAGCACAAGGGGTCTGTTTGGGAAATGGTCCCAGGAAACACCAGTTGAGGAATGGGAAAATGAGAAGGAAGGCTGGGAACACATGAGAATGTTCCCTCCATTGGCTGGGACCTCGGGAAGTTATATGAGATAGGCCTCAGCTCGTCCATACCATGGGGCAGGAAAAATGGGATCCTTAGCTATTCACCCCTTCTTTCCATCAGTTCAGGGCTGTTTCCAGTCAATTGACCCTCCAGCACTTCCAGCATGCCCTGAACTGGAGCCAGGGGTGTTTCCATGGCCAGAAAAACTCTCTGGCAAAGAGCAGTTGTTGTCCATCTAGAGGTATGTGCCCGGAGATAATGGGCAGGGTGCCCACACCTGGCACACTCTGCCCTCTGTTCTCCTTGACTTTTCCTTTCCATGTGCCTTTGTGAGCTTGTGTCATTTCCCACTGCCCCCCTCTTAAATGCTTGGTGTGGTTCTCAAGGTTCCAGCCTTGACCCACTGCTCTCCTCAATCTACATGTCCCCTTGGACAATCTCACCCACTCTTGTGGTTTTGTTTTTTTTTTTTTAAAGATTTTATTTATTTATTTATTTGACAGAGATCACAAGTAGACAGAGAGGCAGGCAGAGAGAGAGAGAGAGGGAAGCAGGCTCCCTGCTGAGCAGAGAGCCCGATGCGGGACTCGATCCCAGGACCCTGAGATCATGACCCGAGCCGAAGGCAGCGGCCTAACCCACTGAGCCACCCAGGCGCCCCTCTTGTGGTTTTAACCACATCTGTGGGTTGGTGACTCTGAGGACAATCACTATCTTGGACCTCATTCCCACCCCTGTGTCGGTGAGCCAGTGATGGCATATTCAACGCGTCCCAGATTCTAATCATCATCTGTATCTAAAAACATGCCCCACCTTTGCATTTTCTCTTCAGTGATAGCATCATGATCCACCACTTCCAGAATATTCTCAGAGTCATTCCTTCCTCTCCATTCCCCACTCCTGGTGGTCTGGACCCTCATCATCTTCTCCCTGGTGTATCCCAGTGGCCTCCTTATTGACTCCCCACTCCCAACCCGATCCCTTTCCTGCACCTCCCTCCAAGCAGTGGTTGAAAATTCTATTTTAAGGGCCAACCTGAACTTGTCATGCCTTGCTTAAGACCCATCTCCAAAGGGCTAAAATCAAGCACATTGGCCTGGTACATGAGTTTTCCTTTCCTGAACCTCAAATTCTATCCCTGGCCACTCCTAGCTCTGCCACTTGGGACTTGTGGCATGTGCCTACTCTCATGTCCTACTCTCTGCTTGGAATACCGTTTCTTCTTTCTGCTTTCATGGCTGACTCTAAGACCCAGTTAAGATGACACCTCCTCTTGGAAGTTTTCCTTGAATGCCCAGAGCTAGGTTAGACATTCTTCTTCTGTGCTTTTGTCTCCATGCAAGCATCAGAAAATTCACTTCAAATAAGCTTATGTAACAATGGGAATTGATTGGCTCCTGTAACCAAAAAATCAAAGGGTAGGACTTACTGCAGGTGATGTGTGGATCCAGGGACTTGAAGCAATGCCGTTGGGTCCTCTACATTGCTTAACTCTGCCTTTCCCTGGGTGGGCTTTGTTCTCAGAGTCCTTGGAGGAAGTCCCATCAGCTTTAGACTCACATCCTGCCCAGTCGAGGCCAGTGAACCGTTCAAGCAAACGCTGGCTTGTCGGGACCTGTCTAGGAATTTACTTGCCTCTCTCCAAACCAATAAAAATGGCCGAGGGTTTAGTGTATTATATTTTGGGGACTGGCACACTATGGCCAACTTGTTTCTGGAATGGCAGAGTTCAGTAGTGGAGGCAGAGTCAAGCAAATGATTTCTGTAACAGGACAGTTAGTAAATATTTTAGGCTTAGTGGGCCAAGAGGCTGCCTCAAGGATATTATGTAGGGACTTATATAACAAGAAAGAAAACAGACTTCCACAAAGTTTTTATTGATGGGATTATAATTATAGTAATAACCGAATATAATTTTTTGAAGTACACATCTGCTAATGAAAAGAGTGGGATTTGGGGGGAGGAGAGGGCTAACATTTTGTTTGATTGGAATTCAAAGTTAATGCTCCCTATCATAAACTTGGTGGCAAATGTTCATCTATAAAAATCACTCTTGGGGTACCTGGGTGGCGTAGTCATTTGGGCATCCCACCCTTGGTTTTGTGGCTCAGGTTGTGATCTCAGCGTCATGGGATCGAGCCTTGCGTCGGGCTTTATGCTCAGCTCAGAGTCTGCTTAAATATTCTCTCTCCCTCTGTGCCTCCTTATCTCCATGCGTTCTCTCTCAAATCTATCAATCAATCAATAAATCTTTTTAAAATGATTTTATTTATTTATTTGACAGAGAGATATATAGTGAGAGAGGGAACACAAGCAGGGGGAGTGGGAGAAGGAGAAGCAGGCTTCCTGCTGAGCAGGGAGCCTGATGCAGGGCTCAATCCCAGGACCCCGGGACCATAATCTGAGCCAAAGGCAGACACTAAACCGACTGAACCTCCCAGGTGCTCCCGTGGGAGCATTTTATAAAGCGTTTCTTTATAAGACAAGTTCATGTCCATTAACCCCCCCTAAACTTGACACCATTCCCATAAAATAGTCAGGGCATGGGTGGTTGTGCCCTTTTCACAGAGGGGAAACTGAAGCTCAGAGATAAGTGGCTTGTCTGAGGTTTTGCAGAAAGACGTCTCTGGGACACCTTAGAGGATTCTAAGATAGAGTTGAGTGGTGTGTGCTATGTTGAGTAATTGAACAACTGTGGTATCCCCTGGTTGGGGGCCAGAAGCTGGCCAGCAGGACAGATGGGTCTGGACATAACCCAGGAAGCTTGGTGTCCAGGTGGCTCTGTGACATTCAGTGGTCACCTGAGATGGGCCTGTGAACACAGGTGCTCAGGAAGCCAGTTCTGTCCAAGAATTCAGGGTTTAGACCTGTCTCCCTTATAATTCCCCATGCGAGACAGCTGATACCAGCTCGGTAGCCCTGGGCTAGAGAGAAATCAGGCTTTGGGCGAGAATTGCCCAGGGCCACAAACAAGAAGTTTGAGGAGCACTACTCTGGGCTCTGCATGCATGGGTGGGGTTTAAATCTTGATGTCGGGCTAACCCCGAGATGGGGGCAGGCTGTGGGCAGCTGGCAGCGGGACCAGCTCAGCCCTCCTCCAGGGCTGACCTGACCTCGGGTTCTGAAGGGTTCTGAAGATGTGCAGAGGCAGCCAGGAGTGAAGGATGGATGCTGATTCCTTTCCAGGATGATGGTAGGTGGATACCGAGTGTGTGTGTGTACACACTAGCATGCCCATTTGCACAATCCCTGGTCTTACACACATATTTACACGCTCCCATAGTCAGAGAGTCACACCCACACCCATCTTCACTACCGGGATCTCACGTACACATTCCCATAGTTTCCACACTTATTTACCCTCTCTCAAGTGTACACACACGTTCATACACTCGAGTGTTCGTCTCCTCGGGTCTCCGTAACAAAGTACCACCGCCTGGGGGGCTGAAACAACAGAACCTTATTATCGATTATTACCCAATTTCTGCCTCCATCTTCACAGGGACATCTCTTTCCTAGGACCCTGGTCACATCGCGTCGGGTGCCGCAGGGACATCCCAGCATGACCTTGTCTTGATTGCGTTGACAACAGCCCTGTTTCCAAAGATCATAGGCTGAGGTGCCGGGGGTTAGGACTTCACCGTATTAAATCCATAACCACGCTGATGGCCGTAAATTCCCACATGGACATATCATGCTCCCACAGCGACACACAGATGTACATGCCGTCAGGGCTCACACACACTCACACTTTCCCATTGTCACAAAGTTCCACAGAGCCATACACACCCCCAGGATGGTACACGCATGCTCCGCACTCCCAGGGTCCCCTCTCCCTCAGTCCCTGTCTTACAGACAGCCCCCCACACCCTCCAGCTCCTGCCCTGCTCCCACGCAGCCCCTGGCCCCACTCAGAGGCCACCCTGCCAGGGTCAGACTCTGAGACATGGCACTTTCTCAGCCTCCCAGCCTCCCCCACCCACACAGTCTCTCCCTTTCTGACGCCTCCTTCATCCAACATGCCCTCCCAGGTCCCCAAGCAACCCTCAGGGTGGGGAGACATGGCACCCCAGCTGGGGCACCAGGGGGACTGTCCCTTGCTGTCTGGAATCAGATGTCTCCCACAAGCCTGCTCCTTGTAGACTCCCACTTTCCCCTCTCAGTGGGGGGAGACAGACAGACAGACAGACCCAGGGTACACTGTCACACTCGCACCCACGCCCCCACGGCAGCCCCAGAGTGAGGTCTGTTCCTCATTATGGGCCAATGCGCCTGTTTACTCACCCAGCTGGAGATGGTTAGAGAGTGATAAATAATGAAAGAGAAAACAGGCTTTTCCCCTCTGCGGCTTCTATTTATGTAACATGTGTCACAGCTCACTCATAGACTTTGTTTCGGAGCTGGTTGCAGGAAATAGTTTATTTTTTCCGGACGGTGGCTTAGGGGGGGTTGGGTGGGGGGCCAGGGTTTGGGTTTCTGGTCTCACGCCCATGGGAGTTTCAGGATCTGGCTCCCAGAGTCGTCTTCCCTGGTGCCTCCACTCCCCGCCTCCCCCAATAACCTCAGGGGCAGATATCATGGCTCAAGCTACCTTAGAACAGGATTCTCCCATTCTTGGAAGGAGTGGCGGTGATTGGGGACTCTCCCAGCTGCCTCTGAATCCCCCTCAAACAGATGGGCTTGTTTTAAGAGCCAGACAGCTTGAGGCTGGGACTCCCTGAGAGGTGGCACTGGGACAGGGGGCTTCCTAGGTAGCCTGCACCTGTTGGGGGCAGTACAAAAGGATTCATCCTATAAAATACAGATAAAAAGATCCATACCTTGTGCTCACTTAGCACCTATAGAAGTAATTCTCTGGGGCCCCAGCTTTCAGGTGCTGCTCCCTGAAGGGAAGGGAGGGGAGGGTAGGGACAGGGAGGGACTTGCCATTGTCTGCTCAATGGGTTGTGAAAAGCCAGGACTTCCAACTCACACATCCCACTGCCCCCCTTCTCCCAGGGGCACCTCCCTTGGTAGAGTTCTGGTCAACTTAACCCATGTGAAGGCAGGTGGGAATAGTTAGAAGGGTGTGGGGTTTGGAATGTAGGGGGTATGTGAGCCCTCAGAGACCTGAAGTGGGCCCCCTCCCAGTCCTTCCCCCAAACACTAAGGCAGCCATCCTTTGGGGGATGGTCCAGGGAGGGAAGAAGCCAAGCAAAGTTGCCCTGCTCCTCAAGCCCCAGTGCAGAGAGATTCTAGGGAAGTTTGAAGGCAACCTGCTCCTCCTGAACCTGTCTCCTTGAATGCCAGGGCCGGGAGATTCTGTCTGACTTGACATGGAGCCCGAGTGGTATTTCAGACCATTGGCTGGGGAAACCCAGAGGTAATGACCTGAGGAAGGCCGGGGCCACTGTGGAAGATGGGTCAGGAAGCCCCCAACTCCTGAAGACTGTGGGGGAGGTGTGTGTATAGGTGGCCTGGTATTGGTCCTATCCAGTGGCTTTGGGTTTTCCCAGAACTGTCCCATGGGTGTCTCCTGGCTGGTAGAAGAAGCAGCCACATTCCCAAGACAAGGACTTTCAACACAGCCTGACAAACTTGAGACCACACAGCATGGACCTAGTACAAAAGAGAGAGCCAAGGAGGTGGCCTTCAAATCTAGTGGCTGTCAGAATCATGAGGGGGCCTATGAAACACTGATGCCCAGGATCACCCCTGGTGCTAATTCAGCAGGTGGAGCATGTCCAGGAATTGGCATCTGTGGCAAGTTCCTGGGAGTTCTGAGTCTGGTGGTTTCCTAAAGACTTGGAGGTGATAGTGCCCTAAGTGGACCCTGAAGGCAGCCCCTCCCTCACAGGTGAGCTGGAAGCCTCCTGGTTGGGTCAGGAGGGAATTTGACTTGCTCTGAAGGGCAGGAATGAATTGATCAGCAGAATGGTAAAATCAGTTTGGTTGGAAGGAAGGGAGGAAGAGAGGCAGGAGGAAGGAAGGAGAGAAAGGAGAAAGGAGAGTTTACTCACTGTCTCTTAGGTGCCAGGCATATGTATATGACATTTTGATCTGACTGTTTTGACTTCTTGACATTTTTTCCCATTTGTGAAACCTAAAACGTTGTCAACATTCTATTTCTTATTACCGCAGTACAGTGCTACAAACAGTAATGTTCCCATGTTACTGAGGAAGACACTGAGGCTCAGAGAGGTTTAGTAACTTGTCTAAGGCCACCCACCTAAGTAAATCCTGGCAACAGGAAGAGCCAGTGCTCTCTCTCAAAGCCCACCCAGGCTGCATCCCCATCTCAGAGCTTTCTGCCTGAAGGCAAATGCCCAGGACAGGAAGCTGAGTGCCTGGGGTCTCAGGTACTACCTTCTAAATTAGTCCGGGGAGTAGCTGTGGGCCTGAGGAGGCTCCAGGAAAGAGGAGCCAGGTGACAGGGGACTCAAGGAGCAACCCTTTCTGGGTTTCCAGGAGCCTCCCATATCTCTGTCCCCTTGGCAGGATAGGTACGTCACGGGCTGGCAGATGGGACTGTCAGAGGGGCAGGGCCGGCCAGAGCCCACTATCCTGGATGTTTGTTCATGTTGTGACTGAGCTTGATTTCAAATGCAGGGACTTAACAATTTTACCAAGACCCTACTCAGACCCCCCACAGACGCTCACCTGAAGACGTGTGCTCTCAGCTCACTCCCCTGCATACAGAGACCCCTTCCTGAAGACCCAGAAAATACTCTGGACTCTAATGTCCCCAGTGGATGGTGACAAGAGTCGTTAACAATCATCCTTAAAGCCCAGGTGCTCAGACTATGCCTTGAAACTTCACCTTGATCCTTCAAGGTAGCTTGTGGTATAACCTCCCCCATGTCCCACCTCCCACTGCCTTGTAGAAGACAGAGATGGGCTCAGAAAAGCCAAGTGACTGGCCTGAGGCCACACAGCACTTGCCTGGTGGAGCTGGGCTGGAACCCGGCCCATATGCCCAGCTCACACTTCATTCCTTTCACTAGGCTGCCTTTCCCATTTCTCTCCCAGCACCCAGCACCTAGGAATGTTCCACAGGTCAACTGATGAGCGCATATATACGGTTTTCTCATCTACATGAGCAGGGCAGACCCTAGCTATCCTTTCTGTAAATCCACCCTGAGCTGTGATCTCCAGGCAGACTCAGAAAATCGCAGATCCCTCTGCCTCCTCCCTAACCAGAACCAGCTTGAATTCCCTGGGCTCTGGCCTCAGTTTCCCCTCTCAGGCCCACACATCCGAGCAAGACTCCACCACCACTGGAGGAGACCAGCAGCTCTGGTGGGGCTCCTGCCCGAAGTCTGACCCTCGATCCGGAAGCCTCTGGGATACAGCCGCCTCCATCCTCCCCTCTTCCTGCGAAAACATCAGGCCTGGCACTGCCCCCCTGCCGCCCCCTCTCCCTGCGGCCCCCTGGGAGCCCAGGCTTTGCTTGAGGGCAGCGAGTGAAGCCGGCTGTAACAGAGAAACCTCAGGCTCCTCTTTAGAAGTCCCCCGAGGAGGCAGATCTGAGGAAAGGCTGCGGAGAAGGCGCCTGCAGCAATGTCAGCTTGAGAACAACCCGGCTGACAGGATGCTGAGCGGGGATTAAGGTCAGGATCGGGGAAACCAGGGAAATGAAGGCAAGTTCCCTGCTCCCCTTGCCACCACGATGATGCTGGGTTTGTCTTCTTGTTTATTCTCACTCTGGGAAGGTGGGCAGGGAGGGAAGTGGGCTGGGGCCCTGTGGGGAGGTGGGGGAAGGACAGAGGAGAGAGGAGAAGGGCAGGTAGCCAGCCAGGTGGAGGATGGCAGAGAGCAGAGGATGCCGGGGCCTCCTTTGGATTTCAAGAGCTCAGGGGGTCTGGCACATGCATGGGGCAGGGCGGGGTCGGGGGGCACTTGCCTGGGACCCTTCCCTAGAGACTGTCTCCAGTGGGCCAGCCACCCCACCCCTCCAGGAACTGTCCCCCCAATGCAGAGCCTGTCCTGAGTGTTGGTGGCAGGACTGAGGAGAGCAGAATCAACCCGGACATTGTGGCAGATGCCAGACGCCCTCTGGATAGGGGGTGAACCTGTCTCCACCCACTGACAAATGGAAGATCCCCTCTTTTGGGGAAAGGCCATCACCCTGACCTGCCTAGTCATCCAAATGTCCCCATAGCCCAGTGAAATGGGCTTCTGAATTACAGGTCAGCCAGTATGACGAATACCAGTGAAAACTCACTGTCACAGGTGGGCTGGTTCAGAGTGTGGCTTCTGTTTTCAGGTTGCCTGCGTTCTGATTCTGGCCCCCATTTGCTGTGTGACCTTGGTCAGTTCAGCTGACCTCTCTGTGACCGAGTGGAAGAAGATAGTAGCGCCTCCTCTTAAGGTTGTTAGGGGAAGGGAGGGAACACATGAAAAGTAGTTGGATAGGGCCTGTGGTTTCACTTCCCCTGGTTTCAGTTACCTGCCATAGAGGATGTGTGCCAGGAGGGTGGTTTGGTTAATAAGGGGTAGGAGGGAATGAGAGTGGCGGCAGGAAGTTAACCCCCGGAAAGTGTCCCAGAGGAAGGGGGCACGGAATCTGATTTTGGAGACTGAGACTTGGCAGGGGTTAAGGCAGGAGTTAGGGATGAGGGACAGAGATCCCAGAGATCCCAGAGATCCCGTTTGCCAGGGGAGTGTGGAGTTTCAGGGATTTACGGATGTGTCTGGGAAGGGGAAAGAATGCATGTCTCAGGAGCCCCACTCCCAGCCAGTTTTTCTCTGCAGCTCCTTGCTCTAATTAGGAGGGACATGACTACCCCCACCCAGTCCAGCCAAGGGCAAGCCAAGAGTACAAAGACCATGAAAAGATGCAGTTTATCAGGGTGAACTTCCCAGAATGGAGCTTGTTCCAGAAATTCAAGCAATTCAAACTTGGCACCCAAGTTCTCTGGGCCCAGTGGAGGATGAGGCAGGAGAGAAAGGTGTAGAGGCTATAAATCCGGAGGTAGATGGCTCTGCCACCTACCAGCTGTGTGGCTTGGTACTAGTCCATTAGCCTCTCTGGGCCTTAGTTGCCTGGTCTGCAGAATGGGATTGAGATTCACACAGGAACCAAGGAAGGGCCATTCCTGGTCTCCAGGGTTATGTGCCTTAGGACCTGCTTAGCCTGGCCCACCATACAGTCCCTCCTGGAGGGCCTCAGTCCCTCTCCCCATCTGAGGACACCTTAGGGTGGACAGGGTAGGAGTAGGAAAAGGTCTGGGTGAAAGTGAGAGCCTGGGTGGGGTACTGGTAATTGAGGAAAGGGTCTGCCGAGTCTGATTTCTTGGGAAAAGCACCTGGGCCTGGGGGCCTAGTCTCAGTGTGTGGGTAGCTCCTGCCTGGGAATTTCTACCTCCCTGGGACAGGTTTCTGGAAAAGCTAATTTTATTTTATTTTATTTTATTTTATTTTATTTTATTTATTCATTTGACAGAGATCACAAGTAGGCAGAGGGGGCCGGGAAGCAGGCTCCTGGCTGAGCAGAAAGCAGGATTCGGGGCTCGATCCCAGGACACTGAGATCATGACCTGAACCAAAGGCAGAGGCTCAACCCACTGAGCCACCCAGGTGTCCCTGGAAAAGCTAATTTCAAAAATACATCTTTTTTTTTTAATTGTCCATAAAAGTTATATCTATTTATTGCAGAAAATTTAGAAAATACAGAAATATACCAAAAAGGAGATAGAGTTCAGCCATAATTCCACCACTCAGAGACAACCATAGGAGGACTTTACTGCATCTTCTAGTTTTTATACAGTTATACAGTTATACACACAGTTATACACACAGTTACACACTCACATTTACACACACATGTGTAACTTTATTACAGCATAACATGTTTAATGAATATATATCTCAAAAATTTAGAAATAGGATCATGGAATTGTGACATTACCGTTTCATAAGCTGGCTTTTTGGTTAGACAAACTATGGAGAACCTTGTCCCAGGTCATTAAATATTCTTCTCCAACATAATTTGAAATGACTATAGAGAACTCCATCCTTTGGGTCAGTCATAAAGTGTATATAGTTGTCCTCAGTAGATATGCTCTGAGAACCTCCTTGTGGGTGCCCAGTGGAAACCATGAATTGTACCACATCTTCTATATATATTATGTTTTTTTCCTATACATATACACCTATGATAAGGTTTAATTTATAAAGTGGGCACAGTAAGAGATTAGCAGCATTAACTAATTGTAATATAAAACGCATAACAATTGTAATAAAAGCTATATGAATATGGTCTCTCGCTCTCAGAATATCTTACTGTTCTGTACTCACCCCTCTTCTTTTTTTTTTTTAAATAAGATTTTATTTATTCATTCGTCAGAATGAGAGAGGGAGCACAAGCAAGCAGAGGGAGAAGCAGGCTCCTGCTGAGCCAGGACCCCTGCGGGACCCCAGGACCCCGATGCGGGACTCAATCCTAGGACCCCAGGATCATGATCTGAGCCAAAGGCAGATGCTTACCTGACTGAGCCACCCAGGTGCCCCATGTACTTGCCTCTCTTCTTGTGATGACGTGCAATGGTAACACGTCCACGGGACGAGATGAAGTAAAGGGAATGACCAGGCGTTGGTACGTAGCGTTAGGCTACTGTTGACCTTCGATGATATGTCAGAAGGAGGATCATCTAGTTCCCGACGGAGGTTGACCACAGGTAACTGAAACCAGGGGAAGTGAAACCACAGATAAAGAGGAGTTCCTGTGTTTTTATGAGTGCTCAATTCTTGGTCATCTGGAGTGTTTCTGGATTTTTTCTATTATAAACTACACTGTGATGAACATTCCTATAGAGATCTGTGTGGCACATGTGTGTGCTTGTGTGTATGTGTGTGTGTGGCTGACTTTGCAATGTTTGTTTATGTGTCTGTCTTCCTACCGTCCCCAATCCGCCCCCCACCTCCACTTGGAGTGTCAGACTCTGCACCCAATTCCCTGGCTTGGCTCCTGGTTCACTGTAGACATCCAGTAAACATTGAGTTGCATTGCGTTTCTGAAGCCCGTGTTCTGGAGTGTGGGACTGGAAGGTGGACTGATGAGGGAGGAGCCCACCTTCCCTGCTAGAACCCCCAGGAGTCCCAGTGCCCCTCTCTTGGGCCTGCCAAGTTCTCTTAGGAAAAAGACATTCCTGAACCCAGAGCCACTAGCTGTCCTGGAGGCCCATGGAAATGCCTCCCTTTATCTCCTATCTTCCTGGTAGCAAACCAACCATCCTCGCCTCCCCCTCCCGGGGCCCTCCCCCTACCTACCCCCCCCATCTCTGACTCATTTGAGTTCTTTTGTTGTGTCTTCAAGCTGAAGGCCCAGCCGACAGAGCCCTTTCACCTGCTCATTACTGCTGGAGCAATGTTGTGGCAGCTCCCCGGGATCCCCATGAAGCAGCCTCCTCTCCGGCTGCCCCTTCTGACAGCACTGCCCACTGGGCCCCTGGCAAGTGCCCACTCGGCATACCTCAGCCCTGCCCTGGGCTCTGCCTGCCACCTCCCCGGGCACCAAGGAGCCTTTGTCTCTTCCTCCCAGGGCTCTGGGCACAAGCCGACCTTCCTCCTAACACAGATTTGTAGTATCATAGATTTTGGAGCTGGGATCCAGCTTTTAGTCTTTTAATGGGTCTTACCAAAGAGAAAGAGAGAGAGAGAGGTAAGAGACCAAAATCGAGAGGTAAAACTTCCTAATTGAATGTCCCCCTCTCAAACATCCCTGCTCCCAACCTCCTACAGCTTTCTTTCTTCTTTTTATCTTCTCTTTCCCTCTGCTTCCTCTCCCTCTTTTCCCTTTCTCTCCTTTCCATCCCTCTCTCTCTCTCCCTCTCTCCTCTCTTTCAGCCCTGACACACTCTCCCACCCTCCTGTCCTCATTTCCCCTCCTCTCCCCTTCTTTTTTAAGTTTTTTTTTTTCTTTTAACTTTCAAGGTCATTCCGGACTCCTGCCGCCGCCAGTCCCTTGGTGAGACGTGAGCGCCATTGGCGTCCGTGGCCTCTGTTTCCGTGGCAACCCAGTAACCATTAATTTTCAATTAAAGGAGACAAAAAGCTCCATGACAGCTCCAGGTCTGCTGAAGATGTCAAGAATCTGTATTAATATACAGCAAGAGAGCATAATTGTGTGTCCATCTTCCAGAGCAGGGAAAAATGGAGGGATAATTACCAGCTCGAAAGCCACTCTGTAATTTACTTCTTACTGTCACCACAGCCCTACACATTAGCATAAATTAAAAGCAGAGTTTATTGTTATCAAAGTGCATTGATATCGCCAGACCCGCTTTCTTCCCTTTAACTGTTTGTCGTGGGTGAGTGACTCCCCAGCTCCCCCCGGGGTCTCCCTGGGAGGGTGGGGAGAAGCACCAGGGCAGGTCTCTGTGTCCCAGCTCTGGGCCATGGGAGCAGCCAGGGTCTAGGGTCAGGCCGTCCCCCCTCCGCCCCTCCAAAGCGGTCTGGGGATGGTGGGCAGGGGCTTGGATATTCACTCACCTTCCACCTGTGAGTGCCTTGTTTTGCCTGAGAGCTCTCCAGCTCCTTCCAGAGGGAGTTGCCGCCCATCTTGGAGTCAGCCTTCAGCACCCAGTCTAGTGTGGGGCCGGTGGGTGCTCAAAGCCAACCTGTTAAACAAAGGAATGAGTGAATGTGTGGGGGGGCGGTCTCCTCTCCTGGCTGGGTGTCAGCAGGGGGCTGTACCGATTTCCTAGTTGAGGGTGTCGATGCTCCTGGCTCTGGTCCAGTTCTTGCTGGCCACCCGGGCCCCCAGGTTACCAGGGTGGTCCCTCTGTGTCCCCCTTCCCCTTGCTACTTGAACAGCCCTGCCACCCCTTCTCCCTGCCTGGGTCCTGCCACCCTGCAGACTCACCTCCAAGTGGTTCGAGCACCTAGAAGTGTCTCGCTGTCAGGGTGCCAGTGACAACCACAGAAATCATGAATTTCCGTGAATGGGGGCTGCAGGGATTCTTGTATTCTATCCAGAGAGAGCTGTCCTTCAGAGGGGAATTTAGTGTAATTACCCTTAAGGGAGCGATCCTTACACAGTCAGTCACAACACTGACCTCCTAGCTGAGATCTGACAGCAAAATTACAGGCTGTGTACTCAACAGAAGGGGCATCCTCCTTTTGGGGTGGGGGGAGGCGGGAAGGAAGGAGGAGGGGAAGGAGATGCAGAGGCTTTGAAAAGAAAAGTGCTGGCTTCCAGCTGCCAGGCGAGCCGGTTCTCCTTGGCAAGGCATCCACGGGGCAGGGAGAGGAGCACAGAGATCCCCCTGTTACTTTAGCTACTTTTTGGTTGGTGAGGATGGGCTGAGAACTGGCCAAGGCTCCAGCCCTTTAAATCTTTGAGCCATGGCCTTGATTTTAGCTGAAGCTGATGTTACCTTAGGTAGGATTTGGAGGGCACTAGGAACTATTTGATTAACTACCCAGGCATGTTTTCCCAAACATTATCTGTCCCTTGGTCTCTCCCACAGTGCCTGAAATTACACTGTCCCACATAACTTTGAGTTAACACATCCTAGACCCCGTTAAACTGCACCTAGCTTACCTCGTGGGACTGACATGTTAATCTGGGACCTTTCCAAATTCAGCATGGACTTGGCATCAGACATGCTGGCCTGTCCCCTGGCAGAACCCTGAAGACATGGGTCAGGCAAGTTTCCACAAGGTGATAGAGAAGGTCTGGCCTGTGGGCAGACATTGATGGACCTGGGAGCCCGGGGAAGGATTGGAAGTAAATCCCCCAATCTCACAGCTGGGAGGAGGGACTCTAAAACCAGCAGGTCCCAAATCCTCCCAGAGCAGGTGTCTCCTCTGCTCCACCCAAGACTCCACCCAAAACCCAGCCCCTTGGGCTCACATTGACAATTGCTATGAGCAGGAGCTTACTCATTCCAAGGAAGCCAGTTGTGCCAGTAGGCAGCACTGGGCACTGGAAGACCCCTCCTGAGCGTAAGCATCCCCCAAACTCCTTCCTTCCCCTTTGGGGCCCAGGAACAAATCTGAACTTCCTCCAGTAGGACAGCCTTTCAGCTACATGAAGACAGTGCTCAGCTGTCCAATAACTTCTCCTCCAATTCTGGGACCCAGTGGGCCCGTCAACCAACCAGCTTCACCTTCCCATGGAAGAGCCAAAAAGGATTCTAAAAGGACGAGGGAGGTCCCAAGCACTAATCCAACATTTAATGAGTATCTACTATGTTCTAGGTGCAAACACCCACCATACTTCCTTCCATTCCCCTCAACCACCCAGGGAGAGGGGATATATTATTGGCATCTTACTAAGAGGAAAGTTAGATCCAGGAAACTTCCAGCCACTTGCCCCAGATGACCCGGTAGATAAGAAGCAGTGTCAGAATCGGAGTTTGGACCCCCTAGCCAGGCTGAGGGCTTTCCTTGAGAATCCACTGAGTTTTGGGGAATGAGCTCTGTCTTTGGTCTGCCTGTCTCTGCATCTTCACAATGCTTTGCTCCACGGATGTTTTCTCTCTTCTCTACTTGGCAGAGAAAAGGAATTCCAGGGGAAACCCAGCTCAAGTCCTGCTTCCTCCTTGAAAGAGCCCCTCCTCTCAGTAACTGCTTCGGTGACAGTGGCCACATCAGCTCTTCCTTACTGACCGCAGAGCCCCGTGTCTGGGCTTGTAGACGGGCCTAACAGATAGCATTTCATTCTGTTCCCTGGCATTTGCCCCAGCTGCGGGTTCCACGTGGCCCCTCGCCCCTCTGAGATCTGCACGTCCTTCAAGGCCACCTTCTCAGCCAGGCCAAACCCGACCAGCCTTTCCCAGTCCCTTGTGCTCTGTTCCATTTCTTTCCAGAGCTCTGTTCCCCTATCGTAGTCATAATTCGGTCATCCTGCTCCCTGACGATTTCCCTCTGCTTTAGGCTCCCGAAGGACAGAGCCTTGTTTATTTTGTGATGGTCGGATCCCAAGCCCTTAGAACAGTGTCTGGTATGGAGCAGCGGCTCTAAATACATGTTCGTTAATCGCTTTGAGGCCAGCAACCAGGGCTGGAGGCAGGCGTTAGGGGGCTTGTCCAAGGTCACGGAGCTGGTAGTCCCAGACTGGTCTGCTCACTAGGGAGCCATGAGTGGTTGGGCCCCGAGCCGGTGGTCTGAACTTTGAGTTGGGGGGTGCTCCCTGGAAGATTTCCACCTGGTCTCCAACCAGCAGGTCCTTCTGGGTCCCCCTCCCCCTGTCCTTTCCCTCCCTGCAGTTCATTTCATTCCCTCTTCTCTTCCTGCAGGTGCCGCCCCGCTCAGTTCCCTCCTCTGAGGCTCAGTCCGGGCCTGGGCTAGAGTCCACACCCAGGGCCCTGGGTGCCCCTGGGAGGCCCCCACACTGGTCTCTGAGTGGCTCTTCTCCCTCAGATGTGAGCCCGGGCCCCAGAGTGGCCACACAGAACATACATCTTAAACAAACACTTCTTCTTGCTGTTTATCTCCCTGGCCTTTAAACAAACTCTTTCAAAGGTTTCTGCTGATAGGAGAGATTTACTGAAAACCATTCCTTGCTTAAAAGCCCTGGGTTTAGGCTGCCTGGAGTGGGGGCAGCGGGGCTTTCAAGCCTGGGGTCTCTCTGCCCCTGGACTGCATGTTTATCCTCCTGGCCCTGATAGAGGAGCAACGCAGGCAGATCTTTATGGAAAAGAAAATTTAAAAAAGCAGGAAAGGGGAGGGGTGGAGGCTGGGGGAGAAGTTTGGTTCTTGTCATTGACTCCACAGGGCAGTGGCAGGTCCAGGGGCAGCAGCACCCATCACACTGCGGCTGCGGGGGGCCGGGCGCTGAGCCTGGGAAGGGCGCTGCTCCCTTGAACTTCAGAAGGAAGGCCTTTGAGCAGGTGAACCTCTTCCTGGGCCCCCACCCCAGATGCAAGCCAGAGTGGGGCTCTCCCAGCCGGGGAGTGGGGGTGGGGAGCAGAGCAGCCGTCACGTGGCAACATCTACTGCATTCAACCAACACTTAGGACATACCTGGTTGGGGCCAGGACCTGGGGTACCGAGCTGAGTAATTGTTAACATTGACTGACATCACTTACGTTAGTATTTCTGTGGGCACAGCGCAGGTCTAAATCACTTTCATGAATTAACTTATTTAATACAACCTCAGAAGTAGCTTCTATAATTATCCCAGTTTTGCAGCTGGGGAAACCAAGGCACAGAAAGATGACTGGGTCATACCCTGGAGGTTTGGTTAAATGAAGATACACTTGGGGCGCCTGGGTGGCTCCGTCGGTTAAGCGTCTGACTCTTGATTTCAGCTCAGGTCATGATCTCAGGGATGTGAGATTGAGCCCCGCATTGGGCTCCAGGCTCAGTGGGGAGTCAGCTTGGGATTCTCTCTCTCCCTCTGCCCTTCCCTCCACTTAAAAATTTTTAAAAGTTCAGATACATCCTGGGTGTATCAACCTGTTCCAAGTTGCATCCCGAGTGGAAAGCTACTGTAACAGAGACTGATGTTCTTGGGAGCCTGGGTGGCTCAGTCAGTTAAGCGCCTGCCTTCGGCTCAGGTCCTGAGATCAAGTCCTGTGTCACTGGGCTCCCTGCTCAGCGGGAAGTCTGCTTCTCCTTCTCCCTGTGCTCCTCCCTCTGCTCATACTCACAGTCTCTGTCTCTCTTTCTCTCAAATAAATAAGTAAAGCCTTTAAAAAAAGAGAGAGAGACATTGACATTCTTGTTGTCCCTGCCTTGTCCTCCTGATAATACAGTATTTCATCAATTCTAATATACATCCATCCATCTCTGAAATCTGAGGCATGTCTCACAATCCACTGATGGCACTATTTCTTTATTAGTGCAACAGAAAATGATGGTGCACCTTGCCATCTTAAGTTCAAGGAAATATAACAATACTGAACTATCTCCCCACTGTGTGGCCCTGGCTGGGTGGCTTTGCACACACTGCCTCACTGAATCCCTCTCCTGGGGCTTTGAGCTAAGTCACATGAGCATCTCTGATGAGAAAACAGAGGCACTAAGAACTTAGTAACTTGCTCAAGACTACCCACCTTTAGGGTAGAAGGTAGAGGCAGGATTGGAACCTGCAACTGAAAGGCCTCATATGTTTTCCTAACCCTTGAAGGATGCTTTACACTTTTCAAGCTGTCCTCACACTTACTTTGTCCATTTGGGAAGATGCTGAAGTCCGGAAACGTTAAGGTTCCTGTTCTAAGTTACACACATCTGACTTCTCAACCTATGAACGTGGGAGACCCACAGGAGGTTTTATTGTTTTTGATTTTTTTTAAACCTACGGGGACTTCGTGTATGGAAGCTGCTCCAAAGAGGATGGGGCCTGGGAAGGGGACCGAGACAGAAGCCTCTGAGAGCAGGGCCCCGAGGCCGGATCCAAGGCAGGCCTGTCCTGGACTTCCCTAAGGGCCGAAGCCCTGGATGAGGAAGGGTGTCTGTGCAGAGACTGCGAACTTCCAGTCTGTGCTTGGTGAAGCAAAGGCAGGTAGGAATTTCCACCCCTTCCTGCCTGGAGCTCAGGCGGAGCTCAGGCCGGAAGCCACCTCCGTGTTTACACTCTACCCGACACACCCCTCAGCAGGGCCCAGACTGACACTCTGTCCCCCTCACCTGCCTGCTCCAGGCCAAATACCTTTCCCCTCATCCTGAAGGCACCTTTCAGCACCTGGGCTTTGAGCTGAGCCAGGCTTCCAGGGAAAAAAGGGGTGGGGGGGGTGTGATGGGTGAGGTGAGGTGAGGTAAGGCTGGGAGGTGGGGGTAGCAGGCAGGGACAAAATTATGTGACTGCCTGCCTTGTGCTTGGTCACCCCCACCCTCTTTTTAAAGATTTTATTTCTTCATGTGAGAGAGAGAGACAGAGACAGAGAGAACACAAGCCGGGGGAGAGGCAGAGGAAGAAAGAGAAGCAGACACCCCATTGAGCAAGGACCCTGGGATCGTGACCTGAGCCGAAAGCAACCACTTAACCATCAGAGCCACCCAGGTGCCCCCGTCACCTTCCTTTTTTGTATTACTCTTTTATATAGTGACAACCAGTTTCCAAAACCTTTCCTATCCCCATCAACTCTTGCTCTAAGATCCTTCATTCACACCAAAGTCAATATGACTGATAACAGCTTCTAAAATTCCCCCATTCCGTGGGGCGCCTGGGTGACTCAGTCGTTCGGTATCTGACTTCGGCTTAGGTCATGATCCCAGGGTTCTGGGTTCGAGCTCTGCATCAGGCTTCCTTCCCTGCTCAGCTGGGAGCCTGCTTCTCCCTCTCCCACTCTTCCTGCTTGTGTTCTCTCTCTCTCTGTGTGTGTGTGTGTGTGTGTGTGTGTGTGTCTGTCAAATAAATAAAAAAATCTTTAAAAATAAAATAAAAGAAAAGAAAAAAGAAAAGAGCCCTTCCGTGAGAGCAGAGCATCTTGGCAATGGCCTCTTTGTTGGTCCATTCATTCTCTGATTTACTCAGTCATTTCCTCTGGTGTTCCTGGAGGGCCTCCCTCCCATTGGAGAGCCCTAGCTGCAACACGAAGCGTCTTGGCGGGCAGCTGTCCAAGCCCCGACAAGCCTACCTTCTGATATACCACGTGGGTATACTGGCGCTTGCTTTGTCACAATTCAGTGAAAGGAAAGGTAACATCCACAGGAATAAAGTTCAGGGGGCTTTGCCTGCAGTGAACAAGGAGACACTCTGATGGTGGATTTTCAGGCATCAACGATCAGTTTCTCCTAGTCTGGTTCTGGGGCTGAGCTCCTCAGGGAGGTTGGGAAGGGGTCCAACCAGGACATCAGGGCTCAGGCGGAATTTCCAAGCAGGGCCACCGGCAATGAAGGCTCCGGGCTTGTTTCTCTCTCTGTCCTTTTCAGTAGACAAAGAGCTGGCGGGGAGCTATGAGAAGACTCTGAGCTCCGAGCTTGAAGGGACCCAAGGAACCATCTAGACCAGCAGTTTACAGAGGGTGGAGTGGCTTAAAACTAGTATAGCCCTTTAATAAACTTAATTTACACTGAAACCCAAAATGTAAAAAGGCAAGAGCTGTAGCCCTAGCTGAAGTGGGGCAGGGGTGGGGGGTGGACCCTGCCTACTCTACTCTCCTACTTACCCGTGGAAGTGGTCCAAAGCTCCCCTGTGGATCTCCAAAGCTTAGAGAAGGCAAACAGAATCCCCTGAGCTGCTTGGAAACTAAGTCAGTACATGATGGGGGGGAGGAGGCTGGTCCTTAGGGTTCTCTGCCCGCCCAAGGTCGGCTTCCGGTTCATGTTCATTCTGTGGACTCGTGATGGGTCCTCCTTTCCAGCTGGACCTGCAAAATCCTCCCCTGCAAAACCTTGAGGCTCAGGTGAAATGCCACCTCCTTGTGGAGTGTCATCAGCACCCCCCCACCCGCTCCCGGCTTCTACATCTCTCCTAGGATCCACTTTCCTGGCATTTCTGGCCTTCCAGGGCAGGTCTTTTCTCCCTCCCTTGACTGTTGGGCTCTCTGAAGTCACGGATGTCTTTTTAATCTTAAGCATCCAGCCTGTGAATAGGTGTGTGGTCCCAGGGAAGCTGTTGACGTGTTTTCTGGGTTGAAGGTGGGGTGTTTTGCCCGTGGGGAGGGGGTTCTGCCTCCAGGGCGGCACTAGTCCTCCTCAGCTCAGCTGGTGGGGGCATGAGTTTGATCAGACAGTTGCTTGGAGACCTGAAGTAGGGTGAGGGAGGCCTTTAGAGACTGGGGGTGGGGAAAGGGCCCTTCTTCCCCAAACTGGCCCCTCCCCAACCTTCCAAGAAGATGGAGAGCTGAAAGGGGGGTAGGGGAAGAGAAGGCAGGGCCTCCACACCTCCCACCCTCACTGATTTCCCTCTTCTCTGGCATTTTAAGAGCTCAGACTCAAACCCTTCAAGGGCTTTTGAAACAATTAGATTTGCAAGTGCCCAGCGCTCAGTCTAATTGCTTAAAAGCCACTTCAGGCTCCAACTGACCCAGAGTAAAGCTTTGGGGGTGGGCAAGGGGGAAGGGAGACCCAAGATACTCTGTCACCCTGTTCCCCAGGTCTGTCTTGGTGACTGAGCCCTGGGACTCCTTCTTTATACAGCTTCTCCTGCAAATCCAGGCAGCCTCAGGAGTGGGCAGACAGCTGTGTCCACCAGCAATGAGCAGAGGTGGAAAGTGCCAAGCCCAAGGTAAGCAGACCCAGAGGCCTCAGAAGGCAGGAACAGCATATGGTGTCTGATTCCGAAATGAGCCTCTTCCTCTGGGATCTGTGATTGGGACATGAGGGGTGTTTGCAATCTCTCAGTCAATTCCATGTCTTCCTGATTACTCTTCCCCCTTTTCTAGTTTCTGTAGAAAATTCTTGTCTCTGGCCCAAGACCTTGCAATGCTCTGTATCTAGGGGCTAGTCTTCCCTGCAGCCTTTGAGCCCCTCCCTACTCCCACCTCAGCTAAAGTCACCTCTGTGCCTTTGCACATGGGACGCTCCTGCCCTTCTCTCCTTGACCTAAACAAAGGCCTCATTTATGTGCCCACCACCAGGCTAAGCGGTGAGGACCCTGGAATGAATAAGCCATGCGTTATGCTCTCAGAGCGACACAGCCTAGTTAAAACATAGAAGCAGAAACAGATTAATTAATTTCTTTGCCAAATATTTATTGAACACCTACTATGGGCCAGATGCTGGTCTAGGCCACAGGGACACAGAGGTGGAAAACACCCAAGTTCCTGCTCTCGTGGAATTTATATAGTTGGGGTGGCCACACATAAACCGAGAGATATATAACCTGCAAGGTGGAGATGAGAGCGTGAAGGGAAATGAAACAGTGGGCAGGAAAAGGGTCTGGGAGGTGGAGACACTTTAGCAGAGACCTGAGTGAAGGGCAACAATAGCCTGTGCAAAGGTCCTGAGGCAGAGATGCGTGGGTGTGCGAGGAGAAAAAGGAGGCCAGTGCGACTGGAGAAGAACGAGCAAGAAGAGATGAGTCAGAGGGAACAGAGGCCAGATCCCAGCAAAGGCTGCGGATTCTACAGTAACACAGGAGCCCTTGGAGATATTAAAGAGGGAGTGACATGAGCAAACACGCATTTTAGAAGGCTCCTGGGAGAGGACTGCCTGGAGCGGGGCAGGAGTGGAAGCAAGGAGGCTAGTTAGGAAGCTACTGCAACCGTCCAGGCGTGGGTGAGGAGGTTGGGGTATGGAGAAATGGTCAGATTAGAGATAATTACAGTACAGTGGAGACACTCTATCATGAGAGCACAAGTCCGGGACCTCTGATGGACCTGGAGGCAGGATAGGGCTTTTGACAAGAAAGGATTGCTGGAAGTTTGATCAGAACTGGGACTTCAAGAGGAGGAACTGGTCCAGAAGGGAGATGGGCCACAGGCCACGGGCCAGGGGGCCAGCAAGCACTGAGGAGCATGCTTCCCGTGTTGCAGGGAGTTGGGAATGGCCTAGAGTAGTCAGAGCAGAATTCAGAGGCGGGAGTGGTGTGGGCTGGGGCTGCTAGGGGGTTGGGGGGAGAAGCCAAGGGAGCTTGAAGAGTTTGGGCTTTGTCTAGTGGGCAGCTGGGAGCCAAGAGCATGTCAAGCCTAACATCATCACGATCCAGGTTGTGCTGGAGAAAGATCCCACTGGTTGTGGAGAGGGGGAAGGACAGGACTGGGGGCTGGGAGGTCATTTGGGAGGCTGGTGTGACCCAGTTACAGATGAGAGGGGCCTGGACCACAGGAGTCCTGAGGGGACCATTTAGAAAGGAGAGTCCTCAGGATGTTCAGACATTGCCTGATTGGATAAAAGGGAGTAGGCGCAGGGGAATGAGGGGAGGTCCACGCTCAGCTCCAGGGCCTCAGGACTGGGTATGAGGGTCTCTCAGTTAGGGCCTCCTCTGCCCCTTCTCACAAGACAAGGAGTTTGCGCTGGGAGCCACCCTTCTTTCAGATCGCTCTCCAGACACCCAGAGCTCCTGAATTCCATGGAGAGGGATAGGAGTCTGTGCACAGGGCCTGTGCGGGCGCCTCCCCAGGGCCACTGTCCTGGGTCCTCCACACCCCGCCCCCACCCTGCCCTGGGAAACCTGCCCTTGCTTCCCCCTGAGTGCAGGGGTTGTGCACAGGCTGGGGTGTGCACACACTGAAGCCCTTCAAATTTTAAGGTGAAGTTGGGGAAGGAAGGGATGGGAGCAGGCGGGGGGGCAGAGGCTGGGGGAGCACGGAGGAAGTTTGTCCCCCCACTGCCCTGTGCAGAGCTCCAAGGAGCCTGAGAACTCTAAACTTGAACCTGGCCTTCCTGATCTTTAGAAGGTATATGTGTCAGCCTAGGAGAATAGAACATATTTTATTTAACAGTTTGTTAACTTGATTTATAACTTTTAAATATTTAGACATATGGAATATGGGCCTGCATTTGTACTTTTGCCGGGTCCAGAAGGGGTGAGTGGAAAACTTCCCAGGGCCAGGATTAGGTCTTATTTGCCTTGTTCACTCTCCCTCCCTCCGCAACCCCTGCACCACACCCGGGGGCCCCTATGCTTGGTAATTTCCACTGAACTGGAAAGAAAATCAGATCCCAGCCTGATAGTGAGAAATGTGGACTTGATGTGGCCCCAGGGGGAAAGGTCGTTCTGGAGACTCCAGAGGCCTGTGGATGGCGTGGCCTGCACAGGGGCTGGGGAGATAGCAGACGGGGGTGGGGGGTGGGGGCCTGGGGGTTAAAAGCAGAGTCTCCACTCACAGGCTGTAGGCTGCCAAGGCCAGCCCTGCTCTTTAGGACTGAGTGGCCCGGAGCAGGTTGTTTAGGCTGAGTGCTTAGAGAACTGCCTGGTGATAACAATCCCCAATTACCCCACCTCGGAGGGCGTGGGGGGTGGGGGGGGAGATGCACCGAGCTGGCAGACAGTAAGTGCTATAAAACATTTGTTATTACTATCACATAAAATGGCCCCTTCGAGGGAATGTGAAGCCAAGCTAAGGGTTCCTGCCAAACCAAGGAAGGAATCAGCATTGGTTTTGGTTCCAGATCGTTCTCTTCCCCCTTTCAGGATTCCCACTCAGTGATCAGGCTGCCCCTCCCCCATGCCCCCTCTGGGGCCCCCCTCGCTCCCAGGACTGTCTGATATTTTGGGTGACTCCCCCTGTTCTATTATCTATAGACTCATTCCCTGGAAGCTTTGCCAAGCAACTCACTTGCCAGTTCTTGAGGCTCCCGTTCACAGGAAGCTATCATGGGGTGAGAGTGGGCCCAGCATTGTGCTGAATGCCCTCCATTCAGGATTTCATCCAATCCTTGTAATGATCCTATGAGTGCTATTCTAGATGCTAATATCCCGCATGTGGAGAGACCGGAGCAGAAAGGCTAAGTGAATGGCCCAGGATTTCCCAGCTGATAAATTGCAGATCTGGGACTAGAACCCAGGACTGTGGGGGTGGACTGCACTCTTTTGCTCATGAGGAAGCCAGCCTCATTCAGAGCTCCTGTGACATTCCTGCTCCATCGGGCTTGGATTTGCTGGGACGAGTTCCCATCCCAATGGAGGCACTTTGATGGGGGGAGTTGCCGGCACTGAGCAGGAGGATGGGGGTTGATGATCTGGTTTGTTGGGGGAAAGGAAGTTCCTTTGGTTTCCTTCAGATTATAGCTGAGGACTTGCCAGGCAACAACAAACAAAAACAGCCCTCTCTTTCTTAGAGACATGGGTGGTGTGGGTCTGGAAAGGAAGGTACTTGTGTGTTGGAAATCCTGGGGCAGACCCGCTTCTGGCCATGTGGATTCCAGTCAGAGAAGATTCTCTAGGGGCAAGATGCTGTTCCTTCCCCACCTTGTCACAGCCGCATAAGCCTATCTTGTCCGGGCACCATGGAGGCAAATTGGTGACAACGGTTCACAACGGTTCCTTGGAAGACTGCCTGATTTGAGGAGCAAAAGCCCATGAAATGACACTCAACTGTGACTGGAGACAGAGACATTTGATTCTGGCTCCTGCCCTCCAGAGTCTAGTTTCACAGGGAGATGGACATTCACACTGGGGGAACATCACATTAAAAAAGCCCCAGCCTTGGGGCGCTCAAGTGGCCCAGTCTGTTTAGTGGTTAACTAACCCACTCTTGATTTCAGTTCAGGTCACAATCTCAGGGTTGAGCCCTGTGTCGGGCTCTGCACATGGCACAAAGTCTACTTGAGGTTCTCTCCCTCTGCCCCTCCCCCTGTTCGCTCTGTCTCTCAAATAAATAAATTAATTAAATAAATCTCTTTAAAAAAGCCTCATCCTTCTGGCCCTGATGTGAACTCACTCTGTGGCCTTGGACAAGTCACTTGCTTTCTCTGATCTTGGTTTGTCAACCATAAGATGAGAACGGCTGACCTCTCACCCCTCGTTGATATGGCACCTGTATTCTAATGAAATCCAACACAGGACTCCGCCGCAAAATGTAGAGCGGCTCTGCTTCTGAGGGTGGGGAGCCCATGTTCTCTGGCTTCTTCCTGTTCTTTTCAGGAAATTTTGGAGGGCAGCTCTAAGTGTCTCTGATTGGAAGGCCAGAAGCACTTTGAGAAAGCTTGGGAATGGCCTCATGGGGTAAGTCAAGATGAACTTGAAGGCTGGAAGAACTCTGTGCCTTGTGGAGATGCGGGGAGGGCACGGCAGGGAGGAGGCAGGATGTGAGGAAAGGAACTATGACAGGGATGGGCAAGGTTCCCGGGGACAGAGAGCCAGCCCGGCTGTCCTGGAGCAGTCCTGTAGCTGGAACCTGTAGCTGGGAACCTAAGAAACAGTTCATGGAAGCACATGGCACATCAGGGGGTAAAGGTGACTTCCACAGCCTCTGGGAACACACATGTCCAGACTCCTTCCCCCAGAAGAGTGGGGCACTGCCTGCAGCGGGAGAGGACAGGAACCAGCATGAAGGGAGTAATACTAACCAGAGTGTCTGCTCCGGAACGTTGGTTTGGGGGTGAAAGGAGTGAATGTAGCTAAAGTCACAGAACAGGGGCACAGGAGGAAGGCTGGATAAGCCTGTGTTCTATCCGTTCAGCGCGGAGTGGACGCAGGCTGGGTATCCTCCTGGGCCTCTGGCCTGGCATGGCTAGCCAGGGCTTAGACTGTCAGTAGCCTCTCTGTTCAACAATTAGGGTGATTATTGCTGCAGATGTCTTTCCTCACTCCCTCATACACACACACAGACACACAGACACACACATGCACGTACACATATTAGAGGCCCCAATTCCCTCCCCACCCCTGCTCCAAGCCCACACCTCTCTCTCAGGCTCTCAGCCTCCTTCCTCCCCTCTCCCCCAGGCCCCTGGCCCTCCCACTCACCGTAAACTCTGGATTGAGTGTGTGTATGTGTTGGGGGGGCGGTGGGGAGGAGGGGGTACTACGGTGGAAAAGCAGCAAACCAAACCAACCCCAGCTAATGAAAACGGTGATAAATCTCTGTCTATCAGGTTTGTTGTGAGCACAAACATTGCCAAACAAGGGCCCAGATGGCCTGCAGGCCCTCCTCCCTACGGTCTGCAGCACTTTAAATGGAGATGGTTGCTTTGTACATCTATTTACTACTTGGAAACAGGGGATGAGGGAGACCAGGGACATGCTTGGCCAGGAAACAGGACAGGCCAGGTGGATGGCAGGACTCCCCGGGCCAGTCCCCACCCGCTTCCTCCATCCCTGTTCCTGGAGACAGCTCGGACTGAGCCCTCTCTGACACAGGCCAGTCAGGGGAAGGGGAAAGAAGAGGCCATTCTGGGGGCACCCTGGGTGGCTCAGTGGGTTAAGCCTCTGCCTTTGACTCAGGTCATGATCTCAGGGTCCTGGGATTGAGCCCTGCATTGGGCTCTCTGCTCAGGAGGGAGCGTGCTTCCCCCACCCTCCTCTGCCTGCCTCTCTGTCTACTTGTGATCTCTGTCTGTCAAGTAAATAAATAAAATCTTTAAAAAAAAAAAAAAAAAAGAAGAAGAGGCCATTCCTTCAGGCTGATAGTCAGGCCTCCACAGGCAGGCTTTAACCGGCTCCAATTCTAGACACAAATCCCTGAGCAGCCAGACCCAGCTCCTCACCTTCTCGTCCAAGTTCTTCACACTTTCGCACCCTGTTTAGAACTTTCCCTCCACCTTTCCACCCCACTGGTGAAAGCCTACTCTGTCCTTCAAACCCAAGCTGAGCCTCATCTCCTCCAGGAAGTCCCCCACCGGCTAGTCCTTCTGGATCTCTCTGGGCTCCTACAGCACTGGCCCCTGGGAGCCCAGCATGGTCATTACTGGACTGCTTTGGAGGTGGGAAGGTCCGAACCTACAGCCAGGCTTTACCACTAAGCAGAGGGACCTGGAGTAAGTTAATCTGTGACCCTCAGTTTCTTACTCTGTAAAACAGGTATATTATGGGGTGGTGGTGCAGGTTAAAGGCAGTGAGTATAGAATGAATGTGTTTAGCTAAGTGAGGGGCTTAGTCTAAGAGCTCCGTGCGTGTCGGCATTTACTACTGGTGCCATCCCATCATGACTGAGCAGCGGGCTTTTCTGTGCTGTGCATGCATGCGTGTGTGTGTGTGTGTGTCCTAGTTTGGGTCCCCTGAAAACAGACTCTGAGACAAGAACTTGAGTGCAGGTAGTTTATTTGGAAGGTGGTCCTTGGAAACTGGAGGGAGGGGATGGGAAGTGAGACAGGAAGGGAAGGGAAGGGAGAAAAGCCAATGAAAGTAGGTGAATGAGCCACTTAAGGGGGGTGGGGGGCCTGGGAGTTCGCTGAAGGACTGGGAGAGCACATTGTTGAATTGTCCCCCAGCGGGCTATTAATCCATTCACTATGGCCCTCCTTAGTTAGGCTGTCCCCAGGGCCATAAATCCTGGGCAAGTCCCAGCTGCCCTGTGGGCTGAGTAAAGCTCGCTGGGGTCCAGCGCTGGAAAACCTGTATAGGTGGGAAGCAGAAAGGCTAGTCCTTCGTGCCCACTGTCCCCTGGCCGTGACAGCTGCACAGGACCTAAGAGGTGGGCCTGGGGACATGAGAGGGGCCTCAGTAGTGCCCTTTGCTGACTTCTTGACGTTTCCAGGCAGCACAAGATTTTGTACCCAGTAGGCTCACCATCATTACTGGCAACCACCCCACTGGTGAAAGCCTACTCTGTCCTTCAAGAAGCCTGGGTTACGAGCTGGGTAAACCTAGACTTTCCCAGCTGCTCAGATTTGAACTCGTGTGACGCAGAGGCAGATGTACAAGCACTCTGGGCCTCATCGGCTTCTTCTGTAAAATCAGGGCATTGTGACGTCCCTGTTCAACTCGTAGCCCTGTTGGGATCCATTGGATGGATGGTCTTTGGGGGCGGGTGGGTGCAGAGAACAGGTAAGGTGTGGCTTGTGATGATGCTGGGCAGGAGGGCGATTCCTCTATCCAGGCTTTATCTAAAGCAGGAGTTGCCCAGGGACACACTGTTCACACACGCTCTGGGGTCAAAACACACAGGTGAGTTCCCTGGCCCCATGGGGATGTCTCCTGCCTCTTCTTGTCACATGACAACTTCCAAGGTAAAGGCTCAAGAAAGAAGAGGCCAGAGGGATTCGAACTGCTGACTTCTCAGTGACAAGAATCCCAAAAAGATCCGAGGGAATTCACAGGGGTGTTGTGTGGTTTATTTCTAGCTCCAGGGGTTGCCAGTGGCTGCCAAATAGAGAAATCATTAGTACAGAGATTTGGAATGTGTGGGTCTTAGAATTCCTAGGACTCCATGGACACATTTTAGGAGCCTCTAACTCTCCTGAGAGTGCATGAAAATTGAGTGTGTGAGTATATGTATGCACGTGAACCACTCAATGTTGGGGATCTGGAGCTTCCAGCCAATTTTCAAATGAGTCTGTGACGCAGGAAAAGGATATGTGGTCTGCCTCAAGTGTCCCATCTCAAGCGAGGGGATGTGACTGCTGGGTGACACATCAGGAGCTGGCCGAACCCCAAAGTCCCTAGCCCTGTGTGGCTGTGTGGCCCCGAAAAGCAGGTCCGGCTTCCCAGGAGGCTGCGTGAGAACCCACAGCCATGCATAGTCACCCCTCTCCCCTGCAGGGAGACATCTCAGAGGCATGATGTCCTTGCTCTTCCCTTGGGGACGAGGGTGGATGCAGAGGTCTGTTTCCATAGAAAACAGAATGCGAGAAAAACAGACCAAAACTGGAAAGGAAAGGAAGGGGCCTGTTACCAAGAAGCTTGGGCCCACTGGCGGGCTTTGGTTTCCAGACAGGGAAATGATAATAATGCTTTACATCTCTAAGTTGTGGTGAAGATGAAAAGTGACTAAGTGAGTGGAAAGTGGCTTAGGAAAATGAAAGGTGTGCACAAATGCTAGTGACGATCGTTATAGCTGAGGCCTGGTGAATACTTGTTTTGCTGTTGGGAGGAAATGGTACAGCACCCGGATGCCAGTTACCCAGGTCTGGACAACTCCGAAATTCACCTGCAGTTCTCTTGACTGCAAAGAGTCCTGGCTTTGGAGTCAGACCTAAACTTGCCCCTCAGTTGCACCACGTGTGACTGTGTTTGACCTGGGACAAATCAGGTAACATTTCTGGGCCTCAGAGTGTCCATCTGCAAAGTGGGGACACATGTGGACTTGCTTGTTCACCGCGAAGTCTCTGGCTTCTACTCTCAAATGGTTGTCCCCTACCACGAGAACATGCCTGTCTTGTTTACAGGGGTATTCCCCAAGCCTCACCGGCAGTGAGCAACAGATATTTGTTAAATGAATGAGTGGAAGTGCAGAAGCATGCTTCTAAAGATGGGAAGGAGCTCAGACAACGTGAGAATACTCATCAGTCTGGACCAGCCCCAAGGGGGCCCTGAACTGTGCCAAGAACCATATTAAGGGTCAAGGGAGTTGACTCTGGCCCTGGCTCTGCCATTTAACTGCTGTGCCACCTCGTCCAAGTCGCTGGCCCTCTCTGGGTCTCTTTGCCCTTCCTCCAAAGCGTGGTGAGGAGGGGGGAGGCGCTGAAATTCCCAGGCTTCCCCTTCAGAGGCTGGCCTCCAAGGAGCTCCGACCAGCTGGGGAGTGTGGGATTTCGGAATAATTCAGCCACTTAATTAATGAAGAGGAAGGAGAAGTGGGAGAGGATAGAGGCGGGGGAGGGAAGCAATCCTGAAGAAAAGTCAACACGCGGCTGGGCGCTCGGCAGCTGTGGGTGGGGGCAGATTTGGGGAAAGCCACGCTGCGCCAAAGCGCCAAGCGGCTGTGCGCGCCCCGGGAGCGTGTCTCCTTGGCGGCGTGTGCGCCCGGGCCTCTGGCCTGCCCCTCCCTTCCTTGCGCGCCTCGCCAGTTCCCGCCGCCACTGACTTTCTGACTTCTTAACTTGTCAGCAAATCCCAGAGTTAAAAATGCACACGCACCCCGGCCAGCCGCCAGCAGGGCCGTCTGGCCACGGCTCCAGATGTGGGGCCACCGCGCGGGCCGCCCGCCCCGCCGCGCAGACTAAACAATCGGCCTTGGCCGTGAGCGCAGCGCAATTCCAGATGCCGCGTCCCTCGCGCCGCGCGCTAATTGGGCCGCGGGCGCGAGGCTCTGTCAGCGCGGGCAAGGCCCAGCCGGGGGCGGCCTTGGCCCGGGGCCCGTCCGCTGAACTACCTAAGGCGGGGGCGGGGTGAGGAGACGGAGGAGAACGGGGAGGAGGAAAGAAGGCCAGAGAGCAAGAGCGATCGCGCGAGGGAGACTCAGAGGCAGAGGCACACCGAGACAGGGCAGACAGAAAGGGACAGAGATGGTCTCAAAAAGAGACAGCCCCAAAGACAAAGAGGGAACCAGAAACACGGAGCCCCATTCCGATGTAGGCGGCGGCAGAGACAGCAGAGACAGAAGAGTGGGAACGAGAGACGGACGCAGAGAGATGGAAAGACAGGGAAACAGAGGCAGGGGGCGCTGACCCGAGAGTAGTAGAGTCGTGAATGAGAACTAAACGCGCGGACGGCCGGGAAGAATCGGGCCCATGAGACCCACATGTTTACTGCCAGGTCGCTGCTGCGTTACAGGTGTCCACCCATCTTGTTTCAGAGAACCTCCTTCTCACATTCGCACTTTTTATAATCCTTCTTAGAGTCCTCCTAGGCTGGGCCCGCTCGCACGAGGACCCAGTCCTGGCCGCGATGAACCTAGGTGGCTGCGCGGAGGAAGAGCCCTCGCCCCCAAAGGAACCTGAGCCATAGAGTTCACCCTTCACCCCCAAATCCGGCTTAGGGACTTGGACGCTGCGGGAGGGTGAGGGGCGGGGCTCTGCGGGGTCTTGATTCACAGCGCAGGGATGCTCCCAAAAGACTCCCGCAGGGCCCCTCCTCCACCAGGCAGCCACACCGGAGGCACTCTCCTTTCCCTGGCGCCCTGAGACAGGGGGATGGCAGGTTAGCCGAGGCCCAGGACAGGGAAGCCCACCGGGGACCACCCGGGGGACCCCCACCCCCAGTCTCGTATTCCGCCCCCGCCGGGAGGCCCGGGCGCCCGCGGGGTGAGCGCGGAGGGCAGCGCGGCGGCCCGGCGGCTCTTGGCGGCCCCTCTCTGACAATCTTTCCTTTGTTTGTTTTCTTAAATCTGGGAGGCCCGAATTCCTGCCGGATTCCGTAGGTTTCACTCAGGAAGGAGGCGCCCCCACCCCCACCCCGTCTCACGTCGGGCCGAGCGGCAGGGGGAATGGCAGGTTCTTCCCGGAGGCCCGCGGCGCGCAGCCCCGAGGCCCCGAGCTGGGCGAGCGGGCGGCAGGCGCCGCGGAGAGTCCCGGGCTCCCTGCCCGCGCGCGCCACCACGCAGCCCCGCCGGAGGGCCACGGGCAGCCTCCGCTGGAAGATTTAAAAAAAAAAAAAAAAAAAAAAAAAAGAAAAGAAAAGAAAAAAAAAAATCAAACCAGGAAAGTTTTAAAAGATACAAAGAGCAGCCCTCTTCCCGCCCAGCCTCATTCCACACTCCTCTGCCTCTTACACTCCTCTCTCTCTCTCTTTTTTATTTTGGTCTCCAAACTTGAGCCTCATTAATTTCCAAAAAAAATTTCCCCCAATAAAAGGCAAACATGGAAAGAAAAACAAACTATTAGAAAATAGAGGAGGGAGGAAATGTTATTTAAAAGGTTAGCAGACCGCACCATTTTCCAATGATATTATATACTCCCAGCAGTATCCAAAATATATATGGGCCCTGGGCCAAGAATGTTAAAAAAAAGAAAAAGAAAAAAAGAAAAGAAAAGAAAAAAAAGCGAAGGAAAAAGAAAGAACGAAAGAAAGAAAAAGAAAAGAAAGAAAAAAAGGAAAAGAAAAAAAAAGAAAGAAGGAAAAAGAAAAGGAAAAAAAAAAAACTTGAAAAAGCCCCTCACTTAGACACAACATCTGGGCCTGGGAGCGAACAAACCCCCCATTTATCACACTTAATCCTCCAATGAAGCAATCGACAGTTGACTTCTGTTTTGCTAATTTAGCTGCTTTCAAACGCCGGCCCAGTCCAGACCGGGAATTAAGTGTCACTTGTGGAGGGCCTGCCCTGCCCCCCGCCCGTCTTCCTTCACCTCCCGCGCCTGGGCCCTCGGATAGGGAAAAAAGACCATTAAAAAAGAAAGAAACTTTTTATGAATTCTCTTTACTCCCGCCCACTCGGATCAGTGAAAACCCCCACTCTGACCTTCCTGTGCCCCCTCGCTCAGCACCCTGACACCCACTCCTTGGTGACACGCCCCCACCCGCCCCTGCCTCCCGCCTCAGACTCGCCCAGCGTTGGCATCAGTCGGCGCTAAAGCCAGCAGCCCCAGGCAGTGCCCCTGCTCACCGGCAGCTCCTAGAGTTGACTAGGTGCCGCCTGCCTTGTGCCTGGCACTGCCTGGTGGCCTGGCAGCCTGACCCTCTGGCGGGGAGAGCAAAGCGAAGGGTCGGTGCTTGGCGGTTGGGAGCCTCCATCACCAGCACCCCCCCCCCCGGAAGTGCATGGGAGGCAGGAGGCCCCGAGGTGGAGGCCCTGGGCCAGCAGTGTCTGAAGACAATGGGATCTTGTGAGGGCGCTAGCGGGAGAGAGAATAAATCAGGGAGAGTGTATCATTTGAGGATTAGTCAATAAATCCCTGGGACCCTAGCCCAGTGGGGTTGCTGCCAGAGGCATGACTTGCGGAGAGTACAGACTTCCTTCCTCAGTAACCTTCCCACCCCTCCCCAGAGGCCTCCCTGCGTCTCTCTCCTCACCTTTCTCTGTCCATCTCTTAGTTTCTGTAGCTCCTCTTCTAGCCTTTGGAGCCCAAGACATAGCCATTGGTAGCTCCCTTCCCCAGTTCCTGGCGATAGTTGCACAAGGTTAGCCGTGGCAGTTGTAGGCTTAGGGTACTGTCCTTAGGCACCTGCAAATAGAAGAGGCTGGAGAAGTTACCCCAACTCCAGCCTGCCCACTCCTCTCCATTTGGATCCAGCCCACCCCCGGTCCCCAGCTCTGAGTCTTGGCGGAGTCCCCTGGAATCACTGTCCCTGGCATCTTGAACCCTGGCCCTCTGCAGGCTCTCAGGGAGGCCTGGCTGGGACTCTGACTTCTTGGGGAGAGACCCTCAGTTCTGACCCCAATCCGGATGCTGTCCCAGCTCCCCTGACCAACCCTCCAGACCCACAGAAGACTCATCTCTGAAGCATAGTCCATATTGACTGTACTCATTCTAATAGACAATTATGCACACCTACTGTATGCCAGGCAGTGTACTGGAGTCAGGAGAAGGAGATGGATCAGACTCCTTGTCCCCCCAGGGCCTAAGCCTCTCCTGACACTTATCTTTTGTTCATATGGGGATGTCACATTTTCCAGCTACACTCCTTCTGAAATCGGTCATTGAATACCTGCCATGTGCCAGGCACTGTGCTAAGCACTGGGGGTTCAGAGAGGATTAAAGACCATTTCTGCCCTTTAAACTTGCCAGGGAAACAGACATGCCAACAGTCAATTCTAAGACAAGGCAGAAAATAAGGCCCAAGTGACATATTTATTATAGCTTCAGGGTGTGCCCAGAGAAGGGACTGACTCAGCTTGGCTGGGATGGAAGGAGGGGTGGGATGGATCCCGGGTGGTGCTTGAAGCTCATCCTGTGGGTAGTAGAGCCTAGTGGTTAAGAACAGGATTCTGGGGGTGTCTGCGGGGCTCATTCGGTTGAGCGGCTGACTCTTGGTTTCAGTTCAGGTCATGATCCCAGGGGGGGGTGCTGTGAGATCCAGTCCCACCAAGGAGGGGGGGCTGTCGGTGCTGAGTGGGGAGTTTGCTTCAGATTCTCTCCCTCTGCCCTTCCTTGGGCTCATTCGCTCACTCTCTCTCTCTCTTTCTCAAATAAATAAATAAATCTTAAACAAACAAACAAACAAAAAACCAAACAACAAGGTTTCTGAAGCCAGACGGTATGGTTCAGCTGCCTCCTCTGCCAGGAAGCTGCCAGATCAGCTGTGGGATCCCAGGTTTCTTAGCCTCTTTGAGCCTCAGTTTCTTGATCTAAAAAGTGGGACTAGCAATAGTAACTGCTTTGTGAGGATCCGATGGGATAAGAGAGGACAAGCAGCCAGCCTGTGGTAAGCTATGAATGAATGTCCACTTTAGCTCTCTTTCTTCTGGAGGATTTGGACAGACCAGGTTGGAGCTTCCCTGCCATTCTCGGTTTGTCTGCTCCCCTCAGCCTGAGGACCAGGCACTGTGCTGGGTACACTGAGTACATGGTAAAATAAATGGATGAGTAAATAGGAAGCCTGTCAAATCTTGGCTCAATCGACACTAGGTAGACAATACCAGGCCCGGGGGTGGTGGGCCTGGATAGGCTGTCTCCTCCTGATAACTGGCTGCAGGCTGGGTGAGCAGGGATGGCTGTTCTTCTGGAAGCCAAGCAGAACAGGACCATCTGAAGGCCCTATTTGCTGCTCAGCAGAAAGTCAAGAAGTGTCTTCCGGCCCAGAGCCGCTATGCTGTGGCTCTGGTTAGGTTGAATCCTGACTCGCTGTGTGAGCTTGGGCAAGACATGTGCCCTCTCTGGGCCTTGGATTTTTCATAAATAAAACGAATGGGTTGGATTGGATGCTTTCCAAGTTCCCCTACAGCCTTTGGGGTTTAGGTCTGCTTCTCCTTTGTGCTGGGGTCGGGGGGACCTCAACTTCATTTCTGGGGGCTGGTCAGCTGAGGGCATGGTTTTCTGCTCTCCCATTTCTGGACTGCCTTTTGTTTTTTCTCTGTGGTGCACCCCTCTTCTTCCCTTCCTGCTCCCTTTGGCTACCCTCTTCTTTTTCTTTCTCCTCTTCTTCCTCTGCCACAGACCCAGGGCCTAGAGAATGTGTGGATGAACCGACTCCCTCTCCACGCTTTCCCCTCTCACCTTTACCTGGCTTCTTAAGCCCCCAGACAGAACCTGGACCTGAGGAACCATGCCTCTCCATGGTCCTCTTAGCTGGGATTCTGTCCCTGAAGGTCTTGGTGGTGCTCTGACCCTTGACCTCTGACTTCTGAGACAGGGGGAAAATGGCATCCTAGTTGGACCAAGAGAGCACCTAATATGGGTTTTCTGTCCCCAGAGCCTGACAGGCTCCTTATTGCCATGCGACTCCCTCCCCCTCAGAATCCAGGGCTCAGGAAAGGGGGCAGGAAAGCAAGCCTTTTCTAAGTCTAGCTGACATTCAGCCCCCAACCCACCTCCTTCACAATACCCTCTCCCACCTCTGAGGCTGGGAGAAGCTCTTCCTTCACAGAGGCCCATGGGCCAGAAGCCACTAGCGTCAAGGGGGAACCACTCATAATAGTCATAAACCATTTCCGGAGAGCCTACTGTGTGCCAGGCACTGTGCTGTGAGCCAAGAGGAGGTGTCCCTATTGGGTAGCTGGGAGTGGGGTAGGACAAAGGCTGGGGGGAGCCCCCAGGAAGGTGCACCGCTGCCAGGCCGAGGCTCGTGGGCAGAGGGTTTGGCAGTGCCTGTGCGTCGGCCCAGCTGGAGTGGCACCTGAGACAGAGCCAGGTCCTGGAGGCAGGTAAACAGGACGCAGTGTGCTGGGTGTGGTGGAGGAGGAGGGGGGCCACAGTGGGGGGGCCACAATGGGCCATTGTGTATTCTGGAGTCACTGTCTGTCACGCCCAGGCTCTGGGCTTCCCCTCCCTCCCCACCCCCCTCGCGCTGGGCTGTACAAATATCAAGATATGTGGAAGATGAATTCATAACCATCTGCTTTCACTCCTCCACTCTTGCCTGGACCACATGGAGTGAGATGATGTGCCGAACGCTGCGTGGCCCAGGCCTTGTTGCCTCCCCCCACCCCTCCCCCCTTGCGTCAGGAGGGAACAGGGAGAGAGATCTGAACACTGGGGTGTGGTTGATGGAGGTTGACAGAGATCTACCCAAGTCTGGTGACAAGGCTCTGGCCTCAGTTGGGACTTTTCCTTGGAAAGTCATATAACTGCCCTAAGCCTCAGTTTACTCATCTGCAAAATGGGCTAGGGGTGGCCTTTGTCCTGTCTGCCCCACAAAGTGTTGTGTGGTGTTGTAACAGAGCCTTGGATAGAGGGCAGAGCTGACTGCTTTTGCTTCTATTGTTACTCTGGGACAAAGATCTCTTCTGCCTGACAAAGTGCCCTTCCGGGGGCAAGGAGGAGGGAGAGTTGCTGATTAGCCACGCGGGGCTATTGAGAGACCTAAGGACAGAAATCAAGATTGGAATTTTCAGAGTGTTCAGCCAGCCGACCTTCATTCCTTTACTGTTCACTCGGCTAACATCTTTTAAGCATCCTTTCAATGAGCCTGAGCCTTCAACGAAGAGCAAGGCAAGTCTTGGGTCTTCAGGGAACTCCCAGTCAGATGGAGGAAGCCACATACACAGAGCATTAATATATAATAATCATGGCTAACATTTATTGAGTGCTTACTATGTGCCAGGAATGGGTTAAGCATTTGACATGCGTTAATTCATAGAATCCTTCCCATTTCAAAGAGGAGAAAATTGAAGTCCAGAGGAGGTAAGTGACTTGCCCAAAGTCACATAGCTAGTAATCCAGCTGGGACTTGATCTGGGCAGTCTGATTAGAGTCTGGGCTCCTAACGAATACACAATCCACACAGAGTGCATGAACCTACATAGATAAGGTCATGGTCAGTTGTCCTTGAAGACAGCAGAGAGCTCTGATTAGAGTAGATTCCCTGTCCCCTGAGCCTGGGTGGCTCAGGCAGTTAAGCATCTGCCTTTGGCTCAGGTCATGATCCCAAGGCCCTGTGATCCAGGCCCCTGTTGGGCTTCCTGCTTGGAGACTGCTTCTCCCTCTCCCTCTGTCCCTCCCCCAGCTTGTGCTCACGCACCCTCTCTTTCTCTCTCTGTCTCAAATAAATAAATAAAATCTTAAAAAAAAAAAAAAAAGAATAGATTCCCTGTCATCCCTCTGCTCTTGGTTCTTTCCAGCCCAGAACTGAGGGGGAGCCCTTGGAGGTCCCTGGTGGAAGACTGTGACACCTGTGTTGCATATAAATGGAGCTTTCTTTTTTTTTTTTAAGATTTTATTTATTTGACAGAGAGACAGTGAGAGGGGGAACACAAGCAGAGGGAGTGGGAAAGGGAGAAGCAGACTTCCCACCCAGCGGGTAGCCTGACCTGGGGCTCGATCCCAGGACCCTGGGATCATGACCCGAGCTGAAGGCAGATGCTTAATGGAGCTTTCTTTCTTTTTAAGATTTTATTTACTTATCTGACAGACAGAGATCACAGGTAGGCAGAGAGAGAGGAGGAAGCAGGCTCCCTGCTGAGCAGAGAGCCCAATGCAGGGCTCGATCCCAGGACCCTGGGATCATGACCCAGGACCCTGGGATCATGACCTGAGCCGAAGGCAGAGGCTTTAACCCACTGAGCCACCCAGGCGCCCTGCTTAATGGAGCTTTCTTAATCCCAAAGCCAGTTGGGCCCTTGCTCCTTCTCTCGCCTGCAGGTGTTGGAGAGCTGGGAGGAGCTAAGTAGAACTGAGTGTTCTGGGAGGTGCTGCTTAGCAAACAAGGGATGAAAACCTACTCCCAAACAGTTAAAGCAAAAGGAAGAGATTTATTGACTCAACCAGGAAGGAGTGTGTGTGTCTGTTCCACACACACGGGGTATGGGTGCGGGTACAGTTTAGAGACTGTCATGTCTCAAAGATACCATCGGCTTTCTCTCTCCTACTCTTTGTTGACCTCACTCACTCCTTGGCTGTGTTTTTTGGTGCATGATGACCTCTTTTGTCCCCCCTACTTCGAGTGAGGAGGGACAGGAAGGTCAGGGCTTCTCATTGGCTGGAGGACAGGGAGAGGTGGGTAGAAGACAATGTCTCTTTTTTTTTTTAAAGATTTTTTTATTTATTCATTTGACAGAGATCACAAGTAGGTAGAGAGACAGGCAGAGAGAGAGGAGGAAGCAGGCTCCCCGCTGAGCAGAGAGCCCGATGCAGGGCTCGATCCCAGGACCCTGGGATCATGACCTGAGCCGAAGGCAGAGGCTTAACCCACTGAGCCACCCAGGCGCCCCGGTAGAAGACAATCTTATGCTCACTTCAGAGAGGAAAGAGAACACGCGTGACTTCCAACACCCCCTGTCTAAAAGAATCCTGGCGAAGGCTCCTATTGGCTTAGCTTGAGTCATGCGTCTACACCTGAGACAAATCAAGAGGCTAGGAAAATGCTGTGCAATGATTGGCTCAGTTGGGCTCACGGGCCCACCAGGCAGGTTGAGAGGAATTGTGATTGGCAGCCCCATAGGATTGCAGGGAATGGGGGAGCGGCCGTTCTGTGAAGGAAGCGGGTACAATCACCAAAAGTGGACCCGGCTACAGAACAAATGAACACGCAATCAAGCCGACCAGACAGAGAACAGACTGGTGGTGACCAGAGGGGTGGGGTGGGGGATGGGTGAACTACATAAAGGGGCTTAAGAGGAACAAACTTCTAGTTATAAAATAGATAAGTCACAGAGATGGAAAACAACAGCAAAAAGCGGGCAAGGCTACATCCTATAGGTAAAAGAGGAGAAGTAGAATAGAGGCACCTGGCTGGCTCAGTCCGTCGGGAAGCATGCAACGCGGGATCTCGGGGCCATGAGTCCGAGCAAGTTTGGCACACCTTTTTGGAGCCTCAAATTTTAGTCCAAGATTTTTTGGGGGAAAGTTTTTAATGACATTTTAAAACATTTTTATTTATAGCACACAGAGCTAAATTATGGAGTAAAATTCAAAATTCATATAGACTTTTAAGATGAAACAGACGATGTCAAAAGAGTTCAGGGTTTGCAAGCAGGCTCTTCTCCTCATCCACCCCCTGCATATTTTTTCAAGCTTCTCTGATGGTAAAGGTGGAGTTGGGGTTGGAACTTTGAGAGGCATTGGGAATGGAAATACCTTGGGTTTTGGAGGCAGAGAGATGAAGATGCATTCTTCCATTTTCCAGCAGTGGGCTCTTAGGAAAGTCATGCCCTCTTCTGTGAGCCTCTCTGCTCCCCCTCTAAAATGGGTACAACGATGCCCGCTGGGGAGAGTGGCGGCGGTAAGGGTACTGAAACACCCAGCTGGTGCTGTCTCAGAGGAAGACATTTAACAAACATCAGCTCTCATTTCCCTCCTTCCTGAGTCTGCAGGCTCCTGAGGCCAGCCTCAGCACTCCAGGGTCCTGGGAGCAGGGCAGGGGTCCCCCACCGATGGCCCCCAGCTAAACCTCTGCTACTCCCAGCAGAAGCCAAACGACTTTCTCCTCTTGAGAGCTATAACCATAGACACGACTACAGTGATAACTGGCTTCCCCACCTTGTAGACACTGAATAGGCAATTAATCCTTTGGTTGTGTAGACACAACACCACCCACGGAGGTTGAATTCATTGTCCCCTGATCCCAAAGCTCTTTGTACGAACTTCTCTTGTGGTTCATATTACTGAGCACTGCAATGATGCGTTTGCCTGTTTATGTGTCTCTTGCTGTCCCCAGTTTGTGAATTTTTGGAGGCAGGAATCTTTTTTTCCCACCCCTATATTTGCGGTGCTCCACATGGAAGCTGGTGTGGCGGAGGGGCCCGGGATTGTTCGGTGGCTTGGTGAAGGGATGAGTGGGGAGACCTGCTGCCCTGGGTCGCTTTTCTTCCAAGTAACAACAGTTACCACGTTTATTGAGCCGTTAAAAGGCACTAAGTGTATACACGAAGAGTCCTTCCGTTTGTCCTTTCGTATAATCCTGACAACAGCTCCATGTCACAGGGATTATAACTTGCCCCCATTTTAGAGGTGAGAAACTGAGGCTCAGAGGGTCAAGGTCACCCCAGCCTGTCAAGTGCTGACATTGGAATGCAAATACAATTCTGTCAGATGTCAGAGTCAGGGGAATCAACCTCTACAGGCTTCTAACTAACATTTCAGGTCATACTGAGGTGTGCAGAGAAGAGGGTTGCGGCCCCGAGACACCCCAGAAATGAAGCTGAAATGGGGGGTCCGCTGGAGAGAGAAAGGATTGGTAATCAGAGAGGCTACTGGGTAGGGTTGGGGGAGGGGCAGAAGAAAGGGGTCTCCCTGGGGGCTGGAGGTCCTGGGGAAGTTCAAGGGGGCTTGTGGTCTGGGGAGACCCATGAAGCAGTCAAGTCCTGTAGGAGGAGGTGTCAGGGCAGGATCTCCCCCCACCCCCAGAACTGTCTGGGGCTGGAAGTCAGCCCCTTCAGGTTGTTTTCTAGCTGGGTTGGGGGTGTTTAATATTAATAGTAATGACTGTGGCGGGAAGATAATAGGCCTCAGTCAGATTAGAAGGGGGTAAGCGCTTATCTCTGGCTGCTGAAGACACATGTCTTTCACCTGCTCCTTTAATATCCCCCCTCTTTCATTCCACCGCCCACCCCCTCCCACTAGCCTAGAACAAAAGGGGTATTATGGGCCTGGGTGTTTTCAGGCTGCAGCCAAGGAGACCTCCCCTTCCCCCTCTGCTCCCCTCCTTCCCCCCCCCCAGTTTGAATGAGGCTTTTTCCTCCCAGAAGAGATTAGCTCCATTTGACAAGGCAGTGAACTTTGGGAGGGGTGAGTGGGGGTCTCCTCCGGGAGCCTGGAAAGCGCAGCCCTAAAGAATGCTGCTGGAGAGAGACCCGGAGAGACAGCCCTGAAGACAGACACACAGAGTCAAAGGCAGACAGACAGACAGACACACACACACACACAGAGCAGGAAAGGCACTGAGGTAGATAGAGCTAGACTCTGAGACATGGGGACCCCCCACCCCCAGACTCTAGGATGTTGGGGAAAGGGAGAGACAGAGGAGGAGAGACAAACCCACAGACCTCCACAAAAAACAGAGAGAAACACATACATACACACCCAGAGAGAGACAAAAGCAGAACGAGAGATGGAAGGACAGAAGACATATAGATGGAGATACAAAAGAGATCAATAAGGCGAGGAGAAGAAAGGAAATGGAGAGAGAAAAAGGAAGAAGAGATGGTAAAATTGGCAAGAAACGGAACCAAATAAATAAATAAAATAAATAAATAAAAGGAGACTTCGAAGTGACATTGCCGGGAAGCTGCTGAGCTCCTGACCTCCCTGAGGCTGGCTCCAGGGACCTTGGCCTTGGCCCCTTGCTGAGCCAGGCAGCTCTGGAGCAGGTTTCCACAGATTGGGAGGACCAGGGGGGAAACGGAGCTTGGGCAGGAGATGCAGAGAGAGAGAGAAGGAGAGACAGGCGAGAAACCTGCCCAGAGACCAAAGTAGTGAGTTGGAAGAGAGGTGGGCAGCAAATACCAGATGCCCTGACCCTTACTTTTCCCATCTATAGAATGGCGATAATAGTAGTATCTCCATCAAGGATTGTGAGGCACAAGTTAGGACAAGGTAATTAATGTCACCGCAGACCCACAGTAAGGACTAACATCTGTTGGCTCCTTACTGTTCACAGACTTTGTTCTAAAGCCCCTTTCAAGTATTATTTCATTTAAATCTCAGAACAACTCCAAGCTCTAACTGAAGACCATTGTGAATCACGAACTATTCGGTGGTGAAGCCATGATTTGAACCTAGGCATTCGAGACTTATTAATTACACTGGGTCCTGTCCTTATTAATAAGAGACGCAGTCACAGTCAGCGCTGTCCAGAAGGAACCCCACAACCTTTCCGAGAAGAAGGGCCGATTTTTATATATCCAAAGGGGCTTGAGGTTCTTGCTGGGGAAGAGTGGGCGAGGCAGAGGTCTACAGGTAAGTGGCCAACAGCTGGCCATCCAAGAGGAGGGCAAAAAAAAGCACTCACTAGTTTCCACGCTGTGAATACTCACATCACGATGGTTCCAGGCTACCTGGGACCCTTCGCTGGCCAGGGGGCTGGGATTTGCTGCCCGCAGTCCTCTCTGGACCCCGCAGTCTGCTATGGACCCCGCACCTCACTAAGGCCAGGGACACAAGCAGCGTGTGCAGAGAGCTCCCTCTTCTCCCCTGGGGGTTTCCAGCCTCATTCAGGAGAGAAGGGGCAGCAGAGCCCAACTCCGGGGGGGTTGTATACAGGGTTCCAAACCTGCCAGGGAGAAGCTCAGAAGTGGGAAGGGAGTGCCTGTGCGGGGGGCGGGGGGGGGGGGCCAGTTCTCTGCATCCCACTGTTCCCTGCTGCTGGGAACTCCTAGAGGATGGGGGACTGCCCCTTCCCCTCCCCCATCCCTGGTCAGTCCCTGCAACCCCTTGCCCTCCCAGAGTGTCCAGAAAACCCCTCTGGGTGCCATAAACTCTTAGTGCAAGGTAACAACGGTGGTGGGGGAGGGGTGGCACCAAAGGCCCGTGGTCCCCCTCCTCTGGGGCTCCCAAGTGAAACCAAATACTACCCCCCCAGTCGCCCACCGGGACAACTGACTCCCTCCTGGGGCCCACTTTGGGCGCAAGCCGTTTCCTGTCTGGGTCTTGGTAACCCCCTGAAATCCCGGCCTCCCTCCCCCGATCCCTTCCAAATGCTTATTAAGCCGTTTGCAAATCCAGGGCTGAACGGAGCGGCGTGAGTTTAATAAAGCAGAAGACAGATGCCATCCATCACTGGGGCCCCGGGTGGGGCTCGGTGAGCTGACGGACTCACACCCTTCTGGCTGCCTGTAGGTCAGCGAGCCACACATCAGAACAAACGCCTCTCCTGGCCCACCCTGGCCACGGTCCCCATTCCGGACCACCTCCTGGCTGCAAGCCGCTACCCTTTAGGTCACATTCCTGCCACAGATCACACTCAGGGGACCTCTTGCTCACTGTGGACACAGAGTGTCTGGGAATCGAGGGAGGTTGGCCCAAGTCCTGCATTCCGTGTGGATCTCTGAAGCAGGCGGTGCCCAGACAAGGATACAAAATATCAGTGGGGGTCCCAAACCTTAGGAATCAAGATAAATAATATTTTGATGTAATACCTTAAAAAATTTGGAGCGCCTGGTGGCTCAGTCGGTTAAGTGCCTGCCCTTGGCTCAGGTCATGGTCTCAGGGTCCTGGGATGGAGCCCCACGTTGGGCTCCCTGCTCAGCGGGGAGTCTGCCTCTCCCTCTCCATCTGCTGCTCCCCCAACTCATGCTTGCTCTGGCTCTCTCTCGCTCTCAAATAAATAAATAGAATCTTAAAAAAATCTTAAAAAGTCAAAATGACGGCCAAAAAATTCCACGATGAACAACAGATCACAATTTTAAATAAAGACAGAATCTTTCCCGAATTGGTGGTGTTGCCTCAGTCTCCAGTGCCACTCATCTTAGCGCTGAGAGCAGCCACCCCGAATTCGGTGGGCGCCAAAGCAAATTCCTGATCTGCCCCAAACCTGCTCCTTCTGTAGTCTTCCCGCTTCAGCAAAGGCAGCCCCAGTTGCTCTGGCCAAAAAAACTAGAGTCAGACTTGATGGCTCTCTCTCACACCCATGTCCAACTTTTAGGAAATCAGGTCGGCTCTAATTTCAAAACACGTCCAGAAACCACCACTCCTCCCCACCTCCACTGCTGCTCTTCTGATCCCATGTCTCCCTTCTGTTCAGAATCACTCGATGGTGTCCCACTGCAGCGGAATACAAGCCAGACTGCTAGGGACACCTGGGTGGCTCAGTGGGTTGGGTGTCTGCCTTCAGCTCAAGTCATGATCCTGGAATCCTGGGATTGAGCACCATGTCGGGCTCTCTGCTCAGTGGGGCGTCTGCTTCTCCCCGTGACCCTCTCCCCTCTTGTACTCACTCTATCTCTCTCAAGTAAATAAATAAATCTTTTTTTATATTATGTTAGTCACCATACAATAAATAAAATCTTTTAAAAAAAAAGCCAGACCCCTAAAATATCCCTATGTGATCTATTTGTCTCTTTCCCTCCTCTGACTTGCTTCCCATTATTCTCTCCCTTGCATCCTGTGCTCTGGACATAACCAGTGAAGCAAACTCCTGCCTCTGGGTCTTTGCACTTCCTTTCTCTCTGCCTGGGACACTCTCACCCCAGATGTTCACATGGCTCTTTCCCTTGCCTCTTCAGAGGTCACTTCAGACATCACCTTGCCACTTTATGGGAAATAGGATTCTGCTGCCCCTCATGGTAGCCCCTCACTTGCCTTCTCTTCTCTCTTTCTTCCTTCCTTCCTTCCTCCCTCCCCCTCCCTCCCTCCCTTTCTTTCTTTCTTTCTTTTCTGGCAGAATATGGCTCTGAGTCTCTTTAGTGACCCCAGTGACCGCCAGTAGAGACACGCATAATACCATCTGCCAGCCCCACCTTGGTGTTGGCCTCCACACACACACTAGCCTTGAACAGAATGCTTTCCACTGAAAGTCTTTCCTCCTACCTCTCTGCCAGTTTCTGGTCCTCATCTTGTCCCAAGCCCTATGGAAGACACCTCCTCCAGGAAGCCTGGCTCTTAGCCAAGGGTATGCAGCCCTGAGTCTGAGTCAGAACCATGGTTCTGTATGAAGGGGTCTGAACAGGGGTCAGGAGTTCTGGGATTCAGCTCCACTTTGGGTCCAACTCACTGTTTGTCCTTGAACAAGTCCCTTCTCCTCTCTGGACCTCCATTCCTCCTTTAAAAAGGGTGTGGGCCAAGTTCCTTCTAGCTCTGACCTTTTCACATTTCAAAGTCCTTCCCTGAGAGCCTAATGTAGTCTCCAGAGTCAGGCCATCTGGGTTCAAATTCTGTTGCCACCACTTTCTAGATGGGCCATTTAGATGCTCTAGGCCTCTTTTGTTACATCTGTAAAATGGGGACCGTTATGGTCCCTACCTCAGGGGATTGCTGTGAAAGTTAATCAAGAGAATGAGTGAATTCACGTGCAATGACTCAGAAAGTACCTAAAATACTCCATGAATGTTTGCTGGTTTCAGGAGCATTAATAGTTGAATATTCGCAGAGAATTCTAGTGTGTCTAATTGGCTTTTTGTATTTTACATGCATTTTGCATACATTTATAAACAACCGCAGCAGCAAACCCTTTACCCCTGTGAAGTCAAATGGCTGGCAAGGGGCCAAGGGCTGCCCCAGCTTCCCTCATCCCAGTCTCATATCCCAGCCAACCTGCTGGGCAGCCACCTTCTTCAAGGGGTTGTCGCACCTTATCCTCTGCACCCCGCCTCTCTGCCCCTGCAGCCCCTGGGCCCAGCACCTCCCCCTGCAGCCCCCCATGTTCCCAGGCCTGGGCTGCAGTTCGCCTTTCACACCCAGACGCAGGGGCCGGGCGCAGGAGCCCTGCCTGGGGGTGGACTGGGGACCAGCGCCACATCTGGCATCCATTACCCACGGTGGCTGCAGAGTGGACTCCTCTGCCTGCCACTCACCTATCTGCCGGGGTGACAGAGGAGATGGGAAAAAGGTTTTCACAGCTGGAATAAATTGAGGGGAAGTGGAGGGGGAGGGTCAAAAAGACACAAAAAACAACATTGAACTCAAGATGGAAGAAAGACAGTATTAGAGGAGGTAATGAAGAAAATATGTGTGAGTGTGCCCGTGTGTGTGCATGTGTGTGCGCCCGGGATGAGTGTGAGTGTGAGTATGTGTGTGTCCGTTGGTAAGTCAGCTGCGGTATCTTGTTTAGCATTGTTTAGTATTTTATTTACTGGGCGGGATGTGAGCTGTCCACTCATCCTGAAGACAGGGCAGAATCCCTGTTTGTGGTCTCCCAGGCCTGAGAGACCTGAGAAGGGGGAACAGGGAGGAAGAGGGGGGAAGAGGGCAGGGCAAGGCCAGACAAGGAGATCCTGAGTGGACAAGAATAGGAATGACAGAGGAAGTAGAAAAATACGGTTCTGAGAAGGGAAGAAAAAAAGCTGGTGACTTCACCCCAGCCCAGTGCCTTGTCCCTGCTCTTGGTGTGTCAGGGTCCCTGGATCTGGACCCCCAGAAGTTGTGTTGCTCCACGGGTGACAGCAGGCTGGGCCTCCCTTCCCTCCCCCAGCCCCCACCTGCTGACCCCACATGCTTCCCCCATCTCCCCCTCCCTCCCAGCCACCCACACCTCTGAGGCCAGGCCTCAGGAATTCCCCTCCTTCCCCATCTGCTCCCCATTGACACAGGGGCTTTCAATTGCCCGCTCATTAGTCACCAAGATATTTCCCCTGGACCAACCACCCCCACTCGTCTAGCTTCAATCGAGCCGGGGCCAGCGGGGTCCAAACCTCCCACTAGGCCCCTGTTTGTGGCGAACTATACCTAATATTCCTAATAATGTCCTCAGAAGGCAGGGGAGCTGGCTTGCTGGAGACAAGGAGTGGGGGGCTTGTGGCCTCACGGTGGAGGGGCCTCTCAGAGATCCCTGAAGTATGTGTGAGGGAGGTGGAGGCAGGTGGCCCACCACAAGCTGCCCACTGTAGGCTGCTAACGCCCTTCATAATGTTATCCCTGTTGAGTCCATAAAAGCCCCCTCTAGTGTTACGGCATTTGAGAGACTATTAAGTTTTAAGGCTTTGGACCTCCAGGGAGGAGGCACGTTGACACGAGTGTTTTGTGGGCTCTTGGTTTCCGTGGTAGTCGGGAGGGACCAACTGGAACTGAGGAGGTGGGCAGGGGCCTTAGAAAGGGGTGGTCGGGGCAGGGAAGAGCACTGGGGGACGGCATGGTGTTCAAGATCTCCCCCCCACCCCCAAGCCGTGTCCTGGTCAGTGGCTTAGATTGGGGAAGACGTGAGACTCGTGGGGCTGGTGAGTAGGCAGAAGAGAGGGGCCTCTCCCCAGGAGTCCAGGAGGGCTGAGAGGCTCTGGGCTGTAATGAGGGACACGCTGTCTCCCATGAGCTGCTGCGCCAGCTGGGACCACTCAGGGTCACCTGGCTCTCTGACCTCCTTGCCGGACATCTACTATGGAAGACTGTGGCAGCTGAGCTCTATGGGCACTTTGCTGCCGCCCCTCCTCTGGCGGCTGGGCCTTTAAACCCCTCCCTGCCTCGCCTGGCCCTCCTGCACCCTCAGGACAGCTCCACGATTCCCCATCAGAGACACTCTGGGCCAGCGGGGAGGCCCCGCTGACAATCTGTTTCAGTCCAGGCCCTGCCACTGACCAGCCACGTGACCTTGGTGCTGTTCTTTAGGTCTCATTTTTCTTACCTGTTCCCAGAGGGGGTTGGACTAGATAATTCTGAAATGGGCACCAATTCTCTGAGTCTGATTTCATTACCTGGTGGGAGAAGAAGTGAGTATCAGATTCGAGGGAGAACTAGTGCATTTACAGGACGAGCTTCCATGTTTGAGTGCTCATTACCAGATGTTAGACTGAATGCTGTTGCCAGAGATGCTCTCTGAGGAAATCGAGCTAGTGGGAGAGGAGGGGGCTAGCTCGGGGCTGATCGGCTCTTGGGCCTGGCTCTCTGCATTCCTTGGTCCGTTGCACGCCGGTTCTGTGCCCATGCGGTCTGGCAGGACTGGGGATATTGATGGTGGAGGAGTGCCCATGTATACGTTTTTCGGTCCCACCCCTCTGAGCCTCATTTTTGTCCTCCGTGCAGTAGGACTATAGTGGCTGGTCTGGGAGGAGTGACAGAGAGCAGGCAGACCGAGCACTGAGCACGGGGGCCAGCCCATTGAGAGGGCTGCTTGTGTGTAAGTGACCGCTGTCATTGTTGCTGCCAGCCTCACAGTTGACAAGATCCCTGCTTCAGCCAGCTCGGGAGGACTCTCAGAGTCAGGTAGGGGAGTTGGGGCCACGGGGCCTGGAGGTGACATGAGGCTAACTAACCCTGTCACCAACCCTCTACCTGCCCCTCGCTTCCCTAGGCCTGCAACTTGGAGATAATAGTAATAATAACACGTCACATTTGTAGAGTACTCTCTTTAGCATTTCAATTCAATTCTGCAAATATTTACTGTGTGCTGACCATGTGAGGAAGCTTCACTTTGATTACCTTCTCCTAATTGGCAAACCCCTCCCTTTGCCCCTGGCACACACAGGCATCCACACACAAACCCATGCATACGCGTACACACATGCACACCCACCCACACGCTTGCATACGTGCTCACACACGGGCACATACCCACAGGGCTACCGCCCTTGCCCACCTCCCTTGGCCTTTGTGGACACTTTCCCCTTAGCTGAATGCTTTCACCTTAAATGAACCTGGGTCCCTGAAAGCCTAAGTTACCCAGCTGAGGCCTATCTGTGGGGATGGCTGGATGGGTCCGTGACACTGAAAGGCATGGAGCTGGGATGTTAGAACCTGGGCTGGGGACTCAGCTGTCGCCTGTTCACATCCCCGTGGCCTAACAGTTCTGTGCCCTGGACACACTGCTGGTTCTTTCTGTGCCTAAGCTTCCTTATCTGTAAAATGGGAACGGTGAGAGTAGCCACCTGCTGGGGGTGTCGGAAGGCTTAACAGGGCAACACAAATGGCAATGTCTGCTACACGTCTAGCTTTGACAGTGATGAGGTGATAGGTGTGTAGAATGGAGCCCCTGGGCGCCCAGTAAATTTTCCTCTATTAACTATTCCTGGAATTCAGTAGCTTACTGTCTTCATGTGAACAAGCCTAGCGGGTCCCGTACAGTCTGACTCGAGTTACAGGAAACTTCCTCCTTGCCTTCCTTCAGAGATCATTTATTGTTCACTTCCTATGTGCCGGGTGCCAAAGACTCAAGGGTGAACCAGGCGCACAGCCTGCCCCCAAGAAGCTCCCGGGCAGGCGGGGGTTGGGGGCCCTGCGTGGGGAGCACAGACGTGGGGCGGGGCTTCCAGAAGAAGGAGGTCAAGGAGTCAGGGAGGAAATGAGGGCTCAGTCTCACAGGAGGGAGGTGACAGAGGACATTCCCCGCTGAAGGGCAGAGGGACACCTGGGTTTTGCAGACTGTGCAATGCTGGTAGTGCGGGGTGGGGGTGGAGCACAAAGAGGTCAAGGTGCCCAGTGCCCCACCACAGTGGGGACAGACTGCCCCTCCTCCGAGCCTCTCCAGAGGCCCCTCTGCTGCCCTGCACGTATGGTGCCTCCACTTCGTCCTGGAATAGATCCCGTGTCTGCTGCTAAGAACAGACGGAGCAGCTGGCTTCTGTTTAGGGGCTTGCTCATCGAAAAATGTGTCTCTTTTAGACAAGAGAATTCCCATGGACACGGTGAGTGGTTCAGGCCACGAGAGGTATGCTGGGCTGGTGGGGAAGGGCGGATGGATGTCCGACGATGCCGTTGGGGCACACTCTTGGCTCCAGCTTCCGCTGGTGTCTCTCGCTTTCCCTGTGGTTCGATACCTTTGAGCAGGTGCTCCTGTGATGGGACAGCTGCCAGCTCCCCTGGGGCGGCCGTCACTGGTCGGCCTGGCTCATTCACCTGTGCTGGCCTCTTTGCAGCCAGTGCGGGTAGCTTCCCCTTCATTTCCCAGAGGCTCGGCTCTGAGGTGGGCTGTGCTCCAGGGCTTCTGCCTCCCTATCCATGTCCCTTGCCTGCCCTCCTGTGTTTCCAGTAGTGACACTGGTATCTCAGCCCCCGGGCCCAGTGCCAGAGGAGAAAGGACTGGGCTTTATAAGGACAGACAAGTCCAGAAGTCCACTCCCCAGTCCCTACCCTGGCCATCCTCCCGCTCGGGATCATTACCTCTATTGCTCTAGTTTTTCCCCAAATTCTAATGTGCCTATTAAAAATAATATTCTTGTTGGGGCACCTGGGTGGCTCAGTGGGTTGAGCCTCTGCCTTCAGCTCAGGTCATGATCTCAGGGTCCTGGGATCGAGCCCCACATCGGGCTCCTTGCCCAGCGGGGAGCCTGCTTTACCCCCTCTCTCTGCCTGCCTCTCTGCCTAATTGTGATCCCTCTCTCTGTCAAATAAATAAATATATATATATTTTAAAAAATAATAATATTCTTGTTGATGTATAATATTCATATAGACATGTGCATGAATTCTTTTTTTTAAAAAGATTTTATCTATTTATTTGACAGAGATCACAAGTAGGCAGAGAGGCAGAGAGAGTGTGGGGGGAAGCAGGCTCCCTGCTGAGCAGAGAGCCCAATGCGGGGCTTGATCTCAGGACCCTGAGATCATGACCTGAGTCAAAGGCAGAGGCTTAACCCTCCAAGCCACCCAGGTGCACCAACATGTGCATGAATTCTAAGCTTCCCCGGGTGCCCGGGTGGCTCAGTGGGTTAAACATCTGCCTTTGGCTCAGGTCATGATCCCAGGGTCTTGGGATCGAGTCCTGCATTGGGCTCCTGGCTCAGTGGGAAGCCTCTCCCCCTACTCATGCTCTCTCTCTCTCTCTCTCTGTATTTCTCTGTCTTAAATGAATAAATAAAATCTTAAAAAAAAAAAAAGCATCTGCGTTTGGCTCATGATCTCAGGGTCCTGGGATCCCTGCTCAGAGAGGAATCTGCTTCTCCCTCTCCCCCTGCCTCTCCCTCCAGCTCATGTTCTCTGCCAAATAAATAAATAACATTTTAAAAAATTTCTAAGCTTCCTGCTTGATGAACTTTTGGAAATTGAACACAGCTACATAACCAACACTCAAGTGAAGAATCAGAAAATCCGCTAGCACTTTGGACTGTTACATTGTGCTCTGGTGAGTTACGGCCCACCTGTGCCACCAAGAGTAACCAGCACACTAATTTCTTTACAGATTTTTATTTATTTGAGAGAGAGAGAGAGAGCACGAATGAACAGGGGGAAGGTGGTGGGAGGGGCAGAGGGAGAGGGAGAAGCAGACTCCCCGCTGAGCAGGGAGCCTGATGCAGGGCTGATCCCAGGACCCTGGGACTGTGACCAGAGTTGAAGGCAGGCAATTAACCGTCTGAGGTACCCAGGTGCCCCACACTTGTTCTAATACCACAGATTTGCTTTGCTGCTTTTGAACTTCGTGTATGTGAAACCACTCAGTATGTAAACTTCTTTTTTGTCGGGCTTCTTTCTCTCAACATTACATTTGTGAGATTCATTTACAGTGTCGTGGGTAGCCATAGCACATTCTCTCTCGTGACTTTGTAGCAGTCATTGTGTGAATATACCTCAATTTATTGCAGCATTCTACTGTTGAGTTTTCCAGATATCTGCTACTACGTAGGTTGCTATGAGTATTTGCTGATGAACAGAACGTCTGGGTCGTAGAATTTGTGTGTGTTCCGTTTTATTAGATAATGCCAAAAGTTCTCAGTAATGATTGAATCAGCTTCTGCTCCCACCATCAATGTACCAGACTTCTAGTTGCTCCTCATTGACACTTGATATGTTCTGTCTTTTCATTTTAACCACTTTGCTGGATGGATGGTGGTATTGGATTGCAGTTTTTACTTTTTTTTAAATCTAAATTTTTATTTTATTTTTTTAAAATATAGATTTATTTATTTATTTGACAGACAGAGATCACAAGTAGGCAGAGAGGCAGACAGAGAGAGAGATTGGAGGAAGAAGGCTCCCCACTGAGCAGAGAGCCCAATGTGGGGTTCGATCCCAGGACCCTGAGATCATGACCTGAGACGAAGGCAGAGGCTTTAACCCACTGAGCCACCCAGGTGCCCCTTAATCTAAATTTTTAAAGATTTTATTTATTTATTAGTGAGAGAGAGAGAAAGAGAGCACAAGTGGGGTGAGGGACAGAGGGAGAAGCAGACTCCTGCTGAGCAGGGAGCCCGATGCAGGAGTCAATACTAGGACTCCAGGATTATGACTTTAGTCAAAGGCAGACTCTCGATGACTGAGCTACCCAGGCCCTCCTGGTGTTTACTTTTTTAAAGTTTTTATTTGTTTGTTTGTTTATTTTTGAGAAAGAGAGAGAAAGCACATGGGCGTGGGGGCTGGCGAGGAGGGAAAGGGAAAAAGAATCTCAAGCAGACTTTTAACTGAGCATGGAGCCTGACGTGGGCTCGATCCTATGATCCTAACATCATGACCTGGGCAGAAATCAAGAGTTGGGCACCCAACTGACTGAGCCATCCAGGCGCCCTTGGTTTTTAATTTTTGTATTTCTCGGATGACTAATGAAATTGAACCCTTTTCTTATGTTTATTAGGTATTTGGATATCCTCTTGAAAATTATTTTATTTGGGGCACCTGGGTGGCTCAGTGGGTTAAGCCTCTGCCTTCACTCAAATCATGATCTCAGGGTCCTGGGATCGAGCTCCACATTGGGCGCTCTGCTCAGCGGGGAGCCTGCTCCTCCTCTCTCTCTCCTACCTTTCTGCCTACTTGTGATCTCTCTCTCTGTCAAATAAATAAATAAAATCTAAAAAAAAATTGTTTTATTTTTATCATTTTTAAGTAGGCTCTGTGCCCAATGTGGGGCTTGAACTGAAAACCCTGAGATCAAGGATTGCATGCTCTACTGACTGAGCCAACCAGGCGCCCCTGGATAGCCTCTTTTTGTGAAATACTTATTCACATCTTTTGCCCATTTCTTTTACTGGTTTCCTTTTTCTTATTGATTTGTAGTAAATATAATCTCATAGATATGAGTCTTTGGAGGGGTGTATAGTTTACAAATATCTTTTCCCACACTGTGGCTTCTCTTAATTTTCTTCAAAGTGTCTTTTGATGAACAGAAGTTTTTAATTTTAATGTCGGACAGTTTATCAATTTTTATCTTTCATAATTAAGTGCTTTTTGAGTCCCTTCTAAAGAAATCTTTGCCTATCCCAAAGTTATGGAGATATTCTGCTTTTTCCTGACTTTACAGTCTTATCTCTCACATTTGTATCTATAATCCATCTAGAGTTGATTTTCGTGTATGCTGTGAGGTAGGGGTCAAGATTCATCTTAAAAATATAGGCTAATGCCATCTTGACCTCTGAGCCCATCCACTCCCAGTGAAAGACCTACGTTAATCAAGAGGGGCTTTTGTATCCAAATGTGTCCTTTCACAGCCAAATTCAGAAGCAGCCCTCTGGGCCTCTGTGAAGGGGCCGGGGCAGAACTTTCAATGTGAGAGTTCTGGAAATGTGCTTGGTCCACCTCTTCCAAGGGAAGTGGCTGGACCATGAGGAATAGGGGACACGGGGACAGAGAGATGAAGCATCTCCACCCCTTTCAGCTGGGATTCCATCACCCATTGAATTGGGAGATTTAGAGATGCCCAGTGGAGTCCTAACTCCAGTGTTCCAAATCAGAAGTCTGGGACTTTCTGCTTTTTCTGCCCACATTTATTTACTCAACAGATATCTGGTTGCCTACTCTGTACTGGCCAGTGATCACTGGAGACACAAGAGTGGACAAAATGGACTGCCAATCCCACTCTCGTGGACCTTACATTCTGGTGGAGGGAGAAAGGTAATGAAAATATAAATAAGCAAAATACATAAGGAAACGTATGAAGGAAGATAATTACTATGGAGACAAATAAAACAGGACAGAGGGACTGCAAGTGCTGGGTGGTTAATTTTAAGTTGGATGGTCAAGGAAGGAAGGCATTATTATTGAGAAGGTGACATTTGAGCAAAGACCCAGAGAGGCATGCAGACATGGGGTAGGGGGAGAATTCTCAGTAGAAGGGACAGTAGCTATAAAGTCCCAGAGGCAGGAAATGGTTGCATAAGTGATGGAAGAGCCGAGAAGCCAAAGGTATTTTGAAGCATTTTAGCAGAAGTCCCTATCAACCCTAGAGAGACAGGAGGAGGAAGCAGTGTTCTGGAACCCAGGGAGGGGATCACCCAACAGAAGCTGCAACCCGGGGCGGGGCTGGTCTGTAGGCCAGCAGCAGGAGGAGATGTGGCTGGAGACAATACAGGGGATAGAAATATTCTGATTTTCCTCTTCCTCCCACCCTCCAGTCTCCTATCATTGCCTCCTCTTGGCAGAACCTGGCCAGCAGCCAGCTGATAGAATTGCTGGTTGAAGCAGCCTGGGGAGCAGCCCCCCAAGATACAGAGTAGGGCAAGGAAGTTGAGAACCAGCCTTGAAAGTGGACTTTCCAGCAGCAAAATACCTCTTCACACCTATTGAAGAGCTACAATGAAAAAGATCAAGCAAACCAAATGTTGGCAAGGATAGGGAGTACCTGGAACGCTTTTCCATTGCTAACGGTGTGTATGAGAGTAAAAGTGCTTGGCACTTTTGGAAAACTGCTTGGCAGTCTCTGATCGAGTTGGATAGACACCTACCTATGACCCAGCCGTTCTACTTCCGGGAATATGCCCAAAGAGAAATGAGAACCTATGTCCACAAGAAAGGCTTGTCCTAGAATGGGAACAGCAGCACTGTGAGTAGTTGTCACAACACTGGAAACAACCCAAAGTGTCCACCAACAAGAAAATGGATTAAACTGTGGTTAAGTCATACAATGGAATATGCATTACAATAGAAACAAACTACTGCTAGATGCAAGGACATGGATGAATCTCCAAGACATCATGCTGAGGGAAATGGGCCAGCATAACTGAGGAGAAACTGCGTGACTCCATGTCAAGTACAAAGATAGGCAACACTCATCTGTGGTCATCAGGGAGGAGCGTCTGGCAAGGGGCACCAGGGAGACTTTCTGGGATTGTGGAAAGGCTCTTGACCTTGATCTGGGTATTGATAACACAGATGTATTTGACAAAACTCATCAACTGTACTCCTAGGATCTGCGTATTTCCTAATCTATGAAAATGACACCTTAATAAAGGGAGAAAATGTAACACAAATAAAAGACTTAGACCTTTGTCTCCCTTCCTCTGCCACCAGCCCAGCTCGGGTGCTCCTTGCAGGGCTGTGGCCGTCTCATCTCTCAGCTGTCCCCATCCGTGGCCCCTGCAGCTCTCCCTCCTTTTCAACCCCCGGTCCCCCGGTAACAGGGGCAGATCCATCTTGCCAAAGCAGCTGTGGGGGACAGCAATTACCTCTGGACCTGGCGCCCAGGGTGCCCAGTTTAAATTTCAGCCCTACTTTATCCCAGCTGTGTCACTGAGTTGAGCCACGTCACTTCTCCTATCATCTTAAAAATGGGCTAACCAGACCTTCAGAGGATTGTTGGGGAAATGCAAATGAGGCAATATCAAGGAAAGAGCTTCTGGAAACAGGAATTCGGCAACCATAATGTATTGCTCATACCACTCAACCACAGCATGGTTCACAGCATGGGCCTGACCCCTGCACAGTTGAAAATCTGGGTATGACCCCCCAAATTTAATTACTGATAGCCTACTATTAACCAGAAGACTTACCAGTAACACAGTCGTTTCATACACTATCTTTACATGTATCACACACTGTATTCTTACAATAAAGTAATCTAGAGGAAAGAAAATCTTAAGAAAATCATAAGGAAGGAAAAAAACACAGAACTGTACCATGTTGAAGAAAATCTGCATTTAAGTGGACCCGTGTAGTTCAAACCTGTGTTGTTCAGGGGTCAACTGTATTTAAGAACTTTCCACGGCTCTTGGGCAGCACTGGGGCAGACTGGATCATTGGTCCAATTCTTTCCTCCTGGTAATAGGATTCTGCACCCATACTCTGTGTCACGTGACTCCACTTTCCCACCGGGCTGATGGCGGGCTTGGTCACCTGACTGGTAATGGCATGTCAGTGGATGTGAGCAGAGCATAGGATTAAAAATGTTTGTGCTGTTTGGCTTGGTCTCTTGAGCCTCTGTGCTTGCCGTGCTGGCCCAAGGAGAGCGTGGAGTGGTCTTGAGCCCAACCCACAGTCTGCGCGGAAGAAAAACGAAGCCTGTTGTAAACCATGGAGTGCTCATGTGATGGGCTAGGCAGCATTTCTGCGGTAATGGCTGACTAATGTAACCTCAAGGTCATCCCTACGAAGTCTCCATTCACTTACCTCACCAGCCCTACTTCCAACAACTTAGCTCCAGCCAAACCAATCCGTTCAGCATCCCATGAAACTTAGCATTCCCTGTCACTCCCACTCGCCTCACTTAATGTGCTGTTTTCCTTCCCTGTCTTTCCTCTCTCCTGAATGCCGAAGTTTTCCTCCCTCCACTGTTCCAGTCTATATGAGTCTATATCAGCCATGCCTATCCTTCAAAAGCAATGGGAGTCCCACCTCCCTTTGGACGCTTTCCTTCACTGCCCAACCCACCCGGCCCAGGGAACCCTCTCTCTGTTGAGCCCCTGCAGCCCTTCCAGTCTATGTCCGTCATGGCATGCTGAGCATCCCACGAAACATCGGCTTCATCTTTCCAAACGAAAGCAGTGTCCGTCATCTGCCTGTGGCTTAGGAGTTTTTGTTCCCTATGGAATTGCTCTTTGGGCGGTACCTGCTGGTGAAGGAAGAAATGAACCAACGAGGGGCGCCTGGGTGGCTCAGTGGGTTAAAGCCTCTGCCTTCGGCTCAGGTCATGATCCCAGGGTCCTGGGATCGAGCCCCACATCGGGCTCTCTGCTCAGCAGGGAGCCTGCTTCCACCTCTCTCTCTGCCTGCCTCTCTGCCTGTCAAATAAATAAATAAAATCTTTAGAAAAAAAAAAAAAAGAAAGAAATGAACCAACGAGTGTAACTTGCCTCCGAACACCCAACTTCCCTGAAGTTCTGATTTACAAGTCTAGCTCCAGGGCCCATCCAGCCAGGGTGGAGAAAAGGCGGTGAGTACCACCCACCCGGCATGACGGGAGAGGGTGCATCTGCCCCATGGGGTCAAGTGGAAGAGAAGGCTCTTCTCTTTCCCTGTCCCTATCTCATTCCTATCTGTGGCTCTATCTTACTCGCTGACTGTGATGACCTCCCAGACTGGGAGGGAGCAACAGTGCAGCTGCAATCTAGACCGTCTTGCTAATCTCGGTTTTCATCGTGTGGGTGCCCGGTGCTTTGCATTGTTGCTCAATAAATAAATCAGGTTCTGTTCAGGTGTGATTGGAAAATGATTTTATACTTGGCAGTTGGGGGTCCTGTCTTCCTGAGTTTAGAAAAATTAAAAAACTCCAGCACCAGTTATTTTGGGTTTGGGGTGAGGATGGCACATACCAGCAGCCTTTGGAGAGTTAAGGGGTCGAATGGCAGAACTCGGCTGTTTGAAGGGGTCTTCTGAGTGGACTTGGGGCATGTGTTAGAAAGCCCCTCTTCAGGGGCACCTGGGTGGTCCAGTTGTTGAGGGTCTGCCTTTGGCTCAGGTCATGATCCTGGGGTTCTGGGATCGAGCCCCCGCATCGGGCTCCCTGCTCAGTGGGAAGCTTGCTTCTCCCTCTCCCACTCCCCCTGCTTGTGTTCCCTCTCTGTCTCTCTCTCTGTCAAATAAATAAATAAAATCTTAAAACAAAAAAAAGAAAGAAAGCCCCTCTTCAGAAAGTTCCCCATACTCACATAACCACCGAATGACAAAAACTTTGGGCTAAAAGGCTCTTCTTTCAAAGCTCAAGCAGTTGTTTGAAGAGATGCAATCACCCACCTGAGTTCCCAAGAACTTGGCTGGGTGATATTCCAGGCAACAGGCAGAGGAGAAGAACATTTGCTCAAGGTCAAGTTCCCAGAGCTGGGCTGGTGGCTGAGTGGGAGCTCCAGCCTAGGTCCAGAGATGGGCCAGAGAAGGGCAACAGAACAGGGGTAGGTTTCAAGACAAATGTTCCTCATTCTGTACTTTCAGCTGAGACCCTGGGGCATAGAGAGGTTAAGCAGTACCTTGAGCCTCCCTACAGATTCCTAGGCCTCATGGAGGCAGGAAGGAGGAGGTGGGAGAATCTGCTCCAGAGCCAGGCTGTGAATGCCCTGTAGGGTGGGGCTGGGGACAGAGGGAGGCCGGGAAGAGAAGCCAGGAAAGGAGTGTGGGGAGATGGGCCCTGAGAGAGTCTCAGCATAGATGTGCTTCCAGCCCGCTCTGCAGGGAAGCCCAGATCCCCCCCAGGGCTTGGTGGCAGGGGTCCAGGGGTAAGTCTTCTGTGTGGGATGCGACTGGGCCAGGATAAAGGAGGAGGAGGAGGCAAGTGTTGAATTAAGGAGTCATAACTCCCGGGGAGTGACCAGGCTGCTCTGTGGGGCCCACCTGAGCCCCACATCTTCGGGATTTATGCAGTTGCCATGCGTCCTTGGGGCCCTGCCTCCTAACTCAAGTCATGGGGTTATTTATTCCTGCTAGCATCCACTGACAGGGCTGAACTCAACTCCAGCTAGCCCAGAGCACACAAGGGAGCGAGCGGGGGCCTGGGGACAGGGCAAGAGCGCTGTGCATGGGTACAGACAGACACACAGACAGACCCAGACCAAAATGGCCCATAATCCCACCCCCTCCAGCACAACACAAGCCAGCAAGTCCCAAGCTAGACCCAAGTGCCCAGACCCTGGAGAGCCTAGGGGAATTGTGGAGGTTATTTTAAGGTTGTTTCCATATCCTTATCTCCCCGCCCCCATCCAACAAACAGTCAGACAGAAAAACAAACAGACCAGAGGCCCCAACTGTTCTCATGGAGAGGCAGACCCTCTCCTCCCTTCCCCCATCTCTGGACTCTTCCTAACCCCAATTCTTCCAGGCAGGGCCCCATGCTTCTGTTAACCTCATCTAAAGCGGGAGAACCCTATTATCCGTTCTGAAAAATTGCTTTCCCCATTTACTTTCTCCTGCCCCATTTTCCAGGAAGGCATTGGCAGGGCCTTGGGTAGGATGGGATGGGGCACTGGCTGGCCGGGTGAGCCCCAGTGTGTCCCAGCCAGGCCCTACATCCTGGCCATTTGGGTCAGAGATCCCAAGTGGACTTTTTTTTTTTTGCTGTAGACTGATTTGTGTCCTCTGTATGAGAAACGCCCAGAAACACTCAATTCTGGTTTTTGCAGAGAAGGGAACATTACAAAGAGTCAGAAAGGCTAAAGCAGGATATAAGAGGTCCATAATGGGAGTGGCCTTTTGTGTGTGCCAGGCCCCACCGGGGGTGGGGAGCTGCAGAAACAGAAATGCAAGACTGATTTAGTCACCAAATGCTGCTGTGTGTTTACCCTGGGCCAGGCACCGTCCTATGCACCACACAGTAACAGGGTGACCTGACCCCCTGGTCTGGCCCTCTGGGAGCATCAACTCTAGTTGGGAAAGAGAAAGGAGGGGGTAGGTGTGGCTGGAGCAGGGTGGGGGAGGGAAGAGGGACCCTAGACAGAGATGGAGAGGTGGGGTTCAATGCATAGTGGGGTTTGTAGGCTCTTACCAGTTCAGATTTTACTTTAAACAAAATGGGAATGGGGGATCAGAGGGTCCCTGGAGTCCCTAGTCTTGTAGAGGGTGGAAGGGAACATCTGAAATGTGGGGGCCACAGGAGGTCTCTTATGAGCTGGGGTTTCTGTGAGGGGCACAGTGTCTAACTTAGGGGGTGGGGGGACAGGGACTCTCCCTGTTAGTCTCGGTCAAGGGGCTCAAATGCAGCCTATAGGCCTGGTCAGGCTTCCCCTCTCCTCCCCTTCTCTTCTCTATTCTCTGACTCCTCACTTCCCGCCATCTTTCCACACTCCCCATCTGGCCTTCCAGGTGCCAGGCAGCCTCTGCCTCCCCATCTGACTCAGGTCAGGGCCTTAGGAGTTCTGGATCAGGGCTTTTAGGCCCTGTGGACACCCATCCAGCAGAGGCAGCCCAGGGCAAAATGGAGACATGACCCCAAGATTCATGAGCCTGCCGAGCCCTGGTATGAGGGCAGGAGACCTATCCCCCATCTGGCAGCCCTGCACCTCGGCCTCCTCCCACCCCCACTGCTCTCCAGTTGCTTTAGGCCATCCCCTCCTCCTTTACCCCGATGCAGGCCAGACATTCTCAGGCCAGAGCTCTGAGCTGTAAGAGAGACCAAAGAGACCCATTAGACAGTCTATCAATCTATCCAATGATCAGCTCGCCAGAGGGGCTGGGACAAAGCTCCAATGGAGAAGCTCACTAATTTGGAGAAATTGTGGATGTTTAATCAAAACATCCTTGATCTTCAGGGGTTGGGGTGGGAGGGAGTGTTCTTCAGGAATTTATTTGGGGGTTTTTGTGTTTTCCCATGCAGAAGGGCAGGAAGCAGGGCCTTGTAGCTTGATCATCTGGGGTGGGGGCTAGTGAATGAGTGGGAAGTTGGGGGAGTCCCTGTCTTCTTCCTCATCCTTAACTCTCTTCTTCCAGTTCAAACGATGGGGGCAGGGAGAGGGGCAAGTCCCCTAGCTAGGCCCTGAGGGTTAGTGTCTTGGGTTCAGCCCAGTGCCTGGAGGACCCTAGGAGCCCTTGGAGGATAAGAGAAGTCCCAGCCTGCCTCATTTCTGTGACTCTATCCCTTCGTCTGTCTGTCTCTCCTGATTCCATTTCTCCATTTTTTCCAAGAGCCTTCTCCAGTCCCCAAAGGATTAGAGCAGGAGAGGACAAGGAAGTCATAAGCCACTGGGGTTCCAGGAAGCCCCAACAAGTGACCAGGATCTGAAGGCGGAGCAGGAGCCAGGTGTCCCAGGGCTCCACCCTGAGCCTTTCTTGGACCTACTCCAGCGCCACCACCCCCACTGTCCTGAACAAAGCTGGCAGCGAGGCCTCTAAGAAGCCCTCTGCAAAAGCCTGGCGTGGTTTCCGTCCCAACCCTCCCGCTTGGGTCCACGCAGCTGTCCTCTCGCCTGGGCTTGGGTCTCGTCGCCAGCCCCGCTCCCCACCGCCCCAAGCTCTTCTGCCCTCTTCTGCCCTCTTCTGCTCTCTCCTCTGCGCGGAAGCCTACATCACAGTCTTGATCTCCAGCGGAGGGACTCCTGCTGCGGGTTGAGGAACTGGCGGGCTCTGGAGCCCAGGACACCGCAGGTCTTGCTCCTCCGCGCGGCACTGCGCCCCGGCCTTGAACTACCTGGCCCAGCGCCCGCCCCGCTTGGACATTGCAGTGCGTCCCCGTGCCCTGCATGCCACACTGACCCGGCCTTGCTTGCCCCCTTGCTTGCTGCGTGGCGCTAGGGGGACCCCCGGACTTTCCAGGTTAGGAAGGGAGGGCGCTACCTCTTGCCTGAACTGGGAGGGAGGGGAGGATTGTGGGGCCAGAGGCGTCCCGCGCAGCGAGCACGCAGTGAAATGCTTGGCCCTCTGTGCCTTCTAAGCTGGGTTTGCAAATCCTGGAAGGTTGGGATGTGCTTGGGGAATGCAGTCTGCACCTTGCGTTGGAGATGAGGGTGCTCAGAGACACTCCCACCAGAGCACGGGAGAGCATCCCCCTTCCCCGAGGCCACTGGCCACTAACTCGGGGTGCTTTCACTTTTCTCCCCCTGTCTCTGGAGTCCTTCTTTTCCTCCGCCTCCTCCTGCTTCCACTCCTCTCTCGCTGTCAGCGCCTACCTGCTTTCTTTGTCCGTCTATCTGTCCCTCTGTCACCGTCTCTCTCCCTCACTCGGGGTGTTTATTTAATTGTTTTCCTGAGCTCTGTGGCGGGCTCTCCTTGCCGTCAAACTCTGCCATCCCCACTCTGCCTGTGTAATTTAAAGCTATAGTTAAATTATGACTTCTCCGGACCTGTTGTGGCACCTTCGCCTAAGCCTAATTAAATGATCACATCCATTCTGAAGGCAGCTCTCTTCTCCCCTCCAACGTTAATTACAACATAAGAGGCTTTAATGGCCCGCCTCACCTCCAGCTCCTGGAAAGAAAGGTCAGGCGATTAATTTTCGTCATTAATCTTTTCCCAATGTGGACACTGTGCTGTCACCGGAGCCTATTAAACCTCCTTGTCCCCCCTTCCAGCCTCCATCGCCCCTCACCCCCTCCTCCCTGAGTGACTGCAGAAAAGGAAAATATTTAAGAACCACTTTGTCTCTCTGGCTCCCCCCCTTTCCTGGAGACAGCTTCTCCTTGGGGGTCTTAGGGGTGGGGTAAGGGGGGGTACCAAGTTCATTTCCCAGCAGCTTTGGAACACACCTCTGAAGACCGTTCACGTCTAAAATGTTATGAATCCAGGAGTCAGCATGGGAAGCTGAGAGCTGGGTCTGTGGCATTCCATCACTCCTGGGGGCGGGGGGGGGGGGGCGGTTGGTGGCTGTCGCATTTGTGTGGAGGTACAGAGAGGAGGACAGGGCTGTCGCTTGGCCATTCTTGCACTTGGATCCTCATAATAAAAAAACAATAAAGAATGTGTTGACACCCAGGGTCCTATGGTCTAGAAGCGACAATTTTTTCTGCAGTGATCTGGATGCCAACTGTTCCTTTACTCAGTCCTCCCTCTCCCTGCAACTTGAGCCCCATTTGCTGGGGGATAATCTAGATTTCTGCAGTACAGAGGGCTGAGGAATGGCTAGCCACTCCCTCTGGGGAAGCTGATTCCAGACCCATCCCTTAGGAACTGGATGCCCCCCCCCCCCCCCCGGCGGGGATGGTGTCCCCAGGGCTCAGTGAGGAGGACCAAGTGGGGAGGACCAACTGCACGGTGGAGGGGGCCCTGTTGGTGAGGGGACAGAGGGGATCCTGAAAATGTGCTTTCCCAGCACCCTGAATTCCCACAGCAGGACCAAAAGGGGGAGAGGAGGAGTGCAAATAGGTTCTCTGCAGACAGCTTTTATACCAATCCCAGAATTTCTTTGATTTAAAACTCTAATTTAGAAGAGAGTCCCTGGGAAGCTGAGGGGTGAGGCTTGGCCAGGAGGTGCTGAGAACTGAAGAAGGGTGCAGGTGTGAGACAGCCAATACCACCTGGCTCTGTTGTTGCTCTCTGCGGTGGGGGGGAGGGGGAGGGCGGGGCGGTGGGGTGTGATTGGGATGTCCCAGGGACTGGCCAGTGGGGTGAACAGGATTAAATGACAAGACTGGAGGGGGTGGGTTTTGCAGGAGGGTGAGAATCCAAGCCCTTGACCTCATCAGCTCTGCTGGGCAACACTCCTTACCCCCCAGGAGTCAGTGTCATGCCCCTGAAGTGCTCCCTGGTGGGGGGGGTCATATGGTCTATCTGAGGAGACAGAGCCACACACCTCTCCATGTCCTAGGAGATTCGAGAATCCCTCTGGATGGCCCTGCCTGAACACAGACCTAGCACCTCAAAGACAGCTGGATTAACCATCTTTCAAACCCTGAAACCCAGGGCTGCAGGGACATCTAGAACTTCTAGCCCCAGGTAGAGAGATGCTAAGTTGTGGGTGGGGGGTCATGGGACTCTCATAGGAGCAAAGGACAGCATGGCCACAGCGTTCACTAACCCTAAATGCCCAGTGATGGACTTAGGAGAGGCCCTTTTGGGAATCCATCCGAACCTCTGCAACACCTCCCAGTTCTGTACTGAATCCAGTTTGCAAAAGGGACCTGGGAGACTCCACCAATGATCAGAACTGTTCTGTGTCCAACCAGGCTGGGTGTGCCTGAATCACTGGCTTTTGGAAAGGAGAAACTTCTAGGAAAATCAAGAATGAGTTGGCCACGGCCCAGGAGGCTTGGAGTCCTCTGACACAGGCCTTCTTTCTAGGAAACTGTCCCCTCTCCCCTCCACCCACCCAAACCTGACTTCCATGGGCATCTGCCACAAGGTAGGTGGCTGCCCCTTCCTGTGGCCAGGGGGTGGGGGGGGAACCTCTTCATCCAGAGTCAGCCCTTGCCCTGACACCCCCCACCCCCAACTCCACTTCAAGGACATTGGGGACATCACGTCCACAGAGCCCTGCACAGCCAGATAATAATAATTAATAACCATTAGGAACAATAAGGAGAATACCAGTGCCCAGTCAGCCCAACGTGCAGCCTCGGCTTTTTCCTTTCTTCCTTTTTTTTTTTTTTTTTTTTACTTTAATGAAAACAATGATTTGACTTTGAAGAAAGTGACTTTTTTAAAGTGAAAGCTGGATTGAGTTCCTCATCCGCCCCCTCCCCCTTGCCATCCCCCTTCCCTTCAGAGCTCCTCCTCCCATCTTGCCCCCCATTTCTCTCTCTCCCTTTTTTCTTTTTCTTTTAATACTCTGCGTTCTATCATGCAAATCCCCTTTCAAATTATGAGAGTATTAGAGCCATCAACGGTAATGTCACCGCCACAAAATGAGAGTGGGGACTTAAGCACCTAACGAACAATGAAATGTGCGAGCCCTGGGACAGGACAATTAAGAACTGGGCTTAGCCAGCCAGGGAAATTTATTGCTATCAAATCCATATTTCTATTTTCCCCCTGAACAGTAACCTATTTGAATATGATTAAAGGGTTTCATTACGGCAGAGAGAAAGGCCCGTGTCCCGCGGTTCCTGGTGAGCTCACAAACACAGGCTTGGAGCCTGGGTGCCCCTGTGAGGATATGGGTGGGGGAAGTGGTGGGGGGAGGTTGTGGAAGACCCAGGGGTCCAGAAATCCAACATTAAGGGGCTGGCTCCGGGTACGGTATAGAGGGTCTGGTGGAGGAGGTGGCTAGTTAGAAATGAGATCTGAGAGTTTCTGGTTCTCTGACTCTCTGCAGAAGGTACCAGAACGTTCTTTAGCAGATGGGGAGACCGAGGCACTAAGAGGTTGAGCAACTTAGCGAAGGTCACTCAAATCAGTGAGAGTGGTAAATCCAGGATTGGATCCCCAGGCGGCGCTCACCTCCCTCTGCTCCTTGCCTCCCTCCCTCCCTCCCGCCCTCTTCCCTCTCTTCCCCCCCCACCCCACATGCATTGCCTCCCACCCCCCAAGTTCAGTCCGATAAAGATACACTAGAAACAGGAGAAACCATCCGGGCTGGGTGTGGAGATGAGCCCAGACAGAGGAGGCGGAGAGCAGCATGGCCCAATGTCAAGGAGAGAGGAGTCCATGCCCAGTCCCGAAGAGGCTCAGGACAGGTTCAGAGGGGCCGCTGTGGGCTATAGTAGCTGCAGAAGTCTCTGCTATAACACAAACAGATGGCAAAGGATTTTTTTCCCCCAGAAGTCTGCACATTATCACCCTGCCCCGCTGCAGAGCCTTAATAAGATCCGGCCGTTACTCCTTCCTGCTTTCTCAGTGGCACCTAAACCAATAACGATCACCAGAACGATGCCAGTGATAACCACACCACTCCAGGGCACGTGGGGAGCGCTTTAGCTGCAAAGGGCTTTCACACCCCCATTCTTGTCAGATCGTCAAAACGACCCTGACCCTTTAAAGGTGGGCAGGGCTGGTCGGGGAAACCCGGAGAGGTTAAACAGCTTGTCCGAAGCCACACAGGTAACCAATAACAGAGCTGGGACTGGCGCCCAAGGCGGTCCGGCTCTAATGTTCATGTTCACACACGTGTGACGTCTGGCGGGGGCGGGGGCAGGGTGCCGCTGCACACACTTTGGCCCAGCAAACCACTCCCAGCTCCCCACTTGGGGCAGCTGCCTTCTTGCTGGAAGCCCTGAGGAAAAGAACAGCGGCCTAGCCAGACAGATCAGCTGCACCAGCCCTGGTGGTGGGAGGGTGACAGATGCCGTGTGGGATCACCCTCACGCACGACACACGCTCCCAGCAGCCGGGAGAGAATCATACAGGGTGGGCGGCAGTTCAGTACTGAATTGTGTGGTCCTGAGCTGGGAGGAGGCCGAAGCGGGCCTTGAGACTGAGGATCTGGAGGAAGAGTGCTGGCCTCCCGAATGGGCCCTGGACCAGAGGGAGAGCCCTGGGAGGGGATGGCCCGCAGGGGCTGGAGTTCTGAGGACGAACAGGCTGAGTAGCATGACTGGTTGGGGGGTCAGGTTGGAGCTTCTCCAGCCTTTGGCTTCTGGTCTCACTCCTCTGATGCTGCCCCTTCTCCCCTCTGGGACAGCCCTAGGACTTCATACTTGGGGTTTCCAGAGCCCACAGTCTGGCACCCTGGGGAGCTGGTTCGAGGGGCGTTACTAACGCTTGGATCTGCCTGGGCCATCTTGGTGCACCTGAAGTTGGAGCCTCACCAGGGCGGGGGGGTGGCATGCGAGGGGATGGCCGAGGAGGGGAGACGATCCCTTCTGGTACCCAGCAGCACCATTCCAAAGCCTCCTTCTCCTCCTTCCTGCCCATCTTGAAGTAGCTTCCCCCATCGGCAGCCCCTCCCACTGGACTCTCCAGAGTCTGCTTCTTCTGTCACTTACTCTTCCAACACCCTGCCCTACCTTTGTTCAACAGACACCTACTAAGCTCATGCTGGGGATGTAAAGGTATTGCCCACAGCTCCTCGCGGTCAAGGAGCTCCCGTCTCTTGGAGAAACGCGCATGCACACAGCAAAGGATCGTGACCCAAGGGCCGAGGGATGGACTCCAGTTGGGCAGAACCACCCTCTAAGGCAGGCAGGGCAGATACTATACCCGCTCGAGAGGGAAGTGAACGGAGGCTCAGAGAGCCCAACTGAATGGCCCCAGAACCAAACCCCTGCCACTGGCCAGGCCACCTGGCGTTTCTATCCCTCCCTGCTTCCTTTTAGTCCTTCCTTCCCTAAAATCATCTAATCTCAATATTCGATCTTGGCCTCTATTCGTCTACCCACCCAAGGGTGTTGCTTAAAATAACGAGCCCGTATACTAATCAACAAGAATGGACATGCTGGTTAGAGCCATGGAGCAGGGTCCAGAGGCCCCCTGCTGGGCTGGGTGCTAATGTTTAGTTGCTGAATCTTGGGGTGGTCCGGCAAATCCCAGGATAGTGTCTAGGATGGTGGGGAGGGGAGCATTGTATGGACCAGGGGCAATGACTATTAACTAACCAGTATGGAAACTTGAACAACCAGCACAGGCACACTGATATTCATAGCACCTAACTATCAGGATGACGTCCATTCGTCTGTCCGTCGGTCCGTCCGTCCGTCCATCCATCCATCCATGAACCCCATCCATCCCTAAACCCATTCTACCCCAGCCCCCCTACTGCTACACTCTGTGCACCACAGGGCAGCATCTGTGATGTGAAAGACAAGCTTCCTTCTCTCTAGGAGCTTACGCTTGAGTTAGGGAACCAGGATGGACCCACTGGAATGTTTAACAGCCCAAGAGGTATTTCAGGGCTGCGTGGGATGGGTTGCCTAGGGAGTGCTATGTGCCTTAAGGGTCCACAGCAGACAGAGATCACGTGGTGGGGGAGGCCGGGGAGGCTGCCGGGGCATGCACAACAAGGCTTTGAATGAATGATAAATCTCCCAGCTTCACCTTAGCCCAGCCCCCTGGGGGCATCACATGTTCCTTCTCCATCCCCGATGTCCAAGTCTGAATTTTGGTTTGTTGTTGGCCTGCCCATGCTCTGTCTCAGAAACTAGAGAGCAGGGGCTCAGATGCTGTGTGCTCCCACCCTGACCTCTTCAGCAGGCCCGTTGCCTCCTGCAGGGAAGGAGCCAGTCCGCAGTGGGGTTCCCAGATCCCTCCCCCACACACTTCCCCCTTTCCTCCCCCTCTCTTTCCTTCCTGGGGCTGTCAGTTTAATGGACAGGTGTTTAATTCCAGTCTGTCAGGCGCCTGGAAATGCCAGCATCACTGCACATCAGTTTGCCGAGTTTGCTCTTAAAAGAACAGCGAGAAGGTGAACTCTGCTATCTGCCGCTCGACCCTCTCTCTCTTTGTCTCCATCTCGTCAGGCAGATGTGCCTGCACCCTTCTTCCTGATGTTTTCCACCAGGGCAGCTGAGCTGGGGAGCCTGGCAGAGGATGCAAAGAGCTTCTCTGAGTGCCTCCGATGGAGAGCGGGTTCCCAAGTGCTAGGTGTCATCAATTATGTCCCTGGCACGTGCTGGGCCTGCTTTTTAACTATTAAAATCATGTAATAGCTAAAGCACACTGTTCCTGCAGCCTCGGGGCAGAGAAGCAGCTGTCAGCTTCCCCAGGCTACATCAGCTGCTTCTCTCCTCTGTACCAGCCCGGCTCACGCCCGAGCCAGGAACTCTACACTCATCTCTGGCCTGGAAAACACATGGAAGCCTCCCCAGGCATCTGCCCAGAGAGCTCCGGAGCCCTGGACATGGGGCGGGGGTGGGGTGGGGTGGGGGGGTTGGGGGAGTGGGTCACTGCAAGGTCCAGAGTTCACTGTGTAATGCTATCCCCAGCAGCACTTGCCGCATAGCTCCTCCCTCAGGTGTCAGGGCTGGGGGAGCGACAGGCCAGAGGTCTGAAAAGGAGGACCTATTTTCTTCGGTGGGTAGAGATGAAGCCCGAGGCATTGGGTCAGAAGTGGGGGCCTCTGGGACCGATCGACTGTCCAGTGGACAGAGCTGGACAGCCCAGTTCAGGCAGCAAAGGCACTGAGTGGCAACTCAGAGGGCCGTGGATCTCATGCTACCACATAGCTTCCCTCTACTTCTCCTGCCCACCATGCCCACTTCCCTCCTTGCTTATCTATCTCTTTTTGCTTTGACACCTCCTACCTGTCCCCACACTGGACCTCCACCCACCCACATACCCCAACGAGGCATCACGGTTCCTAACGAAACGGAACCACTGCCAGATGAAATATATTACTATTAAATACTTAATTCTTCTAGTGAGCAGAGAGCAGGCAGTATGAATACGATTATTAAAGAAAATTACTTTGGCTGATCAGATATTTCTGCATACTAATTTCTGACCCCTCTTCCCTCACTCCCGCTTCTCATCCCTCAGAGACCAGGACAGATAAAATTCCATCACAAATAGCTGATTACCGAGGCTTGCATTAAAAATCACGTTTTCCCCCTGCCCTTCTCTCTTGTGCTTTCTCTATGCTGATGTCCTTGCTGGAGAAGGGGTGTCCCTAGACGGCAGCAACCACCGGACAACATCCGGAAAGACCCTATTCTCTCCCTCTCCTCTTTTCTCTCCTCATTTTCTCCAAAATCAGCACAACCACTATTCCAACCAGTTCCCTACACGGGCAGAAGATCCTGCAAGTGCCAAGGACCCTGTTCTCAGCCTCTCAAACATCTCACCCTAGCCTCCTGCTCCAGTGTTCTGTGAAGAACACGGTGGGAATGCCCATCAACCAAGATGGCTGACTTTGCACCTGGTGGGGATGTCCCGCTCTAAGAGGACAGGAAGTGTGATCAAAGACCCTGCCCCACAGGGTAGGGACTTCCTAACTTTAGAGCTTCCTGATTGGTTGAGCTTTAGGCCTCTTTGTAAACACCTGGGGGACACAGAAGGAGGGAACTCATTCGTTTACTGGTCAAAGCCAGACACCTTTATGTGTGTATGTAGATGTGTATGTATATTTCCAATGTCTAAGTCAAAATAACACTTGAACATTCTATGCCTTGATTTTTTCATCTGTAAAATGGGAATAATAGCAGTACCTACTTCATATGATTGTTGTGAAGATTAATAAATTAATATACAAAAAGCACTTAGAACACTGTCTGGCACTTAATAAGTACCATGTAAGGGTTAGCTATCATTGCTATTATTGTTATAGATATTCTATATAATTTAAAAATGTGTACCCCACCTACCCATGAATGATTCCTCTCTGTAATTCCCCCCATCAGAAGGAGTTTCTCCAGGCTTGTTTCCTAGATTCTCACTTGGCTTACTTCAGTTCTCAGTGCCTCCCAGATCCCCTTCACAATGACCCCTCAATCCCGCTTGGAGCGCCCCCAGCCTCAGTTCAGGCCACTGGCACCAAGGCAATTACCAGGGTTCTGGCAATCTGGGGGAAGTGAGGGGAATGTGCTAAAAATACACCCATTCCCCACAATCCTATAAGCCTTCAATTTACCTGCTTTTATAAAAAGATGCTTCCTTAGGTGTCACCAGTAGAAGGTATAATTACAGCCTGGGAATGTTAATTCCCTTGCTCCTGATATGCGGATCACTGCTCTGCGGGGCTCCTGTCCTCCTCAGAGCCTTGGGAGGGGAGATGGGCAGGCAGCGGGAGGAAGTCAGGGGGTGGGAGGCTAGCAATGCCTGGCCTGGAGACCTGCAGGAACTCACTGTGAAATCAGAGCACACTGGCTGGAACAGTGTGTGTGTTTTGGGAAGGGTGCCCTCTCATACCTGGTGACTCTCAGGGACTCCTTGGGGACCTGGGGCTGGAGAGGTAGACACACAGGACAGAAGTCCTGACAGCCTTGTGGAGAAGTGAGAACCCTGAGTTCCTATGGCCTGCCTGTCTCCCTACTCCCACCCTGTCCCCTTTCAGTCTGTTCTCAACACAATAGTCAGAGGAATCCTCAGAAAACCTGACATAGAGTTTCTTATCTCACTCGCATCAACACAGAGTCCTCAAGGCTCTACCCATCCCCCCTCCCTGCTGTATTTCTCTCCTCAGCCCTCAGCCTCACCTACCACTGTGTATGTTTTACTTCTTTGTTTTCTTTTAGTGTATATCCCTCACTAAGACAAAAACTCCACGAGAACAAGGATCTTCCGTCTGTTTTGTTCCCAGGGCTCAGAACAGTGCCAGGTCATAGTAGGAGCTCACTTAAAGTTTGTGCCTGAAAGTGCCTTTTCAGGAAGGATTCCTGAGCAGAAGGAAGAGCAAGTGCCAAGCAGAGGTTCAGGAGGGCCCCACACATTTGGGAAACATGGGTGGTTCTATATACTTGGTACTCAAGGTGCTCATGGACAAGAGGAAGAGAAGGGGTGCCTGGATGGCTTAGTCAGTTAGGCGGCGGCCTTCAGCTCAGGTCAGGATCTCAGGTTGCTGGGATCAAGCCCCATGGCAGGCTCCCTGCGCAGTGGGGAGTCTGCTTCTCTCTCTCCCTCAAACCACCCCTGCCCCAAATAAATAAGTAAAATCTTAAAAAAGAAAAAAAGAAAAGGGGGGGGGGGGGAGAAAGGAGAGCAAGGACGGCATAGCATCTTTCTATGGAGAGGGAGAATAGGAGAGTTGCCATGATTATATTTGTGTTTCTGGAAGATCCTGGGGCCTGGGGAGTGGATTAGGGCTAAACAGGACTGGAGACAGGAAGACCAGGAGGGAGGCTGCAGGAGGGAGAGCTTGAGATCCTGGACCAAAGCAGGGGTGGCGAGCCTGCTGGTGAGTTTTGAAGAGAGGCATGGGGGTCTGGAGTGGTAAGCAGGGGTGGGGAGCAGGCCTCCTCCCCCTTCTCCGAACAGGTCTTTCTGTTCTCCAACCCCAGCCAGGCTGTCCCCAACTCTTTCCCTCTCAGTCACAGCTCAGCTGGATCCCTGCCTCTGGCTCCAGTTCCTCCATATCACACTGATGTCCTTTGAATGACTGGTGTCCCTCATTGGCCATGTCGTCACTGCCTGTCCTATGGAAACATTTCATCAGGGCTACGAGTACAGGGGGAGGGGAGGCAGAGGGAGAGGAGAAGCAGGCTCCCGGTTGACCAGAGAGCCTGACATCCCAGGACCCCAAGATCATGACCTGAGCTGAAGGCAGATGCTTAACCGACTGAGCCACCCAGGTGTCCCTCTTACGAACCTGAGGGTAGGGATTGTGGCATGCTATTGCAAGTCTGACAGAATTGCACAATGCTTTAGGGCCTGGCCCTTTTTTTTTTTCTTTTTTTAAAGTAAGCTCTACGTCCAACATGGCAACGTGGGGTTTGTACTTACCACCCTGAGATCAAGAGCCTCATCCTCTACCAACTGGATCAGCGGAGCACCCCTAGAGCCCTGGACTTTTGCCTCCAGATGTCATGGGTTTAAATCCTGACTCTCCCACTAATTGACTTTAGGTAAGTTACTTACCCATCTGTAAAATGGGAATAAAAATATCGCCTTGAAGGATTGTTCTAGGGATTAACTGAGTTAATGCTCCTAGTAGGGATTAACAAGATGTAAGGGGCTTTCCTCAGTTCCCACAGTGCCTTGTTTCTCTGTAAATATCTAGCTGATCCTGTCAGGATGCTGACCCTCTGTGACTACAAGCACTTTGTGGGCAGGCAGGAGCCTAGCCCAGGGCAATCCCTTGACATAACCACACCTGTTAAATAAACACAGGCTGAATGCTGTATTACTAAACACTTAATACATTGAATTCAACCAAAACTCAGATGCCAAAAAAGAGAGTCCTAATCAAGCCAAACTGACCATGGTTCTTCCCAGAAATTCCCGTGTCCCGGGGGAACTCAGACAGAGGGACTTCTCTGGAAAACGGTGGGCCGAGTAACCTGGAAGAGGCAAGGTAGGCGGGCCCCTTTGTCACACCCTTCCCTAGAAAGCCCTAGAAAGGAGAAGAGGAGGTCGGAGCCTCAGCTCAGGCCCCACCTCAGGCAGGGTGGGTACAGCTTGCTGAGCGACCTGAATCCCGAGGGAGGTGTCTCTCTGGCCCCCAGCCCGGCTCTGGATGGAGGATTCTGGGATCGGAGGCAGGGGTGAGGCTCGGCCTGCTGGGCCCTCCGGGGAGCTAGCAGGCCCAGCCACGGTGGAGCACTAGTCCCAAGGCTATATATACACAAGACCGGAATGTTTATTTTTCCTTATTGACTTTCTCCAAATAAACCCCTGGCCAGCAGAAAGGGGCTCCCAGCAGCAGCTGTTTACCCAGTGTTTGTGATAAAGAGGCTTCTCCATAGCAACAGGTGGCAATGGGCAGCTCTCCGAGAACACGGCAGGGCCTGCAGTGGGGCTGTGTTTACTCAGCGGGAAGAAGTAGAGGCAGAGGGAGAAGGGAAGGAAGGGAGGGAGGCAAGGAGGGAGGAGGAAGCGTGAGAGGAAGGATGGGAGGAAGGAAGTCAGACCAGGAGCCTGAGGGCTGGCAAGTGCACAGAAGGGGAGACCCGGAAGGAAGGCTCAGACAGAGTTTGGCGGGTTCTGTCCTCTGGGACCCTTCTGCCTGTGAGCTCCCGGTGGGCCCGGAGGAGGGATGGGCTGGCAGGTGATGTGTAGAGGGAACTGTGGCCTTGCTGGGTGTGGGGCAGCTGTGAGCAGGAGCACCTTGCACAGGAGCCACAGAACGTGGGCTGGTGTGACCTAGGGAAAGTGTGAGTCCAAGTAATTGGCTCATTCAGTTGCTGTGTGTGTGTGTGTGTGTGTGTGTGTGTGTGTGCGCGCGCGCGCGCGCGCGCACACATGCACGTACCGTGTTCTTCCTCGCTGGGTAAGGAGGCTGTGTTAATTTCCCAGCACTGCCGTATTACCACAAACTTGGTGGTTTGGAATGACACAGATTTATTCTCCTAGAGTTCTGGAGACTGGAAGCCTGAGATGAAGGTTGAAGTAAGCTTCAATCCTTCTGGAGGGCTCAGAGGGACTCAGCCCTCTCTCTGCCCCCGTCATCCCATGCCGTTGTCCCATGCGTGTCTCTGCGCCTATGGGTACGTTTCGCTCCTGAAAGGATGCCAGTCACCAGATTTAGGGCCAACCCTTATCCTAATCCAGCAGGACCTTGTCTTAACCAGACTTACATCTGCAAAGTCCCTATTTCCAAGTAAGATCCTAGTCACATATACCAGGGGGGAGGACTCAAACCCATCTTTTTGGGGAACACAAGTGCCCACCATGGGCAGGGATGGCTGTCAGTAAAGCTTGGGTGATGAATCCACACACAAGACTCTTAGGAAGCAGAAAGCTCGTCCATGCACTCACCAGTCCCCCTCCTGCCAAAGAACAAGGTGGTGGGTCTGGGTCAGGAAGGAAGCCCAACTGTGTTGTTTGGATGCAGTCCTCAAAGAGAGGAAGAGGACTTGAAGGGTCAGGAGTGATGCCTGTGTCCATGTCTCACACCCTTAGTTGTGTGACCATGGACGGCTTCCTTCTTCCCTCAGCGTTTCCATCTTCTCACCTGTCCCGATAATATGCACCCTCCCCATGGTGAGGGTGGGGTGGGGTGAGAATCATAAGGCTCTTGACACAATCATTGGCATCTAGCAGGCACAGCTCAAAGCATGAGCCTTTTTCATGATTTTTCACAGGCCCTGGCTTTTCCATCAGAAGCATATGAGACCTGCTTGGGAATATCACCCCGGAGTGCTGGCCACTCCCGTAGACTGCAGCCTCTGTTCCCGAGGTCAGCACAGGAACCCGGATCCTGGGGGGCAACACTGGCTGTGGCTACAGCCCCGGTGGGGTCTGTCCCAGAGACATGGTGTGGGAGAGGGCCTGAGCAGGGGTCTTCTTGCTAGGGCAGGGCTCCCTGCCCCCGGCAGGCAGAGGCACCCCTTGGCTGCCCTCCAGTTCACCAGAGGAGGTTTAAGCCAGCACCCGAGTTCACACAATCCCCCAGTAGCTGGAGGGTGTGAGGGGATCTGGTGTAGACACACACACACACACACACACACACACACACACACACACTGCATAGACTTCCTCCTACAGATAGCCACAAAGACTTGAACCACATGGAAATGCATCTCCAGTCCCAGCAGTGCTGAGTCCTCACAGCACACGGAAACCCGAATTGATTAGCTCATGTACAAATCTTTCTTGAACACCTACTATGCTCTATGAACTCTTCTAGTCCCTAAAGAGACAGCAAGGGATGAATCATGGAGATTACACTTTAGCTAGAGAGACAGTAAGAAGAACGAATGGGGAAATCATATCGTAGATGAGAAGAAATTTGGCACTTTGGAGAAAAACGAAGGATGGAAAAGGGAAAGGAGTGTGAGGAGCCTGAAGTCTGAACCGGGCCATTTCCTCCTTCTTGGGTCCCCTCTCTCCCCTAGGGTCGGGGCCTGAGCCAGAGCCCCACAGCCCCAGTCCTGCCACTCTCCCCGCACCGTGGTGTGGGCCAGGGACGGCGGCTAGAGGCGGACATTTGCCTGGTGGCTCCTGGCCTGGCTAATGGGGCACAGCCTGTGTCACATGCCGGCAGCTGGCGTCTGCGGAGGGGCGGGCCGGCGCTCCCCCGAGATCTGTTGCTCTCTAACTACAGCGTGTCATCCTCCTCATTACTATTCTAATCCTCATTACAGGGAAATGTCCTCGCACTCAAACACAACAACCACGCAGCGCTGTTACACAGCCCCGTGGGGAGACAGGGCATTTTTCTGGAGCTGCCGGCGAGAACAGGCAGAGCAGCATGGGAGGAAGAGTTGATGCCTTCTGGAGTTTCTTGCTGGGGGTGCAGCCCTCCTCGGATGTCAACTTCTTCTCTCCTCTCTGTCCTCTATTGTCGTCCTTCCCAATGAGAAGGCAGCTGAGTGTTTACTCCAGGCTTATGCCTGCCGCTGGCTAAACCAGGAGGACTCGGAGCCCAGCCCTGCCCTTTGGTTCATTTGTCTCGGTAGCAAGGCACCTGCCACAGTGCTGGGCACATAGTAGGTACTCCATCAGTGCTGCAGGGTAAGGGCAAGCAGGGCAGGGGAGGAACAGGAACGAATTTGGAGTTTGGTGGGGATGAAGCATGGTCTATTTCCCTAGGCCCCTCGGTGGGTGAGGCAGGACACGGGGAGGCTGAGATCGGCAGCTTCCCCATCCCCGCTGCAAGGATCTGTGCTCTTCTGGAATCCTAGTCCTCGAAGTTCCACCATGGAGGAGTAATTCCCTTGTGCCAAACAGGACCTCGTCCTCTGCCCACAGTTCTTATTTAAAAAGGCATATGTTCTGGGGCACCTGGGTGGCTCAGTTGTTAGGCATCTGCCTTTGGCTCAGGTCATGATTCCAGGGTCCTGGGATCGAGCCCCGCATCGGGCTCCCTGCTCATTGGGAGGCCTGCTTTTCCCTCTCCCACTCTCCCTACTTGTAGTTACTCTCTTGCTGTCTCTCTCTTTCTCTCTGTGTCAAACAAATAAATAAAATCTTAACAATAACAACAACAACAAAAAAGGCACATGTTCTCCCTGTGAAAGAAATTGAATGTGCTGACCCGTGGTTTGCTGTTGAATGACCTTGGGCAAGTCCTCGCACATTTCTGGGTCTCTGCGCTCTGGTCTGTAAAATGGGGGTATGACACATGCTTGCCTTGAGTTTGTTGTGAGGATTAAGTGAGTGACCCTTTCTAAAGCACTTAACACGGTGCCTGGCACCTGGTGACGGTAGATGGTGTCAGTGTGTGAATCGGGGGCATTTCCCCAACAGGATACATCACGGGAGTGGACCAGTGAAGGAAGATCTTGCTCGACTGGTCATCTCCCCCACGGCTGGCCTGCCACAAGAGAGGAGAGTCAAGGGAGTCAGAACCTCAGGCATCTGGGTGGGCTTGGGCCGGGGGACGGGGCACTGTCAAGACAAGGAACAGGGCCAGGGTTTGGGGACCCGAGGCTGGGGAGAGGGGGGATGGGAAAAGAGAAATGAGAGGTAAGGCACGGAGACAAGCAGGTTTACATCCAGCCCCCAGCAAGCGATGAGCACAGGGGAGACAGCTAGAGAACAGAGCCCTCAGAAACTTTCCAGTGCATTCCTGCTAAAATTAGCCCCGTCTTGCATACGCAACTCTATATTTAAACCCATGGCCTGTCAGAGTCACCGCTGTGCAGCCGGGTTTGGGGCCCAGTGCCGACACAGGGGTGCAGGCGGCAGCCCGGGGTGTAGGCAAGGTAACCAGGCCACGGGGTGAGGCCACCAGCCACCCACACCAGTGTGTGCAGAGTTGCACACGGGTATATGCATGTGCAGCATGTGAGGCCGCCTCTTGTCCCGGCCTCACGGGACAGAATCCCAGCAGGGGTTCACACACAGTCCCGTGTGCAGGCATGTGCAGAAGGGACAGGGGCAGACAGGTGGAAAGAACATGGAGAGGAAAGAGGGAGCGACTGGGGGACAGGGACAGCAGCAGAATGAATGAGGATGGAGGAGGGAGGGGTGAGTGGTAGGCTCTCCCCTTGGGCTGGTCTCCTAGTCCAGCGGACCAGGGGTTGTCCCAAAGGGGGCTCAGCCTCCTCTGACCACAGAGCCCCCCAGCTCTGCTCTGAGGGTGAGGGGGAGCCCAGGTTGCTCCCTCCTTCCCTGCCTGCCTTCCAGCCTTCTCCAGGGAGCACGCTGACTGATAAGAAGCCGTTTTACTGAGGCCTGGTACATTAACTTTGACACTGAAAAGGGGATATTTTATTACCCAGGAATATTTCTGCATCTCTTCAGAGATCTTCTCGCTCAGCCTGCACCCCCAGCAGCCAGCCTCTTTAGACAATTAAAACCTACTCTGCCTTTAACCCTACTGTTCCAGCCCAGCTATGGGCCCCAAAGAGAGGATTTCATATGTGGGCAAGGGTCTCCTTTATCTTGTGCAGCTGGCCCCTACTCCTTGCCCTACTGGTGTGTGTGCGTGTGTATGTGTATATGCATGCATGAGTCCACATGCTGTGTCCTACTGGTGTGTGTGCATGTGTGCATGCGTGTGTGTGTATGCATGCACAAGTCCATATGCTGGGGGCAGGTGGGGTGACCCACGAGGCCCCCCCACCAGGCCCTTCCTTCAGCTCCGGCCTCTTCTGATCTCAGACTGGCCAGGGGCCCCAGGCAAACTGAGTCTGTGAGAAGCCAAGCGGTGTGACTAGTCCAGGGCCACACATGGAGCGCACGAGTCATCTGGGCCTGAATCCCTGGTTCCTTACTTTTCCAGGTGTTTTCTACCTTCTATGAACTAAGTCCTGATCACCCTTACTGTGTGCCGGGCTCTAATCTCTCCTTTGCCCTGAGACTCCACTCTGGCTTTGCAGCTAGGTTGGCCAACAACCTAGCTGTGACTGTCTTGGTTTTAGTCCTGAATGTTCTGCATCCAAGCCAGCAGGGCTGGTCACCCTATTTCCGGATCAAAATGATTCCCCCTGTTTTATATATATCTCATGATGACAGCTAACATTTATTGACTTCTCTACTATTCTCCTAAGTATTTGACACAGATTCATTCATTTCATGCACGTAGTAACCCACTGAAGTAGATCCTATTATCCCTATTTCCCAGAAGGGAAAATCGAGGCACAGGGAGGTTAGCATGGAAAACCCAGCTGAGAGGGGAGAGTCAGGATTGAAGCCTGCATATTCTCACCCCACAGGCAGGACTCTTAAGGCTTTGGATGACACAGTCCTCTCTCGGGGTTGGGGGAGACTCCCACTGTGGTTGGTAGATAGGGCTGCCTCCTTGCTCAACCAGACTCTCCGCTGAGCAAAACCCTTGTCTCGCTAACCCTGGAGTCTGGTGCAGTGCCAGGCATGTGGTACCACCACGAAGAACTTTGCTGATGGAATCCCGGCCAGCCTTCCTCTCCCTCACCTGACACCCACTCCTTCCCTTTGTCCCATGGCCTGGGCCTCTGGCCTTTGGAGCCATCTTCCTTGCTCCTAACTGGTATCTTTTGGGCTCCTGAGTCCTTTATTCCAGATGTCTTGAATGAAAACTACTTTCCTGTGAGCCAGCAAAGGTCAGGAGAAATCAGTGCACGTGTTCTGAGAGGTTCCAGACTCAGTCTTTGGCCTAAGGCCACGGCAGACGCACCCTCTGCATGGTTCCAAGATGGGAGCCCCCAGGCTCCAGAAGCTGGACACCGTGGGCAGCCTCTGGCTCCTGGGGCCTCTGCTTCAGTCACCCCATTCCCTGCAGATGCAATCCCCACCAAGGGGTGTGGGGGTTCAACTCATGCAGTTTACAGTTTCCAGAAACCCTTAGTGAAATTACAGCTTTAATTAAATACAGCTGGCTGTACGTTATACTCCATATAATTATCATGTTATTATTATTATCACTTAGACAAAAGTTCAAACAAAGTTTATTGTAAATAGCATTTGACAGAAACAACTGGAAGAGCTGAGGGCTATTGGCCTGCCTGAGTGACAGAGAGGAGCGGCCTTTTGGGGGGCACGGGGATGCATGGGGGCAGCCGGGGAGACAGAGCCCTGGGACGGAGTCCGGCTAAGTAGCCATGTGACCTTGGACAAGTGCCTGTCCCATCTCCAGGCCTCGGTTCCCTGTGACGGAGACATTTTATTTACCCTCCAGCTATGTGTCAGGCAGTGTTCCAGGCTCTGGAGCTCAGTGGCCAACCAAGCAAACAAAACGCCTGCCCTCCTGGAGCTTACATTCTCATGGGAGGGAGACAGACAAAAGAAATGAATATATGAGTAAATGCGTAATATATCACCAGGTGGCGTGAGGAATATATATGAGGTATAGATGGGTATATATGAGGAGACATAAAGCAGAGAAGGAGAGAGCAAGAGGGATTAGAAGGACCCAGTGGGGCACTATTTCAAGAAAGTCGCCCCCCCAAGGGGTGACATTTGATTAGGGACCTGAATAAAGTGTGGGGAGCACTGGGAAACAAAGAAGGAAAAGCACACCCAGCAGAGGGAAGGGCACTAACAAAGGCCCTGAGGCAGGAGACTATTTGGCAAATTTGAGGACAGATGAGGAGACCAGGGTGCTGGGAGCAGAGGAGGGGCAGAACCGAGTGATAGGAGTCGAGGTCAGAAGGAGAGTGGGGCATGGAGCATGTGAGGCCTGACTGGCCTTAGAAGGGACTTTTGATTTTATTCAAAATATGAAGGGAAGCCACTGTGGGGTTAAGGGAAGGCAGGGGACATCATGATCTGATTGGGCTTTGATTCAGATTAGACTCACCAAGCTTCCTTCCAACTCTGACTCGCCCTGACTCTAAGGTCCATTACTGTGGAACAAACTGCCCCAGAGCTCAGTTGCTTCAAATGAAAATTTATTTTTAGTTGTCCTGGTTCTGTTGCCTGACTGGGCTTAGCTGGGTGGTTCTTCCTTGGGGGTCTCTCTTGAGGTGTGATCAGGTGGCAGGTGGGACTGGGGTCACGGGAGGGCTGGTTCCGGGGGATGTCCAGGCTGTCTTCTGCACTCACCTGACTAGCTGGGTGCTTGGTCAAGCAACTCTTTTCCCCCTCCTTGAGGCCATTCTGGGTGGCTCGCTTGGGCTTCCTCCCAGCATGGTGGAATAAGGGGAGTTGGATTTCTTTCATGGTGCCTGACAGTGAACCTGTCAAGACATCCAGGCGGAAAAACTTTTTCTGGCTAGCCCTGGGGTTCACGCAGTGTCACTTCTGCCACCTTCTATTGGTTATCCTGGGCTGCCCAAGATTTAATGTGAGAGAGGTCTGCAGGAGAGCATGAATGCAGGGAAGCATGGTTAATTAAGCTGCCATCTTTAGAGACAAGCTGCTATAGTTTCTTACTAGAAGAGCCAGAGAAATGGAAATAATCGTAGCTACTATTCATTGAGGGCTTTCTATAAAGCAGGCACTTCTCTGGTTTCCATATTTGAACTCATTTCATCCTCATATCAGCCCTAAGGGGAGGGTGCTATTGATAGCCCCATTTTACAGATGGGCAAACTGAGGCACAGAGGGGCTAAGCATCTGGCGATAGGTCATATAGCTAATGAGTAGGGGAGCTGTGATTGAACCCAGGCTGTCTGGCTCCAGCCTTTGGTTCACTAGACTCTGGTTTTGTTGACAGTCTAGAGCGAGACATTCCACAGAGGGAATTTTCCCGGTCTCCCCAGCTCCCCTTGCCCAGGGCATGGCAAGGTTCTGGCTCAGTTTGCTGAGATGCATGGCGCAAGAGGAACTTTTTAAAGGCTTTCTGAGTCTGCTGCCTGAACACATCCACGGACCTGGTGATGGTGCCTATCGTCATTTTGACTCCCACATTTGTGAACTGGAAGGCATCTTCACTATCAGGCCCAGATCGTATGGTGCAGACATGGGGACAGAGGCCCAGAAAGAGGCAGGGACTCACCTGAGATCACTGGGGTTGATCTGCAACACATCAGTGAGACTCACAGTCGAGATGTGGCCGCACGACCGCACGCGGGGTCCTCACTTGAGGTCCGTGCATGGTGGAAACGGCGCAAGTGGGATGGCAGCCCCAGCACCTCACTGCTTCAGACTCTGCCATGCGGTGTACATGGCCCTGCGTGTAGGGGTCTTGGGGTGTTGAGCCAGAAGTGGGGGGGCCTGAGCTCGGGCTCCAGGCAGAGAGGCAAGGGCCCTGGGATGGAGCACAGGGCACAGTGTACCAGGAATCAGAGGAGCGTAGCCAAGTCCCAAAGTGAAATAGCCTCAGAGCCCCGGCAACATGGGGTGCCCTGGAGCCCCTTGATTCTCATGCCAGGGAATGGGGCTTCTGAAGATGGACTGGTGGCCGCTGGGAATCAAGAGCCCTGAGGGTCAGGCATTTCAGAATTCTCTGGCTTCTGGTTCCATCCAGAGCAACTATAATGGGTGAGGGGTAGGGGTGGGCTCGGATGCCATGTTTTCCTTGGGGTTCTCCACCCTGTGGCTGGCTGGCTGTGGGGACGGGGCAGGCCATTCCCCGGCTTCTGCAGGGGGCCTGCTGTGCACCCTCCCTCCTGGGAGTCCCCAGGCCCATCACCTGGCTGGGAGCATGGAGCAGGTTGCTAACTTCTGCTGACACTGGCAGGGCCAGCCGCTCCCAGCCTGATACCTCATGGCAGCCACACTTGCACAAATCCTTAATTGTTTAGTTTAAAGAATTGTGTTTTGACCGCGAGGGGATTTTGGCTGGAGCTCAAGAAGTGATAATGATATTTCGCTGCCAAAACGTCTCCTTGGCTCTGTGTGTGTTAATGTGCACTTTCAAGACGCTCCAATTAACTGCATCAGCTCTCGGGGAGAGAAAGGGAGAGGGAGAGGAAGCAGGCAGGAGAGAGAGGGGAAGGAGAACACCAGCGATCCCCGAGAAGGCAGACAGCACTCCCCTCATCTTTTTATTAGCAAACAAATGGGGGGGGTGGATGACAAAGTTCTTGAAGACAAGCGCCTAGTGAGGTAGTGCTTCATGCTTTTGCGGGGGGAGGACACAGGCTAAGCTCAGGGGAGGCCCCAAAGCTCGATGCCCCAGGCTGAGCTGAGGGTCCCTGGCCCCTGTTTCATTTGCCCCCAGTGCGGTCTCCTCTTCGTTCAATCGGGATCCTTCGTGCTGGCCTCTGCCTCTATAGGTTTGGTTTCCCCATTACTCAGAGGGAGAAGACAGAGCTGATGCACATCCCTCCTCTGATCCCAGCCCTCACCTCGGCCTGCCACCATGCTGGCCCCTCCCCTCCAGCCACACTGAGCATGCTTGTGTACTTCGACAGCAGACATGGCCATTGTGCTTTTGCTGTTCCTTCTACTTACAATGCTCTTCACCAAGACACCTGCTTGGCTACCTTCCCTACCTCCTTGAGGTTCAGACACAGATGTCACCTTCTCAGTGGGGCCGTATTCAAAATTGCAGTACATGGCCCATCACCTTCTACCCCCTTGCCAGCTTTGCCTCCAGTGTTTACCACCATCTAACACACAATTTATCGGGTTTTGTGTTTCATTAGCTGCCTCCACCACTGGCAGGTTGCCTTGGAGGGGGTCAGAGTTTTGTGTTTTGCTCACTGCTATGTATTTCCAGCAAGTAGAACAGAGCCCAGCATACGGGAGAGGTTCAGTTGATATTTGTTGATTGATGATGGCATGAAACAACTCGGTACTTATCGCCATGCCTTGTCCCAACAAGGCTCCCTACATCGAATCCTAACACCAGCTCTCTGTGCACCCCTTGATTTAGGCCTGCCACTACACTAACCCCACCTGTAACATCCTAAATCTCTTTCCCCTCAGACCTCACTTTAGCCTCTTGCCCACCCCCATTCAAAAGCAGCCCTCACCCTTCCCTTCACCTCTGCTCTTACCCTGCCCCCACCATTCAGATCTTGACCCCTTCCCCCATCCAGCCCTTAACTAAATGTCCTCTGCCTTCTGGAAACCTCCAGTTCCCGTGTGCTTTGAGAGCCCTCAACTCCCCAGGCCTTGAAGGAGGACCTCCCACCAAAAATCCCACCAGGGATCACACTGCCTGAAACCTGGAAGAGGGAAGGGGGTCCCCGCTCTGGGTTGCTTCCTCAAGAGCACCCTCCCTGCATCCTCAGTTGTCAGAAAGGCTGTGGAGGGCCCGAGCACTGTCTCAGGTCAGGAGTGGCTGTGGGAGGGTCCTCCCCTGCGACTGCACGGTCCCCTAGGGGTGAGAGAAGGAGGGGGAGGCATGCCTGGCTCCCCATCTCTGTCTACCCTAAACCAAGCCAGAAAATGACTTTTCCACATGCTGGGTTGTGAGCTTACAACAGCCTCCCCCATTCCCACTCACACATATACTCACACGGGGCTCCCCCGCTCAGAAGCATCTAGAATCACAAACACACTCCAAAGCTGCAGTGTATGTGGAAGCAAAGCTTTCTCTACAGCGACATAGACATCAGCCCCACGGGGACGACCCCCACCCTCAACTCCGCTGCCCCAAAGTGGAAGAAAGATGGGGTCCAGAGGCTGCCCGGTGGAGAAGGAATGGGTGAGGGCAGAGGCCCCAGTGGGACTGGTCAGAATCCTCCTCCCCTCCCCGTCCCTCCTGCCCCTCCCGCCCCTCCCTCCGGTCTCTCCTCCAGCCCCCTTCCTCCCCACTGCCTTCCCCCCCTTTTCCAGTACCCCTCAGGCCTCCGAGGGAGGGTCAGCGCTGCCGGCTCAAGTTACAAGAAGTTGAAGACAGGAAGATTTAGCGAGGGAGCCGGGACCAGCACAGTGTGCTGTTTGTGGGCCTTTGAAACCGGAGGCTGAGCGGCGGGGGTGGGGAGCGGGCGGGAGGCCGCGGACACTCGGGTGAATTATCGCTCCGCTCGGGTTCTGACTTCCAAGGCTCTGGCCGCCCTCCCCCGGCCCCTGCTCCTGTTTCTCCAGGTGCTGGGGTGTTTTCCTACGTGTTAATTTGCCCCAGTTGACGCGCCCATTCTTGGCCCTGGCCCCCCAAGGGGAGATGAGCCCTCCCTGGGGTAGGTCACGCGGCGGGGGAGGGGCGGGGGCTTTGGGGTGGAGAGACCAGGGAGGTGCTCCCCAAATCTCGACCTGGGCCGAGAGCGACCAGAGAGATAGGGTAGGTGTTGGCTCATAGACACCACACTGTGCTCCAGCCCGGCCGCCCCCGCTTCCCCCAGCCCCAGACAGGTCCTGATGGGCCTGCTCGTTCACAGCGACCCCTACTGGTACCTGCGCCCTTCGCAGCCACCTCCTTCGGGAAGCTCGCTAGGGCTTCCCCTCCCTGGAAAAGGGCCCTGTAGAGAAAGTGAGGCGCTTTTTTATTTCACCCATATCCTGACATCCTGTCACTTCGTGTTCGCTAACACATCATGAGGGGAATCTAGCTCTTCTGTCTGTGATTTTTAGGGACAGGGAAACCGAGGCTCTGAGTGGCTAAGAGGCTTGCCCAAGGCCACAAAGCTACTGAGAAGCAAGGTCAGGATTCAAACTGAGGTTTTCTGAGTCTGGTGTCCATGACCTTTCCCTTCATGCATATGGGAGGAGGGTGTCTGAAAGACAGGGAGGGGATCTCAGAGCCACTTTGGGGGTGGGGTGATAGACCCCCCCAGGCAGGGCAGGGCAGGGGAGGCGTCCTGCAGCAGAACATTCAGGGAGGCCAGGGAGCGGCCTGACTTCTGTGGCCCATCAGTTCTGGGCAGTCCTCTCTCAGGTGGGCTGGGACCAGGGTCCGAAATTGGAAGAAGAGTCTGTGGCCCCCCCCTCAGCTGTGCCTGGAGGGGGCCTGGAGAGCACCCCACCTCCCACCACCCCTACCCTACAGGCCTGAGGCCCAAGGAGGGGGGACAGTTCCTCACAGGCCTAGGAGCTGGAGGCTGTGCATTATAGTGGGACTTTTTCTGTTGCTAAAGTACAAAGGGTCTCCTGGTGCTGGGCCCCTCCCTACTTCCTTTCCCAGGCTGGGCCAAACTGGGGTGGGGGGCACTTCTCCTGACAGTTGTCCTTCTTGGGCCCTGCTCTCTATGTCAGGCAGAGGAGCCGTGGCTCGCCCACCCCACGTTCTCCCCCTGACATTGCTGCGCCTTCCTGTTTCCCTGGGTCCTGGCTGCAGGGCCCTCTCTCCTCACCTTCTCTCCCGACGATGAACAGAATCACCTCCGTTCGACCTGCCCCCCTGTTCTCTCTGCAGCTCACATGTTTCAGCTCCAGGGGACCTTTTCCCTAGCAGGTGGGCTGTGGGGGGACTGCAGGCGGGTGGGCAAGGAATGGATAATGGTCACCTCCCTCCCCGGCCCAAGGGAAATGACAGACCTCGGGAGCGGAGCTATGTGATAGGCAAGGCAAGAAGACAGAAGCATTCAGAATTTGGGGCGATTCAACCTCCCTATCAGCCTGTCTGTTCATCGTTTCCCTTACTGCTGCTTCTTTTCCCCCACCCCCCTGAAGCCAGAGCTCTACCCCTACCCAAGACCAAAGCCCCGACTCTCCTGCATCACCTTAGCCTTCCCCTCCCACACTTTCTAACTTTTGGGGCCCTGCCTCCTTACCCCAGGAACCCCAGGGCTGAAGGGAGAGATTGGTGGTCAGGGTGGGGTGAGCGTGTTATGGGGGGGCGCTTAACACCTTCTCATCACTGCACGTGCCAACCTGGTGCAGATGAGGTCAGACTGCCCCGGGTCTGAGCCCAACTTGACTCTTTACCCGTACAGTCTTGGGCAGATTATTTCATCTTTTGGGGCCATCATTTGGAAAAGAATCCAGTCTTTTTCTCATCTATCCTCTGGAGTTACGAGTGAGGTCGTTGTGGCTGGCACGCAGTAGGGGCTCTGCAGGTGATGCTTTATTCCAGGCTTGTTGGTGACTGGGTGCCTGGGGGGTGGGGTGGGGGAGGGTGTCCCTGGGGAGAGCAGAAGGGATGGGGAAGGCAGAGTTGGCTCTATGGGAGCCAGCCTAGAGCAAGCTCAAAGACCCCTGGAGGGCCTTGGAAAATTCTGGGCATATTTGGGGCTGGGTGAGGATGGCAACTAAATGATCAACAGCGTCTTAGCTGAGTGCCAGGAGTCGCCTTGGCAGTGGGTTAGGCACAATAAAGGATAGAGAGGGATTCATTTAGGGATCTAATGCAGAATTTTGGAACATCTTGCATGTGCCACAGCCTCTGCGGGACCCATTGTGATGAGATGATGGGCACGTTTCCTGCCCTCGTGGTGCTAGGTGTTTGCACTGTAGGGAAGTGACAGTGAACACACAGAACAATTGCAAAAGACTTGCAAGGAAATTAACAAGGGGCCTAAGGGGTGGTTGCCCAATAGCGTGGCATGGACATGGAACTTGTACGATAAGAAGGGCAGGGAAGGGGACAGTAGGCAGAAGAGGAGGAGGGTATAGAGGTAATAGGTTGGGAAAGATCTTAGCTTGTTTGCTGAACTGAAAAAGAAAAAAGAAAAGAAAAGGAAAGTATAGATAGTGACGACAGGGGTGAGTGGTAGAGATGCAGTGGGAGAAGGGGAGAGGCCCCAGTATGTGTAGGGAGGATGTTGTTGGCCACGGGGAGTTGAGCTTCTTTTATAAGTGAGATTGGGGGTCATTGGGAAGAGAAGAGTGACCCCATGTGATTAGCATTCCCAGAGTGTCCCCCTGCTGCTCTGAGAGGAAGGGGTAAGCAGGGAGCAGGGCCTGATGGGGGGTGAGCAGGGGTGAGGTTGGAGAGGAGACTGACCTGGGGTGGTAGCTATGGAAGTGAGGAGAAAGGATGGGTGTGCCTCGCAGGACTGGCTGATGGGTTGCAGGGGAGGGCGCGGGTGAGGAGAAGGGAGAAAGGCTTGAGTAGTTTTTTGGCGGAGGTTAGCCCCAATTCCTGAGCAGACAGAGGAAGTGTGGCGAGGAGCGCCAGAACCCTGTGTTCTGTTTCATCTGAGGTGTCTGTGAGGGTGGGAGGTGAATGGTTGTTGACCTGAGTCGGGAAGGAAAAGTTAGGGCTGGAGACCCCATTTTAGTGTCTTAAGCAATAGAGTCTCTAAAGCCGCGGTCTTGGATGAGACCACAGGGAAAAGGGTGTCCACAGAGGGCAGCCAGCCTGGGCATGGAGGGAGCCCACCGGGGAGGATTAAGAAGAGGCTGGCAACAAAACAGCCATCGATGGGGACCCAGGCTGTGAGTAGCAAGGGTGAGGTGGGGGCGCTGGGAAATCCAGGAGACGAGCAGTTCCCCAACATGAGGGCACCTCTGTCATGTCACATGCACAGAGAAGTGAAGGAAGAAGGACAGAAAAGTGGCTGCCCGTCTTGGCCATGTGGGGTGATTTTGGCCCAGTGTGTCAGTGAGAACTGCGAACAGTGGCTGCAGGTGAGACAAGGGAAGGAAAGCCCTCTCCAGCTGCAGCTGTTGGGGAGGTCCCTGAGGGAAAGAAGGATGAGGTGAGAGGTTGAGTGTCTTCCTTTCCCTCATCCTTTGCTCCATGCACCCTCTCTCTCTGCTTTCTCCATGTCTCCAAATCCTGCAGCACCAGCCATTCCAGTTGTGGTGGAAACTGCTAGTATACATTCTCCTCCTCTTCCTTAGTAAGGGAATCATCGATTCTTTTGTTCCTTGTGTTCCCCCTCAGAATAAGGATTATATTTCCCAGCCTCCTCTGCATCTTGGCATGGCTATGACACAGGGTTCTGGCCCATAATATGTCAGTGAAAATGTGTGGGGCTCCCAGAAAGTCTTCTCAAATAAAAAGAGAATCCTTCTTTGAGTTTCCTTTTTGCTGCTTACTGGGATGAAGGTGGGATGGCTGGAGCTTGAGCAGCCTTTTGGGTCATATGGTAGAAGCAATGTACTGAGGAAGATAGAGCAATAGAATAGCAGGAGCCTAGATCTTTAATGACTTTGTGAGCCTACCCACCTGACTCTGAACGTCCTATATATGGGATTTCTGTATGTGTGAGAGAAATAAACTACTGTATGTTCCAAGGAACAGTTATTTTGGATTTTCTGACTTTTGCAAAAACCTAATCCTAACTGATACACTAGCAAAGCAGGAATTGCCTGGGAGTAAGAGGACAGATGATTATAGCATCCTCTCACTTGAGCTTTGAGAAAGGTATGGCCTTGAGAGTAAAGAGCGAGGTTGAGAACTCTAACTTCACTCCTCAGACACTGGTTCCCTGGAGGGCTTAGGAGGCTGCCCTGGAGGTTAACGACCAACGGGTTTGCTCAGCTGGGACTCTGAGGAGAGCACCCAGTATGCCGGTTATCCTGTCTGCCCCTGGCACCCAGCCTGTCTTCTCTCTACCCGTCTCTGCTCTGCTCTGTGCCAGGGAGGAGAGTCTGAGCCCTCTGGCTTCCTATTGGGTCCAGACAGTGGGAGGCAATAGCAGGGAGTTGGGGGTGGAAGTCTCACACTTCTTGTGTGGCTCCATCTCCCCAAGACTACAGCTCCTGCAGGGCAGCCCCTCCCCCCAGGTTCTCGCCTTCACAGGATTCACACAGCACTTTTGCACACTTGACCCCTCAGACCTTGGGTGGTAATGGCATCCCATGTTGCTGGTCTCTGGTGCCTTAACACTCCCAGTTCCTCCTCTTAACTCTGGAAAGATTCTTTTCTTCACACCTTTTCATTTGAATCAACTGGAGGTGAATCTGCTTTCCTGTTGGGACCCTGCCAGATACAGCACCTTCTGCTCGGGACACAAAGAAATGCCTGGAGACAAGAGATGGACAGCCAGACAGGCAGAAACAGACAACCAAAAAGGGGCAGAAAGCCAGAAACAGAGAATTTTAAAGGTAAACACAGTGGTGAATAGAGATGGAGCACACAGAAACAAGAGCCAGGCATGGAGGGAGGGACAGACAGACAGGTGAGACCAGACGGAGGAAGGGAAGTATAGAAAGACACCAGGTCACACTGAGAGGGGAAATCAGCAAAGGATGAGACAGTCTCATGCAGACAGACATTGGAAACGGGGTGGAGAGAGGAAGAAAGAAGAAGAAAACCAAGAGGTGATGGGAGGGATACTGGGGACAGTGACATAGAAAGGAGAATACAATTCCCAGGACATTATTAAATTAAAATATCTCAGCCTCAAAGGAAAACTCCTCCTGCCTCCAACCCTTGGTTCTGGACCCTTCGTGTGTCCTCTCCACGTAGAGGCTGGGACATCTAGTTAGGGCTTCTGCGACCATCAGCTGAGAGTGGGCCCTTCTTCCGTGGATGCAGGTAACCAGCAGCCCCACCCCGAGGGGCTGAGGAACATTTAATGCAGGGAACCAACAATAGGTGAAAATGCCAAATGCCCAGTGGGAAGCTGTTAGCCAGAGGGACATGGAGGGGAAGGGGAAGTGTAGCTCCTTAAGTCAGTGAGTGCCGACGCTGTGGGAAGGGCTGTCCCCCAGGACAAGCCTTCAGTGGGGGAACACAGCCATTGCCAAGCCTGCACAGCAGCGAGATCGCTGGGGTGAACAAACACCCCACGTCTCTCTTCTATCCTCTGACCTTCTGCTAGTGCTTCCCTTGGCCAAACCCAAAGGGCAGTCAGGGGACGGAGAGCTGAGGAATGCTGTCCAGAGGGTCAGCTTCTAGGAGCAGAGGGAGGCATGAGGGTTTGGAGGGTGGATGCAGAGGGGCCAGTGGAAAACTCTTAGCACACAGATCTCCTCTCCCTGTGCTGGGTTCAGAAGGGACCAGCTCTGCCTGTTAGAAAGTACATGGTTGGGGATGTTCTATGACTCCCTTAATGTCTGTTTCCTCATCTGTAAACTCGGGATACAGATAATCCCCACTTCCTGGGGCTGTATGAAGAGTAACTTGGAACTGTCTCTGAGAATGCCCACGCCGGCCACGCTGCAGGTACCACTTCGGCACAGCTGGCGGGAGCAGCTTCTCCCGTCAAGTGCTGAGCACCCCCGGGGGAGCACCCCATCCCACTTCTGCCCAGTAGGAGCAAGGGGCTGCCACCAGGCCATGTGAAAGTAATCAGGAATGGCTTCTAGAAGAGCAGCCTGGGACTGAGTTTTGTTTTATTATTTTGAAATTTTACTCCAGACACATCAACATATACTAAAGTAGACAGAACGGTAGAAAGAACCCCCATGGATCCCATCACCCAGCCTCGACAGTAAGCAATTTTTGGCCAATCTTGTCCCATCTCTCCCCTACATTATTCTGAAGCCAATTGCATGTATATTTCAGCCAGAAATATTTCATATGTATCTTAAAAAGGGGGCTCTCTAAAAAATAACCTCAATACCATTATCATGTAACATGGTAAAATTAAGGCTTTGACCCTGGCATCAACAAATACACCTAGCCCCCAGATTACTCTCCAGTGAAAGCAACCAGAGCTCCCTAGAGAAATGGCGGACTCAAGGGTGGGGGCAAGACATTCACAAGCTGAACTCAGAGAGCATTATAGAGCCAGAAATCATGGATGTGCTTAAGTGAAACACAACAAAACTGAAAGCAAAAATCCCACATTGATGGAGAGGTGACAGAAAGACCCAGAGGGCGACTGAAATAGCTCTCAATGGCCAAGGTTGGAACAATTTAAGCAACAAAACCTAGTGGTATTGGATAACCCAAAGTATAAAATAAATATCTCCAAGTCCATGCTGATATAAATAACTGAATAAATAAATAAGGGAAAAGGGAGAAATCTCCCATGTGGTATTCCAAATAATTTATAGCTACTCCACCCTCAAGGGAGTGGTAGGATAACGGGCCCACCCCTCAACTGTGGGTTGTCCACACTGCCTTTCTTCCAAAGAGCACCTATGGAAGGGGGGGGAAAGAGTAACTTTACAGTGGGAAGCCTGACAAACAGCACCTCAGCACAGTGATATAGGTCAATGCCAACAGTCATAAGCACATTAGCAAGGTGACAGTATACATCCTTTCTATGGTGTGACAAAAGTGACGTTTTACCCATGTGATTTTCTTCTCCAAAACCCATGTATCAGTGTTTTAGTGAGAAAAACATCAAATGCCAATAGAAGGACATTTTACAAAACACCTGACCAGTACTTCTGGAAACTGTCAAGGTCATGGAACACATGGGAAGTCTAAGAAACTGTCACACCAGGAGGAGCCTAGGGACGTATGACGACTAAATGCAATGTGGTATTGGGGATGCGATCCCTGCATGGAAAAAGGATATTAAGTAAAAACTAAGGAAATTGGAATAAACTATGGCCCATAGTTAATAACAATGTATCAGTATTGGTTTATGAATTGTAACAAATGCACCCTCTCAATGTAAGATGTTCACAATAGGGCAAACTAGGTGTGGCAGCTCTACTCTTTTCCCAGTTTTGCTGTAATCTAAATGCTGTAATGCTGTCAATCTACAACTGTTCTAAAAATTATATTATTAAAAAAGAAAGTCTCTAAATCAACAAATATCCAGTGTTCCAAGTTACACTTGTGTCAAATAGATCTTCCTTTCAGCTTCTTTGAATCAGGATTCCCATTAGGTCCACATATTGCAATTGGTTATGAACTGGGCTTTGTTTTTGTTTTGTTTTTTAAAGATTTATTTCTTTATTTGGGAGAGAAAGAGAGAGAGTGCGTGTGTGCACAAGCTTGGGAGGTGGGGAGGGAGAAGGAGAGAAGCTTTAGCAGATTCCTCACTGAGCTCAGAGCCTGATGCAGGGCTTGATCTCAGGACCCTGAAGTCCTGATCCTGAGATCATGACCTGAGCTGAAACCCAGAGTCAGACAGTTAACCAACTGTACCACCCTGGTGCCCCTGAACTGGGCTTTGAAAGAAGTCCTGGTATTGCTAAAGGAGAAGAGACATAATTGGGTCATCTGTGTCTTGGGCAGGAGAATTCAGGGGCTAGTTTGCTTGTCTTGGCCTGAGCAACATGGTGGGGAATGAGGTTTCAGGGTGAGGACATGCGGGCAACTGGCCCCAAGTCTTCCAAGAAAACCTGGCAGATTAAAGTGAGCCCCAAAGGCTAGAGTTCAAGGTCTTGCCAGGTCCCTCTCTCCCGTCCATGGTCCATGGTACTGTCATCGATCTGTCTCCAGGAAATCACTGTGGGGCTCTGAGAAAGAGACGTGGGCTTCAGGCTCAGACCCGTGACCCAATCTTACCTCTGCTGCCTCGGGAACGAGACATCTCCCTGAACCTCAGTATCCTCATCTACAAAACTGGACATATTTTCAACTTTTGGGGATCACTGTGATGGAATAAAATAATGCATCTGAAAGCACTCAGAGTTGTGCCTTTCCTCTCTCTCTTTTGGGACAGAGAAAGGAGGCAGACTCTGGCTCCTCTGGCAAAAATATTTATTTTGAAATGGGGACAGGGTAAGAAGTTTTCCCCTGCACCCAAGAAGGAGGACTCAGTGGCAGAAGGTACTTGCTGAGAGATGAATTTCTTGGCAGGGCATTGGATAGAAATCAGAGACCAAATGGGTACAGGGCCAGCTGTCACAGGGCCTGGGAGGGCCTTAGGGGAGGTTGGGGTCTGGACTTGGGAGGAAACTGTAGCCCTATCTTGAGAGTCATCAGGTGGGAAGCTGACTGAGGCTCCATGTGGGGCTCTTCCTCAAAAGAGGTGGGTTCTCCTTAGGGAGAGGGGAGGATTGGAGGGGCAGAGAGGGAGGCGGGGGTGGGTCAGGGATGGAGCCTCACCTTCTCGGGCTGTTACTCAGGGGTCCAGAGAGGGGCCCAGAGAGGGGCACATCATCCCACCATGGGGCCCGCTCTCTGGAGGACCTGCACCAGACATCAGCCCCCATCCCAGCTGCTGCCTGGGTCCTTAGAGGAGGGGTCTTGTTCCCAAATGAAAGGGGAAGCAGAGTCAGATGAGGATGGGAAGGGGGACAAAAAGAGGCAGCAGGGATAGAGATGGGCACCAGGACGCAGTGACCAAGGACTCCTGAAAGGATCAGAGGCAGAGGGACCAGACAGAGAAGTAACCAGTATCCCTGAAAAGGAGTCAGAGACAGAGGCAGAGCAAACAGGCAAAAGGCAAGTATGATGTCCCGCCACACATACCCAATTTTCCCCTCTTTATCTTTGCCACCAGGGTCCTCTGCTGGTGGGGTCTTAGACACAGTTTGGAGATGGAGTTTAAAAAAAAAAAAGAAAACGTGAGAGAAGAGGGGAGGCACCCTCAGGATTAAGAAAAGGACACAGGGTGGAAGGAAGCATTAGAATTCCATTCCAGGGGTGCCTGGGTGGTTCAGTAGGTTAAACATCTGCCTTGGCTCAGGTCATGATCCCGGGGTCCTGGGATTGAGCCCCATGACAGGCTGTCTGCTCAGTGGGGAGCCTCCTTCTCCCTCTCCCTCTGCCTGCCACTCTGCCTATTTGTGTGCCCACTTCCTCTCTCTGTGTCAAATAAATAAATGAAATAAAAAGAATCCCATTCCATCTTCCCTCATATCTGCCAGCTAACCCCCTCATCCCAGGTTCCTGTTTTAGGCTTGTCTATTCCAGGTTGTCTGAATGCTGTTCCCATCGCCCAGAATAGTTTGTGAGACTCTACCCTACTTGATAAAAGTTCTACTGAAAGCCAGCTCAAAGGCTTGACTACCATCACCTTGAAGCCTTCCTCACTTAGGTCCCTGTAGCTCCTCCCTCCTCTCTTATGGTTGTGCACAGAGTTTACATCTGGTGTGTAAGCTATGCTTATTGAGATCCTGAGTGGGTTTTGTCTCTTTATGTGTATGTTTTTTCCTAACTGGCATTCCCTCACAGATTAGGACTTGTAGTCACCTTTGGGCTTGCCTGTCCCCGAGAAAGATCTCCAGATTCACTTGCCAAATGGATGACAAGTCACAGCACCCATCCCACTCCGTCGTCTCCCCGCCCCCGCTCAGTGGGGGTGGGTGGGTGAAGAAGAGAGGGGACTGTGAGGGAACAGGTATCCTGTGTGAGCCCTTCAAGGTCCCAAAACAAATGACCCCAAAGGTGCCAGCCATGCCTCTCAGTCCCAGGTGACATTATACTTTAAGGTCAGACACCCTAAGAAGCCAGTGTGGCTTCACCAAGTGTGGCTTGAGGAGGCTCCTTGGAAGTCCGCTGCAACCCAATCTCCCCCACATCCTATGTCACAGATGGCTTCACGGATGGAGCCCTTAGCTCATTTGGGCAGCTCTTTCTTCCCCTGAGGCAGGAGCCCCACTTTTTAATGCTTGTGATGGGTTCTGGGAAGAAGCGTTTTAGGTCCTGGGGTTAGGAAGAAGCACCCTTCATGTACCCTTGGGGCCCCAAATCCATGTCCAGTCCTCAAAATGCTGGATGGGAGGGGGCCCTCACCTGAGCACAACACACTCAAGGCCTCACTTGAGCAGGAAGCCAGCCTGGAGGCAGGAAATAGGGAGGGCTGGGATGAGCTCCAAGGGGGAGGTGAGACCTCTAGGGACCCCTGAGAGGCCCCTGGGACTCTAGGAACTGGCTTTTTCATATGCCTTGCCAAGCTAGAGTCTTCAGCTGTGGGTGCCCTCTGAACACACCAGACACCGTTTTCCATTTTCCCTTTCCTTTGTCAACAGGGACCACCCCCACTGACCACTGCCACTGCCACCACAGTGCAGCCCTCCCCACCCCAGGAAGCTGTCATCCCCCTTGGCTCAGCTGAGAGTAAGATAACCCCGACCCACAAGAAATGTCTTCCTTCTTTTCAACCACAACTGGGACTCTTGTTTTTGGGGTGAGGGTGTATGTGTATGTGTTTGGATGAGCACGGAGGGGGCCCTAATAAGCCCATAACCACTTTTCTTGGGAGAAGTTTTGTTGTTGTTATGCAAAGAGCTCTAGAACCTGCTTTCCCTTAACCTGCCTGGGTCAGTGGTCTTATCTCTGCAGACATTCCTCAGCCTCTGGGGCAGAGGGGCCTCAGGTTCAAAGAAAAGGAGGTGATGGGGAAGATTGAGAATAGAAGGGAGGAGGGACATCGAGGCTAAGGAGATAATGTGCACAAAAACTTGAAGGGGCGATGGTGTAAGGCAGGAGGAGGCTGGGCTGGCATGAAAACTTGAAGGAAAGAAGGAAACCCAGAGGTCTTCCATTCACAGAAATCCCCCAGCAAGGGCTTTCTTTACTGACAACCTTGGGCAAGGGACTTAAGCTCCTGGAGCCTCAGTACCTTCACCTGGAAAGTGGGTACAATATCCTGGGCTCTGGTGACCCACAGGATCTGTCTAGCTCTGGAACTATTTTTATTTGCAAATATACTTTCTTGATCACTTACAAAGCTACAAGAATGTGGTTAGAATATGAATACCTACCTGCTAGGCTTGTGGTAGGGGTTAAAAGAGGCAAGGAAGGCCTGGCACATACTACGTGCTCAATTCAACACAGCAATAATACACTACATATAAGACAATATTATGTTACAAATAATACACTATTATTTACTCTTTTCGGAGCCCTGATTCTCCTGCCAACTTCAAAATCTGGGCTCTCTTTCAGCATCTGTTTAAGAAATCCGTTCCTCCCACGTGTGTGGTTCCTGCTCCCTGTGCAGACGGCAGCCATGACTGGGTGGAGCAGGGCAGAGGCTCCCCTGTCCATTACTCAGGGTTTCCAAGGCCTTGGCAAGGACTCCTTCCTCCTCCTCCTCTTCTTCCTCCTCCTTTTTAGGCGGCTCCCAGCTCCTGAGGGACAGGAAGTGTGTATGTTTGGAAAGGGAGGGAATCTTCCCCCAGTGATTGTGCCCACAGTCAGCAGCGTCCCAGAGCCAGGCCCTGGGGCTCTCTGTGCTGGCTAGCTTGGGCACCAACACCAGCTGCCTCCTCTTCCAAGCCCTCCAGGGGTTTTTGATAGGCAGGCGGGCAAGGTATGTGCCAGCCCAGGCTCTAGCACAAACTTGCTGTGTGAACTTGGGCAAGTCCCTTCCCTCTGAGCCTCAGTTTGCTCCTGCGGTTGAGAGAGAGAGAGAATATTATGCCTCTACGATTTGATGATTTAAGTTATTCAGATGAGACAAGGGTAGGGAAAGTTAAGGAAACCAGGGATTTTTATCCAGTACAGTCCAGGCACTGGTCTTGGAGGCAAAGCGATTGGGGGGTGGGAGTGGGGGGTGGGGATGGATTATCTTAATAACTCTCCCCAGTTGCCCACGTCATCACAGGAATGGAGACCCAGTTTGACCACCTCCCAGTCTCAGAACACATCCTTCGACTTTTCTTCTCCGGTTCCAGCCCGGCCTCTTCCAGGGGCTTTAACCCTGTTTACAGAAATGGGAATTTGCATGATGAAAATAACCCCAGCCGGACTGAGATTTTACTGCGCTTGGCAAGGGGCTCGGAAAAAGCGGCTGCATAGCCAATTACTGGAATTTTTAAACACAAATAATATTTTATGGGATCAGTGGGCTGGCGCTGGGCCGCCGCACCCGGCGCGGCTCCTCCGCCCACAAACAAGCTCGGATTGTGCAGCGGGCAAACTCGCCAGCGCGGGGGTGGGAGGGGGTGGCACCGCGGGCGGGCAGGGGTCCCGGCGCGGGCAGGTGCAGCGCGGGGCTCGACCGCCCCGGCGCCCAGCCGGCAGGGAGCGTCGGTGAGGCCGGGAGCCGGGATGGGGTGAGCCGAGCGCCCCGGCTCACCTGCAGCGCCGTGCCTGGAAGCGTTTAGCGCGAGAGGGCGCGCCCAGCGCTAGTTTCCCCGCCCGGCGGCCGCCCGCTGGGCCTGGCTCGCACCCCGCGCCCTTGGCATGGCCGTGGCCGCCGCGCCGCCTCCGGAAGGCCGGCTTCCCGGAATGGCCTGAGGGCGGCGGGGAATCCGCGCCGAGGCCCTGGAGCCACCCCTCGCCTTCCCTCTCCCGCCCGAGCCGCGCGGGCGCGCGGGAAGCAGACTCCGGAGCCGCGGGCTGTGCGGGAGAGGCCAGTGAGGGTCGAGGGGCACAGCGAAGGGTACGGGACATCCCCACGGTCCCGCCGAGGATCCCCATTCCCGCGCACCCGGAGATCGTCAGGCCTGGCCAGAGACCTCGGAGGCTGACTGTCTTGGCCTGCGCGCAATCCGCGGCCTGGGGCTGGTTCCGCGTAGTCGGGCAGCCCTCCCCCGCGTTGCGTCCAGCCCCAGCACGCACAGGGTTAAGCAGGAGCAGGTGTGTAGCCAGATGCCGCTGACCAACCCCTCCCCCGCAGCCCCCTCGGCCGCCGCCTCCTCCGCCCACCCGCTCAGAGCCAAACAGTCCCAAATAAAAGTGCTATTGTTGCCTTTCCCCACCCCCGTCGCTGCCCCGCCACCTGGAGCGGAGCCCGGTCCCCTCTTCACCTGCCCCGGGGCCGGCCGCGGGGGGGAGGGGAAATGGGGCCTCCTTGCGGGGACTTCCGCTCCTCCTGGCCCCCAGCTTCCCCTCCCCCAGTGCCCCCAGCACTGACCCCTGGGCCAGCGGCGGGGACTGTGGCTTGGAGGTGGGGGTCTCCTTTCTGGCTTGGAACCTGGGCTCTGGCCTCCCCTCGGTCCTTCTTCTAGCTCTCATCCTTGCCAACCAAGCGGACGCCAGCGTGTACAAAGCTGGGGGGACAGTAAGACCTGTGCGAGGAGCCCAGGACAGGGAGGGCCAGACTCGGCTCGGCAATTGGCAGCTGATAACTTAAAAAAAAAAAAATAATAATAAAATAAATAAATAAATAAATAAATAAATAAATAATTTGTCCCTCAACAAGACACGGAAGGCAGGGTAAGAGCGACGACTCCCTTTTCACAGACCAAGAAAGAGAGGCGCGGAGAGGTGAGGTGTCCAGCCCCAAATCACAAGGTTGGCGAACGTTGGGGCTTCGCACAGGACCCACGTCTGTCGAGTCTCCTGGCACCGCGGGTGCTCTTTATGGACAAGGGATGGGGGACCCCAGAGACAGGCGACCTGGCACCGTTTCAGGCTCACTGTAGGTTCTTGAACAAGTTACCCCACCCTGCTTTCCTAGCTCTTAAATCCACCGAGGTGGACTAGCGTGATTCCCGAATTCTCTTGGAACCCAAGGGGCTGGTTGACACTCGAAAGTCTGGAGGTTCGGGGTGGGACCCCACGAGGAAGCGAGGCAGCCGTGGCCTGTGCAGAGGGAAGGAAATGTTTCCCTCTCGCTCCCCAACTCCACCGGCCGTCCCCTCCCTGCCTCCATCCCTCCCTGCCGGCCCCCGGGAGGCTGAACTGCGAGGTTAAATAAATATCTCACGGTGGCTCAAGGAAACGAGTCAAGACCGTTGCTGAGAGAAGAAACCCAGACCTCTAGTGCAGATCCTCCCCCGAGTCCGAGCAGCCCTGCTCCGCCCCCGATGCGTGCTTGCGGAGCCCTGGGCCCCCTCGGGCCTCACCCAAGCTCCCGGGATAGCCAGCCCCGTCCGGGAGCCGCCCTGGTCCCCGCACCTCCTCTAGCTCCCGCGTGGGGGCAGCTGGGGCTGGGGGCGTGCGCGCAGGGTTACCGTATTTCCTCTCCGTGCGCCCTCGGTTTGGAGCGGAGGTATTTAACTCCTCCAGCCCTCCGGCGAGTCCTCGCCCCACTGTGGAAAGGGCTCTGCTGGGAATCCAGAGATTCCGGATTTTTTGTTCTCTTAGCTCTACCGTAATTTCTCTCTTGACCTGCGGACCTGTAAATCCTGTTTCCAATTCCACCTGACCGTGTCCAGCGGGCGTCTCAAATTCAATTTGTCCAGGTGGGAAGTTCGGATCTTTTCCGCCAGACCTGTTACTTTCTGTCTTTGCCATCTCAGAAAGGGACAACCTCATCTTTCCAGTTTCTGGGGAAGAAAATCTTGGAGTTATTCTCAACTCCTCTCTTTTTCTGTCATCATTCATCTGGATGCCTTAGCAAATCTTGTTTACATTGCCTTCGAAATCTGTCCAGAATCTGCTTCTCTTCACCACTTCCCCCACTTCCCCCACGGTTCCAAGCCACCATCTTCTCTTGCCTGGAATCTTGCAACAACTCCTAACTTGTCCTCCTGTGTACTTTGTCCCCCTCAGTCTGTTCCCAACAGAGCAGCCAGGGTTATCTTTTTAAAGCCAAAGTCAGACCATGTGCCTCTTCTGTTCAAAATCTTCTAACAGCTGCACATCTCACTCAGAGAAAAAGGTCCTTACAAGACCCTCCAGAATCTGATCACCCCTCTGCCCTTCCTTCTCATCCCTCTGTCACTCCATTCCAGTGGCACTGGCCTCCTCACTATTCCACAGGCAGGACACGGAACTTCTGCCCCAGGGCCTTTGCACTTGCATTTCCCTCTACCTGGACCTATCTTTCGCTAGATTTTCCTACAATGCTTCCCCTGTCATTTGCTAAGGTTTTCTCTGACCCTCCCTCCTCTGATACACACAGGCTCCTCATCTCCCTTCCCCTGTTTTTCTCAGTAGCATTTATCACCATGTAACATGCTACATATTTACCTGCTGATTTGCCTAGCTCCTCCCACTACACTGTAGATGCTATGAAGGCAGAGGCTTTTAAAAGCAGTCTTGGTCCTAGAACAGGGCTACTACGCACATAGCAGGCACTCAGTAAGTATTTGCTCAATGAATGAACAAATGGAATGAACTAGTCACCTTTCCTCCCCCGGTCCAACTTGTCTACCTGCACAGGTGAGTTGGATCCAGTGAAAGTCTCCCTGTGCTTTGGGAGTCCCATGGTTCCTTCTAAACCTTACCTGCTTAAATGTCCTGTCTTAGGCCTTCTACATTGTCAACTGGTGGGGTGAGAACAGGAGTACAGGCCAGGTTTTGTGGGAGGGCAGACCGGAGACTAGGCTTGCTTGCAGGAAGCTGGCCAATAGGAGGGGGTGGAAGAGGAGCCCCCTCTCTCACTGAAGGGGCTGGCTCCTTCCTCTCACTCCCCCAGACCATCTCTGACTAGAAGGCCTTTTGTCACCTGGAGAAGCCGAGCTTGGGGGAAGCTGGCTGTAGAAAATATTCCCACAAGGTGTGGAGAGCTGGTGGTTTAGAGGGACTGAAGGTAGCCTGAGGATCTCCAGAAATATGGAATTGTTACCTTTCCCAATACTGGAAGGATCAGGAGATGTGTGGGGGGAAGGGAACGCTAATCAATTATTCATTTGTTCAGGCCACATATGCTTAAAATGTCTTTTCGTAAAGGGTCCCCAGGGTAGAGGCTGTAGAGGGGACCAGGGTCCTAATGCTGTAGAGGGGACAAGGGATCAGGGTTTAATACCCAGGATGAGGGTTTAATGGCTGACATCAGTTTCTGATAGGCACTGAGAGTCCAAGTTGCACAAGACTCAGTTCCCACCATGGAAAAGCTCAGATTCCTATCTAACCATTTAAAAATAATAATTGATTGTTAATGCCAGTGCTTCCCACAGTGGGAAGGGATGAAAAGGCCTCCTGGAGGAGGTGACATACCTGAGCCAGGCTAGAAAGATAAAGGAGGCCAGGGGTCTTGGTGAGGGCATGACCGCAGGGCCAGCTCTTCCCAGTCATGGAAGTAACATGGGAGGGAATGAACACTATGGTGTGGGATGATCAGAGCCAAGGGTAGGTAGCAGAACCAAGGTGTCGGCTCTGGGCCAATGCTGACCAACGTAAGGCAGAGAAGGCTTACCCCAGGGAGGCTGCACTCCAGTTCAGAGGGCCTACCGTTCATTCAAGAAGCATCCCTGAAGATCCCATGTGTGCCTGGCCTGGACCATGGCCCTGGAGGAGGCAGGGACATGCATAGTGAGACCGGGGCCAGTGGTCAGGAGTCTTGGACCATCAACCCTGGGTAAGCCTGAAATTTCCCTGAGCTTCAGTTCTCCCAAATGCAGACACAATAGATAATACCTTCTGCCTTGCAAGATTCCCGGACTAGACCAATGGTCAAATGAAAGAATTCCACCATAGACACTTAAAAGTGTATGACAGTGAACACAAAAATACCATAAAGCAAGATCTCAGTCCTTCATGAGCTTAGAGGATGGCCTTTGTAGCTTACAGCCCCATCTCTAGGCCCCTCAACCTTCTATTTAAATCCTAGTCCTGGGCCCCCCTTGGGACTGGCTGGCTACCTCCCCTAGCCTTACACTGGAGTTGGCGTCCCTTCTGACCTCAGACAGCCAAATGTAGGCTCCCCCTCGTGGCATTTCCTGGAATGACAGGTCTCTGAACTAGAAGAGATGGGGTGGGGTGGACCACAGAAAGGGAGCAGGAAGAAGTGAGAAGAGAAAAAATCTGAAGACCCGAGAAAGAAGCAAGAGAAATCTGCCCAGGAACTAAACCCTAAACAGAAGGTTAGACTGGAAGGGACCTGAGACCTCCTCCCACATCCCATTTTACAGATGAGAAAACTGAGGTTTAGGGAAAGAGAATTTAGAGGTAAGACTATGCCTCGGGGGTCCGTATACTCCTCTGCTGGTGCTCATTTCAAGACACCAAGTGTCATAGGCATTTGTACACCCCAGTGAGCAAACAGTACAGATTGCCAATTCCCTCTTCATCTGGCAGGGTGCCCCTCTGACTACGCAGCAGTCTCCCCCAGGACAGACATTCTTAAATACCAAGACTCTGCAGCCAGAGTGGCAGGTACAACCCCAGAGCTCATCTACTCTGGATCCAGAAATCAGAGATGGATAACTTACCTGAATCTTTCTCTTTTTACTGGAATATGTGTACAGGAATGAGCATGGGGACACACCTGAATCCACAGCTAAATGACCGATTCAACTAGAGGGGCGTGTATGTGTGTGTGTGTGTGTGTGTGTGTGTGTGTGTGTTGCAGTTTTAAGTATGGAGTGCTTTATCCAAAGTTTTTTTTTTTTTAACTTGCATCTTCTAATTTAGTCCTTGCTGCTATTATTAGCCCACTCCGGAGTTGAGAACAATGAGTCACTGAAGGACCAAGTGGTTTGACAAGGTCAAGAAGAACATTAGGGAGGAACCAATGGGGAGTATACAGAAAGCACTGATAGGTGCCATTATTTGCCTGCGAGATTGCCTTGTTTTTATTGAGCTGAGTTGAGGAGGAAAGCTTCCCAATCTGTGGTCCCCTGCTCCTTAGGGGAGATTTATCCTGCCTCCCTTGGATCCTGGCAGCCTGGAGGGCTTCTAGCCTTCTAGCTCTATGTTTAAAGTAGAGGGTGAGGAGGGGGATGGGCACTAAGAATGCAGCAGAGACAGGGGGCTGCTTGCCTGCACTGGGCTGAGGGGCTTGGAAGTAGCCTTCCCACTGGCTGGTGGAGGGAAAGCCTGAATTTCTGATCCCCCTAGGGACTGGAAAGCAAAAGGGGGCTGGAGGGCCACTGTGAAAATATACTGATGTTGTCCAGGAGCCAAGAGAAGATTCTGTTGCCCTGTTCCATTGCTATATCGGCAGAGCACTCAATGGATGGAACACATTGGATTCAGGGTTCAAGGACTTATATGATCCTGCGCAGTGTGGGGCTGTGGTTGGAAACATTGGTTCTGGAGCCACTCTGCCTGGGTTCACATTCCAGCTTCTAAGTTAACAGATCTGTGGCCTCCACTTTCCCTCTCTGAGCCACAGTTATCTTTTTTTTTTTTTTAAGATTTTATTTATTTATTTGACAGAGAGAGATCACAGGTAGGCAGAGAGAGAGAGGAAGAAGCAGGTTCCCTGCGGAGCAGAGAGCCAGATGCAGGGCTTGATCCCAAGACCCTGGGAACAGGCTTTAACCCACTGAGCCACCCAGGCGCCCTGAGCCACAGTTATCTTAACAGTAAATGAAGATTAATAGCATGTACTGAAAGACTGTCGGAAGCATTAAATGAATGTAAAGTACTTAGGAAAATGCCTGGCACATAGTAGGTGCTCAAGAAACATAATCTGTGATTCAGAAAGACCCATCTGCGTTGCAAGATCACCTTTCACCACAGTGAAAGGAGCTGGATTAAATGAGGATGTCCAACTGTCGGGGTCATAGTGCTCTGGGGAAGGTTTTTGTTTTTGTTTTTGTTTTTCCCCGGAGGGGCAAAACCATAGAAAATAAAATTTGGAAACTATTCTGTGGGATGGTTTGCAGGGGATCTCAACGGTCCCTTGAGAGGTATGAGTTTACAGAGTTGATTCATAAGACCGGAACATTCCCCTAAAATACCTGGCTCTGACTTTATTCTGTGGCTCTGGAGTTATCTTCTCAGTCTGGAGGGTGTGAAGTTCCGGGGAGCAGCACCCTGGATAATTGGGGTCCCCAAGCCCAAACCTGGAAGTGTAAGTCTGAGTACCCAGGAGGGTATCTTGGGGTGAATCCCAGGGAACTGAGGTTCCTGGATTGTCCTGTATCCAGTCTTGTCCCTGAATTAGGGGGGTGTGAATTTGGACAGAGGAGAAAAGACAGGCTTTTGTGGGAGAAAGGACAGGCAGCAAGAGCTCCTTGCCCATCATGTTTACTGAACTGCACTGAATTATGACTAAATGCCAAGATCTGGCTTCAGGCAATTGCCTAAATCATTTAGGGGTTGACAGAGGAGGGAGGGAGGGGACAAGAGGAGCTTGGGGGAGAATGTTCTTGTAATTCTTCAGTCTGAGGTACATTAAGGAGCCATAAGCCATGTCGAGAGCTTGAATTACATTAGAGAGATTATCCTGTTACAGTTCATAATCCTGGATAATATACCGTCTTGGAGCACACCTGCCCGTGATGAATCTCACCCTGTAATGGTCTGACCCTGGGGACCCAGGCAGGCTGGGGCAGCTGGTAGGGGCTATGGGCATGGGTGTGGCCTCAGCCGAGGGACTTGTCAGTCTTCCTGGCTGACCTTTGTGCCCCCTGCCCCTGACTCAGCCCAGAGGGAGTGGCTGTAGCTGGGCGCTTTAAACTTCTCCATCTCTTTTCAAGGTCTTTGGCTCCCTAGGACCTCTCCAGCCTTAGCTCCTCCCCCTGGGGTCCCACCTCCTGCTCATATGAGACAGACCTTTTGTATCCCTGTCTCTAGGTTCTCCTTTCCCTGAATACCTTCCCCTTTATCTCTCCAAACCTGTCTGACATTTCCTGGTCCATGGAGACCTCTCCAGGAACACAGACTGACAGGCCCCTTAGCTCCAGCTCATGGCACTGACCCTCTCTAGCGAATGGGCATGTCACCTGCCTCATATAGTGCTGGCAAGCCTTTTCTGAGCATCTGTCTCTCCGGCTGGACTGTGAGTACCATGGAATCAGGAACCACAACTTCTGTCACGGCATTTAGTGCAGAGAGGGTAAGTAACTTGCCCAAGGTCATGCCACTAGTTAGTGGCAGAATCAGGATTTGGACCCCATTTGCCCAGATCCAGAGTCTGTGGTTTTGGCCACTAGGGAAGTCTGTCTCTCTGACCTGAGAGCTCTGTCCTATGTCACTCACGGACCTGGCCTCACTTGCCATGAGCTCACTAGGTCCTGGGGACCCCCACAAGCCAAAGGGATGACTCTCTCATGGTGGTTCTCAGAGTGGGATGGAACCTGAGCCTCCCAGCATCATGAGGTGTCTCATTCACTGCATGACCTCATGAACGTCCCCATCGGTGTGGTATCTCTGCCCCAGCCCTAAACCTGTCTCCTTCACAGCCTGTTGTCAGCTGCTCAGCTCCTGGCAAGCTCGGAGGCATCTGGGAGCCTGCTGCAGTTTCCTCCTGTGTCTCTGCACGATGCCCCAAGCCCTTACTTCTCCCACTTCCCTTCCCCAAATGCACATTCTATGTGTACCTCTATCTGGGGATGCGCAGAGGGTACCTTCCTGGGCCTTCTGGGGTTTGCTACGCTTCTGGGGCTGTAGCTAGTGTAAGTCACTCCGGTGTCCTAAAAAAAAAAAAAAAAAAAGCCACAGCTACCATTTATCCAGTGCTCCCTAAGTGCCAAGCCCTGGGTTACGCTTTTCACTTGCATTATCTCATGCCCCCCATGCCTGCCCTATGAGACGGCTACTCCATAATGTCTATTTTACGGATGAGAAAGCTGAGGCTCAGAGGTTAACCCCCCACCCGACCCACCTGATGCCACACTGTCTTCTTATAGTAAGTGCCAGCTACCTGCGTGGCCTCCCCAGCAACATCTCTCCCCAGGCCCACCCTTCTGCCTTTTCATCCCTGCATATGCCTCTAGCACCTGTCCCCCACCTTTCTCCTGGCAGGTTCCAGAACTCTCTTCATTCCAAGTGGGTCAGTGCTTCCTGGATTTGGGCCCTCTCCGTGTACATCATTCATCCAGGTGGGACCCTCGCAATTTGATCAGCCATCCTGCATTTGTTCCCATCACTCATTCATGGAGTTCTGGAATGTCAGAGCTAGAAGCGACCCGAGAGCTGATCTGGTCCAGTGGTTTGAAAATGAGAACACATTTTTCAAAGAGAAGCTTCTGTGGATGTTCTATAGAGAAAATAGTTCAATGAGGTTGTCAGGGGAAGGGTGGTGTTCAGAGTCCTGCCTTCTAAGCACCCCAGACTTCAAAGGCCTGGTCTGCTCACAGAGTACAGTCAGCTCTGGGCTGTGCCCAGTCCACAAAAACCTGTTGCCTCGGTCACTAAATGAGGGTGTCCTGTTGCAACAGGTCACTCTCCCCAGGCTCTGAGTCACAAGGATCTGGGCTCTCCTCTTTGCTCCCACTTCCCACTGACAATACTGCATGACCTTGAGCCAGAAACCATGTCACCTCCCTACCCCTCCCTCTACTTACTCTTCTGAGAAATGGAATAATAACAGGACCTACTTGTTAGTGTGTAACAAGCCACGCCCAAAGAGAGTTGCTTAAAACAAAGATTGTGCTCTCTCTCTTAGTGTCTGGGCTGGCTGGGCTCAGCTCAGCGGTTCTTCCGCGGATCCCTCTTGAAATTGCAGTGGACGGTGGCTGGTGCAGCAGACATCTGGAAGACTGATCTGGATGCCGGGGTGGCCTCCCTCTTGCTCTCTGTGCACCCTCAAGCCCTCTTCTCTTCATGTGATCCTCTTGAGCTGCACACAGCAGCTCAGAGCTCCCAGAAGCCCACACATGGAAGCTTCTAAGCCTTCGAGATGCTTTGGCCCAGAAGCAGCATAGCCTCACTTCTGCTGCATTATTTGTTACATTCAAGGGGAAGAGAAATAAACCTGACCTCTTTTTTCGTGGGGGAATGGCTAAGAATTTAAGCTACCACACACTGTGTGGCCTTGAGCCAGAAAGTGCTCACTTTTTCTAATTTCCTATCTGCAAAGTGTAACTACATCGACCCAAAGGGGGTACTTGGGTCGCAGAACAGAGCCCGGCACATGGGAAGCACTCACTACATGTTAGCCACGGTTATTTTTATTTCTAACCCTATGCCTAACGTTGTGCTGGTAACTGTTGGGGGCTGGGGAGGAGCTACAGGAGTAATGGCAAAACAGTTGATACTCCTGATAATAAATAATCTAGTTCATGAGATAAAATTAACACACGCAGAGATCAAAGTCCTAATTCAAGGTATTGTGTAATTAAGGAGCCCATGAGAGGTACAGATAACATACTGGAGGAAGTTGGAGGGCAAAGAGATTGGACGTGGGGGCTGGGTAGCCAGTGGAAACTTTGAGAAGGGAGAGGGGGGCCCTCTCTGAGCCACAGGACGGACCCCAAACTCCCTGTTTCCAAATCTTAGCTCTATCCTTACGGGATGTGTCTATGTGATCTTTAACCTCTCTTGGCCTCAGTTTCCTTTTTGTAAAAGGTATCTATCATAAGGCTCAAGGGGAGGGTAAATGATTTACTTCCTACAAAGGGCCTAGAACAGTGTTTGACCTGCGGTGAGGGTCACTTGAGCATCCTGAAAGAGAGGAAACTGGCTAGGTGGTGGGGAGGGACAGGTCTCCAGGTGGAGGGGAACAGTGGCTGCATTGTAAAGCAAGAGACGTGTGCCAGGGGGACAGAGAGTCAGACCTGGCTGTGAGGGGGAGCTGCCGGGGGAGCGGAGAGGAAGCTCCGGCAGAGAGGCGGGGGAGGGGTGAGTGCGGAGCCTTCAAGCCCAGCCAGGGTGTGTTAGACTTTGTCCTCCCAGGCCCACGGGAGCTATGATAGGTCTCTAACAAGGGAGGGATGCCATCTGAGCTGCCTTAGAAAGAGACCCCCAGCAGTGGTATACAGGTGGATCAGAGACAGAGAGATGGTCCCAGGAAACGGGCATATCCTGAACCCTGCTGGGGCAGAGGGAGGGGGCAGCGACTGATAGAGTGTGATGGGGAGGGAATCCCTGCGGTTCTGGGGGGACCCCCTGGCTCCTGCCCATTTGGCACATCATCTTTGGCTGCTGGCTGCTGGCTTCTTCCCTTCTGGGCCAGGCTGAAAGGCCTGCATTCAGGAAGGGACAGGGCCTCGGAGAATGGACTGGACCCCAGCGGACCTCCCCGTATGGACCTGGGCAAAAAAAGAGCAAAATTCTGGGAGGGGGTGTGGCCCAGACCAGGACTCAACACTGACTGGCCCTCGGTGTGTGTGCATGTGTGTGTGTGCGTATGTGTGTGTGTGTGTGTGTGTGTGTGTGTGTGTGTATGAGAGAGAGAGAGACTGAGTGTGTGACAAAGAGGGAAGAGGGAAGATCATATGTCTATTTTCTTGGAGAAACAAATGTCTCCTCAAGGGGTGAGAGTCGGTAAGGGAAGGAAAGTAGAGTAAGAGAACCAGGTCCACATGAAAAATAAGTGTCCCGTGTACAGGGTCACTTACTGTGTGTGAGTCAATTTTTCGGATTTTTCCAATGTTTTCCTTTTGTCTCTCTAAAACTTTCTTCTTCCAATGGTTTTCTCTCTCCACCAGGCTGGTACTCTCCCACTCAGCCCCAGCCCTGATACTCCCTCTGGTGTTCCTGGGGGCGAGGACCCAGCTGCCGGTCCCTTGCTCAGGCCTCTCCTATGGTCAGAGCAGCAGTGGACGGAGCAGGCCTCGGGCCTGTGCCAGGTGGGTCTCTCTATCTTGCCTCTGCCGGACTTGAGAGCTTGCCCTTCCCTCAGCCCCTCCTCTGACAAATACTCCATGAGCACAAACTGTGCACCAGGCATTGGTCTGGGCCCAGGGACCCAGGGCAAGCCTTTTCTAGAATCTTCTGACCCCAGTACTCTTGCTCTGGGAAAGTGGGATGAGAAGGGAACATCTGCTTAACATTGAGGCATAAATGTAGGAACAGAGAGATCTCACGGCCTCTCCCTGGTTTGCCCTCGCGCTTCCCCATTCTGCCTCTGCTCTTCTCCACCCTCCCCCACTTTTGGTGAAAAAAGTAGAGAAATTGGAGCCAGAGAGGTCTGGGCCCAAACCCCAGCTTGGCCTCATTCAAGATGTGGAATCTACAGCCTGAGCCTTCCCCTCTCCCGTGTGACTGGGCGGCAGGGAGAATTAAATGAGCAGCAAACCCAGGTGCCTGAAAAAGGCACTCTCTCCCTTTTGTCTTCTTTTCTCTCATCCCCTTTCTTTCATTTATTTAAGAAAACCATCCTGGGCCTTCGCTCTGCTGGAGTTGTGGAGGAGAGGCAGGAGTCTGGTCTCAGGAGCAAGATTTCAGCCTGGAGCCCGGCAGTCCCACCTAGTGTCCCCTCTTGTTCCTTTAGGAAGTGGGGGTGCCGCAGGTCCTGAGTGGGGTAGAGTGGGGGGGCAGTCGCACATGTGCTTCGAGCCTGGGATTGGTGGCTCTGGAGCTGGGGTGGAGGCCAAGGGGCAGCGCAGCTCTGCTGCCCCTGACACTCCTCCTTCTCTCCGGCCCGACATGCCTTGCCGCTCTCTCTCCCTCTCTTCCCCTCTCCCTCCATTCCTCTCTCCCCTTCAGCTCCCCCTGCGGCTTGCCAGCTGCCAGCAGATGACATCTCCTTTCATGTTTGGGGCTGAGCACGGCTTTGAATGTTCGTTTGATTCCGTTAAGATAATAGCTGGTTCACTGTCAGACGCAGACTGATCAGTTAAAACCTTAATCACTGCCTGTCTCCTCACACGGCACTTATTTTTTAAGAGATTAATCTCCTCAGCCCTGCTCCAGCTCACATTCTGCTTGGAAAAAAAAAAAAAAGCAAGGTTTGTGCTTCCTTGTTATTATTATTGTTATTATTGTCATCCTCGTCACTCTGCGTATTAGCTCCTTCCCTCTGCGTTCTTTCAACTCTTCCTTTCTTTCTTTTGTTCCCCCTTTGGACTTCCAATCTTCCCTGGGCTCACTTGTGTTCTCTGTCCTTTGCATGCACGCATATATACGCATGGGTATATCTGGGGCTCTCCAGATGTCGTGTGAGCACAATAGCCCTATATGAGCACACACACACACACACACACACACACACACACACACACACACCCGGTCTCCAGAGGATGCCGGATGTTGTGGCACGCAGGGTAGTGGCCGGACATGGTCCAGGCAAGTGCAGACCAGGGCAACTAGAGAACACCGCTCTTTGCCTCAGGCAGAGCCTGATCTTTGGAGTTAAACATATCTGTCCCACTCCTCCCTCAGATAGTTACATGCTGCGTCGGCTTGGGGAGGAGCCTCAGTTTCCACCTCAGTAAAATGGGCATGAGAACACACTTCAGGGAGGCTGTGAGCGCTGAATAGAAGAAGACATGTAGGATACTCACAGCAGGACCTGGTACACAGCAGGGACTCAGTGTTATTCCCCTTCTATATCCCCACTTCTCAGATTGCATAAAAAGATCCTTCCCAGAGGTAGCCGGGTCTCTCCCTGAAGATGACATGTACTTTCCGGGTCATTTTAAAGATGCTTTTCACTTGATCGTCTCTCTCAGCAGACAAGCCTTACACATGATTGAGGAAGGAGATCTTGTTTCGCAATGACCCATAAAGGAAACTGATATTTACAGTCAAACCTTGAATTTTACATGGGAAAGTCACCAGAGACCATCTAGTCTGACTCCTCACAGCCCTTGAAGAGGCTAAGGCTCCAGGATGGGATCACTTGCCCCAGGTCTCACAGGTTGTTCCAGCAGGACTGGAATTGGGATTCAGAACTGGCTTTCACGCCACCACCTAAGGAGAACCAGCCAGTTAAGCAAGCAACCAACATTTCCTTGGCATGGACTATGGGCCCTGCCTGAGGCCATTAGAGAGAACAACTAGGCTATGCCAGACTGGGTGGGACACAGGCTGGCTTGGACCCCTTCCTGCTCCGGCTGGTACTGTAGGCACAGGAAGGCTTTCTGGAGGGGACCGTGTGGGCAGAATTTGTTACTCCAGGACTTGTGGGCAGGGAGATGGAAATGTGCCCCCGGAGGCCCCTGGAAACTCCAGTCCTGTTCCAGCATGGTTCCTGTGCCTAGTGAGACGATCTTACGAAAGTCAGGGGCTGTCAGAGTGTCCTGTCTGCTTGGGAGTCACAAAACAAAGCACAGGGTAGCATTTGCGGTTGCAGAGATTTGTGCCAGATGGAAGACAGACGTTTTTGACCCTGAGTCATGGGCACAGGTGACCAGAGAAGCCCAGCATTCCCATGGTTGGTGACATTCCTTCCTTCCTTTGCAGCCAGGTGGGAAGAGCTTGGAGCCAGACTGCCTGGGTTTGAATAGCTTGTGAGCTGGATTCCTTGGATGAGTCATTTAACTTCTCTGGGACTCAGTTTCCCCCCTTAAAGATAGTCCTTAGCACTCAGTACCTGGCATGGAGTGCTTGCTACGTAAGCATTCGTCATGGCTTTCAGTAAAGACCTCCTGTGCCTCTGGATGGGCCAGGCCCCATCCCCAGCCCTAGGATACGGATCTGAACAGCGCACAGTTGGTCAGCTGCCCAGACAAGCTCCACCTAGTGGGGAGGCAAAGTCAACCCACAGTTGCGGGTCCTCGTGGGGGACCTCCAGCCCAGCCTCAGGGAAGAGGGACAGCTTCCAGGAAGTAGTCTGTGAGCTCTAGGAGGCTGGGCCTCTGTCTGTTTTGCCCGCTGCTGTATTCTCAGCGCTTAGAATGGGAGCTGCTGCAGATCTCTGCTGAGCGGACCGGTGAAGAGTCTGCAGACCTAGGTCCCAGAGGAAGGACCGGATGACACATGTCCCCTTCCTGGTTGTTAGTTTGCTCATGTGTGAAGTAGGCGGCTTGAACTGGAGTCCAAGGGCCCTTCTGGCTATTCTAGAAATCTGTGCCAACTGACGGGGTGGGGTGTGAATGAGGATAATGGGGGAATAGGGAAGGGGATGGGGGTGGAGAGGATGGAGGTTTCATGCCCACTGGTGGAGGTGGGGATGGGAAACGGAGGCCGAGGTGGGTTCCATTCCTGCTTAGAGGCAGGGCATTGCAAAGGGCCTGGGGGCTGAAGCATCCACCCCACCCCCTACCCGGACCAGCAGGAGGCGGCCCAGCCCAGGGTTAATGGCATGACATCCCTGAGGCAGGCAGCCCGATGGGCTTCTGATGCCTTTTCTAATTTGGTGAGCACTGCAGATTAGCAGGCAGGGAGAAGAGAGTTTTCCTCTCACAGGTTATTATCCTGCCAACTCCCTGGGCACCCAAGGGAGGGAGTCAGCGTGTTCCAGGAGAAAAGGAAGCAGGGCCTGGCATTCTGGATCGAGCGCCCCTGGGGAGCAGGGAGGGAGTCAGGGCTGATGCAAATAAATCTGATGCTATTAATGGATCTGGTGCTGGTTGAAATGGGAGCAGCAGCCATCTCTGCGGCTCCAGAGCTGGTGGGGGGGGGGGGGGGCTTCCTAGAAGTAGAGCTCACAGGTGCTGAGGGTCTTTGCCTTGAAGGGGCCCCGGATTTCCCTTCTCCCGAAAAAGAGAGGCAGCCTCACCTAGTGGGGCACCGGGTGCTTCTGCCTCCACTCCACCACTCCTTAGTCTAGGTCAAGGGAGCAAGACATCTGGCTTAATGCCCATCCCAACTCCTCAGGGAAAGGCTCATGTCTCCCTGCCACTGGTCTAGAGAATTCCTTCACACACCTGGCCCTGCTCTGGGCTCAAGGCAACAAGAAGGAGGGAGAGGTCGCTTGAGGGGATTGACACCTCTGGTCTCAGAAAGGGGTCGCGTCATGGCCTTCCTGGCCAGAAAGAGCATCCACTGAGGCCTGCCCTTGGTGACTCCAGTCCTGTCGCTGGACCATTGTCGTTAGGCTGGGGTCGAGCCGTGTCAGGGGAGGGCACCAGCATGGAGGCCAGGGGTGCTGAGTCATAGCTCTTCCCTGACCCACTGACTAGCTGGGTGACCTCAGGCTGGACACCACTTCTCTCTGGGCTCCAGTTTCCCCAATATGCTGTGGACCAGAATGGGGTGTTCTCATAGGTCCTGCTGGGAGGCTGGGCCAACATGTGCCTGCCCGTGAGGCCTCAAGTTCATTAGCTCCTCTGAGAACTTTCTCTACCCTGTCGCAGCGGAGATTGGACTTAGAGGACAGGGGAGAGGAGACTGGGATGGAGCGTTGGGGGCTGCTAGGGGAGGGACGGAGCAGCTGGGCAGGAAGACCACTGGATGAGAAGGGGTGCCAGGCCCTGGGGGGCAGCTATGAGGGTCTGGTTGGTGGTAGGCTTATGGGGTGGCCTTTCCAGATCATTGGCTTATCTAAATATTAGACGCCCTGAGTCCTTGTTAACATGTCCCCACAAGACCAAATTATCACCATAATATTAAATATATAACAAATAAATACTAATGGCCAGAAAAGACCACCAGACAGTTGAAAATTTTTTTTTAAGATTTTATTTATTTATTTGAGAGAGAGAGAGCAAGAGCATGAGCAGGGTGAGGGGCAGAGGGAGAAGCAGACTCCCTGCTGAGCAAGGAGCTCGATGAGGGGCTCTGTCCCTGGGATCCTGGGATCATGACCTGAGCTGAAGGCAGAGGCTTAACTGACTGAGCTACCCAGGCGCCCCTGAAATGTTCTTTTATTAACACATGTATGATTACACTGGTAAATAAATAAAAATCGAATGAGTATTATAGTTCTGAAAAGACAGCAGTAAATAATTACTACTTAAAAATCATGTTCGTGGCTTATAGGAGGGCAGGGAAAAGGCGCTACAGGAAGGAAAGCTTCCCAAAGAGAGAACTCCGGGTGCTTCAGAGGCTGATCTGCATAGAGAACAGCAGGACTGAAACAGCCCGAGTCTGATACTTTGTTTTCCCAGTCACCGGGCTGCTTCTTTCATTTCCAAGTCTACTGAGCGAATGCAGGGATGTGGAGAATGACAGGAGCTCTGATGATTCCGGATTGCTACAAACCTACTCTCCAAGTGGGGAGTGTAGCTTAGTCCTGAGTCCCCAATGTCTGCTTCTGGCTGTCTCCAGGAGAGTTCCTCAAGTGAACTACCTGGTTCTGTATAATCTATTTTTTTTTTAATCCTGTACAATCTTTATGAAGGAATAAGTAACACAGATGTGCTCATTTGAAGCTCAGGTAAATACAGGATCACTGAACTCCACAGTGAGGCAGAGATTTGCTTAGAACAGGGGAAATTGGAAGGGGAGGTGAACAACGAGAGACTATGGACTCTGAAAAACAATCTGAAGGGTTTGAAGAGGTGGGGGGGTGGGAGGTTGGGGGAACCAGGTGGTGGGTATTAGAGAGGGCACGGATTGCATGGAGCACTGGGTGTGATGCAAAAACAATGAATACTGTTATGCTGAAAATAAATTAAAAAAAATGATTAAAAAAAAAAAAAAAAAGAACAGGGGACAAGGATTTCCACTTCCCCTCCCCGGGAAGAGTATTTTATCACGAACGCAGAATTGTTGGTACATGGTGATAAGAAAAAAGCAGACCGACTTTTACTTGATTTTATTATTGTTTTAAAGTTCTCTATAGACAATGAACCCTTTCATTGCCTGCACCCAAGGCAGACCCCTCCCACTGCCCCCACCCTTCCCTGTTCTCCACTGGGCTTTGCACCTTCGCTGATGGCCCCAGTCCTGTATTACAGAAACCTTGGCTCCACGTCCTTCCCAATCCAGGCAAGTTCAGAAAACAGAGGCAAATAACCACACATTTTAATCATTGTGATTATTATTTAATAAATGTAAAGGCTCTGGCAAGTCTGAAATGGTGCCTGTACTGTGGTGTAGGCGTTTTTTATTAGTTCCTATCCCTGAGCACCTCTGATGCTCACAGCCATCTTAGGAGGTAAGTTTTATTAGGCCCATTTTGTAGATGAGGAGAGTGAGGCTCATAGGGGTTGTGTACATCCAGTTTACATAGCTGGCAAGAGTTAGAGCTGGATTCAAACTCCAAAGCCCGTGCTCTTAACCTCTAGACAATGGACATGAAGGGTCATGTGAGGATTAAGTGAAATAGTGCATGTGGTGATTAGCCTCTAGTCTGATGCATGATAAATATAATGATCATGATAGAGGATATAATCATTCTGAAATTCACTAATAAATATAAAGTATGGCACATGGCTGGCACAGAGTAAGTAGCTAAAAAGAATGGTAATACAAGGCTTTATTTGATTTCACAGTCAAAGAGTAGAGCAAGCAATGTCACAGACATTCATAGGGTAGGGGATTGTTTTGAAATGGCTGAAGGGGTCACAGAGGATTTCCTGGAGGAGGGGGTCTTCATTCAGGCTTTGAATCTGACTGCCATCAGGAGCACCATCCCCTTCCCTGCTCCCACTCCATAGACATAAAACATGGTTGTCTTGGTGACTGACCAGAGCAGAGCTCCTAGTGCATGTAGACCCCAGGTCCTAATCTCTTATTTCTCTCTGAAGACTCGGCCTCCCCACCACCCTTCAAGCTCCAAGGCCACCCAGGAAGAATTTCTTCTTCCACCACTGCTGCCTCTGGCTAACCTTTGCTGATTCTGTTCCAAATGATACTCATTTGTAGGCACCGAAGGCTCCTTACCCTCAACCTCTACACAGAGAGTAAGTGCTTTATTTTTTTATTTAACAGATACTGAGGGCTTACTATGTTCCAGGCTGTTCTAAAGGGTTTCAAACAATAGCTCTTGAAATCCTCATCAGAAGCCGATGAGGTAGTTACTGTGACTATCTGCATCTTACAGATGAGGGAAACCGAGGCCCAGATCTTCAGTTAGTAAAATAGTAGCTGAGATTCAAACCTAGGCAGTCTGATTGCAAACTCCATGCATTCAACCACCAAGCTAAGCTCTGAAAACAGGAAGGGCGCCTTAGTCATCTCTGCGGCCCCTGCAAACCCAGGCCTCATGGCTTTCTCCTGCAATGACAGGGGCTGTGGAAATTTTTCTTTGAAAGATTTGAATGAAACATACTGACTATACTTGCCAAACACCTGGTTCCCGACTCTGTGGGGGCCTAGCTGGAACCAGGGCTCTGCACATGGGGACATGTGACAATTTCCAGAGGCATTTTTTGTTATCACAACTGGGAAGAGGGGTATGTGTGAGTGTGTGTGTGTGTGTGTGATACTGGCATCTGGTGGGTAGAGACTAGAAATGTTGCTACACATCCTATAATGCACAGAACAGCCCCTGAGTCTCAGTTTTCTCACCTCTAAAGTAGGATTTAATAAGACCGACTCAACTTCACAGGCTTTGGCGGGGGTCAAACCAAGTGGTCAAAGGAAATTGTTATTGTGACTATTAAGGGGTGGGAAATGTGGGGCCTAAACCTGCCTGTTCCCACTCCCCCTCAGGGGATGTAGTTTTTATGGTGTGTGTGGGGGGGGACAGAGCTTTTGGCTACTCTCAGGGAAAGGGACAGACTGAATGGGGAGTCCCTCTGAAGTCCCAGGTCTGCAGGTCTCTGGGGACAGTGAGCAAAAGGGCCAGGGGGCAGGGAAGCTCTGTCCCATTGGGGCCTGGAAGCCACTTCCCCAGACAGTAGCAATTATCGCAATCAAACAGTTGACACCAATTACGCACCAGGCCGAGAGGCATCAGCGGCTGCGCAGGCGCCTCGGCTTTGCATATCTTAATGCGGACTGACAGACGCTGACCCCCGGGGCGCCGGCCTTGCCAGCTCTCAGCTGTTTCTGTGGCACCAATTTTCAGAGCCAAATTACTGCAGGGCCCGCCGCTTTGCAAGAGAGAACTGCATCTCCAAGGCAGAACCGTTAGCGCCTCCCCGGTTCCTGGAATGTGCAGCGCAGGGCGCACAGGGGTTGGCTGGAAATGCCCTTCCTCGCTGGGTTCTTCAGAAGCATCCATCAGGCCCCCATTGCCCCTCACAGGGAACCCATCACTTCTTGCCTAGAAGGGTGAACGAGCTCTCCGGCTTGTCTATCTGCCCCTTATGTGTGAGGTCTCGCTCTTAGCCCCTTGTGCCCAGCTCAGGGGAGCAAGAGGGAGTGTTTTAGGAAGTAAGGCTGATCCTGGACATTCTTCTTTTCTGGGGGTGGGGATTCTGCAGCATTTTCTTTGCCATTGACTGGGCACCCAGGAGTGCCTGCCAAGCACTCAGGTGCTGGACTAGAGGTAGCAGAGGCCAGAAAGCTTGGGGGTGTGACGAGGATTGTCTGGGCCTGCTGCATTTGTGCCATGGCAGGGATCTGTGGAGCTCTAGCTTCCTGATCTGAAAAGGCCTTCTAATTTTAGGACACAATCCCCTTAAGCAGGGGGTACATTATCCTCAGGCCTTAGGTAAGTCCAGGTCAGGACTTAGGCGTTGAGATCACCAGCACAAGCCTTCCCTGGACTTACATCCTTCCTCCTCTTCCTCCTCCTCCCCCGTAGGGAGTGCAAGCTCCTGGGGGACCCTTTGTGCCCTCTCACCCCCGCACCGTGCCAGGCGCTCTGGAAGACTACGGGGTGGTGAAGTAGAAACGAATCGTGTTTGCAGCTAGTCTGTCAAGTCCCCGGCTTTCACGAAGTGCAAGCCGCCTGCCCACCAGCACCTCCCAGCTTCTGACTCACGGCGGCGCCAGCAGCCTCAGAAGGGCCTCCAGACCAGGCTCCCTGGGACCTGGGCGCCTGGCGGTCTACCACGTCTCCTCTTTGACCCCAGACCCTCCCTGAGCCCCGTGCCAGCCCATCCGGCCTGCCTGAATGCCAAGGAGGACTGCAGTGGGGCGGGGTCCCTTCCAGAACAGGTAGACTCGTCATCTCTGCCCAGCGGCTTCTTTGCCCTTTGGGTAGGTGGTTCACCTTCCAAAAACACTTTCCCAGACGGAGAGTTTCCCTAAACGTGTCCATCTCAACACATCCAATGAGTTTCCCACCGCCCCTCGGACTACCGGCCCAATTTGCCTCTCTTAGACGCACCACCATTTTATTTCCCCAACCTTGTGAAAAATAACCCCTTTCTGTTGGACCTCTCCATTGTTCAAATGGAAAAACAGATTCGGCAGGGGCAGGGTTTGCCAGAAGAGCTGGGACTGGGGCTGGGGCCCTGGGGGGCGGGGCGTTTTGACTCGCCCCTGATGGAAGAACTCCAGCTCGGCAATTATTGGGCACCTACTGCGTGCTCCTGTAGGCTTCCGTCCTTGGGCTGCCAATTCTTTGGGCCAGTCATGAGGACGTAGTAGTGCCAGGGTGGCTGCCCTACTTTCGAGACGTGGCCTGGGGACCCCATCGAAGTCCCAGCCGCGCTCCTGGCCCGGGCGGAGAAGGAAAGCAGATTCTGGGCCTCCTCCCTCAGGACGCCCGCGTGGTTGGGGCTAGGGCATTAGGGCTGCGCCCTGAGGTCAAGGGCGCCGGCACGGGGCGTTGCGGGCGTCCCCTCCGGCCCTCGCCGAACGTGCGCGTTCCAGCGCGGCCTCGGGGCCGCGTGAGTCACCGTTCCTGCCACGCGTGGCGCCCGGCCCAGGCGGCCGAGGCAGACGCCGGCCCCGGTGCCAAGCGGAAGTGGGCGAGATTCCGCCGCGCGCCCGCCCGACAGGAGGCTCCGGCCCCAGGCGAGGGGCGGCAGGTCACCGGGCCCCGCCTGAACCCCGGGGCAACCGGCCAGCCGCGCCCCGTCCCGTGTGCTCCGCCGCCGCGACGCTCCTCCGTCGCCCCCCGCGCACGCACGGCTTCAAACCCAGAGTGTAGCGCGCGGTCCTGAGCCCCCCACCGGCCCCCGAGTGCGGGCGACGCCCCCTGACAAGGACTGGGACCGTACACGGGTTTCTCGTGTCAGCAAGTGCATCGGCCATAAAGGCCGAGCGGGATTCCTGGGGATTAACGACCAGACACAGGGAGCCCTGTTCTCTCCTTCTCCGCCCTCTTCCCCACCCCAGGAACAAGAAAAAGAAAAATCTGTTGAAAATGCACCCCCCCGCCACCCCCCTTCTCCTTCTGCTCTCACCGACTTAAAAGAAAAATAAAATACATTCCAGGAACCAGGACGGCTGCGGAGCAAACTCAAACCAGAAAATGCTTAAAGATGTTTTAATGTCTTAAACACAGGGGCCGGTTTGTGTCTAAAAGTTTCCACATTAAAAAAAAAAAAAAAAAAAAAGCAAAATCAAAAATAAAATACCCTCCCCCCGCCTCCTGGGCCCCTCCTCCGGCCCCCTCCACCGCCCTTCCTGGTTCCCCTAGCTTTCTGGGGACTCCACCGCCCCGTTTTCCTCTGCACCTCTGCTTTCAGCTGTGGGCTATTAGCACCCGGTGTGAACAGAGACCAGGCCCCTCCATAAAGTTTATATTCACATTCCAAAAATGAAAAAACAAGGAAAAGGGAGAGAAACAACACCCTAGGTGCAGGCCCAAATGCTCCAGCGAGCGGAGGCCTCCTCCTCCCCCTATGCTCAGGGCTAGAGGAGCTGTTAACTAGCAGCTGACAGATTTTTACAGCACGAATTAGACCCTCATTTGGCTCAGGATTAGCCCAAATCTTCCATCTCATTACTGCTCTGCCTTGTTGGAGCCCCCTTTCTTGGAGCTGGGAAGTTGTGGACGGGTTTTTGGGGTCCTGGCCGGAATGCTTACTCTCTGAGCTGCAGTGGGATAGGGCAAGGAGGCAGGATAAAGGCCCTAACCGGGGTGTCTTGGGGTCCTGGCTGGGGTTGGAGGTGGTCAGCTGGAGGTCCTGCCAGAGTTTCTTGAATCTGTGAGGTGGAGTGAACTGGACACCTGCCTCGTGTGGTAGGAGGACAGGTGCGGTTTAGATGCTGATCTTATTATTCCAAGGCATCACAAAACTTGGGAGTGACAATACTGATTGTGAGACTTCCTGAGCACTTACATGTCAAGCTGTCTGTGAAGCCTCTTTGTCTTTAATCCTCTTGATAAACCCATGCTGTGGGCACTATTTCTATTAGCCCCATTTTACACATGAAGATACTGAGGCTTCGAGATGCTAGGATATTTACCCAAGGACACAGCCTATAAGGAGGAGAGTTAAGATTTGAACCCAGGACTGAGCAACTAAATCTGAGCCCTTGGGTCAAAGTGCCTGTCATTCTAAGATCTCAGTGGGTGCCTTCTCTAGAAGCATCTCTTTCTAAGTTCTTTTTTTTTTTTTTAAAGATTTTATTTGTTTGACAGACAGAGATCACAAGTAGGCAGAGAGGCAGGCAGAGAGAGGAAGGGAAGCAGGATCCCTGCTGAGCAGAGAGCCCCATGCAGCTCCATCCCAGGACCCTGGGATCATGACCTGAGCCAAAGGCAGAGGCTTTAACCCACTGAGCCACCCAGGCGTCCCCCTGCTGGTACAGTTCTGACCATCTCCTGCTATCTATAGTGAGACAAAGACCAGCTAGCACCTTCCCATTCTGGTTCCACTCACCAGCTTCAAGAGGGGTTAGGGTAGGACCCTGGTGGGATGATTGGCTTTTCTCCCACTCTTCCTTGACCCAGTGAAGACCCTTAACCCTAATGGGCCCATAAGGCAGTTAGGCATTTGCCAAGAGGTCTGGGGAGAGAGGAGGCATTCATGTCACCCTCATGAAGGAGGTGCTGGAAGATGCTGGAACCCTTGGTAGCTAAGCAGATTTTGGCCTCTGGCGGCTTGACTCTGCAGAGGCAACTCCAGCTCTTTACACCCTCTTGTCCTGACAAAGGTCAGCACAGTGTGGGGAGAGGCTGGTGGTGGAACTTCCGGTGTCAGGACACCAAGGCCAGGGTGAAGCTTGCGTTGTCCCAGCTCCAGAGTGCTCTTTGTGGGATAGGATCCTTCAAGGGTCAGCAGCAAAATGTCTGGTAATTCTGGAGCTGTTCAAAATCCTTCCTTTCTTTCTTTCTTCCTAGGTGGAAATTGGAGGAAATCTTGAAGCATATGTAATACTTAGACTTTAAGTGCCCTTTACAAAGTTAAATCACTTTGTCAGTTTAGGAATGTAAAAATGTTTTATGTATAACTTGGTTTGCTCATAAAATCTTAATTTGGGTGTGTTTGGAAATGCAAGGCCAGAGAAGGGAAAGCTGATATTTGAGGGGAAAACCTCCAGGCCTCTAACTTGGAGCAAGAAAACAATTACAAGGTGCTTTCTAACTTTTGTTTGTCTGGGCGTGAGGTTAGGCACATGTGTGGCTCTGCAGGTCAGACCTCAGAGGCTGCCCCATATCAGGGTGGAACCACCTGAGGAACAGGGCAGGAAGAAAGAGACACACGCAGAGGAGTGACAAGGGCACGCAGAGAAGTGACAAGGGCATGCAGAGCCAGGGAGGCCAGAGGTGGGTTTTCCTAAGTATTTTGAAGGACGAGCAGCATGGCTTTGTGCGAAGGAAAGCCATTTTCTTCGTGGGAAGTTACCCCATTCCTTGCTAAGAACTCTCCAGTTGCAGTGTCTCTCTGTTATTTAGTCCACTCTACAACTTTTAGTCTATCTTCTGGTCTCCTCACCACCCTCCGACTTTTAGTCTCTTGCCCTTGGAGCACAGAGTTTCCCCAAAGGACTCCAAGAGCTCCTAAACTTGGCTTAGTTCAGCCAACACATATTAGGATCCAGTCTTGGCCCTTGGGTGTCATATGCAGGCCATGTCAAAGAGGATGATGGCTATTTATTGAGAACTTGATATGTGCCGGGCACCATGCTAAGTTATATGTGTATTACATTAACACACTTATGGGGTGCCTGGCTGTCTCAGTCGGTAGAGCACGTGACTCTTGATCTTGAGGTTGTGAGTTTGAGCCTCATGTTGGGCCTAGAGCTTACTTTAACAACGACAACAACAACAACAACAACTACACTTAGTCCTAAGAGGTGAGACCTATTAAATCCATTTTGCAGATGGGGAAACTGAGGCACAAGTTGATTAAATAACTTGCCCAAGATCAGCTGGGATTCAAACCCAGGCAGTCTGAGCACTGTCTGTGCCCTTAACTATTCCAGGATTCCAAGGCCAGAAATATTCGCACCAGGAGGGCATTGTTCCTGGCCTTGGGCATCCAGAAAGGCCTCCTTGAGGAGATGACTCCTGAGTGGTTGCAGAGGCAAAGGAAACGGAAAAGAACATTCCAGGCTGAAAGGATGGCAGACAGAGGCATCACGGTATAAAGTCCAGTACCACATGCCAGGAGATAAAAGTTGTTTTGGAATTTCTAGAATGCAAATAAAGTGGGCCAGAGTGGGGCAGGGGAGGAAGCTGGAGACATAGGTAGGAGGAGGGCCAGACCATGGCAAGCTCGAAAGTGCTTGGAGTTGAAGGTATCTTCCAAAGGTGATGGAAGCCATCAAAGGGGTTATGACAGGGGATAATACAAGACATTGCACATCCTTGATAGAATTCTCTGGGGGTGGGGACCACGCTGGAAAATGGGTAGAGGTGAGACTGGAGGTGAGAATACCAGCTGGGACCTGGATGGGCAACTTGACATTGGGAATGGGGAAATGACTTGAACTAGAGAAAAGGCCATTTTTTTTCTTTTCTTTTTTTTTTAACTTTTTTTTTTTTTAAGATTTTATTTATTTACTTGACAGACAGAGATCACAAGTAGGCAGAGAGGCAGGCAGAGAGAGAGAGGGGAGGAAGCAGGCTCCCTGCTGAACAGAGAGCCCGATGTGGGCCTTGATCCCAGGACCCTGGGATCATGACCCGAGCTGAAGGCAGAGGCTTTAACCCACTGAGCCACCCAGGTGCCCCTCCATTGCAGATTTTTAGCTAGACCTCGGACTTCGTAAATTCTCCTCAACAATGTTTCTCGCTTACTCCGCCAAGTGCTCATAATTGGGTAACTTGACCCAGTTCACATCCCTCGGTTTCTTTTCTGAAAACTGGCATACTTATTATAGCGGGGTGACCATGCAAGCTGGTTTACCAAGGACTGTCCTGATTCTACCTGTAATATAGTTAGCAATAGCCCTCCTTTCACTCTGCAAAGTGCCCTGGTTTGAATTATGAATGACGTGGTCACCAGATGAAGAACATATATGAAAATGATGGTGCTAATTTACATATAGACTCATGAAATAATCTTACTTGCCCCTAATGATAACTCTGCAAAGTAGGCGGGAGAACCATTATTGCCCCTCCTTTTCCCCCCATCCCCTCCCCTTCCTCTCCCTTCTTCCCTTCCTTTCTTTCTGTTTAGTATCAAGAAAGGAGGTTCAAATAAATTAAATGGCCTGCTGAAGGCACCCATGTAGTCAGAAGTAGAGACAGGAGGTAGACTCAGATCTTCTGATGAATGGTCCACCAGCCTTCTGCTACACCATAATTTCCCTCATTAGGCTGCAGGAGATTAAAGATGACCACATACTCTTTGTAGCTCCTTCTACTGAAAGGCAGAATCTAATTTCTTTCCTTGAATGTGGGTAGGTCTTGCAATAGAATGTGAGAGAAGTGACATTCTGGGACTTCTGCAGCCAGATCATAAGAAACTGCGCAGCTTCTGATTAGATCTTTTGGAATGCTTGCTCTGGGGGAAGCCAGCCCTCATGTAAAAAGCCTAAATCCCCTGAGACTCCCATGCTGTGAGGAAGCCCAAGCCAGCCACGGGATGGAGAGAGAGATTGATGGATCTATGGCCAACAGTGGTGGTATACTGGGAAACCTGTTCTCTGGAAGAAAGTGTCCTGGTTTATGGTGTTTGTTGATTCCTGGTTATAACTAGTCCCACTAGGGCTGACTTTGAGCTACTAATGGCTTGCAAAATTTCTGAATAGTTAACGAAATGGCTGGTATGAAGCATCTTCAAATGCCCAGCCTCCAGCCACATGAAACACTCTGGTTAAAACCCCAGATATTGTGAAGCAGAGTGGAGGTGTCCTTGATGATTCTCATGTAAATTGAAGATTCATAAGCAAAATGAATAAGGGTTCTTTTAAATTACTGTGTTTTAAGGTGGCCTGTTATATGGTAGTAGATAACCAGAACATGTGGAAAGACAGATATAGATGTCCTCGAAGAAATGGAAGCACTCTGAAAAATTTAGAGAACCACTTCTCTCCCTGATTCCTTTGCTATCATTTAACAGGAGATATAATTCAGGTGAAATCTATAGTTTGTCGTGAAGTTGGAGCCTGAGGTGGCTTGCTTTTTGCCTTGGGCCTGATGCATGGTTGGCACCATTCTCTGACCCATGGAAACAGGGGGAAAAGCTGGGCTGAGAATGGGACAGGTTAAAGTTGAGGTGACAGCAGGCCATCTGAAGTCAAGTGTCCAACAGGCAGTCTACTTAGGTAGAATTGACTTACAATTTATAATACAGCTCAGCACCTTGTTTCTAACAATTAATTTACTTATGGTAATTTCAGTATTGCTTTTGAGCACATGATAAAGCTGGCAAAGCTTGTCTTCCGCTCACAAAGCATCCTCTCTGCTTTTCTCCTCTTGTTGTTGCACATTTACTACTTTTTGCTCTCCCTAAGATGCGATTTGTCTTATCTTTCACTGTGGAAAATGGGAAGGTAGAATGGGAAGTTTGTTTCTTAATGTACTTATAATCTATTACTGTGTACCAAATTTCCCCAAAACTTAATAGCTTAAGACAAAAATTGTTATTATATCATGGTTTCTGTGGGTCAGGAATTTGGGTGACTCAGTTGGCTCATTCTGGCTGAAGGTCTCTCATGAGGTTGAAGTCAAGGTGTTGGCCAGGGCTATAGTCATCTGAAGGCTTGACTGGAGCTGGGGCATCCACTTCCAAGATGGCTGCCTCACATTGCTGAGGCACGAGTTCCTTGCCATGCTGGCTTCTCCATAGGGCTGTTTTTTGTGTTATAACATGACAACTGTTTTCTTCCAGAGAGTGATGAGAGACAGAAGAAAGAGGAAGAAGATAGAGGAGGAGGAAAAGGAGGAAGAAGAAGAAGAGGAGGAGGAAGAGAAAGCCATGATGTCTTTTATGACTTAGTCTCAGGACTCACCTATGGTCACTTTGAACATATTCTGTTTGTTAGAAGCAAGTTGCTAAACCCAACGCACACACAAGTGGTGGAGAATTAGGTTTTATCTCTTGAAGGGAGGAGAGTCAAATGATTTGTTGACATATTTTAACTTAACCACAGTTTTTCAAGGAATTTCAGATGGTAAATCAGTTGAATTTCAGGGGCTTGGGGTGAGGGAGCAGGAGACCTATTTTTCATATTCAAGCTTTATTTACTTGGCACACTTTTAAGATGGGCTTTGCTAGTTAGACGATTATACGGTAGAATGTTACAGTGGGAAGGGACCTCAAAGGACTTTCTAAAGGCTACAAACTGGTGATTTTGGGGCCCAATTTGTCCAGCAGATCTATTTTAGTTGGTGAAATCTTGATTTTTAAAATTTAATGCTTTTGATTTGGACATGTTTCCCCCCACGTTGCTTACTGTGCATCATTCTCTTACATAAACTAATTCACCCATTCTGGTAATCCCCCTGCCTCTGGGGTTCCCTGAGTGCTTGAACCTCTGGTGCTTATCCCTTTCTCTCAGTTCAGACATGGAGAAACTGAGGCCCAGAGAGGAGAAATTGACTTGCCCAAGGTCAAAGGTTGAGTGAATGGCAGAATTGGGTCCTGAATCCAGGTTTCCTGACTCCCAGTTCAGAGCTCCACCCACTTCCCTCTCTGCCTCCCCATATCTCATCACAAGTGGCATCCCTGCCTCCCCGTGTCCTAGAGAGCATCCTTTCAGCCCCTCCACGAATGTCCCTGCACCCCCATCTAGCCCCAGACAGATGTGGGAAGATGAAGGTCTTTTATTCACATCTAAAGATCTGGAGATGGGAAAACTTCAAGTTTCACAGCCCTAGAGGAAAAGAGAATCAGAGAGTGAATGCTGGGAAAACATGGGGGAAGCAGCATGGTGTGAGAGGGAAACCCTGGAGGGTATTTCAGTAGGTTAATAACCTAAGCTGTTGCCAAGTTGAAATTAGAAAGAGCAAGGCTCTGTCTTCCGAATGTGGAGGAGGGGGGCTAATCCTGTCCTTTGATAAATGGATGACATTCTAGCAAAATGAGACGCTCCGCCCCAGTGGCTGCAGGGGGACATTGGGCTGGGGAGGCGGGGGTGGGAGGGGGCCTCCGGAGCCCCAGCAATGAGGTTAAGACGCGGAACTGTGAGGCATTGGTACATTAGCGCGGAAATTGCAGTCACTTTGGTAGCTCTTTATTAAATAACCTGCAATAGATACAACGAGGTACCCATCTCGGTTTGGATCACTCACCTCTCACCCAGCTTTTCCTGAGAGCTGCCCGCTCCCACTGCTCTCCTGGGTCCTCTCTGACCCACTCCCCAACTCTCTGACCTCATCACTCATCCTCTTTGATTCTTACCTGGACTGCTATAGCCCTGAGCAGCTCCAGTTCTTCCCACCTCTGCCTGCCTGCTGCCAGGCCCACACGTCATTTCAGGCTGCCCACTGGGAGCACAGGGAGGCTCCTCCCCACCTCTCCCTTCCCAGTGTGCCCCATCTCTTGGTAGTGGCCTGCAGTCAAGAAGTCACCTGCCTTTTGTACATTTCAGGGAGGGCTAGTGCTGCCTGGGTCTCCCCAAAGAGGGGTGACCCCTTGAGTGTCCCTGGGTGTGCTCAGTGTTCATGTACTCCCAGTCCTCCAGGGATGTGTTTTCTCTGGTCTCTTAAATTCACAGACTTCTATACTTGTAGAGGTCTCAGAGGTAGGGACTGGCCCTCGTAAGACTAAATCGAGCTCCTCTCCTCCCAATTACACCCCTCCTCCACTTGTCCCACAAGTCTTCCAAATGCTGAGTGGACGGCCAGACATGCTTTGATTTGGTGGAGTGGTTCTCTGAAAGGGAAGACGACTCAAGGGGGTTAGGTGAAGCTCTTGAAACCTAACTCAACTGATTTAAGTGCAGTTTATTCCCATTTCCCACTGGGGAAAAAAGATGGAGTGTTTTATGCATTCTGGGTAAAACTGTAGGCTTTGGAGATTTACAGAGAGCAGATGGGGCCCTGTTCCTCAAAGTGCTCCGACAATGACAATAATTAGGAAAGTCTTCTTAGAGTGGTTATGGAGGACTTCATCTGTGCCACAGCATATACACATGTATATGTGTAATATATGCTTGTTATTCCTCACAGCAGTCCTACAAGACAATTACTATTACTATACCCCATTAAATAGTGAGAAAATGAAACACAGAGAGGTTTAGGAACTTGCTCAAGGTCACACAGCTAGTAAGTGGTAGAGCTGCAGTTTGAGTCTAAGCTGTTTGGCTCTTGCTCCAGAATTGGTGCTCTTAAACACTAAATTACAATTCAGGGTAATTTTCATGGCGGGGGAAGGGAGGTGGCTAGAATTATACCCAAAGGAGATGTGAAAGATAACCTAGAGCTACCTTCATGTCTCAGCTGAGAAAGCAGGTCTCTGAGAACTGAGTGATTTTCCCATTCTGGAGTCCCTAAGTGAGTATGAACTCATACTGCCTGTGCTAACCTAACAGACAACTTTCTCTTCCCTCCACAGCTGCCAAGAATCTGGGAAGGCTTCCTAATCTGAGGGAGATGCATCCAGTAGGGGGAAAGCATTCCAGGAAGGGAGCTTAGCAGCAGCCAAGATGGAAGCCCTAGATTCCTGGTAGGTTCTGGAAACAGCAAGTAGAGGGAAGAGTCTGGAACATGGGGAGCCAAGGGGGCAGGGAAGGATGAGGGTGGAAAAGAAGAAGAGTTCAGATTGGAAAGGGCCTAGATTATTTTGCTAGATAAATGAGAGTTATTAAGGATGCCATGATCAAATGTACTTCACTGATTCTTTCTCTGGCCATTACATGGAGCCCAGGGAGGAGGAGACCTCCCAACGACTGCATAGTGGGTCTCCCAGAATGCTCTGGTGTTGGCAGGACATTGACAGAGGTGGTGAGAAGAGCATGGAAGAAGGACAAAGGGGGAAGTAGAAACTCGTCAGTCAGAATCCTAACTTGACTGAAGTTTGCAAAAAGAAAGTTAAAGAAACTGTCAGGCCAAGTTGAAAAACCTTGGACCAATGGAGTTTTACCAATAGATAAAAGCCAGAGTAAGTATTTTGCATTCACCGTCACAAGAACCACCTTTGGATCTAGGAGTGTGAGACAAACCTTAGTAAGAGAGAGCTGTAGCCTCTCAGAGGCCAGAAGACAGCACTGGGTTTCTCTTAGCAAACTCAAGTCTCCTGAAAGCAACGCAGGGAAGGAGTGCGCCAAGCCATGCCCTTAGCCTTGGAGAGACCAGGGAAGGGGTGGGGGTTCTGTGAACTGCTGACTGCTTGTCCAACATTGACTGCAGTTATGATTCCAGATGGGGTTACGGAGGGCTTGTTTGTGATAGTCTCCCTGGCTCCAGTCTCTATTTTTCAAGCAACTTTAAAAAATAAGTTATACAATTTAATAAAAACAGTACACTCAGATAGCTGAAAAAGTCAAACAATGCTAAAAAGCTTACAACACAACCCCGAGGTCTTCTGTGCCCTGCCCCGCTCTGCTCCCCATGCTGGTTGCTTGCCAGGCTCACCAGAGGCAACGTTCTCAAACGTTTTCACTTTTCCTTTTGGCTTTTCAACAGGTTCTGGTACTTACTTCCATGTTTTGAAATGATACGCATATGATACTCTCTCTTGATTCATTCATTTCAGATTGTTTTATAAACATCCCCTGGTGAACATGACCAGGGCTCCTCAGCTTCAGAGCGCTGAAGCATGAACTTCTGAGTGTCCTTCTGGTAGACAGGGATATGTGACTGTTTGTGGCCAATGAAATTGTCTGGGGGAGGTGACGAGTATCACTTCTGAGACAGGAAAGGCTCACACATGCTTCTCTGGTCTGTCTGTTCTACCACAGAACTGGGGTACCTTGTGTTCCCGATGGTATAGCTACAAGTTGACTGAGTCCCCACATAACCACATGGAGCAGAACCCCTGGCGACCCACTTGAGGAGTGTAATGTGAATAAGACATGAACTTTTATTATGTTGTGCCATTTATTTAGATCTGGGGTTGTTTCTGTAGAATAACTTCGAGCATCCTGACTAATATATATCTTATGAGGAGTTTATCTCATGCACACCCCTTCTCCAAATGCTCTGATTACATTTTAATTTTTGGTTAAGTCTATTATCACTGTTTTCAATTTTATGGTTATCTCAAGACTGCTCACTGCTGAGCTAAATAGTGTTTTGTGATTGAATCTCTTTTATATCATAAAACTTGTTTTTGTTAAATTTAGTAATCATTTCATTTTAGGAATTAGTTTCCTTTGAAATCCTGACTGAATTCTCCTCATTCCTCAACAACTGTCTACATGACGTACCTTATTACAATTTTCCACCCTGTCACACCATCATACAATTTATCAGCTTCACTTTCCTTTTTCCTTGGAGAGAGCTCTCCCAGAGCCCTCTAGACTTCTGCTCTAATATGAACTGAAGGCTTTCTAAATCTGTACAATGGTTGATCCCCATTCTCTGGATCCCGTGTTATCTTCTTTTTTTGGTTTAATTGCTCTTTTTGGTAGAACATCTCCTTTAGAAGTTTTCTGAGAAAGGGTCTTTGGAAGATGTATTTTTGAGATTTTGTCTGTCTGAATATGTCTTTTTACTGTCCATATTTGTGACTGATAAATGGGCTGGGTATACAAGCCTAGGTTGAAAATAACCATGGCAGAGACCACTAGCTGTTCACCAAAATCTTGGGCACAGAGTTAGACTATATTTCTCAGCCTCCGTGGTAATGAAGCTTGGTCATGAGTTTAAGTCCTCTTTAATGGAAATTAAAATTCCAGACCTGGCCTGTTCAGACTCTCCTCTGCCTGCTCTTCCATGCTTTTCTCCCTCCCAGAAAGATGGATGGGGACATGGCTTTGCAGAGCCATGAGATGAAAAGAGTGTCTGTTCCTGAATCACCACATAGAGAACTGTCCTGCCCTGAACAACCCAGCCAGGAATGGTGTGTGAGCTAAAAGCAAACACTTATTGGTTAAACCAGTGAAAGTTTGGGGTTTAATTGTTATGCAGTCTGACCTACCCTAAACTAGCACAGACATTGATTGTGGGCTTGGGGTGATGTTATCGTAGAACTAAAACAAGGAGCATTGGCTAGGGGTAAGTGGTGAGGAAACAGACATAACAGGATGCAGGGGGTAGTGCAGTTGGTCAAGTGTCTGCCTCTTCATTTCAGCTCAGGTCACGATCTCACGGTGGTGAGATCAAGCTCCGTGTCCGGCTCTGTGCTTAGCATACAGTCTGCTTAAGACTCTCTCTCCCTCTGCACCTCCCCATCACACACTGTCTCTCTCTCAAATAAAATAAATCAATGTAAAAAAAAAAAAAAGATGTGGCAGGAGGGGGAGTTAGAGATACTTGTTATGCTGGTGTGAAAGTGTTTGGTAAAACTGATACCTGAGATAATTTACTATTCTACTGAGACTGTACCTAGGATGGAAGAGATGGGAAAAAGGCACTCAGAGTTTGTCGTTGGTTAGTACCTCACTTAACAGGTTGTCATCAGGAAAGCACTAGTCTGTTTGCAAGCAGGGATTAAGGGTTGAAGAAACAGTGTCTGGACCACACAGAGGAGATGATTAGACCAAATAAAGTCACAAGGCTGTGAAGTCGTCTCAGTTAAACAGAGGTTAGCTATTCCTGTGGCAAGATTAGGTTAAGGACACTGCCTCTTTAATAAGCCTCTTGCTACAGATGACTTTACAGTAGCTGATATTAATTTGACAGAGATTGGCATAGGGCCAAAGAAGTAAAAACCTAACAGATTTAAGAATCATGGCTAGGACACTTTGAATGTGGTTACTAGCACATGTAACCAATTGGCAACAAATAGATCAAAAATCTATTTGAAGGAAGAAATTAAATTCCAAAGGAAACCACCAATATGGCCTTAAAAAACCTTTTAAAACAATGGTTGGATCCCCAAGCATCCATGAGCAATGAGTGGGCTGTGAAAGACTGGCACCCCCATCAACCACTTCAGGTGAGGCCACAGGAGATAATGAATGGGGGAGAATTTCCCAGAGGACAGAGCAGGGGGTATGGAATATAATGGGCTGTTCCTTCCAGAAAGAAGATCCAGGCTCCCATGAAGTGACCTCCTTTGCCAAGTCTGGGGATCCCAGCAGGTTCCATCATTGTTATGGACCAGGAAAAGCCCATGTTTCCTAATCTTCCTAATCTTCATTACAATTACCCTATATATATTGGATGTGTGCAGGGTTGGAGGATGTAACCCAATTCCTGCCTAAGTCTTTGGACCAAGAGAAATTCCATCAGATTTGACAGAAACGACTGCATATCACCTAGAGCATGTGAATGTAGCAGAGTACAGAAGCTGGATAGGGCTTTGCTTTAACTCCTTTGGAAGGCGACCGAGTGTGTTCCATGAGTGGCAAGAAGGTCACATGGCTGCTGCCTGTGGAAGAGACTGCCAGCTGGGTACCCAAATCTGTTCTCTCTTCTTTATAAGCACAGAAAGAAGATTGTATTTTCTAGTCTTCCATGTTGAAAGGTGCGACCACTAAATTTTCTCCAGTGTAATGTGAATGGACATTGTGTGTGCTAGTTTCTGGCCTGGCACATAAAGACATTCCCTGTATTGTCTTCTGTGTACTTTCCTTTTTAATTGGCTGGCTGCAGATATGAATGAAGGCTCTAGAGAAAGTGTTCAAACCTGGGGTCCATGGACTTGAAGTTCAGGAGATTCTATCAACTTAAATGGGAAAAGTAAATCTTTATTTTCCCTAACCCTGAATGGAGATTTAGCATTTCTTTCTGTTAGGAATGAGCTTACAAAACACAGAAGTATCCGTGGTACCTGTGACTTTGTCACTAGTAGAAATCACAGATATTTTCATATCACATTACAGTTGTTGCAGATATCTCAAAATATCATTACATTCATCAGTTCTCAGGAATAACAGCAGTTATTAGACCTGCCACTAGATTGCACATAATTGCAGTCTTCCTGTTGACAGACAGTCATGCAACACAACTGGCGGACACTGAGCAGGGGAGGCATTCAGCCACCAAATGGTGAAGTCACATGGTCTCATATCGGTGAGCCAGATGTCTATGCTTTCCAGTAATTCCTGCCTGTAGTTGTTGGTTAGTTAACACGTAGAGGTAAGTGAGTGGTTTTCATTGTCCAAGGTTGGCAATATGGGGTGATTAAAATAACAATGTTTTGTTTGTTTGTTTTTTAAGTAGGCTCCATGCCCAGTGTGGAATCCAGTGCAGGGGCTTGAACTCATGACTCTGATATCAAGACCTGAGATGAGATCTAGAGTTGGATGCTTAACTGACTGAGTCACCAGGTGCCCCTGAAATAAGAATTCTTAGCTCTCCTTGATATTGAAGGTATGCAGGCCACAATTACAGTCAATCTTCACACTGATATGTCTTTAAAGGATAAATGTAACTTTAACTCACCTGTGCTTTAAATGTGTTGTCCTTTAATAAATAAATAAATAAATAAATAAAGATGTTGTCTTGTTAGCTATTGAATGAATACAGAAACATGTATATTAATTACTACATCAGGTTGTCTCTTTACATTTTGTTAGCTTTATATCCACATAATTAGTTTGCTTTTTACTAGTATGAGTTTTGTTTTGTGGATTTGAAAATAGTCTAAGAAGGGGTCAACAAGTGTCACCAGATAGCCAAAAGGGTCTAGGGCACAAAAACGATTTAGAGGAAGCCTGGGGTATGGCTGAGCCACAATGTGGAAGGGGTCTGGGTCCCAGGGAAGAGAGCCTGCCAATTACCTGAGCATTCATCCAGGACTATTATGTGAGTAAAAAATAAACTTCTGTTCTTTTAATTTGGGATTTATTGTTAGCAGAGCATAACCTACTTCATGCAAAGACATTGATCTGTTGATTTGTAGTGTTTTTGTTACCCGTAGGAAGTTCAGAGCCATACTGATATTTGTTCTGTGTCATTGCTCTGCTTTATGTAATCCTCAGTCCCACCATTAAAAACAAATTGTTGTTGTTGTTGTTTAACTGAATCCTTTTGTTCTGAAATTTCACATGCTGTGCCCTCTGGTGGCTCCATTAATTATGCCAGGCCCTCAGTGGGCTTTATAAAGTCTGTCAACTTGTATCTTTCAATCTGAAAAATTGTTATCTCTTAGGCAATGTTCTTATTTTTATATAACAAATAATCCCCAAAACTTAATGACCTAAAAGCATAGCAATCATTTTATAACCTCTTATGGACCTGGGGAAAGCTCAGGTAGGTGGTTCTCTCTCATGAGGTTGTAGTCAGATGGTAGCTTGAGGATGTAGGTAGCTGGAGGTAGCTGAGGACTGGAGCACGTTGGGGGCTATGACCCTCCCCCCTCCCTCCTGTCTTCTCAGGGTAGCCCGTGCAATCCTTCCACATAGCCTAGCTTGGGCTGCCTCACAGCATGGTGGCCTTTGGGCAATCAGACTGCTGACATGGCACCTCAGGGCCCCAGGGCAATTACTCCAGAGAGCAAAGCAGAGGGAACATTGCCTTTGATGATGTAGCTTTAGAAGTCACATATTGTGTTAGTGAATACAGTCACGAAGACCTTTCAAAGTTCAAGGCCAAGGGAGTCAGATAACATCTCTTGATGGGGTCATGGCAAGGTTTGAGAAAAGTGTGTGGGATATGAGGTGTTGCAGCCATCTTTGGGAAATACAACCCGCTGCAATTTCCCGTTTTCAGTTCTTTCATTATATTCTAATAGTCAGTTTTCATCCTCTGGGCTAATCCTTTAATTTTCTTATCTATTCTCTCTTATTATCCCTCACTTTTTTTTTTTTTTTGTTCTGCTTTCTAGGACATTTCATTGACTTTATCATCAACCTTACTACTGACTTTTACATTTTGACTACTATTTTTAATTTATTCTCTGTTCCTTTTTATTTTTTTTTAAATATTGTGTCCTGTTTTTGTGTCATAGATACAATATCTTCTGTTATCTAAGGCTATGAATTAAAATGTATTTGAATTGTTCTGTTTCTTACAATTCTTCTTTTCTCTATGAGCTTTTTTCCCTTAATTTTTTCCTGTGGTGTTTGAGTTTTTTCTTAAATATTTGATTATTTTTGGATGTTTCTGATTGGAAATGCATAGATGAACTTTTGGACTGGTGTGTCTCGATCAGATGGCCAACTGGCTGTTTTATTGGGAATTCCAAATGCCAGAGTTTGCCAGCCTTTTCTCTGGGGCCATTTGGTTTCTCTGGAGAAGGCTTCTTCCATCTCCTGTGTGGGAGCCAAGCTGCTGGCATCTGGAACTGAGAGGGGAAGGGCCTGGGAAGCTTATTACCATATAGTCTCTGGTTTGATTTTCTTGGGTCTTTTGATTCCCCTTTTGGAATCTCCCTGGTTCACTTATCATACTGTAACTCCAGAACAAATGTCAGGTCCCCAGCAGGTTTGGGGAGGTGTGATTGGCTGATTGTAAGCTATAGGTGGGTCTCTAGTAATGGTCTCATTACTCTTACACAGGGTTTCAAATAATCCCTGTGTCTAGCCCTCTGCTTCACTTTGGTTTTCTTCAGTAGCTGGTGTTTCCTATTTTTTAATCATTCCTAAATTTTCTGAGGCGATTAGGTTTTCCTCCTCATGATACCTCCTGCAGATATAGGGTTTGACTTCCCTTCTCTTTGCTGAGTCATATGCCATTTTGCCATCTGCTCCCTTTCTTATTGGCGTCAAGGATTTAAGTATCTATTTATTCTATTGAAGATAGAGCTGTGTTTCTGTTTCTTGCTTTATTTTCTATTTTGGGTGGTATTCAAGAGGTGAAGGAATGAAGTCTGGAAACCTTTCATGCCTCAGTGTCACAGTGGGCTTTGTGGATGAGTGCCCGCAGGCCCCATGCTTAAGAGGGTCCAGCACTTGGTTTAACGCTCTACTGTTGTCTACTTGAAATTTGTACTTGTTTTTGACAAATATCCCTGTGTTTTCATTTTGTGCTGGGTCTTGCAAGTTAGGTAGCCTGCCCTGTCCACTGTTGATCTCTTAATCCATCTTCCCCAACTGTCTAAATGATTGTTTTGAAATAGAAACCCAGTCATGCCAAACTATTGCTCAAAAAGAATTCAGTGGTCCCCAAACCTTCAGGATGAAGTCCAAGCACCCTAGTGTTGTGTCCAGCCACTGTAAGCACCCAAATGGACCACCATGCAGCCTGATAACTGGTCTCTCAGTTTCCATCTTTACCTCCTATAGGCCAAAGAGCCATCTTTAAAAGATAGGCTGGGCAGGCCACCCTTGTTCAAATCTCTTCACACTTAAAATACCGTGCAAGTCCTCACCCACACTTTCAAAGCCTCCTGTGGTGTGAGTTTTGCTTATCCTCTGACCTCACCACACCCATCACCTACTCCACACCCCCACTGGCTTCCTTGCTATTCCTTCCTGTTCTATCTGGAAATCATTCTCCCAGGAAACTGCACCATTTTACTTGATGCAGATGTCTACTGAAATGTCACCTTCTCAGAGGGGCTTCTTAGACAGCTCCATCTAAAACAGTGCCTCTTGGGGCATCTGGGTGGCTTAGTCAACTATCTGCCTTTGGTGCGGGTCATGATCTCGGGATCATGGGATTGAGCCCTCAAGTGGGCAGGCTCCCTGCTCAGCAGGGAGTCTGCTTCTCCCTCCCTCCCCTTCTCCTTTTGCCCTCTCCCCACTCATGCTCACACACACACTCTCTCTTCTCTCAAATAAATAAATAAAACCTTAAAAAAATCAAACAGTACCTCTCGTCTTTCTCTATTCCCTTACCTGGCTTTATTTTTTTTCATATCATTGGCCACACTAAAATTATATTTGTTTATTTATTAATTATCTTTCCCAATAGAACCCAAGTTTTATAAAGGCAGGAGTTTTGCCTATTTGCTGAATAAATATAATAATAAATAAATAAAAATAAAATATATAAAAATAAATAAATAAATAAATAAATAAAAATAAAATAAAAATATTTTTTGAATGGACACGTTTCAAGAAATATGAGGTAATCCTCACCACTGGGTAGGATATGGAAAGCAACATAATCTCAACAGAGGTCTGTTTGGATTGAAAGAAGCTCTGGTTGCCTATGGGATGGCAAGAGGAAAGAAGAGGAAACCTGGTAGTACCTTCCTGTGTGGGGCTGGAGCCATCTTCTCTGATATCCTAAGGAGCTGGTTTAGGTGTCTCTTTCTCTAGGGCTCAAGAAGGTAGTCCCCTATGGGTAGATCATATGTCCCTTTTTCTACTAGATTAAGAACACATGTAGAATAGAGACTATTTCTTATTTATCTTTATTTTCCTTGAGCCTAGGGAGTATCTGGCACATAGGATGTACTCAATAAATGCAAATTGATAATGAACGAATAAAGCAATTTCAAAACCACAAGTGGCATCAAAAGCAGAAGTGACCCCTGAGAGAGGTTAAAATTTTGTTTAGAATTCTACTAAGGTTAGGGCTGAGTGACATGACTCTTCATGAGTTCCTTCAACATGGCAGCAGAAGCAGTCCAGATCCTTGTGAGTATAAATTCAGATTGTCAGTTGGTGGTAGACAGTGCAATGAGGAAGGAGGTAGAAGATGAGGTCAGAGGCTTCTGTGGTTGGTGACAATGGATCATAGCTTGGACTAGGATGGTAGGGGTGCAGGTCGTGAGAAGTGATTGAACTTTGGATACAGTTTGAAATTAGAGCCAACATAATTTGCTGATGAATCGCATTTAGGGTATAGAGAAATAAAAGAACCAAGGATACTTCCAGAGTTTTTGGCTTGAGTAACTGGTTGCCAAATTATGCCATATACAGAGAAAGAGGAAGACCAAGGGTGTGGAGCAAGATTTCATTCAGAACACAGTAGGTCTGAAGTGATGGTTAGGCATGAGAGTAGAGGTATGGAGATGGCAGGAAATATGAAGCAGGAAAATAGAAACCGGATGTGGGCTGGAGATATGCACTAGGGAGTCAATAATGTGTAGATCATATTCAAAATCATGAGACCACATGAGACTATTGTACCGGGTTGAATAATATCTATTCAAAATTTATGTCCATTATGAGCTGTGGTTGTGATCTTATTTGGAAAGAGGGTCTTTGCAGGTTTAATCAATTCAAGATGAGATCATTTTGTATTGGGTTGGGCCCTAATCCAAGGACTGGTATCCTTTTAAGAAGAGGAAGATTTGGATACAGAACCCAAAGAGGAATATGACCACGTGAACATGGAGGCAGAGAGAGGAGTTACGCTGCTCAAACCTAGGACTGCGGGCAATCACCAGAGGCTAGGAGAAGCAAGAAATGATTCTTTCTTCAAGGCTTTGGAGTGAGCATGTGCATTGATTTCAGGCTTCCGATCTCTGAACTGATAGAAAATACATTTCTGTTGTTTGAAGCCACCCAATTTGTGGTCCTTTGTCATAGCCGTTCCAGTAAATTACTACAGTCATCAAGGGTGTGAGTGTAGATAGTGGGCAGGGGTGTCCCAATGAAGGAGCCCTGGGAAACTGACTCCGAAAGAGGTCAGGAAGAGGAAGATGATCCTGCAAGAGAGACTGAAAAGGCATGGACAAGGAGGTAGGAGGAAGACCAGGAGAGTGAGATGTCCCAGAGCCAATGAGAAGGGAATATTTCAAGAAGATAGAAAGCCTGAGGTGTTCCAGATAAGGTGGTAACAATGAGGACTGAGAACTGGTCATTGGACTTGTCCATGTGGAGATCACTGGTGACCTTGACTGGCCTCGTTTTGGTGGAATGATTGATTTAAAATGAGAGAATGGAAGATGAGGAAGTGCAGATGGCAAGTAGACAATAACTTCCATTGTCCTTCATGGCATTTGGCAATGAGAATGATCTCATCTCATCCTTACAGCAACCCTATGAGATGGGCCATCATTATTTACAGAAGGGAAAATTGAGGCTCAGAGGTATTAGAGAATTTGTGTAGTCCCCTGACAGAAAAGAAGTGTCAGAAACCAAACTTGAGGGCTTCCCAGAAAATATTTCCGTTTAAAGAAGGCTTTTCACCAGCCTTTCACCTGGCCCATATCTTTGTCTGATCTTTCCTGATGTTCAGGGGCCCATCCCCCTCCTGCATCTCCTAAAGAATTCTGCCTGGTGAGGTGAAGGGATGCTCAGTGATGGGGAACTTCATCTTAAAGACTAGTCTGTTTCCTCTCTGCACTCTATGTCTTCAAGTAGATGTTGAACACTCAAATGCCTCCAGGGGGCTGGTCAGATAATGGACATGAGTTAAGTGTGTCCTGAGTGGGACAATGGGAAATGGATGAGGCTGAGGGCAAAGTTGAGCAGAAGTCCCCACCTTAAGGTGTTTCAAAAACAGTGAGTATGAAACAGTGAGTTCAAAACAGTGAGTCTGCCCGCAAATGTGACTATGATTAAATTTGGTTCCAAGCCAGCATGTGGACTCAGATATTTTCAGTCATCCCATCATGTTTCCTTTCCCAGGGCCTGGGGCCTTTACCCCTGAGACTCCCTGTCCTGACACAAATGGGTACCTCAAGCTCAACTTATATCTAAAGAAGACTGGATGTGAGGGCTGAAGAGACACTGTCACCCCACAGTCCCTGTCCAGAGCCTTACTGTTTCCTGGGTCTTCATCTGACTCTTCTCATTGTGTCTTGCTGACTGTCAACCCCTTGCTGGCATTATGTCACATACTGGCTATCTTCCACTTGCCTCTCCAGAATCCCTTTTTGTCTACCTTGGGTGGATGATCTATACTGGCTACATCATGGCTTTCATGCCCTCTGGCTTCTTGTTGGAATGGAAGCCTGACTAGAGGTCCAAGGGAGGGAACAGAGTGAGGGAAGATTACCTATTGCCCTGGTTCCCTCCCCACAGGGTTGCTTTGGGTTTCACCAAAGGTCATAGCTCCTCTCAAGGTGTCCTTCTCTATCTCACCCTTCTCCTGGTTCTTCTAATTTTTCCTTTCCCTTGCCTTTTAGTAGTGGTTACATCTCTCTGCTTGTATAGCCCCAGACACTGCACTATCCCTTGGGGTTTCCCCCATCTGTCCATATATACCTTTGTAAATAATAGTCCCTTTGTGCTGTGTCTTCCCCACAAATTCTTGTTCACCCAGAATTTCAGAACATGACCTTGCTTGAAAGGAGAGTTTTTGCAGATGTAATTAGTCAAGATGAGGTCATACTAATTTGGGGTGGCCCTAACTCCACTGGCTGCTGTCCTTATAAGAAGGCCATGTGAGGACACACAAGGAAGAAGGCCACATGGTGATGCAGGTGGAGACTGGAATGATTCAGCTACATGCCAGGGGAATACTAAGGATTGCAAGCAATCACCAGAAGCTAGGAGGGAGGCATGGGACAGTTTTCTTTCAGAGCCTCCAGAAGGAACTAACCTTGTCGATACCTTGATTCCAGACTTCTGGTTTCCAGAACTGGGAAAGAAGTAAATATCTGCTGTTTTAGCCACCCATTTTGTGGTTATTTGTTACAGAAGCCCTAGGAAACTTAATACGCCATCACACTTTCTTTCAATTCTTCAAACTAGACTGTGCCATCTGTTTCCCGTGGGGACGCTGGCTGGTAGAATTCTCTAGTTCATTTCCAGGACTTCCCATTACCCTCAGTAAACCCTAAATCCTTACCTTGGAAACTGAGATCCTCCCACTAGGGTTCCATACTGCTTTTCCAGCCCTCTTTTGCCTGGTTCCCCCAAAGGTTCCCCCTTCCCCTGGCCAAATTGGAGTCTTGGCTCCTGATCCTGCTCTGCTTTTGTTCTAGCTACTCTTTCCTGGTTTCTCCAGACCTCATCCATTCTTAAACCCAACTCCATCCTTCCTCCCCCAGCAGAAAGCTTTCCAGACATCCCAGCCTGTGGAGATCAACCTTGTTAGCTCCTGGTGTCAACACACTCAATCCTAGGGCACCTGGGTGGCTCAGTCGGCTAAGCATCTGCCTTTGGTTTGGGAAGGTCATGATAGATTCCCTCGTTGGGCTCCCTGCTCAGCGGTGAGTCTACTTCTCCTTCTTCTTCTGCTTGTCACTCCCCCTGCTTGTACTCTCAGTCAAATAAATAAAATCTTAAAAAAAAAACAAACCCACACTCAATCCAGCATATGGAAGGGTACACACCAGTGATATTCACACAGTGTCTTGTGTGTGCTTCTCCCCAACTAGACTGCAAGCTCCATGAGATCAGAAGAGTGCCATATTCTCCATGTCAGGTCCCACAGTGCTGGGCACATGGTAATGATAGTGAAGAAAAACCTGACATGTTTCTGGAACTGATGCTATTAATGTACTACCAGAGGAAGAGGCAGGACCTTCTAGGCTCCAAGAAGAACCTAGGGTCCACAACTCAGTGACTCAACATGGGGGCCTCTGGAACTGAGTAGCTGCAACCCATCGGTGACATCATAGTAGGGAAAAGGGCCTTCAGTCCCCTTGACTTCCATGGATTCAGAGACACTGCAAGAGGTGGAAAAGAAAATTCCCCCTTCTCTCCAATTACATCTTTCCTCTCATCTCCTCCCACATTTCAGTTTCTAGCTCAGACTGTATAAAAGAGTGAGTCTGACTGATTCTCCTGCTTAGAGGTGTGTGTTGGGAGAGAGGGTGTGTAGGAGGTTCTAATCCTCCAGCCTGAAGAATCAGACTTCTTCTCCTTATCCTTCACCCTCTTCTCCCTTCCCTGAAAACTCCTCTGACTCACTAATATTTCTAGTTACCAGCTCCGTCCTGCCCCAGCTTTCAATTTCTCCATTTCTCCTCTTTTTAGAGAAAATGAAGAGACGCCCCATTGTAGAATCCATCTCTAAGTCCTTACTCCTGGAGGAAGACAACTTCCTTCGGAAAGAGGCAGAGTGAGTATTGTATTTGGATGGGGGTGGGGTGGGGCTCTGTCTTTGAATTTTCTTTATTTCTCTTTCAACTGATTTGAATTTCCCCCTTTTAGGAAAGCCAGGCACCCCAAGGGATCAAGACGGGAGGCAAAGAGAAGCCTAAGGGCTCTGCCCCCTCACTCACTGGGGAATAAGTTCTGCTTCTCTGTGCTCCCTGTCCCTGAGCCCTGCCTCTGTGGATGTAGTCTAAGGACCAAAGCAGTGTTGCACCCCCGGCCCCCTCCGGTTTCCCGCCCAGCCTCTCAGGTGCTCCCTAGCTTGTCAGCAGGGAAGAAACAGCTGTCTCCTCCAATGATTATCTTCAGGGATCAACTCTCCCAGAGTTCTCCAAAGCCCAAGGCCAAGGCCAAGTCGCAGCTCCTATCTTGGGACGGGTCAAGAACTTCCTGCAATGCCATACCACTACGCAAGCTGGTACCCATGGGCGTGTGGCCCCAAGGACTTCTTGACCCACTCCCCCAGTCCTTGCCAGATAAATTACTGCATTCTATATCCCATTGGGAGGGAACCGTCTCCCCAGCCAAGGAGCCATCTCTCCAATGATATTACTTGTGGGGCGTGACAAACCCCAGTCCTCTCAACCATTCTTGCTTAAATAAAAACGTATTTAGTAAATTGTGGTCTTTCTTTCATATCTACTGAAACCACAGTAACTGTCCGAACTGAGAATATATTTTATCTTCTCATTCTACTCCCACTTGGGTTTTCCAGGGTCCTGATCTTATAATTGAGGGTGTTACTATTTTTCTCAGGTATGGCTGCCTGTTACCTGGTATATCAGGGATACTGTGACCCTCTGATTTTTTTCTGTAGTGTCCAGTTCCAGTGGGTCATGGAGTCAGAACTACCTGAGTTCAATTTCCATAAACCCATAAACCCTGGTGGAATGTTGGCTGGAATTATATTGAATCTATATATCAGTTTGGTGAGAACTGGTATCATTAAAATATGAGTCTTCCTATTCCTGAACATGGTATATCACTCCATTTATTTAGGTGCTTAAATTCTCTCAGTAATGGCTTGTAGTTTCAGTGTAGAGGTCTTGCCCATTTTTCATTACATTTGTTTCTGGGCATTGGATAAGTTTCACTGCTGCTGTAAATTATACTTTTTATAAGGAATTTTTCTAAGTGCTGGCGATGGGTAGTGTGGGAAGGAGAGCCTGTGCAACACCAACCTTCATCTTTTTTTTCTATAAGAATGGCTTTATTAAGATATAATTCACATACTATACAATTCACCATTTAAAAGTGTACATTTCAAGGGTTGTTAATATATTCACAGAAATGTGTGATTATCATCACAATTTCAGAACATTTTATCACTTTGCAAAGAAACCATAGACCTTTTAGTTGTTATCCATCTACTACTGCATTGCTTTTCATAATCTTATTTTCTATTTTTTGTTGCTGGTATAAAGAAATATAATTCAACTGAGTTTTACACTTGGATTTAAAGACTTGGTTAGACATACCTATTCTAGTAGTTTGTAGATTCTTTTGGGTTTACTATGTACAACTTCATGTCATCTGTGATTAATAATATTTTGACTTTCCCTTTCCCAAACTTTAAGCCTTTTATTTCTTTTTCTTGTCTCATTGTCCTGGCTAGGACGTCTAATGCAATGTCGAGTTGAAATGTTGAAGTGGACAGCCATTATCTTGTCCTGATCTAAAAGGTGAAACTTACTATTTCATCATTAAACATAAGGATTGCTGTAGGGTTTTGTTTTATTTGTAAATAGTCTTTTTCAGGATGTTCCTTATAAGTTTACTAAGTGTTTTTATCATGAATTGGCCACTGGAGTTCAAATCTTGAATCTTCCACTTATTAGTCATTCTACTTTGGGGAAGTTGTTGACCTTCTTTGAGCCTGTTTTTCTATCTTAAATTGGGGGAAGGAATTTCTATTTTTTTTTTTTTTTTTTTAGGAATTTCTATCTTAAAGTTTCTTGCAATATTGAGAATATTTATAAATAACACCCAATCTACAGCAGGCACTCAACTAAGTGCCTGGCATTACACTATACATCTTTTATCATTCTCCTCCCATTGTATATATGCCCCATGAAGGTTTGCTTTGTCTCTGTTGTTCCATGCTGTGTCCCTAGTTCCCTAGTGTTTAGAACTGTGCCCGAAATAGATAAATTGCTTCAGGCAAGAAATTTTTTATTAATCAATGTCATTTCCCTCTTTTCTAGAGCCCTATGACTATGAATCATGGTTCTAGGGCTGGAATTATACTTGCCCCTAGAGAATCACATAGTTCTCTTGGCCACTTCCAAAGTTCAGTGCCAACTATCCTTCTGACCTTTAAAAAATGTCATGTTTTCCCCTTCAAGGTTATTTAATCAATATCTGCAATCCCTTCCTCCCCAACTTGCTCTACATCAATGATAGAAGCCTGGAGTTGAGTCCCAGTCTTCCCAGGTGCATTGCACAGCAATGGGTAAGCCCCTCCCCATTAGTCTCTTAGACCTTAGAGATTTTCTCCAGTTGTGGTTCCAGTGCAGATGTGATGCTTGTGGCCTTGTAAATCTCTGAGGAATCTGCTTTGCTTTATCAAAATCTCTCCTGAGAGCAGTAAACAAACCAGGTTTATGAAGAACCTTCTAGACCCCCCACAAGTTCTGAAATCAGGGAGATGAATGAGGAATTTGTAGCCTGAGGGATGAAGACCAGAACAGGGACACCTCTGGGCACTCCCCAATGCCACCTCCCTTAAGTTCACGTCAGGTCTTCCAGAACACAACCTTCTCTGTCCTAGGATGCCTTTCCTTTGCCACCAAATCCTTTTTATCCTCTAGATCAAGAATTCTCAACCTTGGCACCACTGACTTTTTGTACCAGACAGTTCTTTGCTGTGGGGGCTGCCCTGTGCTTTGTAGGACATTTAGCAGCATCCCTGACCTCTAGCTAGTAGGTGCCTGTAGTTATGATAGTGCACGTGGAGTTATGATAACCAAAAATGTCCTCAGACAACGCTAAATGGTCCTTGGAAGGCAAAATTGTTCCTGGTTGAGAACCACTGCTCCAGATGATCTTTCTAAAGTCCCCTTTTCATCAATGTCTTCTCAGCTCAAGTTGTCTCTTCCTTGGCCAGTTTCCTTCCCAGCTTATACTCATCCCCTCTCCTCTGAAATCTGAGTGAGCCTGAGCCAGAGCTGCCACCATGCCAGGTGAGAACAGAGTCCAACATTTACAGAGCACCTACCTCCTGCTGTTGCACAAATTATCTGATGCAATCCTTGCAACAGCCTTGTGAGTAAGAAGATGTATGGTCTTCTCCATGTTTCAGATGGTACTCAGAAAGGTAAAGTCACTTGTCCAAGGTCACACAGTTGGTAAGTGGTGGACTGGGAATTCAAATCCAGGCTGTTTGCTCACAGGATCATAAACTATTCACTTTATACCACTAGATATTTCCTCAATTGTTTCATTTATGTTCATCTACTTCCAGAATGGACCAAAAACCCCGACGGCATTTGTGGATGCCCCACAATGCTGAGCACAGGGCAGGAGGGTCTAGTACGACGTTAGTCCTTGACTTCCTGCTATTATGGGGTTTGAGGCATTCGAACAAGAGTGTGTGCTGGTGAAACTGAGGATTGAGTGGAAGAAAAATCTCAATTTGAGGCTTAAATGTATATTCACCAAATGCTTTTAGCATAGGTGCACATCTCAGTGAACTTTCACAAACGGAACACACTTGTATAACCTAATCAAGAATCAGATCGGTGGCTTAGTTGGTTAAGCGTTAAGTGTCTGCCTTCAGCTCGGGTCATGATTTCTCGGTCCTGGGATCCAGTTCCATGTTGGAGTGGAGTTCTGCTTCTCCTCTCCCTCTGTGTGTATGTGCTCTCTATCTTAAATAAATAAATAAATTTAAATAAATAAATAAATAAATTTATTTAAATAAATAAATAAAATTTTTAAAAAATCAGATCACCATCAGCCCAGAAGCTTCCCTCATACTCCCTTCTCCTCTTCCTTTTTTGAAGTAACTATTATCTTGTCTTCTGATAGCATAGATTCCTTTTGCCTCTCTTTGAACTCTCAATAAATGGAAGCATGGAATATGTACTCCTTTGTGTCTGGTTTCTTTTGCCCAGTATTGTCTGTGAGAATCATTCATGTTGCATATAACAACAGTTCGTTCTTTTCCTTTTCTCTGTAGTATTCTGTTAGGTGCCTATACCAGCTGATTTATTCATTCTATTGATAGTGGACTTGGTTGTTTCCAGTTTGGGGCTATTGTGAAGACTGCCGCTGTGAGCATTATTGTATATGTCCTTTGGTGAACACAGTATACATTTCTGTTGGGGCAATGCCTACCTATGGGATTGCTGGCTCATGGGTATACATGCTTTAGCTTCAGTAGACACCGAAATTTCCCCAGTTTTTGCATTTGGAGACTTTTAGAGCCATACTTAACTCCCCCCACTCCCTTGCTTTTCTGAAGAGATTGGAGGAGAGGAGTGGTATGGCTTTTGTGGAATCTTCTAGATGACCACCGTACTAAGAACCTCTTTATAGGAAAATAGTATGAGAGATGAAAGGGACAGTACAGATCCCAAGTCCAAGACTCTTTCTGCACAGGGAGAAACAGGCTCAGAGACAGGAGTTGCCTGGTCCAAGGTGGCATGGTACTAGCCTGGTCTAGAAGCCAAGTTTCTGGACTCTGGATGCCATTTTGTCTTTTGAGTAACTGATGTCCTGATGGTCATCTGGAAGGTGATGGAGTGGAACTAGATGCACCATTGGACCCACCAGGATTGTATGTGAAGCATGTGGGGGCGGTGGGACCGGTGAGCTGTCTTGCTTCCTATATTTTCCTTGAGCCTGGGCTGAAGCCAAGGAAAATAGAAGCCTGGCTGCTCCTCCCACCAGGGGAAGTCAAAGTGAAGGGCTTTACAATGGAGTCTGGAAAATCTTCCACCTCATGGCCTCCTCCCCATCCCTGCCCCCCAATCCAGGGAGAGGACTGGGGGAAGGGCTCTGCTGGCAATAAGGACAGGGGTTCCAGAGTCTGGAAACAAGATGGGCTTCTCCCTCAAGGGGCTCACAATCTTGGGTAAAACCAGACAGACCTTGGGCGCAGAGCAAAACCCATTTATTACACACTGAAATTCCATCCACTAGGAACCTGGCCGGAGACCTGAGTCAACCTGAACGGAAACAGCTAAGCCCGCACTACCGCCAGCTCCGGTCTCAATCCTTACCTGGTGCCCCAGACCCACCCCTATTCCCGCAGCCCTGAAACTAACTTAGCCTGGTCCCCCGCCCCACCTTCCATCTTCAGAAAAGCGGTTTAAGCAGACAATCTGGAAGGGATAGGAGATGTTCCCCACCTTGCCCAACTTCCCTTACCTCACACTCCCTCCCAGACCCACAGGTCCCCACCGGATCGTTGAGACGTAAGGGAAGGATGAAAGAAAGGTTGCTTCTCTTTGCAAACTCTTTTGGCAACCCCCCTTCCCTCCCCAACCGTCTGCCTTCCCGCCCCGGCTCCCGCGCCGGGCTGGGGCGCCAACTAAATCTGATCAAAATGCAATTGCCAAGTCGTTAAGGTATTTGAATTAAAAAAAAAAAAAAAAAAAAAAACTCCGGAGAAAGAAAGTATTTGATGGCTAATAATCTCATTTCAATATAATGGGACCTTCTTCTGCAGAGAGCAAGACAGGTTAAGAGATATAATTATGACTTTGCAAACTCTCTCCCAAGCGCGGGAGACGCGCTGACAGGTCTGCGCGCTGCTGCGCCCGACTCCGCTCGCTCCGAGGGGAGACGCTTTGTCTGCAGGGCCCGTTAAAGAGACACGGTCCCTTTTCCCCCCTCGGCCTACATTGCAATTTAACTGTCAGCCGCGTCTTCGCCCCTGGATCGGTGTCGGAGTCCCACGCGAGGGTCTGGGTGGAGTGGGAGAGGGGGACCGGACTGAAAGGAGGAAAGGAAGAGAGCTAGGGGCTGACATGTCAAACGCTGCCCGGGGAGCCGGGAACTGGGCTTTCAAACCCGCTCCCTCGGGGCTCTTTAAGGTCACGTCTGCACCTCAGGGTCCGGGAGGAGCGATGATTGGGGTTGGGGAGAGATTCCAGCAGTGCAGATTGATCGTCCATCTCCAAAGTGGGCCTTTTTGAAGGATCTCAAAGGAACGGAATCCTTCCTCGCAGAATTGCTCGGTTTCAGCTGATGGAAAGGGATCGAATTAGGGAAGTGATGGGGGTGGCGCCCTTCATGGCTACTTTCAAATCCCCCCACACTCTAAGCAAACTTTTCCCCTCTCTTTACTTCAATGGGAGAAAAATAGCCATTTAGAGCCCAGATAGGAAATCCTCAAGGAAAGGGTACTTTTCTTGGTTTTATATCTCGCCCCTTCACGAAAGTTCGAGAAAGGAAATCTCCGATGCGGTGTATACGTGTGTGTTTGGGGAGGCGGGTGGAGGCAAGCGAAAGATCTCGCACTCTTTCAGAAAGGAGTATTGATGCCGTTCAGGTGGAGAGGCATCTTGGGGCAAAATCAAGGCCAGGAGCTCCAGATGTGTTTGAGCCCCGACAGCCATGGAGCTGCGGGCGCAGCAGCGCCGACGAACCCAGGGCGCCGACTTGCAAGTGTGGCAAGCGTGTGTGCGCGTGAGTGCGCCCGTGTGTGAGTACCGCTCCCAGGAGAGCCCTAGGCTCCCCACGCAAAGAGCTGAAAAGCCGAGGCAGCACGCACTAAAGACAGACCTACAGACCAACACGCACGTCCCGAGAAAAGGAGCTGAGGTTAAACGGAGCCGGAGGTCATTGGGGTCCCCCGTCTTCGCTTCGCAGCTCCCCGATTCTCGCGAACCTGATGGGAGCTTTGCTCTAAGCATTCCCTGCCGCTCTCTGCACAGCCCACCTTTGCAGTGAAGGAATTCGGAGGAAGCGGGTGTGCCACGAGCCCTTCCCAACACTCCAACCCCCAAGCTCCAGGCCCCTCGAACGGTGGCCCGTCAGTGGGGAAGCCCAGGTGGATCTCTGGGCCGCTCTGATCTGCTGGGCAGCCAGGCCAGCGAACGCAGCCAGGCCACCCGACGCAGCCACCGCTTCTCAAGTTGATGAGGCTACAGATCCCGGGTCCCGGGATTCCCTCCGACCCTTGTGCCCGGGGCAGGGACTGTTTGCACGCAGATGCAGCCACGGAGACTCCCCAGAGTCATTCGCGCAGCAGTAAAAACGAGGTTGGCGCTGTCGCGTCCTGCATGCACAGTACTCCCAGCATCGTATCCTCGAAGTGGGGTTTGGATGCGAGCGGGGTCATCTTCCCTCGCCCGTCGGCTCCCCCTGGCGGCCCCGGACGCAGGTCTTCCCGTCCGCCGAAGACCTGGGGAGGCCGAGGCCTCGGGAGAGAGGCGATGCTCACCTGGTTGGGCTGGGCAGAGCACCCTGCCCTCCAGCACACTACCCCTTCCGCTTCGTCGGGCCCGCGCTGACCTTACTGTGCTGTGGCGCCCCTGGCTTCCCCGACCGCGCACCGCAGGATGGGAAGGGGACACATCTGGAAGCAGCATCCCCCGCCCCCACCCCCTCCATCCCAGATCCACTCACTAGGCAGTATTTGCCAGGCGGGTTTCTGACACCCCTTGCCATTTTGTCTTGGTGTTTAATGATCCCAGGACTAAAGCCAGGCGCGCGGCCGCTGCAGGGGAGCGATGCGGACAGGAACCATGTGGCCGCGAGGGCGCGGGACTCGGCTGGGGCTCCCGGGGTGGCGCTCCGGGGCGGAAGCCTGGCCCGGTGGGGGGCGCCGGGGACGGCTGGCGCGGGCCGGGCGCGCCGCCGGCGGGGTCAGGGGCGAAGGGGCAGGCGGAGGGCAGCGCGCGGGGAGCCGGCGCGGCGGCTCGGGTTACCGCGGTCCGGCCCTCCCACCCGCAGCTCGGGCGCGGGGGCCGGGGCGGACTCGGGCCGTCTCCCGCTGTTTGCATTTCTCTGGCAGGCGGCGGGGCTTGGGTTGAAAGGAATCGCCTCCATTTGGAACGTTGTTTATTTTTCTTAACTAGCCAGAGCCGACAGACGGCCTCGAGAGCACGGCGGCCGGACTCGGCCGAGCCCTCGCTGGGAAAGGGGTCAGGACAAGGGCCGGCCCGACGAAAGGGCGCTGCAAGCCCCCGCCATGGGAATGCGCCCGGGTCCCCCCCGCGGCCGGGTGGGGAAGGGTCGCGATGGGGCGGAGAATGACTTTCTAAAAAATACTTCCCTCTGTCGCGGTTACCTTAGCTTTGACCTTGCGCAAGGTTGGGCGGCGAAGCGGTTAAGCTTTCCGACTTCGGCGTCCGGGCGCCTTGGATTTCAGTTCCGTTTCCTCCAATTTTAGCTCCGTGACCTTAAGCAAGGCGTCTCTGTGCCTCAGTTTCCTCGATTCTCAAATGGGTATAACGTAGTGCTTAGCTCATTGGGTTGTTGGAAGGACTGAATGAAATCATTCACCTAAACCCTTAGCGCAGGGTCTGGAACTTGTCAAGAGCTCAGGAGAGGCTAGCCCCTCTTGTGGGGGCTTGTGGGTGTTTGTGGTGCTCTGGCCACGCGAGGGTGGGTGGGGTGGGGGCAGCCAGCAAGTGCGCAGCCCACAGGGAAGGGGCTAGAGCTGGAGGCCCACGACTCTCAAGCTCTGGGGAAAGGTGCGGGCTGAGGAGAGTTCTGAGCGTTTTGACATGAAATGAATAAGATGCAAATGATATTCAAAGCAAGATGCTAATGAGGATCTATTCTTTGAGCATCCACAGCCCGGGCAGTGCCCAGAACAGTGGCGGAGCTGGTGTGAACTCATGCATGGGCAGGGTCCTGCAGCCTAGGTCTCGGGTGTGTGTGTGTGTGTGTGTGCCAGTGTGAGTGTGTGAGCGTCGGCGCGCGCCTGCTCCGGAATGTGCGTAGCCGGCTCCGGGTGTGCTCGCGCCGTCATGAAAATGAGGTCAGGGAAGGTCGTTCCACTCTGCAGCATAAATCAAGGAGGAAAGGAGAATGGATGTGAGAGACAGTCCCTGGAGACCGCCCCGAGAGAGGCAGCGCGAGGGAAGAGGGAGGGGGAAAAAGTTCTGCGGAGAATAGGCGAGAAGCTCGTCCAGGCAATCTCCCACCCCGCGCTTGTAGCCGGGTGGCGGGTCCCTTCGCCGAGCACCCGCGCCTAGAACCCAGCCGAGATCGTGCCTTTCATCCCCCATCCTCCTCCCCAGGCTCCCGGGGATCTTTTCCTCTTCCCCGCCCCGATTTAAACGTTCCTCGTCTACGCGCTCTTTGTGTGAACACTGAAGCTCCGTGCACCCAGCCTGCTCAGGAGCTTGTAGGTGCCCACGTGCACACGCCAGTGGCACACAAAATTGCACACTTGTTACTCGCACGGACAACCTCCGGGACTCGCCGTCAGACGTTCCGGAACCGGCTGCTCTCCGCTGTCCTCCAGCTGCGCCCTCGCTCCATGCGGTTTGCCTCCCGGGTCTCGCCAACACCCACTACCGCCGCGCGCGGGCCCCTCTCGCTCTTCGCCTTCCGCCCGCCGCGGGAAGAGCGCGGTTCTCCGGACCGGTGTTTCCCTGCGCGTATCCTGTGACCCTAGCCGGAAATTCCGGAGGCTCGAGCCGCCCTGGGCCGGAACCGAGACACAAATCCCGGGTGACCCGGCTCTCAGGCGAAGAGGGAAGAGCGTGCAGCAATCCGGGATGGAGGAGAGAGAGGGAGAGGGACCTCTCTGACCTCTTTCTTGCTTCTTTGAGACTTAAGGGCCAGAGGGCTGAATGGGGGTAGGGGACAGTGCAGAGACCACCCGCCTCCCCTTGGAACCTCTGTAGCTCCCAGAGCGCTTTGCTCTCTGCTGGCACGAAGGCTGCCTCCAAAACTGGAAAGTGAAAAGCGAAGAGGATGGACCGAGCCTAGGCCCAGATCAGATTTACTTCCCATCCCACTCTCTCTGTGGCAATGAGTAAGAACAATGAAGATGCCTAAGGACCTGTACAGTAGGCACAAAATAGGTGCACACTAATACAGTGAATGAAATGTACAAAAAGCTGTCACCACCATGACTCTTCCTGAGCCTCCACATTTTGTAGATTAATTCATTAAGTCATGAATTTATTCAACAAATGTTGATTAAGCTCCGACTCACAGAGAAACAGGATGCCAAGAGCCTGGCCCTCTGGGCACTTCCATTCTCCTGGGACAGAAAGACAGGAAAGATAGCCTCGGACCCATCCTATGAAGTTAGGCAGGGGAGCCCTCCGAGGGGAGAATGAAAGATTATACTGGGTTGGAGAGAGCCTCTCCAGGGAGGACACAGAGGCCTGAATGAAGTAACAGAACGAGCCAGGCACACTTCTGGGGACAGAGTCCCAGGCAAAGGGAACTGGCGGTGCAGTGGCGGAAGGTGTGGGAAGCCTGGGGTACAGCCTGGCAGGGAGGAGAGAGGAAGGAGGTGAAGTGGAAGGTCAGACCCCACTTTGTAGGTCATGGTGTGGAGTTTGGGATTATAGACCAGGCGTGATTTCGGAGCCATGGGGAATTTTTAAACAGGGACTGAAACAACTTGATCTGTGGTTTTAAAAAAATGATAAAGAGAATTTAACTAACTCGTCCACGGTTTCCAGGTCTGTATCTTAACCCAGATCTCTAAATGTGTCTCTGTCCAAAATACCAAGGGGACAAGCATCGGCAAGGTCGCTCCAGAAGGGGCCCAGGAGATGTCGGGAAGGGTACTCTGTCCCTCCCACCCCTACTTTTAGGAAGGTGCCGGAATGGGGCAATGGATAGGGTCGCTAAATCTGCCAGTCTGAGAGTCTGGGCTGTGCTGAGGATCCCCAGCCTGATGATCTCCGGCGTTTCCACTTTCTGATTCCCCACCCCATCTGCTGCCTTTGCTCTGCCTACCTGGGCCTTTACCGGCTGCGGAGACTCTGGAGAGTCGGATTGAGGGCAACTTTGGCACAGGAGGCTAAGACCTAATCTCTCCGACGCTCCAATTCCGCTGCTCTTCAGGCTGCGGAATTCTTTCCCCCTCTCAAGGAGTCTGGGTGTGCGCCGACGGGCACTGTGGTCCCGCACCGCCGCCCGGTGGCCGAGGACGATACTGCAGCCGGAGTCGGTACAGGGTGCAGAACGTACCAGAGACTGCAGGGGGCGCAGGAACAGGTTTAGTGACCGCGTGCCAGGTGCCAGGTGCCTGGAGAGGCGCTTCAGTTACTTTATTTAACCATCCGAGTAACTCCTGGAGAGAGAACTACGATTTCCCTCACTCTACAGACAAGGAAATTAGGGCCAAGAGAGGCAACGTACTTTGTTTAAAAACATACAGCTAGTAAGCGGCAGAGTGATTTACCCATTTTCATGCTCTCTTGCCCGCTTTGAGTGTGTCAAGAGTGTAATATTGACCTCCATCCTAGAAAGCTCTCCCTCCCTTTGGCCCTGAAGAATCATCTAGAAAATGTCTTTAGCAGGTGCCCAAAGCTTCCAAGTCCGTCTCTGGAAGTGTTTCAAGGTCCTTTTCCCTATACCTACACCCTAAGCGGGTGTCAGAGGTCTGTCTCCTCTCTGAAATTCAGGCTGGTTGAGCAACTTCGTCCCTGACGGTAAAGAGAAAGCTGCTCTGTGTGGGGAGCTCCTGAACCTCGAATGGCACGAAAGAAGGGGAGACAGAGGATGAGCACACTGAGCCGGCTCTGTGCTCCTTCCCCATCGTTAATAGCAAGGTCAGGAGACCCCTCCTTTGGCTTGGCATTGGGGCTCCCTCCTTTTTTTTTTTTTTTTTAAGATTTTATTTATTTATTTGACAGACAGAGATCACAGGTAGGCAGAGAGATAGGCAGAGAGAGAGAGAGAGAGAGGAGGAAGCAGGCTCTCTGCTGAGCAGAGAGCCCGATTCGGGACTCGATCCCAAGACCCTGAGATCACGACCTGAGCCGAAGGCAGCAGCTTAACCCACTGAGCCACCCAGGCGCCCTGGGGCTCCCTCCTTATCAGGCCCTGGGACTGCCCAAGCTGGTTTTGCACCTGCGGCTGTCTGGGTGGGCAGAGGACTACTGGGCGGATCTTGCGCCCTTCCCGGGAGATGCTGCCCATCTCAGTGCGGAGCTAGGAACCGTTCTCCGTCCTCTGCTGCCCTCTAGTGGGCTAGGTAGGATATGGCTGTCGCCGGCAGCGTCTTCCTACCTTCTTGCCTTCCTTAACAAAGTTTCCTTCCCAGAGGCCAAACAGACCTAGAAAGGTCTGGCTGCGAACATCCCAGAGCTGTGTCCCCGTAACACTAGGATTATTACCCTCAACAAACATGTAGTAAGGGCCTGCCATGCACTTGGCTCTGTGGGAAGTCAAGAGGGAAGCCCTCCCCCAGCCCGCCCCTCCTCCTCTTTAAACCTTGGGCTAGAAGGGCTCACAGTTCAATGGAGAAGACAGACATGAAATGACTCCTACACTCGTTTTTAAGACGCTTTTTAACTTTTTAAATAATTATAGATTAATACAAAATTCGAAGATAGTAGAGGGAGGTCCTGGGTACCCATGCCTTGCACGTGTGGATTCTGGAAACCAGCACTGCAATCAAGATACCAAGATAGAGAATTATTCCAGCACCACGAAGACCTCCCTGGCACTACCCCTCTATATTTACACCCATTCCTCCCTCAACTAGTATTCTTATTGACAGCCCTTAATGTTTTCCATCTCTACAGTGGTGTCATTTCCAGAGTTTTATACAATGGAATCAAACAGTATGTGGCCTTTTGAAACTGTTATAAATTCACTCAGAAAAAAAAAAAAACAATAACAACAAATGAGATCCGTCCAAGTTGTTGCATGTATCAGAATCAGTTTGATTCCCTGTGATTCCTTTTAATGGTGAACATTCCATGGAAGTATCACTGCTTATCTGCTGGGGAACATCTGGGTTGTTTTCAGTTTTTGGCTATCAAAATGAAGACGCTATGAAGTCATATATAGGTTTTTACATAGACATAAATTTTTATTTCTCTAGGATAAATTCCCAAGAGTGCAATTGTCCTTTCCTTCTTCCTTTCTTCCTCTTTCCTTCCCTCCTTCCTCCCTGTCCATCCTTCCTTCCTTCCTACTTTCCTTCCTTTCTTCCTTTTTAGATTTATTTATTTACTTTACAGAGAAGGGAGCATGAACAAGGGGAGGGGCCAAGGGTGAGAGACAGAGAAGCCCAAGCGGGCTCCCTGCTGAGCACAGAGCCTGATCCTGGACTCCATCCCACGACCCTGAGATCATGATCTGAGCTGAAATTAAGAGTTGGCTGCTCAATTGACTAAGCCATCCAGGCGCCTGCAATTGCTGTTTCTTACTTTAAGTGTATGTGTAGTTTTTAGAAGAACCTGCCAGATTATTTTCTAGAGTAGCTTACCATTTACATTTCCACTAGCAATCTAGGAGAGATCCAGTTTCTCTGCATGCTTGTCAACATTTGGTAACATCACTATTTTTAATTTTAGCTATTCTAAGAGGTGCATAGTAATATCTCATCCTGGTCTCAATTTGCATTTACCTAATGGCTAATGATGTTGAACATCTTTTCATGTGCTTATTTGCCATTGGTGAAATGTCTGCTCATGTCTTTTGCCCATTTTCTAATTAGATTTTTTTTGAAATGAGAGTTTTGAGAGTTCTTGATAAATTGAGGTAGGAGTCCTTTGTCATATGTGTGATTGGCAAATATTTTCTCCTAGTCTGTAGATTGTCTTAACATCCTCATAACAGGGTCTTTTGTGGAGCAAAAGTTTTTAATGTTGATGAAGACCACTTACGGATTTTTTTTCTTTTATGGATTGAATCTTTTATGGATTGGTGTTACATCTAAGAACTCTTCACTAAGTCCTAAGTCTCCAAAATTTACTTCTATGTCAGCTTCTAAATTTTTATAGTTTTATGTCTTACATTTAAGCCTGTGTTCCATTCTGAGTGAATTTTTGTATAAGGTGTGAGGTTTAGGTCAAATATCTTGTTTGTTTTTTGCTTATAGATATCCAGTTGCTCCCACAACATTCATTGAAAAGACCATTCTTCCTCCATTGAATTGCTTTTGTATATTTGTAAAAGAGCATTTGACTATTTATGACATGGATGGATCCTAAAGACATTAATACTAAGTGAGATAAGTCAGATGGAGAAAGGTAAATACTGTATATCACTGATATGTGGAATCTAAAAAAGCAAAACTCATAAAAGAGTAAAGTGGTGGTTACAGAGGCTGAGGGAATAGGAAAGATGTTGTTTAAGGGTGTGTACCTCACAGATAAGCAAGTCCTGGAGATCTGATGTCTATGGACAACAGTACTGTATTATAATCATCAAACTTGTGAAGAAACTAGATCTTTGTTATTCCCACCATAAAAAAGAAATGATAATTATGTGATGTGTTGGAGGTGCTATCACTACAATGGGAATCTTATTACAGTATCAAATCAAAATGTATCAAATCAGCTGTCCATCTTAAATTTATACAATGTTATATGTCAAGTGTATTACAATTAATAATATTTCAAATTAAAAAATCAGCTGATAATCATATGTAGGTCTATTTCTGGGTTCTCTGTTCTCTTCTACTGATCCCTCTGCCAATACCCCCCAGTTTTATTACTGCAGCACTGTAATGTAAGTCTTGAAACTGAGTAGAATGATTCCTCCCACTCTATTCTACTTCTTCAGAGTTGCTTTGGCTCTTTAGTTCCTTTGCCCTCCCACATAAGCTTTAGAAGAATCTTGTCTGTCTTTCTGGGATTTTAATAGAAATTGCATTGAATTTCTATATCAATTTTGGAGGAACTGACATTCTTACTATATCAAGTCTTGCAATCCATGAACACTCATCTATTTAGAACTTCTTTGACTTCCTTCACTTGAGCTCTCAGCATGTAATTCCTGCACATGTTTTGTTAGGTCTGTATTTGAGTATTTTACCTTTTGTGAATGACTGTAAATGGTGTTGGATTGTTAATCACGATGTTTGCCTGCTTATTGCTAGTAGATGGAAATAAAATTAATTCTCGTATCCTGTGACTTGCTGAATTTGCTTATAGTTCTAGAATTTTTCTGTTGTAGATCTCTCAGGACTTTTTTTTTTTTTTTTACATAGATCGTTATGTCATCTGCAAATGGGAACATTTTATTTCTTCCTTTCTGATGTGTATGCCTTTTGTTTCCTTTTCTTGTCTTATTGCATTGTCTAGAACTTCCAGCACTATATGAATAGCAATGGTGAGAATGGACATTCTTGTCTTGTTCCTGATCTTAGGGAGAAACACTCAATCTTTCACCATTTAGTATGTCAATTGTAGGACTTTTTAAAAATAGGTGTTCTTTATCATCTTGAGGAAGTTCTTATTTCTAGTTTTCTAAGGGTGTCATGAATGGATGTTGAATTTCAAGTGTTTTTTGTACCTCGATTGATAAAATCATGTGATTTTTTTTTTTTCTGGTTAGCCTGTTCATATAATGAATTACACTGATTGATTTTCAAATATTGGATCAGGTTTGCATCTCTGGAATAAACTCCACTTGGTCATGATATATAAATATTTTTATACATTGGTGAATTCTATCTGCTAATATTTTTAAAAGTTTTTTTACACCTATATTTTGAAGGACATCAGTCTGTAGGTTTTTTTTTCTTTTTTTCTTTTTTTTTTTTCCAAGATTTTATTTATTTACTTGACAGAGAGAGATCACAAGCAGGCAGAGAGGCAGGCAGAGAGAGAGGAAGGGAAGCAGGCTCCCCGCTGAGCAGAGAGCCCGACGCGGGACTCGATCCCAGGACCCCGAGATCATGACCCGAGCTGAAGGCAGCGGCCTAACCCACTGAGCCACCCAGGAGCCCCTGTAGGTTTTTTTTTTTCTTTATACTATCTTTGGTTTTTGGTATCAAGGATAGTTCTAGCTTCATTCTTCTATTTTCCAGGAGAAATTATGTAGAATTGACATTAATTCTTTAAAAGTTTGGTACAGTTCTCAAGTAGAAATATGCGAGCCTGGAGATTTCTTTTTCAGGAGGTTTTAAATTACATATTACATTAATAATTATAGGTTTATTAATAGGTTACATTAATAATTATATGTTTATTCACAAGATCGATTTCATATTGGGTGAGTGGTATTTTGTACTTTTTTAGGAATTGGTTTGTTTCATCTACCTTGTCAAATTTGTGTGTGGAGTTGTACATAGTATTCCCTTGTTGTCTCTTTGATGTCTGCAGGAAATGTAGTAATAACCTTGATTTGTTCCTCATGTAAGGAACTTGTGTCTTTTCTCTTTTTTTGTGTCAGTCCTGCTAGAGGTTTGCCAATTTTATTGATCTTTTCAGAGAACCACCTTCTTGTTTCATTGATTTCATTTTATTTATTTCCCTATTATTTTTCTGTTTTCAATTCATTGATTTCTGCCTCTTATTTATTATTATCATTGCTATATTATAAATGGGAAAGGGTAAGGTTTCTACATGTAATGCAAACTGGTAAAATGTCAATTCAGGTTACACATATATAATGTAATATCTCGGTAAGTTATATATATGTAATGTGATACATAGTGTAGCCACTAAAACAAAAGACAAAAATATACTCAAAAACTCTACAGATAAATTAAGATGATATTCTAAAACATCTGGGAACCTATAGGAAAGCAGGAAAAAGAAAACAGAGAAAAAAATATGGAACAAAGAGAAAACAAAAAGATAGAATAATCAACTTAAGCCTAATGTATCAATAATTACCTAATTGCTAATAGAGACATCTTAACATCTATGGATCTCAGTGTTAGTGTCTTTCGATTATCTTTTCTCAGTCAGTTTGAGATCATTTTGGTGTTTGGTGTGATAAATAACTTTTGATGGAAACATGGGCATTTTGGGGGTTACATTATAAGACACCAGATCTGGGATCATGACCTGAGCCTAAGGCAGACATCTAACAACTGGGCCACCCAGGCGCCCTGAAATCTTATGTTTTAACAGGCCTTTGCCGACAGTGGTGGAAGGTGGGTGCCCCCTTATTACTACCATGTGGGGGTGGAAGTCTAGGTTCTCCTCTTGGCCTCCTGGGCTCCATTAGTCCTTGGACATCACCCCACGGGGAAGGGGAGGAAAGCCTCATCACTACAAGACTTTGTCTGATGGATGGTGGTGGTGGTGGGGAAGTCCAGTTCCCCACATGGTCTCCACTGATTTTTACCCCCTGGAGTGGAAAGTCCTGGCTTCCTACTTGGCCTTCCCTGGCTCTGCTGCTGGGTGATGGGGGTGCCTTCCTACAGCCTGGCCATGGGGGTGGGGTGGGGTCTAGGCTCCCCTCTCAGTATTTGATGGGATGGGGTTTGGCTGGAATAGAACAGTTGGTGCCTAAAAGTAGATTGCCTTTTCCTGGTCCTCTGGCCAGAGCAAGCAGGCATTTTTTTAAGGGGCTTTTTTTGCCCCCCCACCCCGGGCCTCCTGGCCTGTCCTGGTTGCATCTTCTCCAGGACCCAGTGTGGGATATGAGACGTAAAAAGGAACCCAGAGAACTGGCTGTAGTGCTGCCCCTCAGGTTTTGATGCTTCTCTTCCTCCAACCTGCAGTCATGTGTTTGTTTTACATATAACAATGTCCAGGAGTTTGCACTCTGCTTAGAGGGTAGAAGAGAGAAAAGTACATTCACTCCAACTCCCCAAACATGGAAGTTTTGCATAATCATTTTTCAAAATTTAAGCTTGAAAAACTTCAACTGTTCAAAAAAACAGATAAAAACGTATCTAAGAAGTGAAACATCTCTATTCTACACTGTCCCCCATCACTTACTTGTATCCTACCCCGAAAACCATTATTATTATTATTTTTTAAAGATTTTATTTATTTGACAGAGAGAGATCACAAGTAGGCAGAGAGGCAAGCAGAGAGAGAGGAGGAAGCAGACTCCCTTCTGAGCAGAGAGCCCGATGCGGGCCTTGATCCCAGGACCCTGAGATCATGACCTGAACTGAAGGCAGAGGCTTAACCCACTGAGCCACCCAGGCACCCTGGAAAACCATTATTACTGGTTTATTGTTTTGCTCAGGAATTTTTTAAACAAATGTAAGTATAAATCCTTAATTTCCACATTTTTAAAAACACAAAAGCTAGCATATTGAGTTAGAATTTTGAACATAACCAAATGCAAAGTATTTTGTGATCACTCTTTATCGGTACACAGGGAGCTTCCTCATCCTACAAAAGTGCAGAGAATGTCATTGAACAGATGTATAAAAGCTTGGACGTTTAGGTGGTTGTCCATCTTTTGGAACTACACATGGCACTGTGATAAACAGGCATCTGCCTATGTCATTTCACATATGTGTATCTGTGGGATACATTCCAGAAGGGGGATTTCTGAATCCCTGAAGTCCTGAGAGACACATCCTCGCTGAGATAGCGGCTCAAGGGGCTGACAGATGAAGCTCATTCAGGTTGTGTCTATAGTCATGGCAAAGCTCGGGGTTCTATCTGAAAAACCAGTCTCTCTTCCCAGACACAGGGCCCTATGGGCCTCTTCTGATGAGAAGTTTGGGACAGGGCATAGTGGAGAGGTTGTTGGAAAGGACATGTTTTTCCCATAATCTCTTTCTGTTTTGTTACCTCCCCAGCAGACCGCAGTTAGGATCCTCCAGAATGGTTAAGGTAAACTGTTCACCATGACAGCCCCTCTCAGTGTCCCCTTGGAATGGTCTCTGAAGGCCACATGGTAGGAAGGTTGGGGGTACAGAGCATCTACGCAATAGGGGAGCTCTCTTTCGTCTTGGGCCTCAGTTTCTCCATCTGCAGAAGGAAGACATAGAGACAAGATTCTGTTGAGAGAAGACACTTACCGTTCTTCATTAAGAACCTCATCACTCCAACAGGTGTCTGCACAGGGGTGCGTGTAGGGTTCCACTTGATGGGAGCTTTCTGCTGGGTAAGAACAAGGAGAGGAAGAAGAGGAAAAAAGAGGAATAAAGATGGGAATGGAAGGAAGGAAGGTCCCGGCTTAGATGTGCTCCATGTGCATAGAGCGGGCATAGGAGGCTGCAGTGAGCAGACTCTCTGGCATGAGACAAATGTTTCTGTTTTGTTACTTGCATTGGGGGTGTGGTTTGCACACACAGTGTACAGTTCTAGGAGTTTGACAAATCACAGTCATGGAACCATCAATACAACCCGGATATAGACAGACCTATTTCCCCACCCACCCAAATTCTCCCAATCAGTGATTTCTGTCCCAATAGTTTTGTCTGTTCCAGGATGTCAGATATATGGAATCATGTTCTGTGTTGTCCTTCTTTTTTTTTTAATAGAGGCATAATTAGCCTTTTGAACCTGACCTTTTTCAAAATGCACTGGGGATTTATCCATTTTGTGTGTGTGTGCATTGGTAGTTTGTTCCTTTGTACTGCCGAGTAGTATTCCATTGTATGAAAATACTACAGGGGCGCCTGGGTGGCTCAGTCGGTTAAGCACTGACTCTTGATTTTTGGCTCAGGTCATGATCTCGGGGTCATGGGACTGGGCCCTGTGTCAGGATCCACGTTCAGCACGGAGTCTACTTCTCTCCCTCTGCTCAGCTCCTCCCCACGGCTCATGCTCTCGTGCGCTCTCTTTCTCTCTCTCTCTCAAATAAATAAATACAATCTTAAGAAAAAGAGAAAGTACTACAGTTTGCTAGTGGAAGGATCTTTGGGTTGTTTCCAGTTTTGGGCAATTACGAATTAGAGCATTATGAGCATTTTTGTCTGAAGTACATAAAGAACACTTGCTGCTTGTAGAGTCAGTCAGAAGTCGTGGGTGGGACATGCAGTAAGGCTTCAGCTGGTGGTGTTAAGCTCACTGGACGGTTCGGGGGATGGAAAAAATGTGCAGTTGAAGTGTTGGGCAACTCCACGGGACACCTGGGTGGCTCAGTGGGTTAAGCCTCTGCCTTCGGCTCAGGTCATGATCCCAGGGTCCTGGGATCAAGCCCCACATCGGGCTCTCTGCTCCGCAGGGAGCCTGCTTCCCTTCCTCTCTCTCTGCCTGCCTCTCTGCCTACTTGTGATCGCTCTCTGTCAAATAAATAAATAAAATCTTTAAAAAAAAAAAAGTGTTGGGCAACTCCTGAGAGCACACACCATGTGGAAGATGGGCCTCCAGAGAGGATACGGAGACTATCCTGTCACCGTGGGACATGGCCAACAGGATGCACACATCCTTCCACTGCCCTTCTGGGGGCAAGGGCTGGTGGCACAAATCTGCTGTGACCTCTAACTTCCTCATTTGCTTCCATTTGCTTCAACAGCCATGAACAAATTTCCATCTTACCTAACCCAAGTACATGCTATTGTAAAAATATTCAAATGCAGAATACTCAGTAAAATGTGAAAGTGAAAGTCCCCATTCACACCCCAGTCACAACCCCTACCCAGACGTGGCTCCTATTAGCATGTGATCCTTACACACATTCTTCCCTGTTTTTACACACACACACACACACACACACACACACACAATCTGATCCATGCATTTTGGTACACACTGATCTGCTTCATTCTTCATAACTTGCCACACGGTACCCTATACTGGAGACAATGCATCATTCATTGTCTTCCTTTCCTATTCACGGCCAGTTTAATTTATTTTGAAGTTTCACTGTTACACAAAACATTGTGACAAAACAACCTTTTATATACCACTTTGTACATGCACAAGTCTCTTCTCTCACACAAACCCCAGAAATGATGAACTTGTTTGCAGGAAAGAGATGGACATTTAATATTTTGGTATATCTGGACAAATTGATTTCCTAAAAGGATACACTCATTTATATTCCTATCAATTTTCTCACAACCTTATCACCATTGGAAAGGACCAATCTTTGAAATTTTTATTAACTTAATGGGTGAAAAATGATCCTCCCACCCATTGTTTTAATTTGCATTTTCCCATTTACTGATAAAATGGATCCTGTCTCCTACCTATGAATTTTCTCTGTGTGTTTCATTGGATTATAGTTTCTACCTTTTCTGTTTCTCTCATTGAGCATTGTCCTTTTCTTATCGATTTTATGTTCTTTTTTTTTTTTTAAAGATTTTATTTATTTATTTGATAGACAGAGATTACAAGTAGTCAGAGAGGCAGGCAGAGAGAGAGGAGGAGGCAGGCTCCCTGCTGAGCAGAGAGCCCGATGTGGGGCTCGATCCCAGGACCCTGGGATCATGACCTGAGCCGAAGGCAGAGGCTTAACCCACTGAGCCACCCAAATGCGCCCCGTTTTTATGTTCTTTATACATCCCGGATATTCTTTGTATAACATGTATTATTTTCTCTATCTGTCACTTAAAAATATGGTTTGCAGTATTCTTTATCATACACATTGTTAAAAAAATGAAATTCAACTCAGTGTATTTAAAGACATTGGCTTTATTCAGTAAGTCGTGAATTGGGCAGCATCCCATCTAGCAGCTGGGAAGGTGTTCCGAGGAGCCTCAAAAAATGTACAAAATGCTTTTATAGGCAGAAGGGGGCAGAAATAGGAAGTGCCTAGTGAGGAGTGTTTCAGGCAAGGTCACCGTTTGCTGATGGAAGGCAGGGGTCTATCAGGCAGTGTTCACCAATGCTGACCAGGTTACTTCATATTGATTGGTTCCCGGGAGGGGTGGAAGCTGCTGGTGGGTCAGGTAGTAAGTCTTGGTTTGCTGATGGGGCTTAGCACAAGGGACTCAATTTTGGATCTATTATTTCTATATTAACAACAAAAATGGTTTTTTAAAATAGGAAATCTGTCAGTGTTTTTCTTCCTGGCTTCTGTGAGGGGTGATTTTGAGGGAGGCAGTCCTCTGGGAAAGGGTGGGTGAGCAGGAGATTGAAGCTTATGGACACCCATTTCCTCAGGGAAGGTTTCATCTCTGAAAATACCCACAGTTGCGGGGAGCACTGTGTTTCCCATCAGTGGGCCTGAGCTTTCCTGTTGGAGCCCAGCTAGGGGCTGAAAAGTCCCCAGAGGAAATTGTGGTCAACTAAGCACTGTCCCACTCTTTCTTCTCTCTCTCTGCACACCATCTTTCTGCAAACTGTCATTTCCTGGGTGTTGGTTTTACTGCTCTTCCCCAGAAAGATGGGCTAAAGACAGATGACAGAGTCAGAGGGTCCTTTGGGTCCTGACCACAGTCCTAAGTCCCACTTGGCCCCATAGGCTTTATTTCCAGGTCTAAGTTGTGGGACAATGATGTGTTTCCATCCTGGGAGTTTTTGTGAGCACTGAGGGGAGGAAGATGGGAGGTGCAAAGAGGGGCTCAGGCAAAGGTGGGGAGAGGAGAGCTGAGAGCAGAGGGAGCAGAGCGTGCCAGGCAGGGTCCTCAGAGGGGCTGTTGGGAGTGGATGGGGCTGGCTCAGGTGGGGAGAAGCAGCCTCAGTGCTGGGAGGGCTGGGAGGTCCCATTCCTCCCTTAGTTCCCTCTGCAGCCCGACCTCCTGAGGCTTGCAACATGTCACTTGAAAAAATAAGTAGATGAAAGAATCTAACAGACTTTCTTTTCATGAATTTCAGGGTTTTTAGAATCAGGAAAATGTTGATGTTTCTACCTAATTTGCAAAGGAAAGAGAAAAAAGCCCCAAGAAGCCTGGTGTGGTATGTGTGAGTCTAGACGCAGCCCTCTCAGAGATCCCCCAACCTGTGTCAAGTTCAGGGCTTCACAGAAACCTGAGCCTATTGCTGGGATGGTGGGTTTGGTGGTGGCTGCCGTTGCTGTCCCCTGATGACACCCAGGTAGAAGAACCCTAGGGTGCATCAGTCACTGGGGCTGCAGGGTGGGGGGCAGATTCCATGGTGGGGCTGAGTCAGCCCCCGGAAGGTTTGCATTTTTCTCATCAGTGGGCCTTGAAGAGAGCTTTTTTTTGTAATTTCTCTGTAGGAATGGGATCTGTTGGAGGAGGGGGAGCAGGGAGGAGGCATTTGTCTAATTTCCAGAGAGGAGCAGGATGTGCCTGTAGCAGACACGGTCTCTGGAGTGTGGAGTCCAGGTACCCCACTCCAGTTCTTTATTTTTAACTCACTGTATTTTTTATGAGGAAGCATTTTAAAATAAATTGCAGATAGCCTGACATTTCACCCTTAAATAATTCAGTATGCAGCTCTGAAAGAAAAAAAAAAGAGCTTCTTGCTACATAGCAAATTAATATTATCATAGCCAATGCAATTAAAAACCATTTCTTAATAGACTGTTCTACCCAGTCCATATTCAGATTTCTCCAGTATATTCGGCACTTCCCCAGGGGACAGAAATTCTGGTCTGGGTAAGCAAGACCGCCGATTTCCCCAGAATTCCCCTCCTTGGGCTGGTGTGGAGTCTGGTCCTCAGAGGACTCCAGAAGGGAGGCTGAGGACTGCAAAAAAAGAAGGTGGATTTCTGAGGAAAAGACCCCAAATCTGGGAATCTGAATTGTCCCTGGATGCCAGCATGCTGCCAGACTCGTAGGGGTGGATGGAGATGGGTCAGGGGCTTCAGTCCCTTCCTGGGACGTTGCGCCCTCGCTAGGAGCACATGAGGTCATGGCCACTCCAAAGACTAACGTGACTCCACAGCAAACTCCTCATTAAGATGTGTGCTTTTTCCATACCACCAAGCAATTAACTCACTTCTTCACAGTTGCTGACTGCGTGTCCCATAAGTGGAACTCCGTTCTGATTCTACTGACCTGGAGTCAGGGGCAGATCCTGCGGGTTAAGGACGTGGTCCCCCACTACAGATGCCAGTCACATGTCCCAGATTGTCCCCTGCGCTTCTAACTGGTTATGAATTGGGGGTTTCCACGACCCCCTCTTTGGGCTCCACTAATTTGTAGAGTGGCTCACAGAACTCAGAAAACTTGTTCACTCACCAGATGACTGGTTTATTACAAAGAATATTAAAGGGTCTGTGGCAACAATCAGAGGAAGCAATGAGTAAGGTGAGTTTACGAGCGCAGGAACTTCTGTCCCAGGGTCGCTTGGGGTCCTGGGTGGAAACATTCTGGTTCCCCAATGTGGAGACACCACAAACCCGTTCCTTCCTTGGATTTTTTTGGAGCCTCCCTTACATAGGCACCATTGATTAAATCATTGGCCATTGGAGACTGTTTCAACTTTCAGCCCCTCACCCCTCCTGGAAAATTGGGGGATGGGATTAAAAGTTCCAATCCTCTAACCAAGGTTGGTTCCCCTGGCAACCAGCCCCCATCCTTAGGGGGTATCCAAATGTCAGTACATTAACATAAACTCGGAGGTTTACGCCACTCGGTGGCAAGGGGTTTGTTATGAATGACAAGTCACCCATGTCACCTTTATGGCTCTGACATTTTGGGAACTGAAGACAGAGACCAAATATGACAAAAGATACGTCCATCTCAGGAGCAAAAGAGATTTTGATTGGGGCACCTGGGTGGCTTAGTTGGTAAAGTGTCCGGCTCTTGATCTCAGCTCAGGTCTTGATCTTGGGGTTCTGAGTTCAGGCCCCATGTTGGGCTCCATGCTGGGTGTGGAGCCTACTTTTTTTTTTTTTTAAAGAGGCTTTGATCGCTCAGGAAATTCCAATGATTTTGGCAGATGTGAGCAGGAACCGTGGATGAAGACCACAATATACATTAATTATAAATTGCAATATCATACTCCTCCTTGTTGGGTTCCTTCTACCACTCTGTACTGTCCACCAGCATCCTTCTTCTTCCATCCCCTCCCGAGACACCTGCCATCCAACTTTGTTCCCACGCCATTGCTCCTTCCCTCTGTCCACACTGGAATCTTCCACAGGGGCCCCTCCACCTATAGATACTGTGTTCTAGGGCTGCTGGCTCTTTTGTCTGTTTGCATCTCATGGTGCTCTGTCCCTGGAGACTTAGCCAGGTGCAGGGAAGTTCATTTCATGCCCATCGGCTTAGCCACCTGTGGAAGAGGCTTTAGAACTCACCTCCATCCCATTTGTTTTTCTTTCTTTTTTTTTTTTTTAAAGATTTTATTTATTTATTGGACAGAGAGATCACAAGTAGGCAGAGAGGCAGGCAGAGAGAGAGGAGGAAGCAGGCTCCCCGCTGAGCAGGGAGCCCGATGCAGGGTTCGATCCCAGGACCTTGGGATCATGACCTGAGCCGAAGGACCTTGGGATCATGACCTGAACCCACTGAGCCACCCAGGCGCCCCCCGTTTGTTTTTCAGTGAAAGAAGCAGAAGTTCAGAGAGGGACATGCTGCCCAAGCTCACACAGGGCTGAGCTGGGACAATAATCGGGATCTCATTTCCAAGTCCTGCTCACCCTGTACCCCTCTGCCTACTGGGCTTATGTGTAGTGTCCTTCCCGGCTTTTTTTTTTTTTTCAAGATTTTATTTATTTATTTGACAGAGACACAGCGAGAGAGGGAACACAAACAGGGGGAGTGGGAGAGGGAAAAGCAGACTTCCCGCTGAACGGGGAGCCCAATATGGGGCTCAATCCCAGGACCCTGGGATTATGACCTGAGCCGAAGGCAGACCTTCATGACTGAGCCACCCAGGAGCCCCCCTTTCCCTGCTTGGAACAACACTGATGGGGTTCCTGAGTGTCTGGGGTCAATGGGAGAAGTGAGGATAAGAAGGGGGATGATGGCGAAAACAGTAAGAAGTGGAGAAGTTGGTCCCTTGGAGATCAGATATGGGAATGCAGGACAGTTTTAGAATTTGAAGAAAACTTAGGGGTTCCTGGCTGGCTCCATTGGAGGAGTGTGTGACTCTTGGTCTCAGGGTCATGAGTTCGAACCCCAAGTTGGGTGTAGAGATTACTTAAGTAAATAAAACTTTATGAGACAAAATAAAACAAAAAAAGAATTTGAAGAAAACTTCAGAAACAATATGTAGTCACATAATTTTATAATGTGCAAGGCTTGTCCAATTGTGTTGTTTATCTAAGCCCTCCCAACAGTGTGGTGGCAATATTTATCTCCCTACAGGTGAGGAGATGCATCTGGAGAAGTCAATAACCTACTGAAAGTGGCAGGTGACTTTACTGGCATCTGGTCTCCTGGGTTCCATCAGGGTTGTCCACTGCATGTCCCACCTGCAATCAGAGCAGGAATCCAGGAGGAGGAGGTCAGGAACTGTGGCAGAATGGCACCCAGATGCAAAGGCTACCCCTTTCCTGTCCCGTTACACTGAGTTGGTCACCACAGCCTCCTGGTAAGGAGGAAGGCTGTCCCTGACCACTACAGGCCTGAACAGGGATGTCAGTGAATATGCATGTGTTTTAGGCCTAGGTTGGTCAGTTTCTTCAATCTGATTCTCTCCTATGTTCCCCTCTGCTGTCTACCAAGAAGAGGAGCCGACTCCCTGTAGGCTCTCTGTGCCCTCCAGCTGAGATCAGCTCTGAGTGACCTCTGCTCTGTAACAGGTGAATCCTCTTCCCACTACACCTCACTCCCTCTAAAACTCAGCATTTGTTCCTCGTGTCCTCCATATGTCTGATGCATTATGAATATACCATCCCACTTAGTAATCCAAATAGTGTGTGGATACTATCAGTTCTCCTTTTCCTGCTGAGGAGATTGGGCATAGAGACATAAAGAACATTCTCCCAAATTCACTGAGCCAGTAGGGGAGAAGAAGAAAGGAACCTTGCTGTGTGGTGACAGAAGGTTAGCAACACAGCCACCAGCAGTAATGTGGAAAGTAGAAGAAATATGTAATGAACTGGGTGGTGTAGCTAAGACCTCTGGGCCAAGTTTCGAGGAGGCTGCCTGGTTTCTTCCCCTGGCTTACTGGAAACTGTGAGAGCAGGGAGGTAAACTATAGGCAGGACTATTCAACATGAAAGAGCTGGATTCTGATGGCTTTGGAAATTCTCAGGATCTCCACCCAATGAATGATGCTAAAGCTTTCAGGAAAATATGGTCTAAATATGAAACCAAGCTTGGTTGTGGAATCCCTTATTAGGACCCGAGAAAGATCAAGGTAATGCTTTAGACAAAGGCCCCCTAAGGATCTTGAGGGTATGTACCTTACAGACTCCTTCAATGAAACTCAAGGGCTTCCATGATGCTAAAAGAGATTACCCCTCAGCTTCTCAGCAGAAGCCCAATGTATGGAAGAGACCTTATCTTGAAGAGATTTGTGAGTATGGTTTTTGTCTAATTGAGTGGATTTCAATAAGATTCACAGGAGACCCACACGTTTTTTAGAGAGTGATATTCACAAAGTACCACCAGCTTGGACTGAAAGGAACAGAGTATAAAATTTAAAAAAGGCCTTTGTATCCTCCCAATTCTTCTGGAAGGAAGCAGGTTGAGAACACTACGAAGCTATAAGTACAGACAGCCTTTCATGGAAAGTGAAGGATGCCTCAGAGGGCAGACCCAGGAGCCCAGTGTGAGAGCCTAAGAGCCATGATGACTCATTCCCAGGTCAAAGTAAGGGAGAGCCAAATCAAGGAATTTCCAATGTCTGTCCAGTGGAGCTCCAGTTTTTCTATAGATCACTGCTCTATTTGCCTCCCATCTCCCCCTCTTTTGACCAGGAATGACTCTCGTGCTATCCTAGGCCTATGTCACCATTGTATGTTGGGTTTGTGTCTGGTAGATAACTTGTCTCTTCCACCCACAGGTCTTCATATGGAGAACTAAGGGCACCCAAGGAGCTGTATGTAAGGAACTTCACCCAAGGAGACTCATCCACGTCTGGGCCTGATTTAAGTGACAATCTTCTGGACCTAATGCTGATGCCATATTCCAGTGAGATTTGTGGAAGCTTTTGGAGGGGATGGGTGTATCTTTTTTCTCTCCATTTTTTAATCTTGCATTTTTACCTTTTGACTCCCTTCACCCTTGAGTGCATTTTAGAAGACCGTATTTTGAATGAGGGAGAAATGTTAATAATTTGTGCCAAGGAGGAACTGTGGTGGTTCTGTAGCTCTTCCTTCAAGATATGGAGACCCATCCCTCCCTCTGAGTGTGGGCTGGCCCTAGCGACTACCTTCTATTGAAGTGTGTGTGACTTCACAGACTAGATCATGAAAGGCACTGTGACTTCCTCCTCAGTCTCTCTTGGATCAGTCTCTCTGGGGAAGTTAGCTCCCACATCATGAAGTAAGCCCCACATAGAGAGAAACTGAGGCCTCATCCCGGCAACTGTGTGTGTGAGCCATCTTGGAACTGGACCACAGTTGTCAAGCTTTCCGATGACTCCATTTCTTGCTGACGTCCTGACTGCAGTGCATGAGAGATTCTGAATCATGAACACTAGTTAAGATGTTGCCAAATTTCTGACTCCCCGCTTCAGACTTATTTTTGAGATAATAAATACATCATTTGTTGTTTTACTCTACTAAGTTTTTAGGTAACTTAAGGCACAGCATCAAATGAGTTGGGAGGAAAACGACAAGACTTTGTTGTTGTTGTTGTTGTAAGCCAAGGGAAAAAAGCATTTCAGGAAGTGAGGAGTGGTGAGTCATTTCCAAAGCCACTCATCTTTCCAATATGATGAGTTTTGAGGCTTGACCTCTGGAGTTAGCAATGTGGAAGTGACTGGAGACGGGGGCAAGAGGTTTCAGGGAGTGGGTCAAAGTCCTGATTGGAGTTTAAGAGACGAGAGAGAGAGATATTGGGGACTGAGAATGTATCTACTCCTTTTATGGGTTTTGTCATAAAGGGCAATAGGATGTGGGGCAGTATGTGGAGGTGCTGTGGGGTCAAGAGAGAGTTTTTAATACATCATAGCCTTTTACATTCTGATTGTCATGACACATGAGAGGGGGTGAACTTCTGGAGTAATTTTCTTAAGTAGACAAGAGAAGATGGGATGGGTTCCTATGTGAAGAGTTCAGTCTGCAATGGGAGCAAGGAAAAGAGAGTGCACGTGGGGCACAGAAGGGGGATAATTGATGGGTGCAATTGTACCAAAAAGGCCTCATTGTTTTCAGTGAGTTAAGGTGCAAGGACACCAGCTGAGGGTGAGGAGAGAGCACTGGAATGTGGGGGGCCAGAGGGCGGTGTGAACAAGAGGTCTAGAATGGAGACCACTTGTGTAAGGGAGAGACTTTTCAAGGTAGGTTGCTTTTCTCCAGCTGTGTTCAGCTTTAGGACAAGATGCAGGATGGAGCAATGGAAAGCCGAATACAATCAGGGCTGGAGTTGTGCCAGGAGAGTTCAATGAAAGCAGAGGGGGAAAAGGAATTGAAACTGTATTCCAAAGAGCAGTTGTAAGGGTGGGCCATGGAAGCCAAGGAAAAGGAAAGCATGAGGGCAGTGAAGGAGAGGGTCAAGATGGCAAGACTAGTGGACTAGGGATCCCAGTGGGATTGAAGGGGCACTGTGATCAGGTGAGTAGGCTTGAGCTAGAGAGACAGGTGGTGGCTGGAAGGTGGGTGCTCTGAGTTAAGACCAAGGAGTGGAGCCATTACTCCTGTTGACCATCTGAATGGGTGGCCGAGGCAGGAAGGTGATGAAATCATTGTGGGAGAGGAGGTCAGGAACTGGGAGGCCAGGGATTTGGGAGGATGGTCCATAAGTCCAAGTGGGTTCCAGCTCACCAAGGATGATGACAGGAACCGTGGGAGTAACCATAAGCCAGCAGTTAAGGACAATGAGAAGAAGGAGGGCGACTCCAAATAGTATAGGAGATGTCACAATAATGTGGTCTATGGTATAGTCTGATGGCAGGAAATAAATTGTGGGGCTGCTTTAGGTAGGGTAAGAAGATAGGAAGTGGCAATGAGGAGTGAAGAGGACACCCTGCCCACGTCAGGCCTAGTGGTGAAGGAGAGTGAAATGTCACCCAACTACAGAGAGAGCAGTGTTCTCAGAGGAAAGGCAAATTTCTGTGAACATAGGAAGGTGACCTACAGAGAAGTTGAGCTCATGAGTGCTCATATTTCAGAGGGAAGAGCGAAAAGATTGATGGATTTGGGAAAGAGTGGGAAATGGGCTCACTTGATGAATTCATAAGGTCTTATTATGCATGATCCTGGGTGAAGAGGGAGGACCAGGGAGCCCTGGGCTCTTGTGACTGGAATAAACAGGGAGAAAGGAACGAAGCCACAGGTCTGGGGGTCCCAGCACTGGCTGTGGGGGGTGGGGTGGAGAAGGGGCTGGGAATCTTTATAGGAGCAAGTGGAGATTGGGGGTCTCGCTCAGTCCTGCCCATGGAAGTGGGAGTGGGGACAGATGGTTTGATGGAAAATCTGAGGCCTCTCTGTTCCCACCAGGGAGGTGTGGGATTTGTGTGAGGGAAGTGGTAGTAAATGGGTAAAAATTATATAAATCCATCTTCGGGGATAGAGAGAAAGAGCTCCAGGGGCATCTTAAAGCTGGGTAACAATAGGATGACTTTAATGACCAGAGAAAAGGGGGTAGGAGAAATAAGAAGTGAATCCTTTTTACCTTAGAATCCCAGAAACCCCTAGAAATTGGAGGCGTGCGTAGTTCAGGACACAGACTACAAGTGGGGGGCTCGGTTGAGAAGTGGTCAGATTCGTATCTTCTCTGCCTCCCCTGAGACAGAGCGAGTAGGTCAAGTGCCCACATCCTTTCTCCTTCCGCTCTTCACACCCTGCAGACAACCTGCAGGTTAGTCTCTGATGAGGTTTGAGTCAGAGATTCCTACTCAGGGAACCTGGCATGGCAGAGAGGGAAAGCATCTTCCACCTGGCGCCCAAGTGAGTGAAAACAGATGCTGGGCAGAGATGCCCCTTTGCTTTGCTACAGTTGGTGCCTAGAACCAAGCTTTCACCCCCAGGAGGACAGTTCAAATAGCCTTTTTGGAGAAACTGAAACCTCAAAGAGAAAAAAATGCAGCCATGCTTGTCTTAGTCCACTTGGGTTGCTGTAACAAAAATACCACAGACTCGGTGGCTTATGTAACATTTATTTCTCACAGTTCTGGAGACTGGGAAGTCCAAGACCAAGTTGCCAGTGGAACTGGTTGTTTGGCGAGACCTCCCTGATTCATAGAGGTCTGTCCACTAGCTGCGTCCTCACAGGGTGGAAGGAGCTAGAGAACGCTGTAGGGTCTTTTTTATAAGGGCACCATCCCCTCCAGTCACCTCCAAGGCCCCCCCTACAAATACCATTATTGGGGGGGGTTGGTTAGGATTTCAACATGTGAATGGAGATGGGGCAGGGGGAGACTGTACCAGTACAGACTGTAACAGTCTGTATCAATGCCCTTGCCAAATCAATGTAGCGTCCACAAATCTCTGTAATACACAGGGAGCCTCCAAATTTTTAACTCCTGAAGGGCTGCCAAGAAGCAGGAGAGTTTTCCAGAAAGTTCTGAGGAAAGACAGAAGTCAATGAAAGGAGAACACAGAAGATACAAAAAGGTATTTGGAAGAAACAGAAGATACACAAAGCTTAAAAACAAACAAATAAACCCTCAAAAGTGAAAACTTTTATATTGCCTGAGAAAAAAATGACATCCCCAAAGAAAACATGCAGGCTGTAAAGAACATTCAGAGAACAATCGGACCATTTAGAAATATTAAGCTGTAGTAGCATAAATAGTAAATTTTGAATAGAAGAACTGGAATGTAACCTTGAGGAACTTTCCCAGAAAGTAGGAATAAAGAAAAATAGATGAAGAACAGGAGGGAAAAGAAAGTTTCAGTCTGGAAAGTCTGACATGGAGACAGAAGTGTCAGAGAGACAGTAGCTCTAGGAGGGCAGTGCCTGGGGTCAGCCCAGGCTGGTTTCAGGTGTGGAGACTCCTGCTTAGTTTGTGCAAGAAAAGGGACGGTCACTGCTCTCCGGAGCCTGCAGCCCTCTTGGTGGCAGTGAGGGCAGCATGAAGCGGGGTGTGTGTGTGGGGGGGGGTGTGGGGTGTGTGCACGGTGACATGGTGACAAGGGGAGGCTGAACCTGGAAGAACTTGAGGCCCCAATCATGACACTGGACTCAATCTCCCATGCAGTAAAAATGCACGGGGTGTTTGAGAAGGGATGGATAAGGGGGAGCAATCCAGGAGGTGGAGACCAAAGGCAGGACACCAGTTAGGTGATTGTCAGACTGGCCAGGTACAAGTGCCCTGGGGTGGGGATTTGCAAAGACGGAGGAAGAGGATGGAGAGGCAGCAACAACAGAAAGAAGCAGAACAGAGCAGCTGGGCAGAGTGTGGCTGAGCAAATGAAGATGGGGAGAGAAATGTTGGGGGTGACCTGGGATCTTGGCTGAGCTGTAGGGCTACAGATAGGAAAGGAAGAGGGAGGGGAAGAAGGGGAAGGGGGGAGGAGGATGGAGCCGGGGGATGAGGAGGAGGACTAGGGGAGGAGAGAGTGGGAAGAGGAGTCAGAGTCGCCCACAGTGCTGGCTCGGGTTTGGGGGACAGCTGCTGCACTGGCCTTCAGCTCCCATACCCGGATGGTGCTGGCCCAGAAGCCAGTTGCGTGTGAGCAACTGGTGGGCCTGGATCTTGGGAGGAGGCAATGCTGGGAAATCCTCAGCACTGGAGTGAGGGGTGTAGCCAGGGGTCTTAGAGCAAGTTCTGGGGAACTTCTGCCTTTTCTTTGCAGTGAACAAAGGGTTCAGAGTCCAGGAAGGAGCTCCCTGGGGGCCTGGGGAAGACTGGCCATCCTTGGATCCCGAAGCCTGGAGTCTGGGTGGAGCTGGACGCATCAGAGACTTCCCTCTATGTTGCACGTGTGGACTCCTTAAAGCTCTGAGATGGGGGGGGGGAATATAGGAAGTGACTCAAATCCTCTCTTTGACCCAGTCACCCTGTCCCCCACATTTGGTCCCTCCTTCAGCAAGCCTGACCCCAGGAACTCTTGGTCTTGCTTTCTTTCCCCCAGCCCCCCCACCCCACCTTCACCTTCCTGCCTTCCCCTTTCCCCAGGGCACAACTCTCCCTCCTGCACATAGCCTTTCTCCCTCACCACTTGGGAAGGGGCTGGGCCCTGGGAGGGTGCCCTGGCCTGGTGGCTGTCCTTCCTGGAAGGACAGGGAGTGGGAAGTTGAATACAGGTCAGTGATCCAGAAGGAGGGATGAATCAGAGCAGGAGAGGAGCAGGGGAAGGAAAGGAGGAGAAGGAGAAGAGGCAAGGGAGAAACAGACTGAGAGATGTGGACAAGGCACCCAAGTTTGAGAAGGACATAGGGGAGGGCTGCTAGTGAGCACACACGATGGATGGAGCCCAGGAGGGACTCATCTGGACAGCCCTGTTGGGTATAATTTTTCCTGCTTCTGTGGTCTCTCGCTGATTCCCTGTCTGACCATGGGTCTGGGACAGAAGCCGTTCTGGGCTCCATTTTCCCCCCAAGCCCAACCAAACCTACTCACTGAACAGTCAGGACTGTTAGCGCCAGACCCTTGGCCACAAGCAGCACACAGAGCACGGGGGCCAGAGCGCTGGGGGCTGCAGGGTGAGAGTGGAGGGTGGAGTTTTGTTGCCTAGAGGACAGGGAACAAGAAGGGAAGAGGAGTGGGTTGGGGTGGTGGGCCCCTGAGCCAGGGCCGTCGGGGTGAGGATCCCACCCTGAACTCACGGTGAAAGGGTGGTGACGGCAGAGGAGGCCCTGGGGGCCTCCTTGGCTCTTCCAGTTGGGGGCACAGAGCTCTGGGTCGGTGATGAGACCAGCTCAGCAGAAGCCCGGATGGCCTGTGTGGAGGCAGGAGCTGTCGGAGAGAGAGAGAAAGACTCCTCGTTAGCTGGTGGGACAGCACATCAGTTCTGGACCGCAGGAAAGCCAGTCAACCCTGATAAAAAACAAGTCGTGGGGTTGGGCCCAGGCTGTGAAGTCCTCTGGTTCAAGACTAGACAGAGCTGTGGCTCAGGCTCTACACAGGGCCTGTGGTGGTATTCCTGGGTCTGGAAAGAGCACTGGAAGAGGAGTCAGGAGGCCTGGAATTCCGTCTAAGGGTTTCTACATGGCTGGAAGGGCACTCTCTAGCTTTCAGCCTCCCCAAGTGTGGAAACAGTCACTGTCTTTAAGTGGCTCTCAACTCTGGCATCTGTTCTCTTGCTCATACTTCTGGGACTGTTAGGGGATGGGGTCCCTCGTGGGGAATTTTAAGGTTGCTTTCCCACCCCTGTCCTTCCCAGTTTTGGCAGCAGAACCCTAGGCCCCTCCGCAGGCCCCACTGCCTCAATGACCTGGGTAAATACCTTTTATGGGGCCCCCTCTTAATTCTGAAACTTTGTGAGGTATCTGTCCCCCCATCCCCACTTGCCTTGCCTTTCCAGAAAGACCCCAGACCTACCAGTGCTAAGAGCTCTTGATGGAGGCTGGTGGAAGGTCACCTCTGGAAAGGTGATGGGAGCTATTAAGGAGACAAGAGGACAATGACTATTGGGGGTGGCTGAGGCCCTGAAGAGAAAGAGGTGGTGTCTGCCCCAATGCTGTGACAGGAAATGGAGACTGTCAGGGTCCTCAGCTAGGTCTGCACACCCACCCAGGGCCTATGAGGGGAGCAGTCTCCCCCAAGAGGAGGAAAAGAGAGACGCAGGGGCTGAGGGGACAGGGAGGAGAGGGTGCCTGGTGTTGGGACACCCCATGACAGGGGACTTCCCTGGAGAGAGTCCCAGGCCAATGGACAAGGGGACATGACGGTGAGGCTGCCCGGAGGGATGACCTGGAGCAACCTCTATGCCCAACCAGAGGAGGTCCTCAGGACCCTCAGGGAAAAGAAAAGTCTAGTCCTGAGCTACAGTGTGTGGTCTATGGGCTGGTGCTTGTCCACAGATTGTTTATAACCTGCCCGTACAAAGTGAATACAGAAATTGGGAGTTAGGATCTTGAAATTCGACATCAATTTGACATTGCCCCAAGGTCCATGCATGTGACTGGTAAACAGGTCTGGTGGAACAGGATATGGACCAGTTTGGTCATTGTCACCCAGTCATGGAAGTCTCCATGGGGGCAAGCTACCGAGCAGGACCATGATACTTGAACAGTAGTTGGTTGACTCTAACCCAAAATTGTGTAAACACCTGAAAAAATTATTTTATAGTTTGTTATTTTTATAATCATTGAAAATTTTAATCTATCCTTGTTAAAAAAATTTAGAGTTTATCATGATTCGCTAAGGTGGAGGAGTGATTAGCTTATTCAAGGACTCACAAACAGCAAAACAGAAGTCCCTAAGCTTTTTTTTTTTTTTTAAAGATTTTATTTATCTGTTTGACAGAGAGAGATCACAAGTAGGCAGAGAGGCAGGCAGAGAGAGAGAGGGAAGCAAGCTCCCTGTCGAGCAGAGAGCCCGATGCAGGGCTCGATCCTAGGACTCTGACATCATGACCTGAGCTGAAGGCAGAGGCTTAATCCTCTGAGCCACTCAGGCGCACTGTCCTTGAGCTTTATGTCAAGAAAAGCCATCTCTTTTCTGAATGTCGCAGTAATAACAAACCAAATGATGATTGTGGAAGTAATTCCAAAGATGCACTGGTTTTATTTGAAAAGGTTATCCGTCACCGGGATAGGCAGAACAATGTCTGTGTCCTAATACCAGGAACCTGTGAATGTCACCCTCTGTGGCCAAATGGACTTTAAAGATGCCATTAAGGTCAAAGATCTTGGGGTGAGGCGCCTGGGTGGCTCAGTCGTTAAGTGTCTGCCTTCGGCTCAGGTCATGATCCCAGAGTCCTGGGATGGAGCCCTGCATCGGGCTACCGCTTCTCCCTCTCCCACTCCCCCTGCTTGTATTCCCTCTCTTGCTGTCTCTTTCTGTCAAATAAACGAATAAAATAAAAATTAAAAAAATACAGGAAAATTTAAAAAAAAGAACTTGGGGGTGGAGAGAGATTCTGGGTGGACCCCATCTAATGACAGTATTTAATAACAAGGATTGAGGGCACCTAGGTGGCTCAGTTGGTTAAGCCTCTGCCTTCATCTTGGGTTGTGATCCCAGGGCCCTGGAATCGAACCCCGAGTCTGGCTCCCTGCTTGGCAGGAATCCTGATTTTCTCTCTCCCTCTTCTGTTCCCCCTGCTTATGCTCTCTCTCTCTGTCAAATAAATGGATGAAATTTAAAAACAAAACAAAACAAAATAAAAAACCAGAATGTGTTTCCCAGTTGTAGTCAGAGAGAAATGCAGCTGGGAAAGGGCCTCTGGCTTTGAGGACGGACAAAGGGGGCCACAGGCCAAAGAATGTGGCAGCCTTTAGAAGCTGCAAAAGCTGAAAAGTACCTAGTCTGCAAGAGAACAAGACATCGGTCCTATCGCTACAAGGAAGAGAATTCTACCCAAGACCTGAATAAGCAAGAAGTGGATTCTATCCAAAAGCCTTCAGGAAGGAGTACAGCCTCTGACGCCTTGATTTGAGCTCAGTGAGACCCCTTCCAGACTTCTGATCCGTAGAACTGTAAAACTACAAGTTTGCGCGGTTTTAAGCCACTGCCTTTGTGGAGATTTGTGCCGACAGCCATGGGAAGCGATGACACTCGCCTTTGGCACGAGTTTTGTAGCTATAATGAATGGTGAAGTACCAAACCCAGTGAGTTAGCTATTGAGATGTGCTGGCTGATGAACAAATACATCATGAAAACGAGTGACATTTACACGGAAAACATAAAACCACAAATTCAAAATAAACTTTTTTAAAAAAGAGGATTGAATTATAAATTTCTTTTTTTTTTGAATTACAAATTTCTTAAAAGGTCTTCTTTTCACTGTACATGCAATTTTGAACAGGATGAGAGGAAGTCATTCTCCTGTCTCGTTTTGCTTCATTGTCAGAAACACAACTATCCCTGAACTGAATAGAGCCATGAAGGGTTGTATTATTGACCAGGGGTCTGGGGCTCCAGGTTTATGCAGGAATATGTTCTGGTGGCTGTAGCTGCTCGGGTGGGAGGACATTCTGGAATGGTCGTTCAGATTAAGAAGGCGTGCTATGAGAAAGTACCGGCTGACCCACACTGTGCACTTCCCAAAGTGGTAAAACTTGTGAATTACATAAAGATGAATGCGTTAAACTACTGAGTATTTACCCTAAAGATACAAACCTAGTGATCTGAAGGGGCATGTGCACCCGAATGTTTATAGCAGCAATGTCCACAATAGTCAAACTATGGAAAGAACCTAGATGTCCATCAACAGATGAATGGATAAAGAAGATGTGGTACACACACACACACACACACACACACACACACACACACACATACACACACTGGAATACTATGCAGCCATCAAAAGAAATGAAAACTTGCCATTTGCAACAACACGGATGGAACTGGAGGGTATTATGCTGAGCGAAATAAATCAATCAGAGAAAGACAATTATCATATAATCTCCCCGATATGAGGAATTTGAGAGGCAGGGCGGGAGGTTTGGGGGATCGGGAAGGTAAAAATGAAACAAGTAGGGATTGGGAGGAGACAAACCATAACAAACTCTTAATTTCACAAAACAAACTGAGGGTTGCTGGGACTTGGTCGGGGGTAGAGATAGAGTGGCTGGGTGATGGACATTGGGGAGGGTATGTGCTATGGTGAGTGCTGTGAAATATGTAAGCCTGACGATTCACAGACCTATACCCCTGGAGCTAATAATACATTATATGTTAATAAAGATAATTAAATAAAGATGAGTGTATTGAATTTGAAATCATTCTCTTTATTCTGTGATAATGTGCAAACCCTGCACGGTTGTTATTGTGTGCCAAGTTAATAGAGATCACCTAGAGGGAGAGTTCTGTTGAAAATGTATGATCTACGGAAAGGACTCCTAATGTTTTGGCAAGATCGAAACCAAGTTATGGTTAACTTTTTAAAGATGTGAATCATGCAATCAGCCTTGGTTATATTATGGCTTTGAAGTTATTCCACTCAAGGGAAGAAAGCAACATATTGTTCAATGGCAAACAAAATCTCAGGGCAAAAACAGAAGTTAGAGAGGTCCAGAAGAAGTTTCTATGAGTTGTTACAGCATGTTCTTAATTTGGTAACAATTATCATCAAAACAGGTGATGATCTTGAATTCGGATATCTGCAAAGGTACTCATGGAAAGACCTTAATAGTGTGATAGAATGTTTTGAATTTTATTTTCTGCTAAAAGAAGATATGTGGTAGGAAATTCTTAGATCCAGAATCCATTTTTTCATCAAAAGATGTTTTCAATATAAACTTAACTTTATAAGATAGATTTTGGAACCAGCTACGGACGAAGGATTGAGGATGCATTTTGAAAATAGAACATCACTAGCTCCCTTTTGTAAGAATTAAAAATAAAAATATTGAGCTTGTGGAAATTGATTTGAAATTCCTTCCTGAATTTCTGTCGACATAACTCTGTGAGACCGATTTTCTATTAAGGTGTTATTAAAACATTAAAGCAATTTTGAATATGTTTTCTCTGAAGAGTTATAGTTTCTTAGTGTAATTCAGATTAAGGAAGTTAACAATTTTCTCTGAAGAGTTATAGTTTCTTAGTGTAATTCAGATTAAGGAAGTTAACAAGCAGGAATGTTTCTTTGTCACATTAAAGTCCTTCAGTGTGGCTATACAGGTTGTTTGTCCAAAGTGTGGATGGCATTTAATATGGGAAATTGCTATTTAACTTCTAAGTTCTTGCTCAGTTACGACTGAGGCACAACAACATTAAGGCTAGAATATTGAAAACCTACACCCACCACCTACATGCACACTTGCAGCGAACAACGTGGGCCATTTTTATAACTGAACTTTTAGGCTTGTGGTCTCTACGGTCTCTGTTGGAACTATTCAACTTTGCTCCTATAGCATGAAAATGGCCTTAGATCAGAGATAAGCAAACAGGTATGACTGTGCTCCCAACAAACCTTTATTTCTGGACACTGAAATTTCAATTTCCTTTAATTGTCATGTGTCATAGAATTTTATCTTTTTTTGCTTGTTTCCCAACCATCTAAAAACCATCCTTGGCTTTCAGACCAGTATGCTGACTGCTGATCTGGGCCAGGAGGAATGGACAACCCAACATGCTATCCACATGGTTGGGGGTTGGTTTGTGGCCAGTGACCAGACATTTACTGAGCATCTACTATGTGCCAGATTCAGGCACCTTCTCTAAAAATGCCAGACAGTCTTGGGCTCCCCTGTGGTCAGATCATAGGAGCTCAGGCTGATCAGCATGCTCAAATGATCTGTTTGAGCATCTTTTAGGAGACTTGTAAATCATCAAGGTGGGCAGCGAATGAGGTGGGAGTGTGCGTGCACCTGTTCCCAGCAGGCTTCCCAGAAGAATTGGATGGGGGGGACTAGGAAAACAGGAGGCACCAGAAGGGAGCGAGGGGATCCCCAGGAAGGGGCTTACCTGGTGACACTGCCAGATAGAATCTTATGGACTTAGAGACAGAGTTGCTGGAAGTGTGGTAGATTCTACACCAGTAGTGTCCTGAGTCTTCCTCCTTCAGACCAGTCATGGTGACGATGAAGAGGCCGGTGCTAGGGTTGTCCCAGATTGAGAATCGAGAGGACTGAACCAGCCTGCGGGGACCAGAGCTGGTGACGAGCCTGGTGCACTTGAACGCTGACAGCTCCTTACACCAGCCCTTCCTCTCGTAGGGCCAGCCTTTGGGGGGGTACTGGCATGTCACAGAAAGCGTCTGCCCTGCCACTCGGTGAAGATGCTGAGCTTCTGGTAGTGCCCATGAGCCTGGAGAGCGGGCTGCAGGTCAGGGCCACACCAGCACCAGCTCCATAAGCTGTCCCATGGCCCAAAGCACTTGCTCCATGGCCCGCTGTCCCAGATGTCCCTATAGCACCCTCTTCTCCTCCCCGAGCTTTTCCCTTCCTCCTCACCTGTGATCAGCAGTGGCAGCAACAGTGGCAGGAGCAAGGCTTTCCAGAGCCTCCCGCCCTTTCCATGTGGGCTGGCGGGAGAAGACATGGGGGCCCCTGGGGTGAGGAAACCGGGAGCTGGTCTGACTCTGCTCAGTTCTTCCAGCGCTTCTGAGATAGACAAAATGAGAAAGGCCAAGGCCAGGCTGGGAAGTGGGAGAGCTGGGAAGGGCTGACTGCAGGCAGAGGGAAGCTGGGACCTCCAGGGGCAGTTGCAAATCTGGACGTGGAGGCAATAGCCCTGCTTGGTGCATTGCTCCTGGGTCTCCGTAGCGGCTGCTCCTTTCCTCCGTGCCCAGCTACCCCTTCCCCATCAGGGCTGCCCTCAGCGGAGGAGCTGGGATGGCCAGGAGGAAGCTGTGGTCAAGTAATGGGCTTCCCACCTGCCTCTCTCTGTTCACTGCCTCTTCTTTGCAGAACCCTGGCTTTGCCCTCCTCTCCAGGGCAAGCCACACTGAGGGTAGGTGACAATCTCAGGGGAACTCAGAGGTCTGAGCAAAAACCCTAGACTCCACTGGTCCTGAGAGTGGTCAGAAACCTCATGCGCAGTCCTGCCTGGTGAGTCAGTGACATGTTTCCACCCTGGGAGGTTTTATGGGTGCTGGAGGGGAGAGGAGAGTAGGCGGAGTTTCAGTGCCAGTAAGAGTGCAGGGAGGGTCCCTGCAAAGGAGGGCAGAATGAGACTGGGAGCAAAGAGAGCCCGGTTGGTGGCAGGGACAGGTCAACGGGAGGAGGGTGGAGCACCAATCATATCTAAATCCTCAACTCCTGCCCCCTGTGGGCACTAGAGCGCTGGTTGCGTAATTGCTACACAGAAGCAGGACTCTGCATCTTTCTTTAGTGAATGTTGGCACTTTAAAAAATTATGCACTTTACAGGGGCACCTGAGTGGCTCAGTGGGTTAAAGCCTCTGCCTTCAACTCGGGTCATGATCCCGGGGTCCTGGGATCGAGCCCCACGTTGGGCTCTCTGGGCAGCGGGGAGCCTGCTTCCCCTTCTCTCTCTCTCTGCCTGCCTCTCTGCCTACTTGTGATCTCTGTCTGTCAAATAAATAAATAAAATCTTTAAAAAAAAATTATGCACTTTACAAAGAGATTTTCTATAAAACAACAGAAGGTGGGTGTTGGGGAGTCAGGGCACCTTGCCCTGAGCTAACATGTAAGTCCTTCCGTGGCCACCCGGGGCTCTGCTGGTCTAGCAGCTGCTGCCTGGAGCCCCCCAAGAGCTCATGACTGAAGAGGGTATTGGTTGCAAGTCCCCTGTTGCCACCCCCACCACCCCTCCCGAGCCCCTGACTCCTGCTCCCCACTCTGTCTGGGTGCAGAGCCCTGCTCCTTGGAGTGGAAGTGAGCAGAGACTGAGGATAAGGGCAAAAGGACAGACAAGAAGAGGAGGGACACAGGAGGGCCATGGGCTCTCTTGCCTAGAGACCCCTGGGAAGAAGCAGGATGGACTTGTGGAGTCAGAAGGGAAGCTCGGGCCGATGCCTGCTACGCAGCTGCATGAGTCGTTTACCCAGTGTGTTTGTGTGTGCTCTCTCTCCTAACGCCACGGTGGGGTTTGGGAGGGAGCTGTTTTTGTTTTGTTTGTTTTGTTTTGTTTTTCCTCCCACACAGGGGAACTGAGGCCCAGATCTGTCCATGACCTGCTCAAAGTCATGTGGTGATGTGAAGATATAACCAGACCAGCTTCCTGACTTCTGATGGGGCCTTTCTGCTGAGGCCTGGCCCACGATCAGGGCAGGAAACCAAACCACACGTGCTTGCAGAGGTGAACTCCTGGCAGTTTGTTTCCTGGCCTTGGGCTGGGCTCTGTGTTTCCTCTCTGAACCTAACTACAGACAAAATGCTGAGGTGGGGGGCACCCTTCTGAGGGGGAGGGCTCTGGCCCCGACTGGTTGTAGCTGTGTATCCCTTGTGTGAGGGTGTGCAGCAACTGCTTCCCTCAGCAATATCCCCTTTGTCTGGTTGCTGCTGACCACTGAGAAAGGACGCCTCCTCCCTGTAGCCCGCCAAGATCACTCTTTGTCCACATTTCACTATCTCTATGTCCCTCCAGCTTGGGGTTGGCGGAGTTGTTCTCTGCTGAGTCAGCATGGGTCCATGGTGCCCAGGCGACAGGAAGTTTTTGAGCAAACCCTTATACCTTTAAAAGTCTGAGTTTCCTCTTTTCTTAAATAGATAATGATGGCTCACTAATATGATTATTCTGGGAATAACTGAGTAAACACTTCCAAACATTTATAGAAGTGCTGGTTACATGGTGACTCTTCAATGAATTTGTCATCAAGAACCAACATATGTGCTTGACTTTTAATTATATATGTAGACATGAAATAGGAGTGCAGCAAACTTCTAAAAGTAAATAAAAATAAATGTTTTGTCCTTTAGAGCAGAACTTTCTAATCATGGTCCTGGTGCCAGGGATTCTATAGGGAAAAATGATCGGTCATTCTATATACAGATTAATACTTGGACATGATAAAAAGATATGACAAACAACATTTAAAAACAAATCATAGCTATGAATTAAGGTTTCCTTCCTATTTGGCAGATAAAAGATTATTTGATTTCATATAAAAAGACAAGTCATATAAAAAAGACAGAAAATGAGTATTTCAGTAGGAAAAAGAGGGTGAAGTTATGAGTAGGTAATTTTCTGCAGAAGAAATACAGATGAATAATGTTCAGGAAAACATATCCAAACTGGTTATTTAACAGAAATGGAGACAGGAAGTCTAACATCAAGGTGTTGTTAGGACACTCCCTCCAGAGGTTCTAGGGAGGGATCCTTCCTTGTTTCTTTCAGCTGCTGCTGGCTGTGGTCCCATCATTCCCATCTCTGCCTCTGCAGTCACATTACATGCTCTGTACAAGAGTCCGTCTAATTGCCTCAGCCTCTCTTTCCTATAAGGAGGCAGGTGACTGCACTCAGGACCCACAAGAGAATCCAGGATAAAGACCATCTCTCAAGACCCCTAATTTAATCACACATTTTGCCATATAGAAGAACAATACTCACAGGTTCTGGGGACTAAGAAGTACTATCTTTGGGGGTCATCTCTTCTGCCTTCCAGAAATGAAATTCTCTCCCTGCCCCCCCCTCTCTTTTTTTTTAGAGTGAGTTAGAACTAGGTCAAGATTTAAAATCATCAGCTGACGACTAACCATGGACGATACTTGTATGGGTGTTAGAAAACCCACCTACAAATCAGCCTAGGTGCTGATTTAGGCAGACGACACTCAGCAAATCTGAACTATTACGAAGAAGCAAAAAGATGAAATGCTTCCAAGATTAAGTTTAGATTCTTGTAAAAGCTTGATCCAAAAAAAAAAAAAAAAGCCAAAATTGGAAAAAAAAAGTGTATATAGCAAATTAAAGACAGGAGCATATAGAAAGAATAATATATCATGACTAAATCACGTGACTACAAATGTGTTTGGCTGTCGAAGTTAGGTCAATGCTGGGTTCTATTTCAGAAAGTCAAAGGAGAAAATTATATGAAGATATTAATCGATTGCAGAAAGGCATTGGTAAAATTCAACATCCATCCTAGACAAATATTTTACTAATCTATAAATAAGAAATTGCTTTCCTAATAAATAAACGGTTTAGTGAATTAATCAGCTAACATCGCACTAGTGAGGAGTCATGTTAAAGGCTGGGATCAAGAAAAAAACGCTCAATGTCTAAAGTATTGTTGAACATGTATCTGGAAGTATCCGCGAATGCAATTACACGGGAGAATAAAATTGGACACATAAACTTAAAATAATAGGCCAAATTACCATGATTTTCTGGTTGTATAGTTGTCCACTTGAAAAACTCAAGGATATTAGCTGAAACCCCATACAACAAAAGGAGAGTCGTCAAAGATAGAACAGAGCCAGGCAGCAGTTAAAATGGCAAAAAGAGATTTTATTGAGGAACTACAACATTTGGGAAAGAGAGACGTCAGTACGGAACTGGGTTCAATTTGGAGTACAGCACAGGCCAGTGGGGATATACAGCCTGGAAGCAGGCGGGGGTCCAGAGATGGAAAATTAGTGAGAGGAAACATCAGGAGTGAGGGGGAAGCGTTCTGGCTAAACCGACTCCACAATAGGATTCTTCGCTTAAGGACAGGCTGGGGTTACCAGACACCCCGGCTGGTGCGTAGGATGAGGAACTCCATGGGATATTGTAAGGCAGATGTGCTAACCACTACACCATGGAACCTGAGGGCCTCCATGGGATATTGATATCCATGTCTTCACCTACAAGGTGAGCTGCACCTGCTGTCCCTGGGCCCTGGAGGACCGAGAATTCGTGCTCAGCTCTAGAAGGAGCACAGAGCTGTGGAGAGAGCAGGGTTCTCCCTAAAACTGGTCTTTATAAGGAAGTGCACTGATGGGCTTAAGAGAAGGTTCAGGAGCTTGACCAAGGTTTGGTCAAGCAAGGACTCCTTTCTCAGAGTTTGTTCATTCATTCACGCTATGTTCAACAAATATTTACTAAGAGCCTACCATTCCAGACACAAGGAAGAGATCGAGACAGTATGCCGTCATGCGGCTTACATTCAGAGAAGGGTTTTTGGCAGCCTGAGGGGGAAAAGAAGGAAGACAGGAGGGGAAGCTTGACCTGGTAGGAAGCTAAACACAACAGAACGATGGCCGCTCATTCTGCCAGCACCAGAGTAGTCTTAATGGTTTCACTGATGGGAGACTGGCATGCTTGTTAGCGTCAAAGTAAGGGCAGGTTCGTGTCTTTAAATGATGGCTCAGAGTGTCCCCCGACATGTGTTTAAAACATTATCATGGTCAAGATGGGGAAAAAATAGAAAAATTCTGTAATTGAGGGAAAAAACCCTCAAAGTACTTGTATTTTCCTCTATTGTAGAATATTGTAAAACTTTGATAAACATGACCTTTGAATCAATGGTACTAGATTTTCGTGCCTCTTCCCAAATTTGTGTCAGACTGGAAAGTTATAAAAGGCTTTCAAATACATGGTTTCCTTTGTCACCAAACCCTCCAGGCCTTTTCCAGTTTCTGGAATCCTCGCCTCTTCCTTCCACCTAGAAGACAAGAATCCACCAGACTCCCCCGCTGCAGGGCGGGCTGCGTGCCTTGTACCTGGCCTCTGGAGGAGACAGAATTGAAGCCAAGCTTCTGAAAGTGTGGAGGAGTAATCAGCCTGATCCTGTGTGTGTGTGTTTGGGGACCAGAAGTGGTCAGAGGGATTGGGAAAGAAATAGCTCGGATCCACTCAACTCAGAGACACCTGGCCCTGAGTATTCTCCTGGGCTGCTGGAAACCTCTGCAGGGGACCCAGACCAGAGAGCCCCAGGCAGGAAAACCCAGGGAAAAAACAACTAAGAGAAGGCCATTAGAAGTTTACCAGAACTATTGACCTCATGGATCAATGGGAGAAAAGGTATAATATTCCTATTCTATAGTTAGAGAAACTGAGTCCCCTCTGTCCCTACAGCCAGGCTGAGAGCAAGGAGGAGGCAGGTAGAGCTGCCCTTCTTTACCTTTCCTGGGACTACTATGGTCTGAGCTTCTCCCAGTTTTCTTCTCCCACATCATGGGTTTGGAGGAAGAAGGCAGGTCTAGATGGTCAACAGAATGGGATTCCAGAGGTAACAGGGGACACTCAGGGCTATTTTCTTTATGAGGACCACCGATGGTGCCATTCTCTGACAGTGAACCCTAGTTCCACACTTCCTGGCCATCTCCCAGAGCCTGGTTCCCACAGAGTCCTGTAACCCAGGCTCCTCCTAGGAGAGTGAACCTCTGAAGAGGGAACCCTTCTCAACATTGGGGACCAGAGACATTTGGGGGTCCTGTCTCTGCAGTTTCCATCCCCGGGGTTGCCACTGAGCTCTGACAGGTCTGAAGGCCTAGATGATGTACATTGTCTGCACCCCTGGTGAGTCTAAGACCCCTGGCTCTGCTTGAGGTTGTTCACCCCACAGACTTTGGTGGGGACCCCACAGTGCAGAGAAATGGCGACTCCACTCTCTAAGTGCTCTGCTTAGGGAGTCTGTCTGCTGCAAAGGGAGGATCTCCTTGTCACATAGCAAAGAGCATGTTAGAAAGACTGAGGACCACAGGGAGGGCCGTGTAGAAAGGAAGAAGGTGACCTTGGGAAAAGGAAGACTCCAGGAGAAAGTCTCACCCGGTAATGGCGCTCCCCGGCCAGCAGGGGGCAGGGCAGCCCGTCCGTCTCTGAAGCACTTCTCTACCGACTGCAGGGTCGCCCCCGACAGGTCCCCAAGCCCAGTCCTACGACAGCGGCCCACCTCCTGCTGCGCTCCCTGTCGGTCCTAAGGGCGGCACCGCCTACAGAAGGAGCTCTGCGATGCCACCAATTCACCAGGGAAGCTTAAACGAATCCCTCACTCCTTGTGCCCGTTTCCTTATAGTGAATGGGGTTAGTGACCACTGCTTCACAAGGATTTTGAGGAAATTAAATTAAACTAGTGGTTTCCAGACTCGTTTGCACACTCAGATCACATGGGGAGCGACACCAACACGGATGTCCCGCCACACCACACTGCACTAGGATCTCTGGTCTGCGAGGCGGCTTAGCCCCACACGTTTTTTCCCACAAGTTTGAGATGATTCTAAGGTGCAGACGAGTTTGGGACGCCCAGAATTAGATACTCTTGTGATCAGGCTTTGTAAACTTGAAGTCCCAAATCTATTTTTGCTTTTTTACCTAAAGTCCCTTTGCCCCTACTCTGTTTTCGTAAAATTGAAATTCTATCCCCTCTCTTCTCATACTTCCTGTGTAACTTCTCAAAACAGAAAACACAGATTTCCCTCAAAATCTGAACCCAAACTACTCAAACATTCCCTTCTAATACCTGAACGAAGTTTGTCCAAGGTGCTCGGAGTGAAAACCTCCTGAGCTAAGGGAGACAGGGAGAGTGCCATGAGTCCAGTGCAGAGTCGGGGGTCTGAGGCTCTAGGAGCTCCACTGTTGTCCCTAGTGGGATCACCATCAAAGGGGGACAGCTCAGGTGCTTACAGGGCTCAACTTAGATTAAAATCCTTAGTAGCTCTTAGCCCATTGGTTCATGTTTATTTGCACTATCCTAGTCAATGTTCAGGATAGAGCAGAAGGGAAATGGACTTTGTCTCCAATATCGTGTGGAGTCCTTACAATCCTTATACAAACCTACTCACGAAAGAGACCACCATACATGAAATACTGTGGGATTTGGCATTCAGGTGTTGAGTACTGAGCCATACTTGGAGCTAATGATCGGGGTGCATGAGGGGGTGCAGTGACGGCCTGGGGGTGTTTTACTTTGTTCCTATTTGTTGCAATGGGGTCCAGGCTCATAGTGTACATCTCGGGGGGCTATAAGAGTCTATGAGTAAGTGTGCCTGTGTCATTCCAACCATGTACCCTCCAGGCCGGGGGCTCTCGGCTCTCCCTGGGGCCCACTTATGTACTTAAGAGCAGCTTGGGTCTCAAAGGATCCCTACCTGCCTTGGGCCAGTTCTCTCCTGGCTTTTGGAGGTGGGTAGAAAAAGCCAGGCCTCTGAAAGGATGAAGTGAAGGGAACCGAGATTGAAAGAAGTAGAGAGGTCCCTTATTTCCACCTAGCTTTCCCCTGTAAGTGCTGGGTGGGGTGTGGGGTGGGTGGGGGAACCAAGAAGCAACCACAGGGCCTGGACCATCCTGCTGAGCCAAGCTGACGCTGGAGATGTCCCCAGCGGCTGCAGCTTTCCCCAGGGGGCCCCACCTTCCCACTGCCCACAGAACCCGCCCTGCAGACCTCACTCTTACTCAATCAAGACCTCTCGTTTCTCAATCTAGCCCTCTGTGTGCTGGGGCATCTGGGCAGAGTCGGGCCCAGCTCCTGGGTCTCTCTGTCTTGTAGCTTCCCCATACCCCTCACTCCAGGCACCCTGGCACGGGGACATGACAGTATGACCTGGGAAGCCCTCCACCTGCCGCTGGTCCTACTGCTGTTGGCCTCAGGTAAGGGGCCCTCAGGAGGAGGGTGGCTTCAGGGGGACAGGGCAAGGGAGCGAGGGAGGTCGGAGGTGAGAGGACAGGGCACAGTGCATTAACGGGAGGGTGGGACAGGGAGGGCTGAAGTGCTGTCTGGGGTCATGCTTTGAGGGTGGCCGTGTCCCTTCCTTAGCCTGACCCGAGGACTTGTTTTCTAGGCTCCTGGGCAGAATTCCAGGAGGGTGAGCTAGTGTGGGCGGTGCGGCAGCAGGTGGTCTCTGTGAAATGCCCGTCCAAGCCCCTGGAAGGCAAGTATGAGAATAAAACCTGGTGTAAGGAAATCAGCCCAGGTCGTTGTTCGAAGCTGGTCACCAGCACTAGACCCCAGGTGATGGCTCAAAACCCTCCACATTTTATCTGGGACAACCCTTCTGCGGGCTTCTTCATTGTCATCATGACCGAAATCACGAAGAAGAGTTCAGGAAACTACTGGTGTGGAATAGACAGAGGTCCCGAGGGGAAAATCCATATTCTCAGGAACATCAGCCTGGTGGTGACTTCAAGTGAGCTCCTTGCGGAGGGAAGGGGCCTTCCTGGGGTGTCTGGGGCAGTGAAACCACTCACTCCTTCCCCATCTCCCTCGCTCAGTCCTCCCAATTCCCTGCTCGCTCCCACACTGACTGTCAGCAGCCTGGTCCCCAGTTCCCACATTCGGGCCATCACCTCCATCCTTGGGTGTCCTCTCCCCTAATTTGGGGCCCACCGGGTATAGATCCCCAGTCCACATGATGGCTCAGACCCAACCTCACCCACCTCTCTAGAACTGGCCACTCCATGGAGGTACAGGGTGTCTGTGTGGGACCCTGTGGCCTAGGTCACCCCAGACTGCACATGCTGGTTGTTCAGGACCTGGGTTTGGGCAAGACCAGAAGGGTCTTGAGAGTCTGATGGTGAAGGGGCCACGCCTTTGGGACAAGTGGTCTCTGCCCTCTCCACAGGAGTGGTCCTGACTTTTCCTGCCCTTGGGGGTTTGGGGACCCAGTATGAGGCTTCTCTCTTAACCCAGACCTCCCCCAGCCCCTGCTTCTATCTTTCCACCAGCTCTGAGAAGTTCCGTGTCCTTGGACCCCAGTCAGCCCTGGCCTGGGGGCTCTGAGGGCTGGCTCTGGCCACTCCCCCTCTTCCTCTCAGGCTTTGCAGGCTGACTTCTTCTCTGGGGACTCTAGGCAGCTACTGTCTTCTCTGTTGTCATCAATCTCACTTGCTTTTCTAGTGACAACCAGGTCAACCTTCATCAGTGACTCTGATTACTGGTAGGTCTGGGATCTCAACCAAAGGGAGGGGGTTGGGAAGCTGATAACTTGTGTGGACTCTGATTCAGGAGATTGGGGTAGACAGGGGTCTGAAAGGGGCCCCAAAGTCTCAGCTCAGAGTTGGGCTAGAATGGCAAGGGTGAAGGAGTGGCTCTAAACTTCCCCCGTAATGGAGCAGAAATAGCTGCGTATCAGGAATGCAAGAACTTCTATTAGTGCTGAGTGAGTCACAGGCAAGAGAAATGAGGCCTGTCCGGGGTCACTCAACCACTTAAGGGCAGTGGCAGGACCAGGATCCTGGTCTTTTGTCTCCTGGTCCAGGGCTCCTGTGGGGCTCAGACATTCTCCAGGGGCACCGCTGAGTAGTCCCCACCCAGTTGACCTATTCCAGATCTGGGGGCTCTCTCCCTCTGCTTTTCTCTCGCTCCTTATCCATTGGAGCTGTGGCACACCCTGATAGCCTGATAGTGTCACCCAGAGAAAGGACAACTCTGATCATTTTCTTTTTTCCTGGCCAACTGCTCCCTCCACCCGAGGTTCCTGGATTCTCATGGTTTTGTTCCACGTGGTCCCCATGGCTGACCCCAGTGATTTCAGGGTGGGGCTGGCCCATAAACAGGCTCCAGCCCCATGCTGAGTTCAGGGGCTGCTCTCTGCAGCCTGGATCCTCCCCTCCTTCTTCCCCCTTCTCCCACAGTCTGTCAAACGGCACATTCATGATGCTGCTCTGTGCATTCCTCGTGACCAAGATCCTGGCTTTGACAGCCCTTCTCCTGTTTCTGGCCTACAGAACCCAGGTGAGTATGGCCTGGGCTGGCTTGGGGGCCAGTGGAGCAGAGAGGCACCGCAGGACAGAAGTAGCCAGGAGTCACACAGGTAGCATTGTATCAATTGTAACTTAGACCAACTTAACTGTTCTTTTACCTTGCCCATCTCAGCACACAACTTTGGCTGTTATAAGACACCATTTTCTTTGACATTCAAACTCATGCCTTGGGTCATGTCCACCTGTAGCAGCTGGGTTGTCCAGTTTTGAGGCCGGCCTGAGGTATCCTCCCTAACTGACCCTCAGGTGTGCACACAGAGGTAACAGACACCTGGGAACACATGCACAGGTATTCATTCCCTCCATCAGAGACCAGATCTACCCACCCTGAAGTCCTTGCTAAGGGTCTCCCCAACACTTGAGCCCTTAGCTCACACTCTAGAGCTCCCACCCCAGGACTTTGTCTCATTCTGTCCTGAACAGGAAAGCATGGGCGGGGAGAAGAAGATGAGGACCTGTGGAGAAGGATGGACTTCAGGAGTGGAAAGGGGATGGTGCCGGAAGGGGGGCAGATGAAAGAGGTATGCTTCTGAATCCCCTTCCCCACTTCTCAGGTCTCCGCCAGTACAACCGGAGTAGTAGCAATGGCTGCCCCCAGCCCCACAAAGACCTGAGAATCCGTGAGCACTTCCTGCTGAGGCTGGAGTCTCCCCACCTGCTCCTGCTCTATCAGGACCACTGAGGTCTGGAGCCTCTGAGGAAAGGCCATTCCTGTGCCTCTGCAAGACACCTCCTAACACCTGAATCTATCATCTACCCTATGGAGGTGCCTCCCGTCCGAGAGCTGAGGGCCCCCATGTTGCCTTCTCCAACGCCATGTCCACAAAGCAGGGACCCACCACCTGGGAAACTCTTCCTGTGCATCCAGGCCACCCCTCTCCTACCCAGTGGACCAAATCCAACTGGTAGGCATCCTCCCCCCAACCTGTGCCCCTCCCTCCACTCCAGGGTTTCCCATTTCTCTGTCATTCACAGATCCCCTGGTTTTCTGGTCTCAGTGCCCACTGCAGTCAGTTTTGGTTCTTCTTCCTCCGAATAAGGGAAATATCCTTCGTTCATGCCATACACAAATGTAATATTTGATATTTCCAAAAATGACACAAATTTTAAAAATATATGACCATGAAGGAACAATATTTTCATCCTATATGACAGATAAAAGGGTTAACGGCTTTAGGACTTAAACATCTTTTTCTTTTAAATAAATAAGAATCAGGCAGACATTTTCATTTTAAAGAGGGCTAAGGATAGGAACAGTTAACTCTTATAGAATAAAGAACAAATAATATGTATGAACATGTATCCAAAATGGCTGATAATCAGAGAGATGAGAAATGAAGTGAGACCCCACGCTTTGCCCATCAGTTCAAAGAAGATTAAAATAAATGGTAATCATATTCCATGCTGGAGAGGTGTAGGGAAAAGGGAATTCTCGTAAATTGTTGGAAGGACATAATTGATAGCTCTTCCTGGAAGGGCAACATGGTGATGAATTAAAAGGCAGAAAACGTAATTTATTCATCCATTCCACTGTCATGGACATTTGGGTTCTTTCTCCTTTTTGGCTGTTGTGAATAAAGGTGCTATGGACATTAAAAAAAAGGCAGAAAAAGGAAAACAAACAAAAGAAACCTCTGGCGTGTGAAGCGGCAGTTCTAAACAATTTTCTAAGTACTTTGACATGTGTGATGTGGTGATTGCTGTTGTTTAAAAAGGAAAATAATGGAATGTCCACTATATGTCAGTTTTAGAAAGTGTGCCCACTGTATTTGAGTAAAAAAAAAAAATTAAAAAGGCAAATAATTGTACAAGACTTGAAAATCCAAAACAGTCTTATGTTCTTCCATTGTGTGCCCCAGCTCCCACTCCTCTGAAGGGATCCACATCCTTTATCTATGTATTCTGATATTTACCTCCAATTTGTGGAAGAGAAGAAACAAAGCTTATACTGCTCTTTGTTCATTTTCTTGTTTTTGGTATTATCCACGAATCTCCCATTAATGAGGATGAGAATTGGGTCATTTCATACATCACTTCTCTACCTGCCCCCGAATGCTCTCTCCCCAAACCACAATATAGTCAAATCACAACTGCTTATATGAAGGATATATAGATTTTACATTGTGGGACCCTGTAAATACTTGTTTTTCAGCCTAACCATGGAATGAATGTATTATGATAACATTTTCTTTTCAGTATAATTTTTGATTACCCCCCAACTTGCCTTATTTCCATTTATTTTATTTTCTACGTATTCCCCATTAATTCATTTGTAAACTCTATACCAGAAGTGTAAATTTCATCTGGGAAGTTCAAACACATGAAGTCAGGCATTGAATCTCTTCCCTTGAGACACCTGGGACATCCTGGTTGCACTTCCCACTGCACTGCTTTCCTTCTAAACCTGACCTACAACCTCCTGGGATTTCTACTCACCATCTTCTTGGGCACTCTCTTGGCTTCCAATGGGTATGGGACACACTCTCTCATGAATTTCATATCTTTCTCTTTCTGAGTTTATCCTTCTTCTTCTTCTTTTTAAAAAAAGATTTAATTTATTTATTTGACAGAGATAGAGAGAGAAGAGACTACAAGCAGGGTGAGCAGCAGGCAGAGGGAGAAGAAGGCTCCCTGCTGAGCAAGGAGCCTGGTGTGGAACTCATCCCAGGATCCTGGGATCATGACCTGAGCCCAAGGCAGACACTTAACCAACTGAGCTATCCAGGCACCCCTTTATCCTTTTTTTTTTTTTTTAAGTTGGAACATGCCTTCCAACATCTTCCCTTACTTTTGAGAAGTTTGATGCTATTTATATTTCCAATCCATTGATGATGAGTTTTTGTTTTTTTTTTCCCTCTTGCTCTTGGTGCTTTTAGGATCATTTCTTCCCCCTCTACCCACCTCTCACCATGTTCTGAAATTCCATGTGGATGTGTATTGATGTGGATCTTCTGCTATTTATTGTGCTGGGCAGCCAGTGGGTCTCTTCAGCCTGGAAAATCATATCCTTAATTCTGAGGTGTATTTTCTTTATTTCTTTTATAATCTTCTTCCATTGTCTGTTGTTTTCTTTTCCCTATCTCTATGAAATTTCTATTATACAAATGTTAGGCTTTATAGACATATCTTCCAAATCTCTCATTATTTCTCCCTTTTACTTTTCATCTTTCTTGTTTACATTTTCTTTACTGAGGTTGATATTTTTATTACAATTTTACATACAGTGAAATGCACAGGTCTGAAATGTGTAATTTGATGAGTTTTGACAATTGCATAGAACCCACTCCCATATTAATATGTAGAACATAGTCATCATCATTTCACTGCCAGAGGCAACCAATATTCTGATTTCTTTCACATAGATTACCTTGGTCTCTTCTAGAACTTCTTATAAGAAAAATAATGGAATAATAGATTACGTATTCTTTAGTGTCTTACATTTTCACTCACATTACATTTTCACCACAGTATACCGAAGGATCATCCATGTTGCTGCACACATTAATTCCTTTCTGTTCCTAAGTCATAGTCCACTGTATGAATATACTGGCTTTTTAATCCATTTGTCTGTTGACACTCGAGTTAACTTGGCTATGATGAATCACGCTGCTATGATCATTCTTGAACAGATTTTTTTCATGGACATTCATTGTAATAGTTTGCTAATTGTCTTTTAACTAATATGGTACTCTTTTAATTGCTGTTGCTTTATAGTAAGCTTTAGAATCAGGAAATACAAGTCCTCCAAGTTTTTTTTCCCACTATTTTTCCTGGTTATTCTAAGTCCTTTACTTTTCCTTTAAATTTTAGAATCAGCTTCTCAATTTCTATTAGAAAATTCTTTTTCAGGGATTGTGTTGAACTTACAGATTGATGTTAGGAGAATGGGCATTTTAACATTATTGAGTATTCCAATCCGTGAATATAGTATGTTTCTTCATTTATTTGTTTTTTTGGGTTAGTGCTTCATATTTCTCATATTTTCTCTGTTAATTGTCATCTCTTTTTGTCCTTTGATTTTCCCCCAAATATTTTTTCAGTGTTATCTTCCAATTATTCTATTGACTTATTCTTATTTCTATTATATGTTTAATTGCAAAAGGTACTATTTTTGTTCTCAGAAGACCCTCTTTGTCAAGTATTCTGTTCAAGTTTCATGGATGTATTTTCTATTATTTCTAAAGATATGATGTATAAGTCTTTTACATTTTTAAATTTAGGTCTCTGTGTTATCTATATCCCTCATGTTCCTTTGTACATATTTAAATTTTTGTGTTATTTGTTAGAAGCCTTTTAAATATGTATCATTACACATATTTGTTCTTATTTATATTTTTCTGTGTATTTGCAAATTTTTAAAGATGAAAAGTTAAGAGAAGAAAGACTGCAGCATAAAAGTGATAGGGAATTCTCTGTGTCGGGGGGTGGTGTTGGCTGAATGTTGGATTATACTCTAGAATAGAGTTTCTCAGCTTTGGCATGATTGAGATTTTGGGCCAGATAATTCTTTGTTTAGGAGGCTGTCCTATGCATTGCAGGATGTTTAGCAGCACCCCTGGCTTCTACCCACTAGATGTAAGTAGCACCTTCTCCTCAGTTATGACAACCAAACACTTCTCTAAACATAGACAAATTTCTCCTGGAGGTGCAAAATCACCTGCACTACACAAAATCACTGATCTAGATTAATCAGTCAAGAGCTTCTGTTCTTTTTGAAGGACACACCACTTTCAGTATTTCTAGTACTTTTCTCATAAACTGGTCATTTCCCTTTAAAAATGAATCTCTCTAATATTCCTATGTGGGATGAGAAGAGTGTGTAAGCCCAGCTGCCAATATTCTTGAATCATGTTTGCTGCTATGGTTAAGTAATCATGATGTAAAATATAGATATTCCTTGACCTACGATGGGATTACCCTACAATAAACACATGGTAAGTAAAAAATGAATTTAATACAGCTAACATACAGAACATCATCACTCAGCACTATCTCAAAAGCGCTCAGAACACTAACATGAGTCTACCTTTGGGCAAAATCATATAAGATGTAGAAGAAATTTTAAGTGAAACAAACAAACTGTATTTGCTAATCAAAAGGAAAAAATATCAATGAAAAGAGATCAGCATCTTATGTTAGGATGGACTCCTTCATGCTGGAGTAATAAACAACCCCTAACCTACAATGGCTTCCCACAACCAAAGATTATTTCTCTCCTGTGCAATATGTCCCGAGGGTCCAGGCACACTTTCAGGATGCTATCCTCCACGGTTAGCTCTGTGTTCTAGGCTGCTTCAGTCTTTCAATCCCTCCAAACCGACAAGTGTTTCTACAGCAGGAGAAAAACTGCCAGAAAGATAAGCAACTCAGGGCTCCCATCTAGAAGTGACATTTCATTTACATTTCTTTGGGAAAAACAAATAGTATTTCTTTGTCCAGTTCCAAGGGGGCTGAGAAATATGATTCTCCCAAGCATCTAGAAATACAAGTAAACTGAATACTGCTGAACAGTAGTGGTGCCAAGTATATACCTCTAGGCATATCTAGCAAAAACTCTTTTTCTATGATAACTAAGAAAAATCTACAAACATTGGGGCACCTGGGTGGCTCAGATGGTTAAGTGTCTGGCTTTGGTTCAGGTCACAATCCCAAGGTCCTGGGATTGAGTCCCACATCGGACTCCCAGCTCAGCAGGGAGCCTGCTTTTCTTCCTCTGCCTCTCCTCCTGCTTGTGCCTTCTCTGTCTCTCTCTCTCTTAACTGAATAAATATTATCTTTAAAAAAAAAAACTACAAGCATTAACATTGGAAGGAAAAAAGTGTTAGTGCTAAAGGACTTAATAGCAATCTGGCTTCAGGGTTTTCTGTCACTGCACTAAATGCTAGAAGAAAACAATTTATTCTTTCTTGAGAATAGGGGGAAATATTATGAGCCAGTAATTTTCTGCCTCATTAAATTGTCCTAATTTTGTAAAGACAACCAAAAGAGTTTTCATGTGAAAGAACCTATGGTACCTTTCTGTGAAAACATAGATTGAAGATTTGGGTCCATTTACTGAAGTAAGAAGTAAAAAACGAAATGAAAAATGAGGCTGTGGTGGTTAAAAATCTGAATGAATCAGAAAGTAGTCAGACTATAAAGATGAGCTCAAATTGTTTCTGTAATTCTATTAAAAATAAACACACCTTATGTTTGTAATTGTTGCTAGTGTACAGAAATGTAATTGAGTTTTGTATTTTGATCTTATGTTTTGTGACTTGATAATTACTCTTATTATTTCTAATGATTTATTGTATATATTTTTGGAACTTCTACATAGATAATCATATCACCTGCGAACAATGTGAGTTTTGTCACCTGCTTCAGATTCCTAGAACTTCTGTTTTTCTTTTCTTTCTTTCTTTCTTTTTTTTTCTTTTTTAAGAGAGAGAGAGCAGGTACATGGGTGAGCAGGGAAGGGGGGGTAGGAAGGGCAGAGGGAGAAGAGGGAGGAAATCTTAAGCAGGCTCTCTGCCCAGCACAGAACCTGACTTGGGGTTCAATGACTCTGAGATCATGACCCAAGCTGAAACCAAGAGTTGGACACCCAACCAACTGAGCCACCCGGCCCCCCACTTATGCTTTCTGTTTTTCTCGTGTTAAGGCATTGCCTTGGCTTTTCAGTACAAAGGCGGCTAGAGGAAAGGAAAATGATGATGCTTGTCTAGCTCCTGAATTTGAAGGGAATAATCTCACATTTCAAGGGAGCACTCCAGCTGTCTACACCTCTGTGAATTTCAAACACAAGTTATTTTGCAATATGGTTTTAATTTTTCAAATATCTACTTTTAGTTAGACTTTTTTCACTTGTTTTTAATCTAATTTCATCGTGGTTGCTAAATGTGGACTATATTCTGGGATGTCATGTGCCCAATGTGTGGTATCCAGATTCCCTAGTAAGTAGAGGTGGTTATTTTATCAAAGCTCTGCCAGGGAGATAAAAGCCCCAGCATTTAGTGTAAATTCCAGGCAACCTCCAGAAAGAACTTGGCTTGCTCTTCGTGCAGTTGCCTCCCATACAGTAAACCATTCCTCGTTCCTTTTCTGTGTGATCATTTGTCTTAACTGGATTTTAAATAATTGTCTTTTAAAATTTTTATTTCTTGTCTTATGATGTAATTCAACCCCCAATTCTTGGTCACATGTCAGAATCTCCTCTTAAGACATTCTGACTTATCAGGTATTACACTGATTCTCCTCTATAAACCCACTCCTGGAGCCTTCTGTTGCTTCAATGTGGATGCACTACCCTCCGTACCTGGTACACAGCTGACATTTGGGGTCTCTGTCCCTCAGGACTTGGGGGTTTCTCTTTGTCTCCTCCCACCCCGCCCCTGATGTCATATTGTTTATTTCTAGTACCGCTGTTTATTTCTTCGTGCAGGTGGAACACAGCCTTCAGTAACTACGAGAGAAAGAGGGAAATGGAAAATACATTTTAAGACCATTTATATCTAAAATGTCATTTTTGGGGGGCACCTGGATGGCTCAGTTGGTTAAGCATCCCATGCTTGATGTCTACGCTGGTTATGAACTCAGGGTGGGGAGATCAAGCGTGCTTAATATTCTTTTTCTCGAGGCACCTGGGTCGCTCGGTCATTGGGCATCTGCCTTTGGATTGAGTCGTGATCTCGGAGTCCTGGGATGGAGCCCCCCCATCGGGTTCCTTGCTTGGTGGGAAGCCTGCTTGCCTGCTTCTCCCTCTCCTGCTCCCCCTGCTTGTGTTCCCTCTCTTGCTGTGCCTCTCTGTCAAATAAATAAATTTTTAAAAATCTTTGAAAAAAAAAAGATTCTCTTTCTACATCTCCCTCTGCCCATCCCTACCTTAAAAAAAAAAAAGTCCTTCTTCACCTTGACACTAATAGTTTGACTGACCTAATATTCTGAGTTGAAAATCATTTGTCCTCAGAATTCTGAAGGCAATGCGTTATTATCTTCTGGCTTTCACCACGCTTAAAGAGGCTAAAGCCACTGTGGTAACTGTGATGAATGATCTACTGCTTCCACTTTGCTAATGCTTGTCTTTGTTCCCAGCACCCTCCAGTGCCATGGTGAGGATGCTCAGAGTGTGTCTACTTTCATCCATTTGTTCCATGCAGTGAGTGGCCCTTGCAATCGAGAAATTCATGGGAAAACTTCTTGAATTTGATCATGGATGATTTCCTCCTCTGTTATCTCTGTCTTTCTAGAACATCTATTTATTTATTTATTAAAAATTTTAATAATTTTTAATGTATGGTTAAGATACAGTGTCATATTAGTTTCAGATGTACAGCACAGCCTAGAACTTTTTTAAAAAAAGATTTTATTTATTTATGAGGGAGAGAGAGAGAGATAATGTGAATGGGGGTAGGGGCAGAGGGAGAGGGAGAAGGACAAACTGACTCCCCACTGAGTGTGGAGCAGGGCGTGGGGCTTGATCCCAGGACCCTGAGATCATGAACTGAGCCAAAGTCAGATGCCTAGCCAACTGAGCCCTACAGGGCCCTCTGGATTTTGATTTTTGGGTTGTTGCTCATCTAGTCAAGCTTTTAATTATTTTATGATCAATTTCAAAATGTTTTCCCAGAAATATATCCATTTTTTTTTTAGAGGTGTGGAGGGGCAGAGGGAGAGAGAATCTTAAGCAGGCTCCATTCCCAAGTGAAGCCCAATGCGGGGCTCGATCTCATGACCCAGAGATCATGAGCTGAGTCGAAAACAGGAGTCAGATGCTCAACTAGCTGAGCCACGGAGGTGCTCCCGGAAATGTATCTATTTTAAGTTATGAAATTTATTAGTAGATGGTTATTCATAAGACTTTTATTCTAAAAATCTGAAAATCTCTTTTGGGTCTCCAGGTATTTCTCATTTATTTTCTTCTTTTTTTATTTGCACTTCTTAACTTTTCTCTTGATTTGTCTTGATGGAAATTTATATATCTCATTCTTTTTTTCTTCCAAGAAAAGTGTTTTAGTTTGTTCATCTCTCTCTTGCTCTCAGTACTGCATTTATTTGACTTCTGCCTTCTTGCTTAGAATGATCTTAGCTACTCTAACAGATTCATTACAAAATCTCAGAGAACAAAATTTGATTTCTTGCTCATCTCACAGACCAACAGGTGGTTGGGAACAACTCAGGAAGCCAGGCTTTCTCCATCTCTGCTCCTGAGTCTTCAGCATCCTTTGCTTCTGGCAGTGGATGGCAAAGAGGAAGTGTGGCACACAGGAGAGTCTATAGCCAGGTCTGGAACAGAACTGGACCCGTGTACATTGCTTCTGCCTCCATTCCCTAGGCAAAAGTGGGGTTTACCTGAGTGTCCAGGAGGACAATAAAATAGGTTTCCATGAGCACAGTGCAGCTATGCCTCTCTGTCTTCACTTCTGTCATTTCTTCCTTCTTACTGTTTGGGGTTTGCTGAAATATGGTGCCAGTTACATCCTCCACCTCCACCCCCACCCAATAACCAATGAGGGTGGGCTTTCTGTCAGTGTCCTCACAGTGTCTATCATTCCTTTTATTTTTGTCAATCTAATGGTAGAAAAAATATATCCCCTTGTCATTATAATTTGCGTTTCTTTGATTACTAGATATGTTGAACAATTTCACATTTCTTTTTGCCCATTTGTATTTCTACTCTCATGAATTTCTTACTGATGTCTTAGATCCCTCTTCTATAGATAGGGATATAACTATCTTCCTAGTTGACTTCAGAGACTTCATATATATTACATGTAACAAAGCTTTGAATATTATATGTTCACATGTTGACCTTTTTTCTTAGTTTTTTTTACTTTGTTGCAATTTTATTTTATGTTACAATTTTTTAAAATATTTTATTCATTTGACAGAGAGAGGGAAAGAGAGACAGTAAGAGAGAGAACACAAGTGGGGGGGGGGGGGAGAGGGAGAGCAGGAGCAAAAAGCCTGACATGGGATTCAATCCCATGACCCTGAGATTATGACCTGAGCTGAAAGCAGATGTTTAATGACTGAGCCACCCAGGTGCCCCATTATGTTGTAATTTTTTTATACTGTTGGGTCATGCTAAAAGAGTTCTATTTTATCACCAGCTTAAGTACATGTTTCATATAATTTTTTTCTAGAACTTTTCTAACTGGTGTCCTTCTAAGAAAAAAAGAATATAGTTAAAAATCAAGCCAATAACTGGAGAGATAGATGTATCTATTATTACAGTCAAAGACTTCAACACCCTTTTATCAGAAATAGACATAGGACATAGGACTTAGTTGAACTCAACAACATCATCAATCAACTGAATATAATTGAAATCTATAGACTATTTCATTTGACAACAGCAGATACACATCCTTCTCAAGCTTACATGAAACATTTACCAAAATAGACCACATTCTGGGCCATAAAATGTTACCAAATTTAAAAAATACATAAACCATACAGTATCTGTTCAGATCACAATGTAATTAAACTAGAAATCAAAAACAGAGATAGAACTGGAAAATTCCAAAATACATGGAAATCAAACAACACACTTCTAAATAACGTGTGGTCAAAGAAGAACATTCAAGGGGCACCTGGGTGGCTCAGAGGATTAAAGCCTCTGCCTTCGGCTCAGGTCATGATCCCAGGGTCCGGGAATCAAGCCCCATGTCGGGCTCTCTGCTCAGCAGGGGGCCTGCTTCCCCCCCCCTCCCTGCCTGCCTCTCTGTCTACTTGTGATCTCTGTCTGTCAAATAAATAAAATCTTAAAAAAAAAGAACATTCAAGAGAATTTAAAAAATATTTGAACTAAATGAAAACACAACTTATCTCAAAATTTGTAGGATGCAGCAAAGGCAGTTCTTATAGGGAAATTTATAATATTAATTGTGTATATCAGAAAAGAAGAAAGATCCAAAATCAATCATCTAAATTTCCACTTTAGGAAGTTAGAAAAAGAAGAGTGAATTAAACCCCATGTAAGAAGATAAAAAGAAATAATAAGAACCAGAGCAGAAATCAATGATATTGAAAACAAATCAATAGAGTAAATCATTAAAACCAAAAGCAGATTCTTTGAAAAGATTAATAAAATTGATTAGCTACTGGCCAGGCTTACCAGGAAAAAAAGAGAAAACAAAAATTACCACTAGTAGAAATGAATGAAGGGAATCACTACAGATTTCAGGACATCAAAAGGATAATAAAGGGAAGCTAGGAACAATTTTGTGCCTACCAATTTGATAACTTAGATGAAACGGACAAACTCCTTAAAAGACCCAGTCTGCCAAAACTCACACAAGATGAAATAGACAATCTGAATAAACCTATATCTATTAAGACAATTGAATTGATAATTAATAACCTTCCAAAACAGAAAGTGCCAGGCCCAGGTGGGTTCCATGATTTTTAAGGGTGAAATTAAACAAATTCTCTACAATCTTTTCTGGAAGATAGAACCATAGAGCCTACTTCCTACTCATTCTATCAGGCCAGAATTACCCTCATACTAAAACCAGACAAAGACATCACAAGAAAAGAAAACCACAGACCAATATCTCTCAGGAACATGAATGCAATAATCTTCAACAGAACATTACCAAGTCATATTCAATAATTTACAAAATAATTATAAACCATAACCAAATAGATTTACTCCAGGTATGCAAGGCTGATTTCAACACTAGAAAATCATTTAATGTAATTTATTACATCATCAGGTTAAAGGAGAAAAATCACAGGATCATATCAATAAATACAGAAAAAGCATTTGACAAAAATTCAACATTCATTTATGAAAACTTTCAGTAAACTAAGAATAGAACGTCCTTAACTTGATATAGAACATTAAAAAAATAACTCTATGGATAATATCATATTTAATGGTGAAAGGTGAAAAATTTTCTCACTAAGATCAGAAAAAGGCAAGAATGTCCTCTCCAACTAGTGCTTTTCAACATAGTACTGGAAATCCTTGCCAATGCAATAAGACACAAAAAGGAAATTAAAAAAGGAAATAAAAAGTAAAATAAAAAAGGAAACAAAAATAAGAGGAAGAAAAAAACTGTTTGCAGAAGACATGATCATCTATGTAGGAAATCTGAAAGAATCAGTAACAACAACAACAACAAATCCTCCTGGAACTAGTAAGCACTTATAATAAAGTTGCAGGTTATACAGTTAACATACAAAAGCCAATTGCTTTTCTATATATCAGTGATGAACAAGAGGAATTTGAAACTAAAAATACGCTATTTACATTATCACCATCAAAAAATGGAATACCTAGATATAAATCTAACAAATCATGTACACAATCCATATGATAAAACTATAAAACCCCAATTTAAAAAATCAAAGAAGAGCTAAATAAATGGAGAAATATTCCATGTTCATGTATAGCAAGATTCAATTTTTTTCAAAATATCAGTTCTTTCCAGTTGATCTATAGATTCAATGTAATCTGAATAAAAATCCCATCAAGTTATTTTGTGGATCTTGGCAAAATGATTCTAAAGTTTATATAACAAAGCAAAAGACCCAAAATAGACAATGCAATATTGAAGCAGAAGAACAAAATTGGAGGACTGAGACTACCCAACATCAAGACTTGTTATAAAAAGCTAAACTAATCAAGACAATGTGGTATTGGTGAAAGAACAGACAAGTAGATCAATAAAGCTGAATAGAGAGATCAGAAATAAACTCATGTGACTATAGTCAACAGATCTTTAACAAAGGGATGAAGGCAATAAATGAAGAAACGATACTCTTTTCATCAAATGGGGCTAGATATTCACATGCAAAAGATGAATTTAGATTTAGACATTATACCTTTCACAAAAATTAACTCAAAATGGATCATACACTTAAATGTAAAATATAAAATTAGAAAACTCCTAGAAGATAACCTTAGGTATTGTGATGACTTTATAGATATGATGTGAAAGACATGATACATGAAAGAATAATTGATAAACTGAACTTCATTCAAATTAAAAGCTTATGAGAGCCTGGCTGGCTCAGTCAGTAGAGAGGTGACTCTTGATCTTGGGGTCATGAGTTTGAGCCTCATGTTGGGTGTAGAAGTTACTGGAAAAAAAAAAAGCTTATGCTCTGTGAATGACATTGTCAAGAGAAGGAAAAGACAAGTCACAAACTATAAGAAAATATTTGCAGAAGACATATATGATATGGGCTATTACACAAAATATACAAATAACTCTCAAGAGCCAACAAAAAGAAAATGAATAATTCAATTTAAAAATGAACAAGGAGAATATAGGAAGTAACCTCTTCGATATCAGCCACAGCAACTTCTTTCAAGATATGTCTCCAAAGGCAAAGGAAACAAAAGCGAAAATGAACTTTTGGGACTTCATCAAAATCAAAAGCTTCTGCACAGCAAAGGAAACAGTCAACAAAACAAAGAGGCAACCCACGGAATGGGAGAAGATATTTGCAAATGACAGTACAGACAAAAGGTTGATATCCAGGATCTATAAAGAACTCCTCAAACTCAACACACACAAAACAGACAATCATATAAAAAAAATGGGCAGAAGATATGAACAGACACTTCTCCAATGAAGACATACAAATGGCTATCAGACACATGAAAAAATGTTCATCATCACTAGCCATCAGGGAGATTCAAATTAAAACCACATTGAGATATCACCTTACACCAGTTAGAATGGCCAAAATTAGCAAGACAGGAAACAACATGTGTTGGAGGGGATGTGGAGAAAGGGGAACCCTCTTACACTGTTGGTGGGAATGCAAGTTGGTGCAGCCACTTTGGAGAACAGTGTGGAGATTCCTCAAGAAATTAAAAATAGAGCTTCCCTATGACCCTGCCATTGCACTACTGGTATTTACCCCAAAGATACAGATGTAGTGAAAAGAAGGGCCATCTGTACCCCAATGTTTATAGCAGCAATGGCCACGGTCGCCAAACTATGGAAAGAACCAAGATGCCCTTCAACGGACGAATGGATAAGGAAGATGTGGTCCATATACACCATGGAGTATTATGCCTCCATCAGAAAGGATGAATACCCAACTTTTGTAGCAACATGGACGGGACTGGAAGAGATTATGCTGAGTGAAATAAGTCAAGCAGATAAGTCAATTATCATATGGTTTCACTTATTTGTGGAGCATAACAAATAGCATGGAGGAAAAGGGGAGATGGAGAGGAGAAGGGAGTTGAGGGAAATTGGAAGGGGAGGTGAACCATGAGAGACTATGGACTCTGAAAAACAATCTGAGGGTTTTGAAGGGGCGGGGGGGTGGGAGGTTGGGGGAACCAGGTGGTGGGTATTGGAGAGGGCACGGATTGCATGGAGCACTGGGTGTGGTACAAAAACAATGAATACTGTTATGCTGAAAATAAATTTAAAAAATAAAAAAAAATAAATAAAAATGAACAAAAAACCTGAACAGACATCTCCTCAGAGAAGATTTGCAGATGTCAAATAAACATACAAAAAGATGCTCCACATTATATGTCGTTAGGGAATTGTAAATTAAAACAACAATGAGATTCCGCTACCCATCTATTAGAATGGCCCAAATCCAGAACACTGACGACACCAAATGCTATGAGGATATGGAGCAACAGGAACTCTCATTCACTGCTGGTGGGAATGCAAAATGGTACAGCCACCTTGGAAGATTGATGGCTTCTTACATAACTAAACACATTTTTACCATAGAATTCAGTATTTAGTATTTACCTAAAGGAGTTGAAAACTTATGTCCACACAAAAAGCTGGTATGGAGGGATGCCTGGGTGGCTCAGTTGGTTAAGCATCTGACTCTCAATTTCAGCTCAGGTCATGATCTCACGGTCATGAAATGGAACCCTGTGTTGGGCTTCCTGCTCAGCAGGGAGCCTTCTGGAGATTCTCTCTCTCCCTCTGCCCCTTACCCCCACCCTCAAATAAATAAATAAATAACCCTTTTAAAAAAATGATTTTATTTATATATTTGACAGAGAGAGAGATCATAAGCAGGCAGAGAGAGAGGGAGAAGCAGGCTCCCCATTGAGCAGAGAGCCCAATATGGGGCTTGATCCCAGGATGCCGAGATCATGACCTGAACCAAAGGCAGAGGCTTTAACCCACTGAGCCACCCAGGCACCCCTAAATAAATAAACCTTAAAAAAATTGCACATGGATGTTTATAGCAGCTTTATTTATAATTGCCCAAATTTGGAAGCAACCAAGATATCTTTCAGTAGGTAAAATATATAAACTATGGTACATCCAGATAATAAAATACTATGCAGCACTAAAAAGAAATAAGCTATCAAGTCATGAAAAGACATGGAGAAAACTTTTTTAAAGAATATTTTAATTTATTTATTTGAGATAGAGTGAGAGTGAAAGAGAGAGAGGGAGAGAGAGAGAGTGTGTGTGCACAAGTGGGGGGAGGGGCAGAGGGAGAGAAAGAAGCAGGCTCTCTACTGGGCAGGGAGACCAACTCAGGGCTTGATCCCAGGACCCCAGGATCATGACCTGAGCCAAAGGCAGACACTTAACTGACTGAGCCACCCAGGTGCCCCAAGTCATGAAGAAAACTTAAATCTATATTGCTAAGGGAAAGAAATCAATCTGAAAAGGCTACATACTATGTAATTCCAACTACATAACATTCTGGAAAAGGTAAAACTATGGAGACAGTAAAAAAAGATCAGCGATTCCCAAGGGTTAGGTGGGGAAAAAGGGACCACAGAGGATTTTTTAGGGCAGTAAAAATTATTCTGTATACTATAATGGTAGATATATGTCATTACACATCTGTCCAAATCTGTAGAATACACAACACGAGCAGTGAATCCTAATGTAAACCTTGGGCTTTGGGTGGTACTGATGTGTCAGTGTAGCTTACTGATTGCAACAAATGTACCACTCTGGTGGGGAATGTAGCTAATGGGAGACTCTGTGGGGTGGTCAAGGGATATATGGGAATTCTCTGTGCCTTCTGCTCAATTTTGTTGTGAACCTAAAAAATTAAAGACTATTAAAAAATGCATGCACATGGTAACAAAAATTTCCAAGCAGTTTAGAAGTATAAACTGAACAGTGAAACTAAAAACCATTCTTGTTCTTTCTTAACAGGTTTTCTTCTCAAAGGCAACCTCTGTTAACTGATTTTTATATATTCTTTCAGAAAATGTTATATCTTTATAAGAGCGTATACTTCTATCTTTTAGTATTTTTTTACACAAAACACACCATGCGATAAATATCGTCCTGCATCTCCCCCCACAGCCCCCCCAATCTTGGAGACTGCTGATCTTGGAGATTGCTCTTTACCTACATGTGGAGATTGGACTCATTCTTTTGAATTCCAGCAGGGCATTTTATTACAGTTCACTCGATCACTTCCTTAATGATTGTGAAAGTTTTAAAAGGCTCTTACCAACAGTGATGCAATAAACTTCCTTGTAATTTTGCTGCACATCTATAGGCAGATTTCTAACTGTAAAGTTGCTGGGTTGGTAGGTACGTGCATTTCTATTGATGTCAAAATTTTCTTCATCAGAATTTACACCAACTTGTACTCCTACTTCCTTTGCTAATGCTAAATGTTATCCATGTTTCCTTTTTATTTTTTTTTTTTTTGTTAATTTAGTAAGTCCAGGTTATATTGTGGTGATGTTTTGTTTTGCATCTTTTTCAGTTATAAGGTAGGGTGATCCTCTTTCAATGTCAACAGACTGTTTACATTGTTTTTTTTTTTGTGATCCACTTGTTCACATCCTTTGTACATTCTTCTTTAGTTTATTAGTTTTTTCTTATTGACTTTTTTGAATCACGAATAGTTGAAAATATAGAAGTAGAGATGTGCTTCCAAAAAAAAAAAAAGTCTGGGAAGTATGAGTAGTCTGGATTGAAGCAGACAGAATGTGAAGCAGGACGAGCTTCTGGAGGCTCCAAAGATGACCTGGAGAGAGGTGAATAGGGAGGAGGTGACATGGGAGATGGGACAAGGGAAAAGGCAGGAGGATGCAGCAGCATTAGCGTGAGGTAGAATTGACCGGCTGTGGCAGAAATGAGATGTGAAAGATGAGGGAGAGAGACAAGAACCGTAGCTGACTCCAGCAGTAGCTGCAGTGACTGGCAGATTTATGGGGCCAGTGATAATAGAGGGAGACCCTGGAGGAGGAGGAAGTCTGAGTTAGGGAGGAGGTCTGAGGATCCTTGGTCTGGGGAGAGAATGCACAAGTGCTAGGTGGTGTTCTCCATGCACACAAGGTCAGAGTCTTTTCCTTCCTGGGAGCTGTGTGGCTCATGTGTCAGGGGCCTCCCAGTAGACATGCATGGGAGGGGAGTGCGTATGTATCCTCGGTGTCCAGGGTTGGCCGGGGATGCTCATGAATCCTGTGATATCCTTTCAGATGCTCTAGAGTCTAATGAGAAAGAGAGAAGAGGCCCTGGTGTGACTCCCACCACAGCCAGGATATAAGTTCAAGGCTAGATCATTTCTCCAGACTTTGAACCACATCTCCCGGAAGTGTGGATTCCCCAGACAAACAGCATGTTATGAAATATGTTGCATGCTGACATACGGGCAAACTTTTTATTTTATAAAAAAATCCCATCTTCTATGGTCATCATTTTCTGTAAAGAAAAGGCATTTTGAAATGGTGTATGTTGCCTCGGATCATAAACTTAAGAACTACATCGGGTTATGGCAGTATATTGAGCTGGAGGAAACCCAAGGCCTGAGAACTTTAGGGAGTCCAGTTCCTATCCATCTTGGAGGCAGCATAGCTGTCCCATTACAAGGTGAGCATAAACTTCTAAGTTGGATTAAGCACTGTTATCTGGGGTTTTTCTATTCTTTATAGTGGAATCCAATCCTGACAAATACAGCTCTCACTACTGAGAGTTTTGTTAGGTATACAATTTTAGTTTATTTTTCCTAAACACTCCCATGATATTGTTCCATTGCCATCTGTTAGCAGTTATTATATCTGGGAAGTCTGTTATTTAATGTTCATAAATGGCGGCTGCTTCCTCTCTGTTTGTGCTCTTTAATTTCTTGACAATATGCCCAGATGTTGATTTCTTTTTGTTTACATTGCTTGGCTGTTGATTGCCTGTGTTTGTGGCTTACTGATTTTTCATAGCTGTGGAAAATTTTCAGCCAGTATATCTTCACAGATTGCCTCTCAAGTTGTTTATGCCCAGGATGTGGAAAGCTCAAATGGGTGTTGCTCCCATCTGAGCAATGAGAAAAAGCTAAGTAACCTTTAGAGTCATAATTTGCCCTGAACCTAGAAGAAAGCTGAGGTTGCAAAGCAACCAAGTGACTCGAAACCCAAGGAAGGATAGGCCACACTGCATTTGGACCAGAGATGTGAGCACTGGCCCATATATCCCACAGAAAGGGAGGAAGAGATGCAGAATACCCAATGAGGGGGTAAGAACAATTCAGTTAAGATTTTGACAAATTGTCAAATATTACATTAAGTGCAGGCTGGCATGACAGCATGGGACTCCTGGGGTCCCAACACAAGACAAGGGTTCACATTCACTTACAATCTCTTTTCCAGGTGCTCATGAGAATGACTGAAGGCAGAGAATCTCCCTCCATGGTGCGGACCTGGAGAGAGGGAGTGGAAAATAGATCCTTCTCTCTATGGAACAAAAACATCAAGCCACTGGCATAGGGGCAACAAGTCTGGTCAGCCTCAGGGAAGAGGCAAAGACCTCCTGAAGTGAAGGAAGTATATAAGAAAAAACTTTCTGGCCATCTAGAATACAAATGTGATGGTTGGAGCTGCCGCAGTCATTTTGATCCACACGATGACGGGATTTGGAGGTTATGAGCTGGGATGCTATGGCAGAGTGGAAGAATCAAGGTCCATGGTGTTGAAAAACTACCATACCAGCCCTAGGATGCCTATATCTGAACTTTTTAGTGAGAGACTAGAGACTACTATCTTGCCTAAACTACTGTCCTACTAGAATTTTCTGCTACATTCAGCCAGCTAATTCTAACTAACCAGAACCAGATCTACAACTCATTTATAGAGAAACCTCATGTCCCTGGGACCTCCCTAGATCATGAATACTGTTTGTAAACCAAGATTTAGCTAGGCCAGACAGTAACCTTATCCTTATGAACTCCAGCTGCTATTAAAAAAAACTTCCAGGTTAAAACTATCTTAGTATAAAAGATATTACTAGGATAAAACTCTTTTGAGTATTAAGGCCTGAGGATAAGAAGTCTAAAACTATGGCCTCCTTAGGATGCCACTTCCCAATTAATTGCCATATGAAGTCACAGAAACTTATCCAAAAATAAATCAGACAAACTGCTTCCCCTAGTGGTGACTTTAGATTTATACCAGGTTGTAACCTGAGGGATTTGTTTTGTTTTGTTTTTGGATCCCCACCCCATCATCTCCCCCAAAAATGTAAGTTTTGAAAATTTTAAACTAATTTTCAAACTTTTTTCTTTAAAACAATTAAGTTGGTGTTTCTTTTATTTGTTCATACTGCAATTACTGTGGAATGAATGACATTTTTTTCCCCACTAAAACTACTCAGCTAAGGGTTTCTGACATAATTATTTTATAAAAAAAGTTTAAAGTTGCCATTATCAGACTGGTTACTGTATAAATAACTGGTGTCTATACAAATTGGTTCTTTTAATCCATATAAAACTGAAAATTGTGTGGGCCAGTGCTATCATTCTACTTGGACCTTTTGGTAAATTTTTTAAAAATCTTATTTATTTATTTATTTGACAGAGAGAGAGATCACAAGTAGGCAGAGAGGCAGGCAGAGAGAGAGGGGGAAGCAGGCTCCCTGCTGAGCAGAGAGTCCGATGTGGGGCTCAATCTCAGGACCCTGAGATCGTGACCTAAGCTGAAGGCAGTGGCTTAACCCACTGAATCACCCAGGTGCCCCCTTTTGGTAAAATTTTAAAAACATAATATTTCTATAATAATTCTTCATATAATTGAATTGATTGTTAATAATAATCTAGCCATATTTTATGAAATTCTTATTAAATTTTGGACTAGTGCAATACTGGGAAAATGAACATTTCTATCTAAATATTTTTAAGAAAACTGAAGTTCAAAATTAAAATGGATTATGGTACAAAAATAATACTAGTATATATTAGGGACCAAATCTAAATTAAAGATATAATATATATTATATATATGTAATACACATACACATAGACATACACACATACATGTGCTTTTGACCAATGGAACAAAGAACTGAGATTTTGGATAAAGCTTCAAACACTTGTTCTTGTCTGTACTCTCCCTTTCATTTATCATATGAAATTACCCCTAGAGTTATTAGATACTCTCCCTAATCTATTCTTGAAGGTAGAACAGAAGTGCTTCTTTATAGTTTACTGGTACAGCACAAAGATCATACTAAAACGGAAGATACTCTGGACAGATACCATTTGAAATAAATGCCCAGGGGCGCCTGGGTGGCTCAGTGGGTTAAGCCTCTGCCTTCAGCTCAGGTCATGATCCCAGGGTCCTGGGATCGAGCCCCACATCGGGCTCTCTGCTCAGTGGGGAGCCTGCTTCCTCCTCTCTCTCTCTCCCTGCCTGCCTCTCTGCCTACTTGTGATCTGCCTGTCAAATAAATAAATAAATAAAATCTTTTTAAAAAAATGAAATAAATGCCCAGATATTTAGGCTAAGAATTAGGAAGAGTAAGTACAGTCCTCATATAGTCCCCATGAGTTCTATACATATGTATACGTATGAAAATATAGAACACACTGCTTTTCCTAAAACCCAAAATGAAAAAGGAAACAAATCTATGGTGGACATTATCCACAGTAGAGATTTGGTTGAGGAAGAGGAAATATGGTGAATTCTGTGCTGACTCTTAGAAGCATCTTTCCAATGGATATGTATTTTTGCTCATAATTCATTGGGCAAAGCAAATCACACGGCCATAATTGCTTCAAAGAGTACAGGGCACAGCAATCCCACAATGTGCCAGGAAAGAGGAGAGACAACATTTGTGAATAGTCTTCACATTAACCTTAACTTAACATTAACAACATATGACATGTTTTAAGAATAAGAAAATGTTCTTAAAAGCAAGAAAAAGTTAATGAAAGAGGGAAATCTTATTAATATGCTTTTATATCAAGATTCAATAGAAATGACAGAGAGTAAAGTTCAAGTTGGTTTGGATACATCTAAACATGCATTTGAAGACTATATATTCTATTTTCTGTCTTGTTTAGTTTGGTCTTTGTCATTAATTTTGGTGACAATGTGCAGTTGTGTCAGGCTTAACAGCCAATAATTTGGGAAGTTTATTTATACATTTATATTATATTTTAATTGTATTACTAGAATTTCTATTGTAATGGGTAGTCCTTGCAAAGTGAATCTGCTCAGTGGGGATTCCACTTATTAACAGGTACAGGAAACCATGCACTGAGCAATTGAAGGCAGACCTACTGGAGCTAAATGAAAGATTATAGACACAACTGTTCACTTTTTCCCACTTGGCTCACAATCTAGACTTGGAGAGCCAATTTCACTATCCTGCCGTAGCAAAATGCTAAAACAGAGTAAGCACTAGTAGGAAAAACCAAGTATAAAATGCCACCTGATAGGGCACTAATAGTCCTCAAAGAAAATGAACAACAATGGACATCAGAGTTTATATAACTAAAACAGAATTGGGAATTATTATAATTCTTAATATAATTATATGTTATTATTATATGATAATTATCATGGTTGCACATAATTATTACATAATTTTTACAGGCACACATGTTTTATATTATACACTATATAGCAGAACCAGCTTGCACTGGCTCATGGAAGCTGGTTGCAAACATCTCTTCCTAATTCCACATTCAGTGACATCACATTAGGAGCTTGAAAACAATGCTTATGAGAGTGTTTTTACCACAGAAATTGGCTTGCTACAAATCAAACCACTTTCCCGAGAGCTGGTTATCAAATATTTACCAGGACATCCTTAACAGATATAATATCCTTTATCTTTTTATATTTTGGATACTAGATCTTTATCAGATATATGATTTGCAAGTATTAGCTCCCAATCTGTGGATTGTTCTTTCAGTTTGATGATGGTATAATTTTGCAGTACAAAAGTTTTTAATTTTGATGAAGGTAGTTTATCTACTTTTTTCTTCGGTTGCTTGTGTTTACATGTCATATCTAAGAAATCACTGCCCAACCCAAGGTCATAAAGATCTATTCCTTTGTTTTCTCCAAGAGTTTTATAACTTTAGCTCTCACATTTGATCCTTTTTGAGTTTTGTATATGGTGTAAAGTAGAGGTTCAAATTTATTCTTTTGAATGTTGACATGGATTTGTTACAAATCAACTATTGAAAGGCTATCCTTTCCCCCTTTTTTTTCTTTAAGATTTTATTTATTTATTTGACAGAGAGAGAGAGAACACAAGCAGGGGAAGTGGGAGAGGGAGAAGCAGGCTTCCCACTGAGCAAGGAGCCCAACATGGGGCTTGATCCCAGGAACCTGGGCAGACTGAAGGCAGATGTTTAATGACTGAGCCACCCAGGAGTCCCACATCCTTTCCCTTTTGAATTGTCTTGTCACTCCTGTTGAAAATCAGCTGATCATAGATGTCTGGGTTTACTCCTACACCATCAATTTTATTGCATTGATTTAAGTGTACATATTTACGCCTGTACTTGCTGTCAGTTTCTGAAGAAAGGAAGTTGGAATTTTGACAGGTATTGCATTTAATCTGTAGATAAGTTGGGGGAATATTGTCATTTAAATAATATTAAGTCTTCCAGTATATGAACAAGGATGTTTTTCCATTTACTCAGATTTAGAAAAATTTTTTCAACAATGTTTTGTATTCAGTGTACAAGTCTTGCCTTTCTTTTGTTAAATTTATTCCTAAGTATTTATACTTTCAGATGTTATTGTAAAGGAATTACATTCTTAATTTTATTTTCAGATTATTCATTGCTAGTTTGTAGAAATACTGCTGAGTTTTGGATAATGATCTTGTATCCTGAAGCTTTGCTGAAATCATTTATCAGTGCTGTTTTTTTTTGGGGGGTGGTTCGTGTGTGTGTGTGTGTGTGTGTGTGTGTGTGTGTGTGTTGATTCCTTGGAATTCTCTGTGTAGAAGATAAATCATCTGTGAACAGAGATAATTTTACTTCATTTTTTCTAATCTGAATGTCTTTTGTTTATTTTCTTGCTAAATTGCCCTGGCTAGAATCTCTAGTATAATATTAAATAGAATTGGCAAGAGAAGCATCCTTGTTTTATTTTTGACCTTGAGAAGAAAGCCTGTCTGTCACCATTAAATATGATGTTAGTCATGGGTTTTTCATAGGTGCCCGTTTTCAATCTGAGGAAATTTCTTTCTTATCCTAATTTATTGAGGGTTTCTTTTTTTTAATTATGAAAGGGTGCTGGATCTTATCAAATGTTTTTTCTGCATCTATTGAGATGACCATGTGTTTTTTTCTCCTTTATTCTATTAATATGGTATATTACATTAATTGATTTTCACATGTTGAACCAAACTTGCAATCCTGGGATAAATTCTGCTTGGTCATGTTGTATAATTCTTTTTTATATGTTGTTGTATTTAGTTTGGTTGTGTTTTGTTGGGGACTTTTGTGTCTATATTCATAAGAGATATTTGTCTATAGTTTTCTTGTAGTGTCTGTCTGGTTTTGGGTAGTACTGGCCTCATAGAACTAGTTGAAAAGTGCCCCTTCCTCTCTATATTTTGGAAGAGTTTTTGAAAGATTGGTGTTAACTTTTCTTTAAATGGTTAGTAGAATTCACCAGTGAAGTCATCTGGTCCAGAGATTTTCTTTATGGGAAGTTTAAAAATTATTAACCCTATTTTTTAAAAAGTATTTTCTGGCTCTTCCTCTGAAGTGGCTTGAAGCAGGGTTACCTCAGTAATATCAATACTCATGGGAAACAACTAATGGTCCTCACTTGGTCCCAGAAATTGGTTTCCAATGTTGTTCTCCTCTTCAAGCCTTCTTAGCTTCTTGGAGGGTTACTGATTTCCATGTTGGGAAGGGAGAACTTAAGATAAGCCGTGGCATCCTTTTGCTGTCAAGGGAGGACATATATGACATTCTGTGTGGTGGTGAAAGGCACAGAAGCCAGCTTAAAGGCCCCCCAGTGGCCAAACTATCACTACATGAGCAACAAAAATGAAATAGCAACCAGTCTATTAAGACAAATTGAGTCTCAAAAAACTATGAGTATCTTACTGTATTCAAAAAGGAATAGAATATGTTTTTCTTTACAAATTAGTAAGTGCTATATACAGGTTAATATTTTTTTTTGCCCAGATTAAAAAAAAAGTTCACATTTAATTGTATGTATGTTTTCAGAGTGGGTAGAAGTGTCTCCATGTCCAAAGGCTGATCCGTGTTCAAAGTCACTGTTAGCAAGACACAGAAAAGATTCTCATCCCATGACTAGAGCAGCCTCATTTATTGGTTTTGAGTGAGCTGGTTATGCAGCTATCATCTTTCTGATTAAAACTTTCTCTTCCCTGGTCTGAACTGAGATTCTGAAACCAGACTTCTTTGCCTGCTGGTTCCCTATTGTCCTCTGTCAGTGAAGGGACTGGCGGCAGACTGGGGGCCAGGAGGAGGGGGGCAGTTCGTTTGAGTGTCGCACAGCAATGTATTTCATCAGGGCAAGGGCAGTGGTTTCAGCAGCTGTAGTTGGTGCCAGTTTAAAGCTTCTCCACCCCCAGTAAAAGCCTCATTGAGGCTTCTCAGAGACAGGAGCACCAGATCTCAGAGGTCTGTGTCCTAGATCTGCGGGACCCTCTTTGGAGACAGAAAAGGAGATATGCATAACCTCAGTGTTAAAAAATGTCACACATATATTCCAGCTAAGTTAGAACAGATACGTGTTTAACCAATCCATATTAAGAAAGAAACTGCTACCTTACCCCATCATGATGATTGGGACATATTGACTTGGGCCAGTGACTTTACCGAAGGAAACAAAACCCCAAATAGAATAATATTTGTACAGGCTTTCATGATAACACTGAAGATAATGTTTGACAAATAAATACAAAAAGGATCATGATGTCTTAAAAATAAACCTTCCTGGTACTCTGGCCACTAAAGGATTAAGTGTGAAAGTAGAACTTTTGACTCAGTCTCAATGAAATGAAAAGAAACCCTACTTCCCAAGCCCCACAATGACTTAATGAGAAGCCTTAGGAGATAGTAACCTGAAAATTAGTTTGAGAATTTAAGACACTGCACAGGTGGTCCAGCTTCTCAGAAAAATAAGGGATAAGGGAGTAGAGGACATTTACATTCTGTTTACTTTAAGTGCACAAAGCAAACAGGACAGGTGAAAAAAGACTTTATTCTCATTTTATTTTAATTTAAAAAATTTTTTCAATTAAAATTTTTTTGCAGGGATTTTCTACATTTATTTATTTATATTATGTTCAGTTAGCCAGTGTAGTTTTTGATAGCCATCATTAGTTTTTGATGTAGTGTTACTCAAACACACTCAGGTGCCACCTTGTGTTAGGATGGTACGAAGGAGGAATCCACTTCTTGTGATAGTTAGGGTTAGTTAGAAATCCTTCTTGGGCTGTTTAACTAAAAATTCTCAAAAGGAAAACAGAAGAATGAGAAACATCAGGAAAGAAATAGAAAGCAAGTCATAATATGGTAGATCAAGCACTAACATATCAATAATTACCTTAAATTTAACTTGTTGAAATATGCCTATCGAAAGACAGAATGACAGAGTGGATAAAAGAATGCAATATGACTAGACACTGTCGATGAGAAACTCCCTTCAAAGCCAATGATAAGGTAAGTTGAAAGAAAAAGAATGGAAAAAAATATATCATTCCAACATTAAGTTTTTTTTTAAAAAAGATTTATTTATTCGTTTCTGGGGGAAGGGGCAGAGGGAGAGGAAGGATGAGAATTCTCAACCCAACTTCCCACTGAGTGCAGAGCTGGACCCGGGGCTTGATATTACCACCCTGAGATCATGACCTGAGCTGAAATTAAGAGTAGGACGCTCAAATGACTGAGGCACCCAGGCAGAGCCAACATTAACTTTTTAAAAAGCAGGAGTGGCTATATTAATATCTGATTAAGGTAGACTTCAGAGGAAAGAAAATATCTACAGACACAATATAATGATAAAAAACATCAATCCATCCAGATTTAATGATCCGAAATGTATACACACAAAATGACAGAACCTCCAAGTACAAGAAGTAAAAATTAATACAGCTAAAAAAAGTTCTCTCTTAATCTTCCAGGAAACTGACCCTCAAAATGAAGTATGCAAAGACATAAAAAATTAGAAAGTGTTGTCTTATTTAAGTGTGGAATTTGTTGTAAGAAAAGGGATTTGTTAAATGAACTGTACTAATCTGACTCATCCCTATAAAAAATCACTTAGGCTTCTCTCTGAGTCAGAAAATTTCAAATTTTGTGGAATTTGCTGTAAGAAAAGGGATTTGTTAAATGAACTGTACTAATCTGACTCATCCCTATAAAAAATCACTTAGGCTTCTCTCTGAGTCAGAAAATTTCAAATGTTGTAAGAAAAGGGATTTGTTAAATGAACTGTACTAATCTGACTCATCCCTATAAAAAATCACTTAGGCTTCTCTCTGAGTCAGAAAATTTCAAATTTTGTGGAATTTGCTGTAAGAAAAGGGATTTGTTAAATGAACTGTACTAATCTGACTCATCCCTATAAAAAATCACTTAGGCTTCTCTCTGAGTCAGAAAATTTCAAAAACTTCTCTGTCTACTTTTGCCCCTTGTGGGCCGAAAGAGTAAAACAAATAGTGGGTCTGGCAGATTTCAATCCAAGCACAGTTTGAAGCCTGGATTTATAGAACACAGAAGGAACTTTAGTAAAACCTTAACTATAATCATTTCTGCTGAGTACAATAATATGATTTCAAGGTATCTACTACCATGTATATTTTAGAAATTGCTACATTCCACAGTTTTAGCTTAAAAAGTGAAAGTTTACTTTAGAATTTCTTTTTGAATTTGCAGATATAATCAAACATCTTAGTTGTTTTCAGACTTGAATAGCGATCAGTGTGGGTGTAAAATTCTAGTCATAACATTCTTTACACATTATTCTACTGCCTCTTAGCCTTTGTTACTTAGAGAAAAAATGTGAGTCCTGCCTATTTCAATTCTTTTGAAGGAATCAAGGTGGGCTTTTCCTGTTTGTTTATCAGTAGGAATCTTTTTAAAATTAATTAATTAATTAATTAACTTTTCAAGTTTTTATTTGAATTCCAGTTAGTTAATATACAATGTAATATTAGTTTCGGGTATAAAATTTTGTGTTTCATCACTTACATACAACACCCAGTGCTCATCACAAGTGCCCTTCTTAATGCCCATCACCCATTTACCCCATCTCCTACCACCTCCCCCCAGCAACCCTCAGTTTGTTCCCTATAGTTAAGAGTCTGTTTTCTGGTTTGCCTCTATCTCTTTCTCTCTCTTCCTCTGTGTTCATTTATTTTGTTTCTTCAATTCCACATGTGAGTGAAATCGTATGGTATTTGTCTTTCTCTGACTTGTTTTGCTTAGCATAATATGCTCTAGTTCCATCCACATCACTGCAAATGGCAAGATTTCATTTTTTTAAATTGCTGAGTATTATTCCATCATCTATTTATCTATCTATCATATACTTATCATCTCTTAATCTATTCATCAATCAGTTGGTGGACATTTGGGCTCTTTCCATAATTTAGCTATTGTTAACAATGCTGGTATAAACACCAGGATGCATGTATTCCTTCGAATCAGTATTTTTGTATTCTTTGGGTAAATACCTAGTAGTGCAATTGCTGGATTGTAGGATAGTTGTATTTTTAACTTATTGAGGTAACTCCATACTGTTTTTCAGAGTGGCTGCACCAGTTTGCAAGAAATATTTTTATTTAAATTAAAATTTTTTCACCTGCTGGTAAATTACTGAACACTACATCTGAAACTAATGATGTACTATATATTAGATAATTGAATTTAAATGAAAAAAAATTTTTTTCACCTGGGAACTTCCTTGGTCTCGCTTCATGAATATTTTCTTGCCCTTGTTGGGCTTTTGTCCTCCAATTACAGATTTCTTTTCAGATCTAGAATGTGTTTTTCTTTTTAAAATTGAGTTATAATTGACCTACAGCATTATATTAGCTTCAGGTGCAAAACATAATAATTCAATATTTGTATTATTGCAAAATTATCACCACAGTAAGTCTGGTTAACATCTGTCATCTACATAGTTACAGAATTTTTGTGTGTGTGATGAGAAATTTTCGGATCTCTTCTCTTAGCAACTTCAAAATATGCAATGTGGTTTTCTTCAGTTGCCATACTTTACTGAAAGTATTTTCTTAAGTATACATTTTTATCCTCATTTATGATTCACTGTTACATGTTATACTTCAAGAACATCTCTTATTTGTAGATTATTTGCTGGATCTAGGACATTCCTTGTAATGTATTTATGAGCTCTTCAAAATGTCGATATTCATTTTACATTTGGGAGCATTTCTGAAGTGAATCTTTTCTGTTATTGATTTTTCACATCGTCAGATCTGCCTTGTATTGTTTTTGGTATGGAAACTGCTGAATTTTTCCTTCTTTCATCACTATCCTCTCCTATATCATCCCGTTTCTAAGTCTATTCTTTTTAATGGTGGCCATGTTCTCTCAAATAATTTGGGGGCTTCCTACACTTCTGTGAGCTCTGAGGCCAGATATGTGACAGAAAGCTGGACCAAGTGCAAGGTGAGGGCCATGCCGGTGAAGAGGAGACAGGCCTCAAGTCAGAAAAAGCCAAGGGGATCAGGGTGATGGTGAATAGGGACAGGATGTAGAAAAAACACGTATGTTGGGTACAGTATTGAGCATTTTCCTTAGGGACCCCCATTTCGTCTTCACAATAAGCCTAAAAGTGAGGCATTATCCCAACCCATCCCTCCATGTACCTGGCACTCTTACCTACAGTGAACTAGATGGGAATGGAGAGCTGGCCTCAGGAGAGCAAGGTGGCCCACTAATCCCCTGACAATAGTGATACCTTACGTTTGCTCACACAAAAGTACTATTCTCACTAAAATTTTGTGAGATTGGCTAAAAAGGCAATTGTCATTATCCCCAGAGACCAGGAAACCAGAATTCAGAGAAGCCTGACACTCAAACACTGTCTCTGGATTCCTGTGCAGTCCTTGACATCTGGAGCCAAAACAACCAGTGACGAAAACAGAGCAGCAGCCTCAGCACCTCCCAGGAATGACTTCATATCCTGTTATGCAAGTTTCTGGAGGCTCTAGGTTAGAGTGTCCCAGGCACACCAGCGGCAGTTGGGGTTGGCGCACACGAAGGATGAGGAAGGCCAGGCTCCAGGATCTGCTCTGGATACTCTTCATCTCAGGTAAGGTGAGAAAGAGGCATGAGCAGGTGAGGCCTCTGCCCAGAACCTTGGGGATCCCACCATAAGAAAAGCTTCCCTTCTCTTTGGAAGCTCCAGGGGATGTGGCCACCCAGCATAGAGCCAGCCAGTAAACTTGCCAGACTGGGTTCTTCTATCCAAACTTAACAGCATCAGAAGATATATAGAGCCTGAGAACAGAAATAAAATGGGTGAATTATGGAAACAGTTTATCTGTGCATTTTGATATCGGCAAAGATAAGCACAACTCTGGGCGGGGCGGGGATGCTAGAGTAAATCTAAACTTGACAAGATCCGAAATAACTTTGCTCGAGTTTGAAGTTTCGTTTTCTTATATTCCATTATGGTGCTTTTGATGTGACTGTCTGTTAACCCCCAAAGACATAATTCATTTAACAATATTTCCCAGGGACCTACTGTGGACCAGAAAATCTGCTATTGTTGAAAAATAGCAGAACAAAAGTGAATAGAAGGGGCTTGGGGCCCACTTTCCTGGGGGCTGTGACTGCTGACCACCATTGTCTGCTGGTATTGGAGGGTGGTTTTGCCCTCCCTGGTTTGGCAGGTCTGCCCCATCATCACACCCTCACTTCTCTTGTTGTACAGCTCACACTTTTTTTTTTAAATTTTTAAAAATTTTTAATAAACATATAATGTATTTTTATCCCCAGGGGTACATGTCTGTGAATCGCCAGGTTTACACACTTCATAGCACTCACCATAGCACATACCCTCCCCAATGTCCCTAACCCCACCACCCTCTGCCAACCTCCCCCCAGCAACCCTCAGTTTGTTTTGTGAGCTTAAGAGTCTCTTATGGTTTGTCTCCCTCCCGATCTCATCTTGTTTCATTTATTCTTTTCCTACCCCCCAAACCCCCCACATTGCATCTCTACTTCCTCACATCAGGGAGGTCATATGATAATTGTCTTTCTCCAATTGACTTATTTCGCTAAGCATAATACCCTCTAGTTCCATCCAGTCATCGCGAATGGCAAGATTTCATTTCTTTTGATGGCTGCATAGTATTCCATTGTGTGTATATATATATATATATATATACCCCCTCTTCTTTATCCATTCATCTGTTGATGGACATCTAGGTTCTTTCCATAGTTTGGCTCTTGTGGACATTGCTGCTATAAACATTCGGGTACACGTGCCCCTTAGGATCACTACATTTGTATCTTTAGGGTAAATACCCAGTAGTGCAATTCCTGGGTCATAGGGTAGCTCTATTTTCAACGTTTTGAGGAACCTCCATGCTGTTTTCCAGAGTGGTTGCACCAGCTTGCATTCCCACCAACAGTGTAGGAGGGTTCCCCTTTCTCCACATCCTCGCCAGCATCTGTCATTTCCTGACTTGTTAATTTTAGCCATTCTGACTGGTGTGAGGTGGTATCTCATTGTGGTTTTGATTTGTATTTCCCTGATGCCGAGTGATGTAGAGCATTTTTTCATGTGTCTGTTGGCCATCTGGATGTCTTCTTTGCAGAAATGTCTGTTCATGTCCTCTGCCCATTTCTTGATTGGATTATTTGTTCTTTGGGTGCTGAGTTTGCTAAGCTCTTTATAGATTTTGGACACTAGCCCTTTATCTGTTATGTCATTTGCAAATATCTTCTCCCATTCTGTCAGTTGTCTTTTGGTTTTGTTAACTGTTTCCTTTGGTGTACAGCTCACACTTTGACTAAAGATGGAAACATTTGGGGCTTTGGTTGTTCCTCCTCCTAATCCTTATGAATAAATTGGGAAAGTAACAAGTGAAAAGAAGGGTTTGCCTTGGAAAGACATGAAGATTACAGAGAAAGGGGACTTTCTAGGAATGCACTACTTTGAGTAAGGTCACAGATGCTTGGCTTGCAGAGCCTGCAAGCACATAGCACTTTGAGTCTGGCTGGAGCTGGGGTGATATCCCAGATGGGCATCTAGGAGCTTGGTTCTCATTCATTTGTGTTGTATTCACGTTTTTCCAAAGCAAAACTGGGAGAAGATGGACGGTTGATGCTTGTGTACTTGCGTATGAGAAAGCCAGTAGTATATATTTCATTGTATCCTGTGGGGGTGGGTTTGGGTAACCTAAAAACTCCCTCTAGCTCCTGTACTCTAAGGAATAGAATCATTATGTACCTATTCAGGTGTGGGCTAGGCCTGCTCTCACCCCAAACAGACAACTGCTTTGGGCAACATGGCTCCAGGGTTTAGAGCTGAGTTTGGGGTCAGACTATCCAGGCTTAAATCCTAACTCTACCATTTTCTACTGTGGAACTTTGGGCAAATCACTTAATAACCTCTGGGTTATTTAATAACCGTTCTGTGCCTCAATTTCCCTATCTCTGAAATAGGAATAATGTCAGTATCCACCTTAGAAGTTATGGAGCTTAAATGATAAATTTAGGAAGATTGCATGTGCCAGTACTTTTAAGCACTTAGCAATAAAAGGTATTTGGAATTCCTTTCTTGCAGTGTTGCAAGAAATGGTGCACACATAGCTCTTCGGTGCTGAGTGCTTTCTGTCTCCTTTCACAAGAGATAAGCAAGTTTGTGCACAATTTCAGACTCCTCCTGTAACTCCCACTCTCTTTGTCTACTTGGGCTGCTATCACAAAATACCACAGATTGGGTCGCTTATAAGGAATAGGTACTTATTTTTCATAGTTCTGGAGGATAGAAGTTCAAGATCATGCTGCGAGTTTGATTGGGTTTTGATGAACGCCCTCTTCCAGGTTGTGGACTATGGACTTCTCACTATGTCCTCCCAGGTTGGATGTGGGTAAGGAGCTCTCTGGATCCCCTGTCATAAGGGCACTAATCCCTTTTGCGGGATCAGTCATGACCTAATCATCTCTCAAAGGCTTCACCTCCTAACACCATCACCTTAGGGTTTCAATTTCAACGTATGAATTTGGTGGGGTGGGGGGACACACACATTCAGACTGTAGTGTCTACCTTGCCCAGGGAGTTGGCAAATAATTTATCTATAATATTTACACTAATGTTACAGAGGGTAGAGGGTAATGTTACAGAGGGTAGAGAGAGGAGGTGTGCCTCTTCCTCGAAGCCCAGCACAGTGCCTGACACATAGTAGGCTCTGAGCCACTGACTGATGAATGAGTGAATGAATGAGTGAGCCAAACTTGGCTTAAGACAGCCCCCAGTCTTGGCTTGCCTGTTTAGTGAGGGGAATTCCTGACCAGAATTCAGAGAACTTTCCAAGAAGCTTGTTTTCCATGTTTCCTTAGAAACTGCAGTCTGGTCCCAGAAGAACTGACCTGGTATCCTTTACAAAATCCTCAGGAGTCCACAGGTGGGCTGTAGTAATAGCCAAGGGGCTCCATTGAAGGGGTAGCTGTTGGCATTTTTCAATGGGCATTCTCAGAGTTACTGCCAAGGATTAAATTGTGTGTGTGTTTGTGCAGTAGTAGTAATGTGCCATTAACAATGGCAATAGTAGTTGTCTGTAGTGGTAGCCTGACACACAGTTTGACCCAACATTACTGTCCAGCCCATTATTTGGTATTCCATAGAAGAAAGTAACTCAGGTTTGAGTGGATATACTGTAGACACTGTGGATAAGTTATGGAATGCTTTGTGTCCAGCCAAAAATAAGATCTAGATCTTACTTCCACTCAACTTGTCCCTCCCATTTACAAAGCTCCATTGGAACAGACCAGAATTGGTCTCTTTCCCCTACTTAGATGAAGTTCCCCTAACTGTTTGGAGGAATCACTGTCTGCTACTATCATGTCTTCACATCCACTCATCATCCTATATGTCCTTGTTTGTAATCTTCTCTTCTATCATACCCTTGTCACTCATGGTGTTGGCACGTGTCCCATGTTCTGCCTCCAATCAGGAGATTTTTTTCCTCTCAAGAACATACATTTATGAAAGTTTGCACAAAGCATATGAGGTCTAGCTCTTGGAGTAAAAGAAAAGTTACTCACAGTTAAAAGATCTGGAATCTAGTGCTGGCTTGCAGGGAAGGTTGCATTTTCTCTGAAAGCCTTGAGGATCTCGTCGAAAAATGAGTGGTCAAACAAGAAAAAGAGGTTGTTTCTCTCTTTTTTCCAAAGAGAAGAAAACTATTCCTCATGGAGTCTAACTCTGATTCCCTGCTTACAGAACTCCAAGCTGCAAATGAACCACGTGAAGAACAGTATGTCTTAGCTGTGGGAAAGACCCTGAATGTACAATGTCCTTTCTCCATCCGGAAGTACGCCAATAGCCAGAAAGCTTGGCAGAAGCTGATGGACAGAGGGGAGCCCCTGACACTGGTTTTCACAGAGAGTGTTTCAGGGAAACCCAGTCAAGTCCGGATGGGCAAGTACTTCCTAGAAGACATCCCCGATGAGGCCATACTAAATGTCCAAATGACCAATCTTCAAGTGGAAGATTCAGGACTGTATCGGTGTGTGATCTACCACCCTCCCAAGGACCCTGACATCCTGTCCCCCCTTGTCCGCCTGGTTGTGATCAAGGGTGAGTGACCTGGAGGGGGGTAAGAGAATGGGGAAAGCCAGGCCAGCTGGGGTTATGGGTGGTGGTGGTAGCACGAGCAGGGCTGTGGCTCAGGATTTCTAGCAGACTGGCCTCTCTCAGAAGCTCCTTTTCTCTCATTTGAGGTCCTTGAGAGACATTTGGTCTCAAGTAAGAAGCTACCACTTAGAGTAGCAGAGCTTAATTTGGGGTGCTATTATAGGAAGTGGGATACTTCCTACGGTATGAAAGATGAGTGGTAGACTTGGACAATTTAGTCTCATTCTTTAGGTCTTCAAATGGAAGTCATTTCTTTAGGAAGCCTCTGTGATCCACTATTTCCTTCCCAGGGTGCATTTGATGACCTTCCTGTGTGTTTCCAAAGCAGTGCTTCTCAGACTTTACTGTGGGCACAAAGCCCCTGGAGATCTTATTTCAAAAGCAACCTCTGATACAAGAGGTCTAGGGTGGGACCTAGATTCAGCATTTCTGATCTGCTTGCACGTGATGCTACTGCTGAGGCTGGTCCATGGTTCCCATTTTGGGTAGCAAAGCTCCAGAGCTCACTTTGTGTCCTCTCTCATAGATGATGCTGTCTCACTGGGTACTAGTGGCCTGCTTATTTATTTGCCTTCCATGCTCATCTGTGAGTACCTTGAGAAAAGGGCCTGTACCTTTCTCAGCTTTGTATCTCTAGCAGCTAATGTAATGCGTGGTTCCTCAGTAGATGTTAACTGGAGAAATTAAGGAAGGTTCAAGTTTCTAATAACTGGGGAATCCTAAACCTAAGGAAGACAAGGCTCATATGCAATATATCAATAAAAGATAATTTGAAAAGCAGTACACTACAGGTTCAGGTGAGGGCAAGGCAGAGAATAGTACAAGGTAGAGTAATAAGGGAATTATTCTTAAAGAAGTTGGAGACATATGGAATGGTAAAGAATAGCAGGAAAATGCATTTCCAGTGACAGGAGTCGCTTGAAAATTCTATTCCCCCCACTCCTTACCCCCTCTCTGTCCTTACCCATCTTCCTCCCTCCTTCCCTCTCTCTCTCTCCCCTTCTCTGCCTTCCTTCCTTCTTCCCTTTTTCCTTTCTCTGACCTAGGCTGACCTCACACTCATTTTTTAATCTTAGCAAAAGAAAAACTTGCTTCATGAATGGCTATGTTTATTTCCCTCCTCAGTTTCATTTACCCAGCTACCTATCCATCCATCCATCCATCCATCCACCCATCTTTCCTTCCATCTAACCATCCTTCCTCCCTGCCTTCCTTCTATTTATCCTTCCAACCATCTATCCACTCATCCACTTCCCAACAATTTATCCACCAACTTATCCATCGATTTATCCATTGTGCTTTCTTGCAGATTTTTTAGTCTCAGACAAGAATCCTACGCAGAACTTGGTTCAGACTTCCACCTCTTCTCTTACCACCACCAAGGCCCAGAGCACACTCCTTACCAGTCCCAGGACTGTGACCCAACTCCTACCCAAATCAACTGCTGACATTTCCTCTCCTGGCTTTGGAGTCAACATCACAAATGTGACGGATGTTACCAGCTATGGTTTCAGGTCTCTGGGCCTCCTAGTTTGATTCCAAGTCCATCTGCTTAAGACGTGGGAAGTTATGGATAGAGGAGTGGGCAGGGCAGAAGCAGACTTGAGTCTACTAAGTCTGGTGAAAGTTCCCTGGGGAGGAAGGGGGTGGTGTTAGAGGAGAAGGAGGCTGTTGATGAGGCTGCCCATCTCCTTGGTTCACCCTGTTTCCTTGCTTACTAGAGGAGTAAGGAGAGGGAAAAATGTCTCTGCTGAATTCCACTGGGTCTCAGCCAACCCCACCAGCCTAATGGTAGAGTGGAGTGAAGGACCCTGGATTCTAATGCCAGCCACATGGTTTGGCTGTGTGACTTTGGGTGAGTCATGAAGGTTCTGTGGCTTGTTTCCTTATCTTCAGGGAGGCTAGAAAATGCAGAGCTGGAAGTGATAACCTAGCCCAACTGCTCTGGGCAGCTGTTGTGTTAGGATTACCTGGAGTGCTTGCTTTTGCTTTGGTTTGTGTTAATACTGATGCATATGCCCTCCTGTAGGCCAATAGATCAGGATTTCTGGAAATGGGGTTGGTCTCAGCATTGTTGGTGAGATCTTCAGGAGATTTCTTAATGTGCAGGCAAAGCGAAGAACCATTAACTTTGCATGCATACCCTTCTTTACAGTTTATTATTAGATGTTGATTTATCTCTGAAAGTGTTTATCATTAAATATTGAATTGACAGAGAAATATGTATCCATATTGCCATTAATCTAACATGTCTGATCTCCACATTCTCTTTCTAGTCTTTATTCATGTTCATACATATTTGATATAGCAGTAATTCTAATTATAAACATTGCCATTATTTTTCTATTTTAAAACTGTTCTTTGATGTTGCTATCTAGACTTCATGATTATAATTCAAACAAAATCACCCTTTTCTAGCAATGAAAAAGCCATGACTTACATCTTAACTTGCTTGTCTTTAGACACTGAGATCGTTTTAATTTTTTTGTAGTATTGATAACTTCGAGATGAACATTTTCACAGATGTCTTTTTTCTTTTAAATTATTCATTCAAAAGAAATTCCCTTAAGAGCATGTGAACATTTATATTGCTCTGTATACATATTGACAAATGGTCTTCAAAGGTTGCAAACAATTTGTGTTGTGATCCATAATGCAGAAGAGAAGCAGTCGCCCCTGCAAGGATCTTTTGCCCACAAGGATTTAGTACTTGGAAAATATTCCTGCTAAGTTGGACATGAATTATCACATGCTTTCATTTCTCTCCTGCTGTGGACTAGGAGCTCCATGAGAGTAGAGGCAGAACTTCTCCACCCCACCCACCCCAAATAGTTGTTTTGCTGACCCCAGTGTCTGGTACATAGTAGGTGCTTATTAAATCTTTGTGGACTAAATAAATGATCTGGTGAGAATCAACATTTTTCTTTTCAAGTTACTTTGATTTTTCCAGGATGTAAATTGAGAGTACCTACTTTGGCCCACATTGCTACTAGAGGCTGCCCCTGGCCTATTAACTTTTTTTATTAACTAATATGAACTATCCTATCAGTCAGAATCCAGCCAGGGAAGCAGAAGTCACTGAGATGTTTGAAAAAGAAATGTTTTGTATGGGGAATTATTTACCTCTGCAATGAAAGAAGTGAGCTTCCAATCTGGGGAGGGATGGGATGGCGGGGGCACTTCAGAGGAAGCCACCATCACACTGTGTTAGGGTGGGTTCCCTAGAAGCAGGCAGTGGGAAAAGTCTTGTACAAATGTAGGAAGTGATCCCAGGTAAATCCATCCAGGAAGTGAGACCAGGAGAGAAGGAAGCTTAGCAAGGGTGTCATCACCAAGCTGAGTCACAGAGTGGGGAACTGCAGGGGACTTCTGGGGAACCCATGGAACTTGTCTATATCAGAGGCTGGGGAGCTGGAGTATTTATGCTCCTGAATTTCCAGTCCCCTGTTAGGGGCAGCCCAGGGGCACATGAATTCCCAGGCACTGGGGTGGTAGGGGTGGTCCGGCAGCTTGTGCTCAGCCTCCAGAGGGGTACCTGCTGGCCCTCAAGAGTGGACACACTCCAGGAGCTCGGCCCATGAAAATGTGAAAGGGTTGGGAGGACAGGGGAGACCCGAAAGTCAAGGTAGTCCAGAGGAGCTGGGGCCTTGGGACCGTGGGCTGAACGCGCGACCCGGAGAGTGCTACTGTACCCACAAATGGCTAGGAGCTGTCAGGGGCTGAACTTGACCCTAGTTCCAGGTGGTGGAGGAGATGGAAGACAGGGAGGGAGGTGCCAGAAGCCAGAGGAAGGGTGGGGACTTCAGCGTAAAAGGAGACTCTGGCACTTTTTTTTTTTTTAAATTTTATTTTTCATAAACATATAATATCTTTTTATCCCCAGGGGTACAGGTCTGTGAATCGCCAGGTTTACACACTTCACAGCACTCACCATAGCACATACCCTCCCCAATGTCCGTAATCCCACCCCCCCAACCCCCCTCCCCCCATTAACCCTCACTTTGTTTTGTGAGATTAAGAGTCACTTATGGTTTGTCTCCCTCCCAATCCCATCTTGTTTCATTTACTCTTCTCCTACCCCCTTAACCCCCCGTGTTGCATCTCCTCTCCCTCATATCAGGGAGATCATATGATAGTTGTCTTTCTCCGATTGACTTATTTCGCTAAGCATGATACCCTCTAGTTCCATCCACGTCGTCGCAAATGGCAAGATTTCTATCGCCATTCTGTCATTTCTCTCTCTGCGACCTTGCACATTTGCTTTTAAATTTTGTACGGGCAAATGTGTTGATTTTTAAATTATTGCTTTGCTTTATTCTTTCATATGCTTAATTCTATTTCCTGGCGACATCTCTAGGTTTTTTTTGTTTTTTTTGTTTTTTTTTTTTCCATTTTACTTAAATCTTTATTCCATCTTGGGGTGGGGGCTGTATTTTGTTAAATGGTATAAGTTGTACAAAAGATGACTTTTTCTTCATATTACGATCCAGATACCACCAGATTATTTACTAAACAATCCCTGCCTACCTCCTGGTCTGCCAGATTTCCTTAGATGTTAAATTCATACATAACATTAGGTCAAAATCTATGCTTCTCTTTGTTTTGCTGCCATCTGTTTCTTTTCTTGCCCTGTGTCTTATCATGCAGATTAGTTGCTGAGTCTAAACAGGCCATATTTCCTCACTCATGGGTATCTCTTTCTTACAGTATCCACTGATGCTTTCTCGGGACTTTTAGAATGATTACACGAAAATCTGTAAAAATTCATGATAAGATTTGGGCAAGGATTGGATTCTTCTGTTTATAGATGGGGAAACAAGAGGCCAGAGTGGTGAGATGGTTCTCCCAGGAAGTAGGCCATGTTGCGGGGACTAGAAACCAGGCTTCCTTGCTGCCATCCTGGTGAGGAAGAGGAGCCCAGGCAGCCTGCCCTTTCTCTCAGATGCCTCCTCTGCATATGGGCTCCATGCACTTTACTAAATATATTTCCAGTTAGTAGTTTTAGGTAATGGACACACTAAAGGCACAGGGCTAGTCAATATGGGGACAAGAGCTAGAAGGGCCCAAGCAGATAAGATAAGAGAAGGGGCATGAAGGACTTCTGTAAACACTCAGGTGTGAGGTGCACCAGCACTAACAGCAGCTGACATCTCTTCTTTTCCCCAGGGTTCCCACGATCAACATCATCATTATTGTGCTGTGTGGACTCCTGAGCAAGAGCTTGGTCTTCACTGTCCTTCTTGCTGTCACGCAGAGGTCATTTGGACCTTAGGCCAGTGAAACCATGAGAATGACCTCTGACCTTCAGTTATATCCTTCTGGCAGTTGTTCCAGAGGAGGGGTGTGAGGGGAAAGGCAAGGAGGAGCAATGACAAGAGTAGACTCTGTAACACAGATTATTTCTAAGTCTCATGTCTCACCTCAGCCCTGCCAGCTCCCCTCACTACACCAATAACCTTGTGTGTGTGTTTTCTCCCTCCGAAGAGAAGACACAGCTGCGAACATGCCCATTCCACCAGTGGCTTGGGATTTGCCTTAAATAAAGACAGAGTCCAATGCTCTTCACTGTTGCTGTTGCATGGTGGTTGTGAGGTACAGAGGGCACCACCACTAAAGCTGCCCTTGTGCTTGGCCTGGGCCATAACGTTTTGGCCTGACCTGGATAGAGCTCTTACTAAAGAAGCATCTTGTTCTCCCTGTCCCTGGATCTTCCTCTCCTCTAGAATCAGATGCTTGGGTTTCTCTCTTCATCTGTGGCCATCTCCTACATTCCCAGAGAAGGGGTTTGAAAACCACAGAATGAGGAGAAGACAAGACACTCTCTCTCCTTCTGCTCCTCCCCCTGCTCTCTCTCTCTTTCTAAGATAACTATATAAATTTCAAAAAAAAAAAAAAGATAATCTAACTGGTGAAACCAGGAGGCAACACACAGCTGAAGCCACAGCTGAGGTCATAGCAAAAGACAGTCAAGGGGTCTGGTCACCGGTTAGAATTCTGCACCCAATTCCTGTGTGTGTGTGTGTGTGTGTGTATGTGTGTGTGGGTGTGTGTGTTCATGCGCGTGAATGTGCCTGTGTTTTGGGAAGGGGTGGTTTTCCCACACCAACAAACAATTTTTGGACACCAGGTAGGTGTTCTGTAATTTAACTCAATTCTAATACTATCTACCCAAAGCTTCACCAGATTCCATAGATTGGGGGCTCAGTTCCATAAGACTCCCCCTCCCTATCTTTAGATGACATTGGTGAGCACTTGTGCTTCTGACCCACCTACTATAGGAGTTCCCAGTGATCCCCTACTTGAGTTCCATTATTTTGTTAGAGCAACTTGCAGAACTCAGAAACATTTTACTTACCAGATTATTGGCATTTTATAAAAGAATATTAAAGGATATGAATAGACAGCCATATGAATAAATAAATATGAATAAATAAATAATGAATAAATAAATAAATAAGCAGGGTTTCTGTCCCCATGGAGTTTTGAGCCCAGCACAGTGGCACATGGAAATATTCTGGTTTCCCAGCCTGGAAACACTCTGAACTCCCTCCTTTTTTTTTTTTTTTAAATGGAAGCTTTTAATGGAAGCTTCATTATATAGGCATAGCTGATGAATTCATTGGTCATTGGTGACTGATTCAATCCCCAGTTCCTCTTCCCTCCCCAGAAATGAGGGGGTGAGGTCCAACTTTCCAACACTGTTTTCAAGGTCAGTTCCTCAGGCAACAGCCCCCATCCTTCTGGTATTTCCAAAAGTCGCCTCAGAGACATAAACTTAGGTGTGGTAGAAAGGGGCTTGTTAGGAACAACACACTCATGTCACATTTATGGCTCTGAAGTGCTTTTGGGAACTGAGGACAAGAGACTAAATATGACAGAAGAAGGTCCCACTGCTCTTATAGCTCAGGAAATTTCATGGATTTGGGGAGCTGTGATCCACAACTACAGATGAAGTCCAAATATATGTGAGAGATATGTTTTAATTATCTGAATGACCAAACACATATTTCTTATAATTCGCAATATCACACAATCTAGTGATGTTGCCATTGGTGCCACTGCCCTTCGTCACTTGAAGCCACCACATCCTTGGCACCATGCTATTCCCGGACTCTCAATGCTTAAATTTCTTATGTGTCTGTCATCTCCAACTGGCCTTACACCTTGCATCACACCTTTAGGATCCTGAATCCTAGGAAGAATCTTGCATTTGCCCAAGCTTAGGTCAAGGCATATGCCTGGCACTTAGATGCAGGAGAAATGTTTGCCTCCATACTCAGTAGTAGAGGAAGTAGCACTCTGCACCTTAGTGAGACCTGTGCATTGAGGCATGTCCCCCAGGTATAGAAGGTATTGGGTGCTGAGAGCCAAAAGGTGATAAATATATCTGATCTGTCGTAGTTATTCCTAGTACCATCATGTTTGTGGTCTCCATCCTCTGCCTAGGCTGGGAGTTCAGGGAACTACACACCTTGCATCTAGGATGAGTACCTGAGGAACCACATTTTATAGGTATACCCTCTTTGGACCACTTGCCTCAGAATCCCCTGGGCTGGTAGTTAAAATGCAGATTGCTGAGCTTTCCCAGACCTACCAAATCAGAATCTCTGGGGGTGCAACTCAGGCATGTAAATGCTTGCCAACTTCCTGAGTGATTTAACCACGTGCCCATACTTGAGAACCACAGTATGGAGCAAGAGTAAAGAAGGCAAGTCATCAGCAAAGTTTGAGGTCTATCTTGAAGGACAGGACAAATTTGGGTGCACAGTGTCATTCCAGATGGGGGAATGGCAGAGGGGTTGCAGGATGTAGTGGTCAGTGGTCAAGGATGGGAAAGTCCTGGTGACCTGAGGAAATGAGTGGAACAGAGGTGGGACATCAGATGGGTGGGTCCAAACTCGCTATGGTGGAGAATGGGGAGCTCTCCAGTGTTGACCAATGGGGTTGTGACGTAAGGGAAGCAGGAAGGAAGATGTCACAAGGGCAGTGATCACTCTTTTCTCTTCTGCATTTTCCTGAGTTGCTCCCTCTTCACACTTCCCTTCTTAATTGCAAAGTAATAGTCAAGCCTCTCAGGGTACATGGAAAACAGTCCTGTGGGGGCAGCATCCTCCAGCATCTGGAAGAACCCTGGGATGCCCAGGACCCAGTGGATCCTGGGATAGGGTTAGGATGGAGGGGACAGGGCTATGGGGGTGGCCATGGCTGCTGCTGCTGCTTTTCTGGGCCTCAGGTAAGGAGATGCAGGGGGAGGGACGCAGATGGCTGAAGGGGTACCTGTGAAGAGGGGTTTCTCTCCCTTCTTTAGAAGGGACTGGATGGGATCAGGGTGTGTGCTAGACACAGGAAAGAGACATGAAAGTAATGGATACACCTGTCCCAGTAGGAACTGGGTGATGAAACAGAATATGGAGGTTCCTCTAGTGCACTGTAAAGTTGAGAAATTATGTGAAGTCATCCAAACAGCCTCTCATCACTATGCTGATTCCTGGAAGATGTAAATTGTAAGACAAAGTCTCTCCTTAAAAGAATTAGGCACTGAGGTAGAGGAGGCATGAATATAAAAGAAAGTTAAGTTAAAAGGGGGAAAGTCACGGCATGAAGACAAAAATACAGTGGAAGTCCCTCTAGCAATGCCAGAGAGGCCATGTGGAAAAGAGGGGGAAGGTTCTGGAATCAGAAAGAACAAGGTTCAAATCCCAAATTCAGATATGCTACTTCTACATTTGTGACCTTAGGAAGTCCTCCAACCTCTCTGAGCCTCAGTGTCCACATTTACAAATAGCACCTATTCCATATTTATTTGTACATAGGGGTTGTCCTAAGAGTTAAGTAGCAGACTGATGTAAAATTCTTAGGTTCAGTATTTAGGGCATAGTAAGTGGCTTAATAAAAGCTTGGTGGATGATGATGGTGGTGACGTAAGCAGGTGCAGGGTGATTAGTGGTATTGAGGATTGAAAGGTGAAAGAGATTAGTGCAGGTGGAATTGTTCAGGTAGACTCTACTCTGGGACCAGAAGGGACAGATGTGGGTGGAGAGGAGTGGGGAGAGCATTCAGCTGGGGGATGGCAGGGGCTAGTATGAAGTACCATGTCCTGGAAAGCAAGGGACCTGTCTGGGGAAGCACGAGTAGAATAGAATGTGGGTTGTAAAACAAGTTCAGTTCTTCTTTACTTTTTTTTTTTTTTATCATTTTATTAAAATTTTCCCGTCTACAAACTATAGAAAGAATAGCCACCATAAACTTATTACCTAGATTCAGAATCCAACCATAATTGATATTTTGCCCTATTTGCTCCATATCTATGTACACTGCTGATTTAAGTATATATATTATTGTATATTATATATTTTTATATATATTTATTTATAAAATTGCTGAATCATTTCAAAATAATTTACAGAAATCCTACAAAACAGGAACCAACACATGTTGGAGAGAATGTGGAGAAAGGGGAACGCTCTTGCACTGTTGGTGGGAATGCAAGTTGATACAGCCACTGTGGAAAACAGTGTGGAGATTCCTCAAGAAGTTAAAAATAGAGCTGCCTATGACCCAGCAATTGCACTACTAGGTATTTACCCCAAGGATACAGATATAGTGAAAAGAAGGGCCACATGCACCCCAATGATCATAGCAGCAATGTCCACAAGAGCCAAACTGTGGAAGGAGCTGAGATGCCCTTCAACAGAATGGGTAAAGAAGATGTGGTCCATATACACAATGGAATATCATTCAGCCATCAGAAAAGATGAATATCCACCCTTTGCATCAACATGGATGGAACTCGGGATTATGTTAAGTGAAGTAAGTGAAACAGAGAAAGACAATTATCTTATGGTTTCATTCATATGTGGAACATAAGCAATAACACAGAGGACTGCAAGGGACGGGAGGGAAATCTGAAGAGGGGAGAAATCAGAGGGAGAAGAACCATAAGAAACTATGGACCCCTGGGAAACAATCTGGGGGTTTCAGAGGGGAAGAGGTAACAGGCTGATGAGTACTAAGGAGGACAGGTGCTATCATGAGCACTGAGTATTATACCTAACTAGTGAATCATTGAACACTGCATCAAAGACTAATTGTGTACTATACAGTGGCTAACTGAACATAATAAAAAATAATAATTAAAAAATAAGAAATCCCAAATTACTCATAAATGTTATTTGGAGTTCCTAATACTTTTGATCTATGACCTTGTATCTGCACTGGGGTCTGCAGATGTAGGGATGGTGGAAGAAACATTTCGACTTCTCATTCCAGGATACCAAGCTGTAGGTGCAGGGGAGAGACAAAAGTGCCTCTTGGGAGGAAAGACCTGAACATCGTATTCTACTCCTCCAGTCTGAAGGCCTGGCATCGGGAGAGGAGCCAGGGCCCCCCGGAGACACTGGTGCACATGAACACTAGGAGAAAAGACCTGAACTGGGCTCAAGCTGGAAGATACCTCTTGAAGCATTGTCCCAGGGAAGCTGTATGCAAGGTCACAGTGACAGAGCTCTGGCGGAAGGACTTGGGGCTGTACCAGTGGGTAAACGACTTCTTACCTCAGAAACCCCATGTCCTGTCCAAACAGATTCGGTTGATAGAATGCAAAGGTGAGAAGCAGCGAGACCCAGGACAGAGAAGGGGTATTGTGGAGGATGACCTCAACCACAGGCTAGGGCCCCATCTGCTGGGAGGCCTGCTTTGGAGAGATGGTGCAGAGTAATGGGAAAAGCTCCACACCCAAAATCAGTGCGCCTGGGTCTTCCACACTCACATTTTGTGAGTTGGAGAAAGCTGATAGCAGCTTCATACTCCCTTTCTCTGGTAATTGGGGGAAAACTCTAGGCTAATGTGGATAAAGAAACCGAGTCTAGTACAGATTGCTCCTGCCTGAAGGAAATATTAGTCTCACAGGTGAGACAAAATATAATCTTCTGGAAAGGGTACCTGCAGTAATGCCTGGGTTTGTACTAAACTCCGTTGGACTGATTATTAGTTAGGTTAAAACAAACGAACAGAGGTTTCTTTCTGGGGTGGCCTTGGCCTCACCAGAGATAAATGGACGTTCCCTCAGGGCATTGGGGGGAGTTCTTCTTTATCCTTCTTAACTTTTTCTTCAGTGATCCAGATGGAGAAGGGTATGGCAGTTGCTGACCACAGAAAGAAACTTAATATACTGGGGGGTGGGGGAGATACATGGAGGTGATGGATGTTGTCCACCCAACCCACAGTAGGAAGGAAGGCCTGAAATGAGAATTTCGGAGTATAGAAGATGGGCTGGGGCAGGGTGGGGGAGGGGAGACGGGCAAGAGGGAGGTTCCCTGCCTCATGGGCAAGCTCCAGGTCAGATTGGAGGCAAGAGCAGAAGGACCCTTGTGGCAGGTGAGTGGTTCACTTGACTGCGATGGGCTGGGAGGACATGGGTGCTAAGAGCTAAAAGATTAGACCAGGCTTACTGGACAAGACTCCAGAGATTGAGGCCAGCTGGATGTCACAGAGATATATAAGAATGGAGTCAGGAAACATAGGTTCCAGTGCTTGTTTTGTTGGCTGAGTGACCTTGGGCACTCCCTGTCACCTTGTTCCTTGGGGGATTGGACTGGATGGTATTGAATACTCCTTCTACCTTTGACCTTTCATGACCCTGTGAATGTTTCTCAAACAGAGTATAGTCCCTGGCAAGGATTTTGGGAGAGGGCTGCTCAGCATGTAGAAGAAGAAAGAGGTCGCTTTCTGGTTCAGAGTAGGTCAGCCAGGTTGTGCAGATAGGCTGGCAAGCTCAGGGATGCTGAGCCATCTTCAGCAAGTATTTCCTGGGCACCCAGTAGTAGCCTGTGCCAGTCAAGGCTCAGAAGGGCTTTTTATCTCTTCCAGAAAATGGCACTGGCCAAAAGAACCAACCAAGGCAATTTGGATCCAATGTGAGTTGTGTCGGACAAGGGTTGTTCCATGAAGGCCAAAGAAAAGTGGGTAAGGGCTTAGCTGAGGCCCTCAGCTCAGGGCCCACCTGTGAACTCCAGGGAGCCAGGCCGACCACATGGAAGACTTTCTTCTGCTCCAGGTGGGCCAAGGGAGTCCTGAATCCTAGCAGGCAGAATGACCTTCGCTTTTGTTTCTATCCCTTGCCCCAGTGCAAGGGTTGAGTGTTACTACTTCAAGGCAGCAAAAGTCCCATCCACCAGCCACAGAGGAAAGGAGCTGGGAACATGCAGGCATATCATACCCCTGACAATGAGGCACCGCTTAGAAAATGGGATAGAAAATGGAAATGGAAATTTAGGAAAATGGAATCTGAGTATCAGCAGCCTCTTCCTCAGAGTTGAAGGAATGGGCTCAACCGAAGTCCATCCCTACCCAGAACTGTTGGGGAGTGAGAGTCATGGGTGGGTGTCGGAGAACACTACCTGGAAGGGGAGAAATGTTGAAATGCACAAAGGGGGATGGCATTCCATGCCAGAAGCAAGTGGTGGGAACGCATGCACAGAGTGGGCCAGCTACAGTGGTGGATAGCTGGGCTGAGTGTCAAGGAGAGGGTAAGGATAATGCACGACCATACATTCAGATTGTGGAGACACCGGAAGGCCACGCGGTCATGCGCACTTTGTCCTGTAGGCAATGGGGAGCACGAAGGGCTTTCCTTAGACCCCCTGAGGGGAAGAGTGAGGGTCTTGGTTCAGTCACCCAGCAACTGTGCAGGAGGTTTGGAGAAAGGAGGTGTTAGGGGCAGGAGACCAGATAGATTCCTCTGGGGTGAGTGCCAAGGTTAAGGATCCTGGGAAAAGTAGAGGCCCTTCTTCAAAGGGTGCAAAGCCCTGCTTGGCTGCTCTCATAGCCAGGAGCAGGCTGAGCTTCAGAGCAGAACATCCAGCAGATATCCACCCTTTTGGATTCTGGGGGTGAGGGTCAAACCTAGGACTCCAGTGCTTGCTCTTCCCACAGGCCCGCTGCGGCTGGTGATTGTTCTGATATGTGGATCCATCCTGAGCAAGGGCCTTGTATGTTCTTGGTCTTGTTTATCTCTCTCCATAAAGCCTGGGGCTCAGGTGAGTGGGGGCCAGGGACAGGCTTGGGTGGAAAGGAATGAGGGGACACCACAAGGTGGTGCCTGCAGATGTGGGTTTAGAGGAACCAGCTCCCAGGGGTTCCCCAGAGCCTGTTCCCATCTTTCCTCACTTCTGTGCTCAGAAGTCTTTGGAAAGGAGGCCCACCCCTGGGAATGATGTGAAGGGGGCTGGGCTGGCTCCTTGGGACACATGGGAGGGGCAGAATGAGGATTTTTGTTACTGGGAACCCAGTCTTTGTTCTTCAGAGGAGAGAGGAAGACGCAGGCCTGGGCTGGCTTGGATGCGTCATTTTCAAATATGGTTCATTTCTTTTCTTTTCTTTTCTTTTTTAAACATTCTTTTTTAAATTTTTTATTTTTTTAAGATTTTATTATTTATTTATTTATTTGACAGAGAGAGAGAGAGAAAGACCACGCATAGGCAGAGAGGCAGGTTGTTGGCGGGGGTGCGGGGTGGGGGGAAGTAGGCTCCCCGCTGAGCAGAGATTCCCGATGCGGGGCTCCATGCCAGGACCTGGGATCATGACCTGAGCCGAAGGCAGAGGCTTTAACCCACTGAGCCACCCAGACGCCCCAATATCGTTCATTTCTGTCACTCCTCAGGTAAGGCATGCTCCTGAGGTGTCCCCAAGGCACAGCAAACACAGGGAAGCAGACTTAACCTTCCAGGAGCAGATGGGCATGCCTTCTTCCACTAACAAATACCACATTCCACTCTGTTCAGTGGTAAATAAGGGAGGAATGGTCCACAGCCTCTGTCCCCAAAAATCTCAGCCAAAACTTAGATGAAAAGAGTTCAAATTTGAAAAGTCTTTTTTTTCGTCAGTGAAAGACAATTACAAACATATATTCTTTGTTGTGTTATGACAAATACGCCCTTTTTAAATTATAAATTTATGTTATAATAAAAGTTCCTGTTTACCAAAAACAATATATTAGACATTATTATGTGTTGCATATTGCATAAGAAGATACAAACACAGAGAATTCCTATTTTTTCCTATTCCAAAATCTATGGTACTTTTCTCAAACATCTCTGTGTGTTTAAGAAAATGACTCCTATTTCTCTGCTTCAATCTACTCCTGGGATACCCACATGATCATTAATTCCTCAGTGACATTTGGAAAATTCAGGTTCCATGGCAGTCACGTTCGTGAAAATAGTTACAGTTTAGCATTTGTTTACAACAAACTTTTCAAAACCTCGTAAAATCAGAACTGATTACATTTGAAACCAAGGGCAGGTCTTTTGGGGTAGGGGCTGATCTTTGAGGACCAGGCTCCTCTGTGGGGTGCAAAGGGAAGTCACCATTTCCTTCCACCTCCTCTGCATGTTTGTGTAGAGAATGTCACCTTTGCAGGAATAGGCTAGTCTATTGAGCAAATCTGAGCAAGTGTCCTTGCCCATCTCCTGCAGCCAGGCTCCCAGACCAGTCCTTCCTCCTTAAATATTCCCATTCCTACACACTGTGTGGTTTCGGGATAAACCAATTCCTGTCCCAAGCTGGACCTATAACCTCTCATCTAATGTTAGGAAGTAACATCCACCTACAGGATGGGGGAGAAAGCCAATTGCAAACAGAATGCAAACATGCTTTATTTTTGCTTTTTTTTTAAATTTAAGATCTTTAAGTGCTCACAACTGAGTTGTCCTACTCCTTATCCCTTGGCACAGTCACCTGTGGAAATACTTTACCATTCACTTGGTTTAATGGTTTTTTATTTTTCTCATCTTCATCCATCCATTATGATCCCTTCCCACAGGCATCCTCTTAATATATTTAATGTATACCCTTTCAATCTACTGTCCATATGTTTATTTTTTTTAAGATTTTTTTTTTAATTTATTTGACACAGAGAGAGATCACAAGTAAGTAGAGCAGCAGGCAGAGATAGAGGGGGAAGCAGGCTCCCCGCTGAGCAGAGAGCCCGATTCGGGGCTCGATCCCAGGACCCTGAGATCATCACGTGAGCTGAAGGCAGAGGCTTAACCCACTGAACCACCCAGGCACCTCTGTCCATATGTTTATCTTTATCTGTGTAGATCATTGACAACATGTAGAATTGATTTTATGTGCCTTGTTTCATACATATTTCATTGTATTGTATAAAAAATGTGCACTTGGGTGGAAAACTGCATTGTCTCCAGCACATTCTTCCTTGTGTTCTCTGATTCTGGGGGAGGTATTTTACAGTTTTGCAAGTTGCAGGTAAGTGGTAGACATGCAGATCCTGTCCTGTCTTCCTTCCCCTGCTGTGGGGGGAAATAAATCCCAGACTGGTTTGTTTTCCTATGCAATTTGTTTCAACATTCCTTTCCTCCATATAAATGTATGCTTCTTGACTTCCTTTTCTAACCGGTCTTAAAGTTTGCCTGGTTTATTCACTGAGTATGAGTTAAAAAGAATCTTTAATTTTTCAACTGTATGGAAGTTGCAATTTAACCTTTTTTTTTAAAACTATAACTGTTTATAAATTTCATTCGATCCTTCTATTTTGCTTCTGAGACTGTCTTTGTTGCTCTATGTAGATTTAAATCTTCGATTTGTTTGCCTGCTGTGTATGATTCCATGTAAATGTTGAATTTTACTTTTCTATTCCCCTTGTGATGGACACCTAACCTGCTTCAACAGCTGACTATAAAAATAAACAAATGAGCAAAATCCAGAAAAATGAAAAGCAGTCTGAAGTAAATATCCTCATCATCTTCCTGGAGGACCCATATAAGATTTTTTTCTAGATCACATACCCAGAATAAAGCAAGGGTTCAGAAACACATCCATATGTGTATTCACTCTATTATCACACAGGTGCCCCTGGAATTTAGTGGGGAAGGTTGGTCTTCCTAACAGATGTTGATGGTCTTTTGGATAGTCGCCTAGGGGGAAAAAAGGCTTTTACCCTTCTCTCACACCATACACACAATGAACTAAAATGGATCATAGACCTAAACATGAAAGGTATAAACAATAAAGCTTCTAGAAGAAAACAGAAAATATGACCTTGGAGTAGGCAAATGTTTCCTCAACAGGACACAAAAAACAGTAACCACAATAGAGTATACAGTGAGGAGTTGGGCACTAAGTGTAGGACAGTCACACATTTATTCCACATGGTAGTTCCAGAACTTTCTCACAATCTCACTGATACTGAATCTTATCCAACTTCCTAGCCCCTGCCAGTGTGCCCAGTACAAAGGGGCAGCTCAGCGTTTCACAGGAGTGTTTCTCTGAGAACAAACAAGATCAAACATCTATCCGTGGGCTTGTAGGCATTTGGATTTTTATTGCGGTGGATCTCGGGCTTCTGATCATTCTGCTATTGGACATCCTTTCTTCTGCTTGCGGATTCTCAGTAACTCCTTGGTTCCTTTAGGTATTCATCCACGGTCAGTTTTAGACACTGCAAATATCTCCCCTCTGTCTCTCATCTGCTACTTGGCGAGCACACTGCACCTCAGTGATTTGGTGCAGAAGACGCAAGAAACCATTTTTAGATTTAGACACTCTGTTACTTACACAGGTAGTAAAAGGAAGATCAGCTGAATGTTCCAGCTTCCTGGGGTCCTCGTCCCATACTCAAGACAAGACAGTCCGAGAACTGCAGCCAGCCATGTGATACCCCACAGCTGAGGAGCCTGTTGGCGACGGCCACTTTCAGTGGTCTTACAGTCTGTTCTGAGGGGGACAGCAGAAAGACTCGTACCTCAACAGAAGATAAGGGGTGACGAGTGATGAGAAGCTGTCTTCCAGGAGGGGATTAGATGGAGAGTGGCAGGTGTTCGCTGCCACTGTTTCTCATTCCAGGAAGAGCCAAGAGCGTCTGTCTGACTCAGAGTTGCTGTAGTTCAAACCTTCACCGCATGGCTCCTGTGGCTGCAGGCAGGAGGGCCAGTGTCCGCATGGGGCTCTTCTCCGGCGTTGCTTTTGTCCATGATAGCCTTTGTTTGAAAAATAAATGTTTGTGCTGTGCGCTGAAACCATTCCGTTTTGGCCACATCTTACTGCCCATGTCAACATGACTTTGCTCTTCCACAGTTCCTAAGTATTACCTTACTTTACCAGGTGTTTTTGACCAGGCAAACGGTTTCATTGTTCATTATAGAAACTTCCTAGAAGATCCATCGACTCTCCAATGGAAAGCATCACGAGATAGTCTGTGCCCTAAGAACCTTTGAATCCCTGCCTCAAAATCCTCGCCTTGCTGTTCCTGCCAGTCCTGGACCGATGTGCAGCAATCCTTCCCCACTCCTGATGCAGCCCCTGCTATGCCAACACCTGCCTTCAACCAAACTTCTCGATAAACTTGGACCTTGCCTTCCTCTAGGACACTGCCACAGCTCTGCTGAGGCGGTGTCCTCCCTGTTCGCCACGAGCAATAAACTCAGCTTTCTCTTCTCCACAGATTTTGTTGCTGATGTTTGTGGGACGACAGCATTTGGCAAGGTAATGAATTAATCCGTTTTTACCATTATGTGTTAGGTTTCAGGATCTTACTTAAGATCCCAGTCTGAAGCACAGTCATATTTTGAATACCGTCTTTTAGACAATGCACCGAGATCTTTCTCATATGTGATCTTCAACTGGCTTTATAGTTTCGACATTCACAGACACCACGCAACAAAGGAATCTGCCCCTTTGGAGGGAGGCTGGATATTGTTAAAGTTGACCTCAGTCACTTCAAGTTGTGCCAATACTCTAGCCACTAACCACACATAGCTTTTTACATTTAAGTTGATTAAAATTCAATGAAAAATCAAAATTTGGTTCTTCAGTGGCACCTGCTACATGTCAGATGCTCAGTGACCTTACGTGACTAGTGGCCACTGTGCCCGGCAAGAAGACAGGGGACCTCTCCGCCACAGCAGGAAATTCTGTCGCACAGCCCACTTTCAAGCTTTCTCTTTCAACAGAACCGGTTGGCCAACAAAGCTTTCAGTTCCTTGTTATAAATTTAGCTTCTTACTAATACAGATTAAAACTTTTTATAGCACGTGGTACTTTTAAAGCTGGGTAGTTTAATTTAGAGTTTCCATTCAATGAAAGCAGACTTTTCTCTTAAAAAAGGAATTATACTTCTGATTTTTTTTTTTTTATTTTTCATTTTCAAAGAAAGAGCTCATATGATTTTGGTGCCTAAATCCTTGCATCCATTTCCTCCCAAGTCTCTTCCAATGCTGCCTTGTCCATGGGTCTGTGAGAGCGAGGGCAGCCTATTTGGAGGAATGATGGGGACACAGCCGGGGTGGGTTAAGGCTGCTTAGCAGTGGACAAACTGCTAGGGAGTGTTGGGGGACAGGGTTCAATGTCCAGCTCAACTGTGCAATCTCCGTGAGGCCTTGGACAAGTCACTTGTCCATTGTTTTGTAGCTCAGCCTCCATGATTAGAAGCTGGAGATGAGCTCTGTGGTCCCTTCCTTGTCAGATCAAGGAGAATGCCTGGAAGATGTTGCAAGATTGAACAAGGCAGGGCTCACAGAAAGAAAAGGCTGCCTGGCCTTCAGGGGGCTCACAGTCTGTCTGGAGAGGCACAAAGAGTGTCCACAGTATGGTAGCCTTAGGACACTACACAGGATAAGGTACCGTTGTAAGCAGCCATTGCATACAGTTATCTGCTCCAGCTCCTTGCAAGAGGACCCCCTTATGGCCCGATACCTGTGAGGCTAGTTGGGGAGCAGCTCTGAGAGATTCAGCATGGTTTGAGGCATGACCAGCATTACAGTTAGGACTGGAGCCTTGGGGAGACCAGACACACTGGGGGCCAGAGAAAGAGATGGGCACAGGCAATTGGGTCTTAATGCAGGCTGAGGCTTCTACCAGAGCCTAGAAATACAATTAATGCAGGGTAGCTGTGCCCTCGTTTTAGTTCTGTGGTGGTCACAGACAGGAAGAGGCTGTAGACTCCTCCTCTATTTTGTCCCCTCTGCCCTGGACAGCCTCCTGGTGCCCAATGACAGCTTGGGCTCCAGGACCCCTGCTTATTTTCCTCAGAGACTCCAGCTTTCCACCTCCTCCCCTTTGTTGTCACCCCCCTCCCTGGTCCTTCTTCCACAGAAAGACCAGGGCAGGGTGGTCTAGGATCATGAGTGGTCTTAAGCAGGCCAGAGTGTCTGCTCATTTTAGGGAGGTGAAACAATCTTGTTCCATGAAGAGGAGACTGAACATACCTAGGGGAAGCTAAGCTATAACCAACTGGGAACACCGGCTATGTGAGTTCAGAGCACACTGGGCACATACATTGGTTGGTGTGCCTTCCTTAGATATGCTAGTCCCTTACATGGTCTTGTTTGCTATTCTTTACGCCTAATCAAATTGAGTTCTTAAAAAATACCTGTCTTTCATTTGAGAGTTGTTTGATATTTTCTCTTATGGGGTAAAGGGGTTTTGGGAGGAAGACTGTAGAAGTAAAGTGCCATTCTCATCAGATCAACAATCCACACAAGTATCGTGGTCACTCTTAAACTTAAACAGAGCTGAGGTGGTGCTTGCTAGGTCTGTCCACTCTGAAGTTACTTTTTCCCTCTTTCCACGCCATTCTCTTTGGAAGAAGCCACCACAGACAGATCACACTTAAGGGGTGAGGGTTATGTATCCCCCCCTTGAGGGCAGAGGATCCATATAAATTATTTGGAGTTCTGTACAGATTTGTCTGTTCTCCCCTACTTACCTATAAATTTACTCCACCATTTACTTATATCAGCATGGAATCACGGATAGTTAATACATTACTGCTTTGTTTCTCAGTTTGTTCCAATATTGGATGTCTTTTCCCTCTTTACATTTTACACACACATTGTTAAAATGAAAGACTTTTTCATCTTTCACCCACTGGAGGATTCTTCCAACCAATGTTGATGGAACCCTTTTAGGGAATGAGAAGAATGAGAATTGAAGACATGGAGTTAGTGCTGAGCTCTCCTCCCTGCTTCTTGTGTCCAACGGACCCATCCTTCTTGCCTTCCCCTCTGATACTCCCTGCTCAGCACCTCTTCACCATCTTCACAGTGCCTGGAATTGAAACTCGCCCCCCATTCAAAAACCTCCCAGGGTGAAAACACATCACTGACCCACCATGCCTGGGAGTACAGACCCTGAGCTGCCCTGGGGACCAGAGGGACTCCACGGCCCCCCAACCACACACAGGTAGTGCCTGGAGAGAGAGAATAGAAGAATGGTGGGGTGTTTATGTGGCTCAGTCGGTTGAGCTTCCCACTCTTGATTTCTGTTCAGGTCATGATCTCAGGGTTGTAAGATAGAGTCCTGAGTCAGGCTCCCCACTAATTGTGGAGTTTGCTTAAGATTCTCTCCCTCCCTCTTCTCCTCCTCCCTGCCTTGCTTCACTTGTGTATGTGCTCTATCTCTATCTCTTAAAAAAAAAAAAAGAATAGAGGAATGGCCTCTTCATTTACCATAGATCTCTTCTTGGGCATTCTTAGAAGTTTCTGTAGCAATGGTGGAGGAGAGTGAAATGGGGAGAAGCTGGGCAAAAGTGAATGCCTGAGGCAGGACTGAGGTCTTCAGGCCCAGAAACAGACCCTGAAGGTGGTGGACCCCCACCTAGGCCTCGCTGCTCCTTCCCCCACACTGCCCACAGAGCCTATCTGTCAGGCTACTCACTTCCCCAACCAAGGTGTTGGCCTTTCTTAATCCTTCTAGTTTCGAAATGCTGGGAAGCTGCAGTAGAATCAGGCTCACCTTCTGCTTCCCTCTCCCCAGAGGTCTCCCCTTCTCACCTCCTCTGTCAGAAACAGGTTGGGAGTAACATCTTTGGGGAGCCCTATGCTTGATCCTGCCACCTGTCCTGCTGGTGCTCCCGGCCTCAGGTGAGATGGGGAGGGTGAAGTGGAAGGGTGGGGAAGGGAGGAGGGTGGTTCTGTGACCAGAAGGCTGGCTTTTGGGACTATGCTGTGGGTGTGTGCTTCCTTTCCTATTACTCCAGCCCTGGGAGAGGGGTAGCTGAAGACAGTTAGGGCCCTGACTTGAGGGCTTGTTATCCAGGTTCCTGGGGAAATAGAGTTGTGCTTGTGGAACTTTATGAGTTGGTAGGATAGGCACTCTCTGTGAAACGCCAGCACCCTCTCAAGGGAGAGCCATATGAGGAAAACCCAGGGTCAGCAGACATCTGTAAATGAGTATGCCAGGTTAGTCACAGCTCCAAGCCCCACATGGCAACTCAGAACTCTCAGCACACAATCTGGGGTGGGCTAGATGCTGGCTTTTTCATCACCATGATTTAGCTGAGGGAGGAGGACTCAGTGCCCCCTAATGGTGTGGAAGTTACAACTCTTGCAGCAACTTGGTCACTGTTCTCAGAATTATCAGCTTGGTGGTATCTCCAGGTGAGCTTCCTTCTTGAGGAAATGCTCCCCTCCCTCCCAGGTCTGGGAAGAACTGTCACTTTCCCCCTTCATGTGCTACAATCACCTCAGATCCCACCAGATCTTCTGCTCTGATCCAAGGGGATTGAGGGCCCTGTCTCCAGGGAAGAGCTCTTCCCTCATGCTAATAGTCCCAGCCCCAACTGCTGGAAAGATCTGTCCAAGGCTCACTAGACAAAAACCCAGAGTGTCTCTCTATGTTTCTTTTTTTCTTACACACATACAGCGATAGCAGTGGTGTGCAGATCTTAGGCAAAGATCACCCCTTTTCTAACAGACCCTGAGGTACTATCTCCAGATCCCCTACTTTCTCTCACAGCTTTGGGGCCAGACTCCATTCTGTCTTTGGGGCCTGTGGACAGTTGTGGTCTACTTTCTTTATGCTTTAGCCCCAACCACTTCTCCTGTGTGGACACCCACCTGGCCTCTACCAAGTACAGGTAGGTGTGGGGTCTCAGTGAGGTATTCGAAGAGTGACTGGGCAGCTTGGGTCACCTCAGATTTGGAGAAGGGAGCACCAAGGAGACCTTCTTATGTGGTTTGAGCTTCTGGGTTCTGGAGCCTGGGCTGGTGGGAAGCTACCTTCAAGGCTTGCTAGGCTTGAGACCCTGGGAGATAAACATGCAGAATCTGACCTGAACATGAAGATAGCCATGGGTGTGCTGGGTGCCCCAGGAGGCAAGCCTGTCCAGGAAGACCCTGCATCTGTGAGTCCCAGGTCTGCCCCTTGCTTCCCATTAGCTTAGGGTGAAACTCCTCCCCTTTGGGCCAAGTGCCAAACTAGACTTCAGCTGATTATAAAGATCCCAAGCATCAGTTACCCCTGGCCTGAGGGATCCTAAGGAGCTGGCTCTGTCCCCTTTCTACTTCCTTTCAAGGTTCTTAGAGGCAAATCTCATTCTCTATTCTAGTTCCCTAGGCAGTCACTGTCTTCTTTTTGTCCTCCTTACTTAGTTCTGATCACTTCTCTTGAGGGGACCTCTGGCTCTCCCTCTCTCAATGGCTCTGAGCTCAAGTAGGTCAGGTGGTCACCAGAAGGGAGAGTCCTAGGAAGGGACAGCCAGATAGCTCATGCGGCCTCCGAGTTAGGAAGAGGGGACTTAAGGATTATTTCCAAATGGTTGAAGTATAGGGTATTATAGAGGCATCTCCAAGGCTCAGATTCAAAACTGGGGAGAGAGGACTAAGGAGGAGGATAGAGGTCATTAACTCTAGAGGAACTATATAAAAGTCAGTTAGACATGGGATTTCTGGAATGAGACCAAATGGAACCAACATAATGTAGAAGCCAGAGGCTATATTGGTGTGAAAATGGTGGGTGTGAGATCACAAATGGGCAGGTGGTGGCTGGAGACATAACAAAAAACAGGTGAGAGGAAACTTTTGATTTCTGCTCTTGACTCTTGCAGTTGTGAGCTTTGAGACCATTATGACCTTCCCTTCATTGCAAAAATAGGCTGCATCAGCCTAGGTCACAGGTGCTCTAGTGGACCATGCAGCCCAGCAAAAACAATGGGTGACTGAAGAAGATAGGTGGCCAACTGCCTATGGGCATTTGCTCCCTAACCCTTTCCTTCTCCCAACTCCAAGGCAGGTGGGTTACAAACTGAAGAGGATCTCCCAAAGTGTTTAAAGGTGAAACCCTGGCCAGAGAATGAGAATGACAGCAATGTGGGCACACAAGGGGTACTCTTATGCTCTAAGTACCACTTTTAAAGTTCACTAGATAAAAGGATCTAGCCTTCCTTTCTTCCCTTATCACTAGACTGGGAATATGATTACCCTAGGGGTATCTGAATTCAGAAGCCAAAATAACTTGGTGCCTTAAGAGAACTACTACCTTAAAAGAGTAACAACATACCAAACAAAAGAAACCATCTGAAGAAGAACTATGGGGACTGAAAGCACAAATATTATAGGTAAATATTGCCAGTATGGCTAAGAGGTAAGGGTATATTCATAAACTAATGATTCAAAAGCAAGAACCATTAAAACTGTTAAATTAAAATAATACTTGTGAAAAATATTATGGTTGAAATAAAGACCACAATATATGTGATATATAAAGAATAGATATGGTAGGAGCATGAGCTAGAAGAAAAGCTCAGGAATTCTCCCTTTAGAAAGTTCCTGTAAAGCATAGGAGATTATAGAAGAAACATAGAAAAGTAGATGTACCAAGATAATGGTTACAAAAATCCCTGTGAAGGAGAAAAGATGGAAGGGAAGAAATATTTGAAGAAAAAATTAATATAAATCTCAGAATTATAGAAGAAGAAAAGATCTTGGATCATAAAGTTTCGTATATTGCCAAGAAGGGAAAACAGGAAACAAACACACATGCACACACATACAGCCCTAAACTCATCATATGAAGTGTAAGAATATTGAAGACAGAGAGTAAATTCTAAAGACTTTCAGATCACCTATAGAAGAACAAGAATTAGGTCTACACTAGAATTCTTTTTTTTTTTTAAAGATTTTATTTATTTATTTGACAGAGATTACAAGTAGGCAGAGAGGCAGACGGGGGGTAGGGGGAAGCAGGCTCCACACTGAGCTGAGAACCCGATGCGGGGCTCGATCCCAGGACCCTGGGATAATGATCTGAGCTGAAGGCAGAGGCTTAACCCTCTGAGCCACCCAGGTTCCCCAGGTCTACACTAGAATTCTTAAGAGGAGCACTGGATGCCAGAAGACAGTTGAGTAGTATTATTAAAGGATTGAAAAAAAGAACTTTGTACCTAGAATTTTATATCCAGCCAAACTGTCATTCAAATATGTGATCATAATACTTTGGGACTTTGAAAGCCTCAGAAAGTTTTCCACATGCAAAGATCCCCACTGAACATATACCTGGTGGAAATACTCAAAACAAATCCAGAAGATGCTGCAAGAGATGAGGAAATAGTGTGATCAAGCACCTTGGAGAGTATATATTTTTTCTTAAACAAACAAACAAAAAGCAACTAGAGCCAAAATGAAGAGAAAGAGAAAATATATCCATGACAACTGAAAAGTAATATTCCAGACAACATTAACACAGAGTGAGGAGAAGAGACCAGAAGACCATGAAAGGATGGCAAGTACTTGTCTCATGAGACAAAATATGTAGATACTGATAAGTTTAAAGGAGCAACAGGAGTAAATCAATATAAATATGGCTCTTCAGTTAAGTAAATAGAACGTATATTCTTTACAAAGACAATTATCATATGGTTTCACTCATATGTGGAACATAAATAGCACAGAGGATCATAGGGGAAGGGAGGAAAACTGAGTGGGAAAAAATCAGAGAGGGAGATGAACCATGACAGACACTTGACTCTGGGAAACAAACTGAAGGATGAGGAAGGGGAAGTGGGTAGGGGAAGGTGGGTGGGGGGAAGGGGGTTAGTGGTGAGGGAGGAAGAGGACAACTGTCTAGTCAGTCAGATCAGCCCAATCAATCCTGGTGATCAGCTGGGTGACAGATGTTGCAGCCAGATCACCCTCACATTCTAGTTAAATTTTTTAAAAACTTGATAAACTTACTATTCAGGCAAACAGTATTCACACTTGTTAGTAATCTAGGAAATGTCCATTAAAACAACCATGAAATGTCACTTTACATCTTTCAACCAGCGAAATGAAGACACAGTAAAGTGCTCGGTGGGAATAGGAACACTGTGAGAGAATATACAGGCATATTATTCCTCCTTCCCTGAGAAACCTTCTGGAATTCAGAGCCTAAAGCATCTCAGGGGCTATCCAAGATATCACAGTTGAGGAAATGAGGCTCAGAGATCCATGTGGTCCGCCAAAACCTGTCACCCAGCCCTTAGGAGCACAGACAGGGCAAAAACCCAGGATTTCTACTGATGGCTCCTGAGACCCCTCCCTGTGGCCCTCTGTGTGGCCCCCATACCTGGTCTGCCTAGCTCTGATTCTGGAGCCTTCTCTCTACCATTTCCCCCATGCTCCCATCACCTCAGCAAATCTGCTCTTCTTTTCTGGCCTCAGTAGCCTCCTGCTGATGGTTCAGCCTGATGTCCCTGTCCTTTCTGACCTGGTAGGATTGTTTCTACTCCCCTGGCTCTATCCCTCCCACCCCACTGAACTCTGATCCTTATCTCTATCCAGAGCCAAGTTTTTAGGGGAAAAGAAGGGGTGCCTGGAAGTAGGCAAAAGGAAGGGAGGGGGACAGAGGGGGAGATCAGTAACAGGGATAGGTAGGAAGAAGGGGTAGGGAAAGAAGGTGAGGAAAAGATTCACCTCAATTTAGAATTTCCTCCTCATCCTCCCTCCTCAGGGTGATAAGGATATTGTAGGGACAGCAGTGATGGAAGTTTCTGATTGTGTCAGACCAGCCTGGGCTCTGGGACACTTGGGTGCATCTTCTGCAGATCCAAGATGCCCTATCTTCTGCCCTTGCCCAGCTATTGGGAGATCCCCCCTAACTACTCATGCCACAGTCCTGTGAAGAAAGCCTTCTTGAGAAATCCTCCATCTCCCATTCATCTGATTGAGCCTTCATCCCAGTACTGAGCACTCTGAGACCCACCTCCCCAGCCCCTAACTCCTCCAGGCTGATCACCCGTGGAAGGTTTCTATGCATCTGATCAACAACTCAGCTTCCTGGACCAGCCCCTAGGTAACACCTTCCCTCACCTCAGCCTGCTTCTTCTTTCGCTGCACTCCTGCCCTCTCTCACCCCCCCTTCAGCTGGGCACCTACCTCACTTCCTCACCTGTTCTCTGTTCACCTCTGCACTACCTGAAAGTCCTCTGTATTTTTCCTTGGGCTCAAATGCAAGCCGTTGAACTGAAATGTGTAGGGGGAACTAAGCAAGATGGCACACGAATCTCACTAGCTTTCCTCTCCTCCTAGCTTGAATATGTTAAAAGCTAAATTACTCCAAAATAAATTGTTAAATTGCAAATCAGAAAAGTCATAATCAGCAGACCAGAAACTGAGGAATTCCTAGAAGTTAAAAAAAAAAAAATTAGATGCAATTAACATGGCAAAAGCAGATGCCTTGGAAGCCCAAAATGTGAGCAGAAGATAATTATTCAAAATGCTTTGTCTGCAAATAAGATGTGACAGCCAGGATCCATTATTCTGTTTGCTCTATACATGAGGAGATTCATAGCCTAAGAGAAAAATCACACTGAACAAACAGGATAATTGCCTGTGAGTGAAAGATAAATGTTTCAGGGAACAGAAGATATTACATCCATAAAACAAGAAAAGCCCAGAATCATATTCAGAACACTGACCATCTAGCAAGGCCAGGGCATTGAGCTCTCAGAATCTACGTCTACCATGAACTATCTTAAGGGAAATGCAGCCAACATACAACATATTTGCCATAAATACAATGCTAGAGATAGGTTTTTGGTAAATGTCCCTTATTAAAGCCAGGACATTCTCTTCTACAGCTTTTTTTTTTTTTTTTTGCTGAGAGTTTTTAATTATGAATTGGTCGTGGTGGTGGTGGGAGTAGTGCAAATTCTTTTTTCTGCATCTGTTTGAGATAATCCCATAATTGTCCTTTATTCTGGTGATGGGGTGAATTAGGTTGACTGATTTTCAAATGTTGAACATAGGTAGCATTCCTGAGATAAACTCTATTTGGTCATATTGTTTTATGTTATTATATACATTGACGGTTTTGATTTGCTTTTGGTTTGTTAGAAATGTTTCTATCTATGTGCATAAAGCATGCACATCTGTACTTTTCTTTTCCAGTAATGTCCTTGTCAGGTTTTAGTGTCAAGGATATTCTGACCTTACAAATCAAGTTGGGATATATCTCCTCTTCTATCTTCAATGGTTTCTGTAACATCGGTGTTATTTCATTTTATGTATTTGGTACAGCTCACTGAAGAAGTTGAAGAAAATTGAATCTGGAGTTTTCTTTGTGGAAAGGGGAATTTTACTCTATGTAAATTAGATCCTAGTTTTTGATGGGAAAATAAATGTAAAGAGAAATAATCTAGTGCTATGTTAAATCATCTTGTTCATAAAAGCCTGATGGATACACATTTTTAGAGATCTTGATAAATCCTTCCAAATTTCTCTCAAGAAACAATGAATCCAATTTATACTTCCTCTCTCAGTGGAATGAGAGTGCTGGGTTTTATCGTCACAGCTATCACTGCGATTCCAGGAAATAAGTTCCTACAAGAGGTAAGTGGAACCCCCCCCTCCCCACTCCCATTCTTGAAGCCACTTAGGGCTGGGATGGAAGAAAGGAAGGAAGACACCATGCATTGGGAGGGCAAAGAGCCTTTGAACGCAGTCATCTGAACACTGGGAAGACCTATTAAACAGGAAGGGTGAATGAAGAAAGTGAAACAGGTCTTCTGGGAGCTGAGAGGTCTGAAGTGACATTCCTCTACCCCATATGCTTGGCACCTCACGTGGTGCGTAAGACTGTAGAGACAAACGAATGCATGAATAGAATAAGTTAAGAGACTGAAAGTTTGGAATCAGCAGAGATCAAGCTTCCTTGGTTTGGTGTTTGCGAGTTCAAGCTCAGTTGAAGACTTTTTACTTGTGAGTCCTGTCTAAGGAAAAGTTCCTGTCTAAGGAAAAAAAGGCGCGTAGGGGGAAACACATAATCGTGTAGGCCCCCTCGCCCCCAGTGAGCAGATGACACAGCTCTTGGACGTCAGAATTCTATTTTTCTGATTCTTAGAGCTCGCGACTGAGTGAAGGGTGGGGTCTTGGGCCAAATGCTGGGTTATTTCGGCTGCAGCCGGGCGGCTGTCTGGGCGAGATAGGGTTGAGTGAGAGGAAGTTGAGTGGGCATGCGCCTGCGGCAGGGGGCCAGGCCGGGGGGCCTGGGGGTGGGGGGGCGCTGGGGGCGTGGCTTTTGGAGAAGCGGGGGAGGGGAGCCTGCAAGAGGGAGGCGGGGGAGGGGCGGAGCTGGTGGGTGATTAGACCGGTTGGTAGGAGAATGCGAGAGAGGGGTAAAGATAAGGAGACGAGTGAGTAGTCAAAAGGAAAGACAGCCTCTGTGTGTGTGTGTGTGTGTGTGTCCCACGTGTCACAGCGCGAGCTCAAACTATGCCCTGAGCCTTAACGATTTGCATCTTTTTTCCCGTCACTCTAACTGTAGCAGAAATAAGATCGCCTTTGAGCTAGGAAGGGGTTCTCTGCTAGTGTGAGCGAGGCGGACTGTTCTGACCAGCCCGGAACTTGGCAAAAGAGGGCACCAGAAGGAGCGCATCATTGAGGGCTGAGTGAAATGAATGAATGGAGTTGACAAGAAAACTTGCGAATGTGTGTTGCTGAAAACCTAGGATCCGAGGTGCCCTGCTCCAGCCCGAGCCCCTACCCCTGGGTCTCTGAGCCCAGGGAATCCCAGGGAGCCTGTAGTTGAGGGTCCAGAAAACTCACCCCAGTCCCCTACACCAATCCCCTGCTTCAAGCTAGGAGGCACACCCACCGGGCAGTTTCCAGGAAAGGATTGGAAGTCTTCAAACCCTCAGAGCCCTTCCTGCGTTGCAGGGGCCCCAGACTGGGTGGAGCAGCCACACCTGCCTGAAGCTTCGGGGAAGAGGGCGTGAACAACAGCCAGCGCCGCCCTCGGTATGCTCTGCGGGCCCTGCGGTCTGCCGATCTCTGTGGGTTCCACAACTTCCTCACTTCCCTAAATGGGCAACTGCACTTTGAGAAGGCCAGGTCCTTCCCTGGCAGACCTAAGTGGCACATCCTGCATTGGCCTGGGCCCTTAACCCTGGATTCGAGGTGTCCCGGCCCCCTGCTGGCCTGTGACTGTCCCCAACTGGATGGAGCCATGGCTCCCACCTTCCTGCTGTTACTGCTGGGGCTGCTGTGGTTCCAGCGCCCTGTCTCAGGTGAGAGGAGCTGGCATAGGAGGGAGGGAATGGCCTTTTTCTGGACTCTCCCTCCCTGCTTTTCCTTGTCCAATAATCTTGTTTGATGCTTTGTGGGGTTGGAGGAGAAGGGAGATGGGGCTGATCTAGTGGCTCCTAACCAGTAAGAAGGTCACATCCCACTATCTGGCCCCAGGCAAAGTTAACACAGGACTCACAAACTAAGATAAAGCTCTGGACCCTCACTGGTTGGGCCCCTTCATCTGCCAGGCTTGGTCAGGACCTCTGATCACGGACACACTGTTTCCTCACCCAAAAAGTCTCCTTCCCTTCTCTAGAAAGCCCTGTTTGGTTCTTACAAGAATCATTGCATCACATGTGTGTGTGTTTTAACTGGCTAAGTGCTTTGTGCCAATACGCTCTTCCTCATCCCCCTATCCTGAAGGGAAGCCCTCCTTGAAGGCCTCGCTCACCCCACAGCTACTAAATGCCCCTTGAGGGGGCCTTCTGCAGTCCTGCCTTTCTTATTGCCATGGTCACCAAGTTACCCTCTCCTGTTCAGTTCTGGCCACCACCTGTGAGAGGGGTGGAAGGTGGGCACCAATGAACACAGACCCTTTACAATAGAGTTCCCGACCCCGCACTTCTCCTAGAAAGCCCCCTCTCCTTGCCAGGGCAGAAGTGTGAAGTAATCCTGGGCTCCTCCAAACCGCCCACCTGCCAGTTAACTGACTTGGATCATTCTGTTGGTTTGTCCAGGACAAAGGAATGTCCAGACAGGGTGCTACCTTAGCACAAGTCTCAGCTGTAGTGCGGCTGAGGTGAAGGCAGGTAGACATCTCCTGTCATTTGTGGGGTCCTTAGCTGTCACAGCTCTGGGCTCCACTGGAGAAGTCTGAAGCAACCTGGATTTGAGAAAGGGAAGCACGTGGAGCACCACCTCCCTCCCAGGCACAGTCCTGGGGCCCAGTTCCCACAGTCAACCTGAGACAGATAAAGAAGCAGACTTTTGGGGTCTACTCACACAGTTAGTCAGTGGTGGAACCAGGGTTTAAACCCATATTTATTTAGACTCCAAAATGTGTGTTCTCCACTCTGTCCTGCTGGGGAGAAATGTGTGTATGTGTGTGTGTGTGCGTGTGTGCGTGTGTGTGTCGACAGCAGGCTCTGGGGGATGTGAGAGGGGTACATGCTGGGCGTATGGTGGGCAGTGGAGTGGAGGGAGACCGTCACAGCTTTGTCCGTCTCCCTGTCCCCTGATTCCCCACCTTCAGCCCTAGTTCTACTCTCTCCCTGCCAGCCGTGGATTGTGAAATGCACGGACCACATCTTATTTCTAGGCGGAGACTGTAACAGGCTATGGATGAACTGTGAATAATGGTATAGTTCTTTGGTTTGTACTCCATTGGGAATTTATTTGCATGTTTGAGCATTTTTAATCTCTGGGTTTTATGCAACTAGAATGTTTTAAAATGAAACTGCACCGAAAATGACCTACAGCACCTTGCTATTTAAAAGATAACTATGATGAAGTTATTTGTGAAATAAATAACTACTCTTAATTTTTTCAACTATTGGATTTTCTTTTTTATCTAAGCTGTTTGTGCTCTGGAATTTTGTAACTTTGTGACTTCTGTATATCTCTCACTGAGGACAAGACCTAGGTCTATTACCTTCCCATCGGGCTAGAAAATACCATGAAAAAAGGGGCTGTGTCAGTTGGAGCTCCCTGAGTGTAAGGGCTGAGTTTCCTCCATTAGCCTGGGGGTTCCCTGAAGGCTGTGCCTGTGTCTTGACCATCAGACTGGGAGTTCCCTGAGGGCTAGTCTTATATCTTCATCCTAGAACTCACCAAGGGCATGGACTATTGTCTTCCTCCTAGTTTGGGAACTTCCAGAAGGCAGGGCTACTGTCTACTCCAAAAGACTGGAAGCTCCTTGAGGGAGTGGCCTGTGTCTTCCCCATCAGACTGGGAGCTAGCTTGAAGCAGGGCCTGTGCATCTCCTCTCTCGGACGGGGGTGTTCTTTTGGAGCAGGGCTGTGTTTCTCCCTGGAACTCTGGTTCCATGACAGCAGGGCCGTATCCACCTCCTCTCCCCTCATCCCAACCTTTGAGATGCCTCCTTCCTCCTCTCTCTCCAGACCTTGCTCACCAGCAGTGTCTCCCCAGGTGTCCCTGCCGAGAACGTGTACACTAAAGTCCAGCACTTTGAAGGGGAGACTCTGTCTGTGCAGTGCTCCTACAAGAGCCGCAAAAACCACATGGAGGGTAAGGTATGGTGCAAAATCAGGAGGAAGCGGTGTGAGCCTGGATTCGCCCGGGGCTGGGTACAGGGGACGCGCTACCAGCTGCAGGACGATCCCAAGGCCAAGGTGGTCAAGATCACCATGGCGGCCCTCAGGCGCCAGGACTCCGGCAGGTACTGGTGCATGCGCAACAGCTCAGGAACCCTGTACCCCCTGACGGGTTTCCTGCTGGAAGTGTCTCCAGGTGAGCAGGCCTGCCAGGGCACTGGGAGGGTAGGGGTGTCCTCCCTGCCCCGTACTCCACTCACAGCAGATGTAGTGAGAAGAATAATCCATCAATGGGCGTGTTGTGCTACAGGGTTTTCACGGTTCCTTTACTGACATCTTCACGGGCATTGTTGTCCCCCACTTTACCAATGAAGAAAATGAGATCTAAAAAACCCTCTGTGGATCTGACCTTGTCCACAGTCACAGAGGTAGCAAGTGGCAGAGACAAGATTCACACTTAGGGCTCTCTGTGCTTTGTTTTTATTCCATCATCTGTTCAATATATATTCACCGAGTCCCGAATCTGTGCCAGAGACTAGACACAGACCTGCCCTATGAGAGATGACAGGCCACTGCTCATCATCAGAAGAATAATTATAGATAACAATAAATGTTTTTAAGAAAATCAAGCAGTGTGACAAACTGGGAAGTAACTCAGTGTTGGTGGGGGGGAGCTAGTGAAGCATGGGAGACTAGAGAGGACCTCCCTGAGCAGATGACATCAAGCAGAGTCCTGTGTGAGAAGAGCTTTCTAGCCCTGTTGAAATGTGGGTGCTTTGTATTCTAGGCAGGGAGTTCTGCATGTGCAAAGGCCCTGCGGTGAGAAAGAGCTGGGCTTGTATAAGGCAGGGCTGTGTTGCTGCCCCATATTGAGTGTGGGGCACAATGGCAGGAGATGAGGTTGGGAGAGTCAAACAGCAGCCTAAAGTCTATAATGCCACGTTTGGGTTTTATTCTAAGTACAATAGGAAGCTATTGGAGTGTTTACGGGAGTGTGTTGTGACTTGTCTTTAAGAGTATAATGGCTGAAAAGAGAAAAAAAGAGTATAATGGCTGCTGTGTGGAGGGTGGATTGTGGAAGGGTAGGAGATGAGCCGAGAGGCCACTGTGTGTATTGTGGCTGAGAATGAGTGTCTTAAAGTAGGACATGAGGTGGAGAGAAGTGGTTCAAATCTGTGATGTTCAGACTTCCTGCCCACTCCATAAACTTTGGAGGTAAGACAGGTGAATGAAAGGGAGGAATCAAGAGTGACTCTAAGGTTTTTTATTCCATCTGCAAGGTGCATGTCGGTACCATTTATTGGGTAGGGTGACTCTGGAGAGATGCTAGTTTGGAGGATAAAAATCAAGAGCTATCTTTTGTCATGTTAAGTTTAAGACACCTCCTAGAACCCCAGGTGGGCAAATGGAGCAGCAGTGAATCCTGGAGCTTAGCTGAGAGGTCAGAGCTGGGGATATACACAGGGGAAGTATCCCTGTGAAGATAGTTTATTTTTATTTGTTTTTTTTTTTTAAGATTTTTTTTTATCCATTTGTTTGAGAGATAGTGAGTATGAGTGGGGGAGGACAGAGGCAGAGGGAGAGGGAGAGGGAGAAGGAAACTCCCTGCTGAGCAGGGAGCCAGAGGGAAGAGGGGCTCTATCCTACGACCCTGAGATCAGGACCTGAGCCAAAGTCAGATGCTTAACTGACTGAGCCACCCACGAAGTCCTTTGTGAAGATGATTTAAAGTCTAGGGGATTTGAGAATTCTATACAGACAGAAAGAGGATTAGTTGTTGCTTAGGGCTGGGGGAAAGGAAGGAGAGGTAGAGGTTAATAGCTAAAGGGTGGGGATTTCTTTTGGAGATGGTGGGTATATTCCAAAATTGACTGTGGTGGTGGCTGTATGACTCTGTGAATAGACTAAAAGTCATTGAATTTGGTGCTACAAATGGGTGTGGTATGTGGAATGTGAATAATATTTCAAAAAAATCTGTTAAAAATTCAAGGGGATGGAGAAGTTCTCCCTTCAGTGTAAAAAAGAGAGAAGGGTCAAGCCCTGAGGTTCCCCCACATTTATAAGATAGGAAAGAGTGAGGAACCAGCAAGAGAACATGAAAAAAACCAGCCAATGGTGATGGCATGAGTTATTGACCCTTCCCCATCCCCTGGCCCACCTGCATCCCCCTCTTCTGTTGTGACTGAGCTAGGGCAACTGCTGTCTCTAAGATGTGAGGCCAAATCTCATTCCCCCTCTCCAGTTCTGCTTTAGACCCAAGGAATAGTTAAAATCAAGTGTATCAAAGTCTTAATATGCAGGGATACAAACATGAAATGGTTTTGTTTTTCTCTTTGCATATACCCCCCTCCCTTGTCAAATCCCATGGTCTACCATTTAAAAAGGCCATTTGGGGAGATTCCAACTTAGCAGACCCTTTCAATTATTAGGGAATAAAAAATCCTCAGCCCATTTAAAAACTCTAATCTTCTAGCAATATATGCTCTTCTACTCCTTGAAGACCAGAGGTTATGGCCCAAGCCTCCCAGAGTAGGAAGGAGGGTAGTAGCCTGCTGCCTAACTCCCTCTCCTTCATCCCAGCAGGTGGGGAAGGTGAGGTTCTTCTCAGTAACCTCGTCCTGCCTTCTCCTCTTTGTTGGGTGTTACTTTTTTCTACCCAGCCCTTTGTGATCCTCTGTAAGGTGGGTGTCTAAATGCTGGTTCTCCTAAGACATGCACACGTGAGTTCTCTGAGGGGTCTTTGAGGTCTCTCCACTGCTGAGTAGGATGATGTGGGAGGTCTGGCTCCAGGTCACCCTCTTCCCCCATCCCCACTCTCACCAGTGCTGCTTGTTCTGGTTCCCTTGCCCAGAAAGATGGGTACCTTCCATGGTGGCCATTTAGCCCTCAGGAGTGTGTCCTTGCCATGCACAGTCATGGGATGTGGCAGCCTGTGCCAGCCCTCTCTCTCCCCCACCATCTCTCTCCAATTCTCTTGCTCTCTGCAGAGATAGACTCCACCACATCGCCACAGATGGGACCTCATGCTTCCTACAACCCTTCTTCTTCCACCACCCAAATGCCAGCCTTCTAGAAAATGTGAGGTAAAAGGCTGAGTGGATGGATGATGGGAGCAGATGTCTCTTCTTAAGCTCCTAAGGTGGGCATCTGCTGCTGGAGGCAGTCTTTGGAATGTGGGCCTTCAGTGCTTCCTTGTCCTCATTTCTGGACCCTGGTCACCAATTATGGAACACCTGGAAGGTCCCTGTTCAACGTGCTAGTGAAGAAATCTCTTTGGCGTGCAGGAATAAGGAAGGTCTGGAGGTGACTAAAGAGGTGGAGACAGGGAGGAGAGTTGGCCTGATAGGGAAAGCTAAAGAAACTGGGAGAGCCTCTTCCTTCTTTACTGTGCCTACTTCTTCTCCCTGACAAGCCCACATTTGGTCACACAACAGAGCAGAATTCTTGGTCCAGGGTCAAGGAGGGGAGACAAGGACCTGTTCCCATCAGCGAGGCCCCTGACTCAGTCTAACATTCTTCCCTCTCTTGCCCCTTAGCCTCCACAACCAGGAGAAGCACTCCTCTTAGACAGCTGGCCAATATCCTCAAGAGCAGAATTGTTGTCACATCGGGCCCAGCCCCCACCTCAGGCTCTGATGCCCCTTTCACCACCAGCATGACAGTTTTCACACCTGGCCTCCTCACCTTGACCAGTCTCGTGCCCCCGACTGCCTCAGAGTCCATCAGACTGACCTCCATGACAGGCTTCAGCTTCACCAGCCCTGGCCCTTCTACCATGGGGCCCAGGAGGACCGTGGAATCCCAGACAGTGACTGTGTCTCCAAGTGATGCCAGAGCCTCCTCTGCTGCCCCAGCATCCATCTCCACCAGGGCTGGGCATCTGCACACCAGATCACCCACCACAGGAATGTGCCAGACCGGCGGGTCTCTCCTCAACAAATTATCCCCTGTCAGGTACCTGTGGGTCCTGGGCTTGGGTGGCTTTTGACCAGATCCAGCAACAGTAATTGGTGCCTGAATAGACCTCAAGGTGCAGATGTGATAGCAGAGCTTTCCTTCTCAGGAGAGGTCAGTCTGGCCTGCTGCTGAATGGGAGGTCGTGGGAGGCCAGATGCCAGGCTGGAGAGGGGACATAAAGGATGGCAGTGAGAAGTGAGGGTTGGAGATGGATCAGCATGAGTCTGTGGATGGAGAGGAGAAGGCTGGGGCAGGACAAGGATGTGACTTGGGATTAGAAAGTGGGAAATGGTGGATGCTTTAATTTGGGCTCCCCCAGAAGCAGCCTCTGGGACCTGGAGTACTGGAAAGAGCAGGGGGAAGGGAGACAGAGAAGCAGTTGGTAGAGAACCTAATCAAGCTGTCCACCACTGTGGGCAGCAGAGCACAAGCCTAGAGGAAGCTCTAGGGCCCAGGATCAGACTCCCAGCTGAAGGGCGAGGGAGCTGGGGTATTAATACACCAACTCCTACACCAACACTGCTCATATTGGTCATCAGTGAGGGGCTGCCTGCCATGGGTGGCAAAAAGGACTGTACTGACAGGAGAAGGTCCAAGGGCTGAAAAAAATTTAGATGGAGGTGCTGAGGGCTGGTGCAAGGGGATACAGGTTGTGTACCTACCATATCTGCTTCAGAGGACAAAGGAGGGAAGGGCCATGAGGAGAGGCTCTCACTATGAGGAGAGCAAGACTCTCAGTTTCTTCTGTTACAAATGGGGGTCTCTTAGAGTTCTCATCCTCAGTGATGAGCAGGTTTGGGGGAACAATGGAGGGAAGGTGCTAAAGTGGAGAGATGCCCTTCTCTACCTGACCTTCTTCCCCTGACCTCTGAGCTCCTCACTTCCTTCTGCCATGGCTGGATCCCCAAGGAAGGGAGGCAATCACTCCTACCAGGGCTGTGAGGATTTCTCCTGGTCCCGGCTCTTCTTACGTGGCATCGAGAAAGACATGGGTCAGGGTGGGGGCACCTGGATGCTCACCACCTCCCCGCTCTGTCCTGTCCCCTCAGGCACCAGGATTCGTATTCCATTGTGCTCCCAGGGTTGCTGATCTTCCTCCCAGTGTCTCTGATGTTGATTGCGGTCTATGGGCTCTGGAAGAAGAGACACAGGGGAAGTGAGTACAACCCACTCTCCCGTCCTCCGGGGGGGGGCAGAGCACGGGGGCTTGACACACTTGCCAAAGCGCCTGACTGCACTCTGTCCCCAAGTGGTATGTCATCACCTGCATCCAGCCACAAGGACTGCTCAGCACCCAGGCGAGGGAGGAGGTTGGGAGGAGGGCAGGCAGGCAGGAACAGCATGGCATGACCCTCCGGGGCTGACCTGGCAGGAAGCAGAGGGCAGAGCCAGAAGAGGGGATGGACTGGCCCAGGCAGGAGCCCTGCCCCTCTGCATCTCTCTCCTTGTCTTCACAGGCTACAGGGTGTGCAACAATCCTGCTAGACCCTGGAGGGACCCACTTGGAAGACTGGAGCCTCCATGGAAGCCTGCTTGGTCTGAGGCAACTTAACTATGGATTGCGTGAGCTCCTCCTGGAGGGGCCTTTGGAGGCCAGAGGAGGATGAAGACGGGGGCCTTTTTGAACTGGAACCCAGCTGAGGGCTGAGGACTTGCTCAAGGCTGGACTCAGGCCTCTCTAGAACCAGAGGCTGCTCTTGGCCCACTCAGTCCTCTTGGGCTGCCGGGGGTCTGGAACAGCCCCCAGATTGGGGGTACCAGGCAGAAAACCCCAGGGGAAGCCACCGAGGGGAATCAGCTCAGAGCCGCAGAGCCCTGGGTCCCCTCTGGGTGGTGGGGAAGACTTGACGGTGCTGTACACAGAGAGTTCTGGTCCTGTGGGCCTCAGAACCCCTTGCTATGGAGCAGAGGGGAGCGGACAGGTGAACAGCTGCCCTCTCCCCATCTGGAACCCTGTGTCCTCAGCTTTCCTCTGCTCCCCTCAAGCTTCCCCATGTGCTTGGGGAAGAAAGAGTCCCAGAGGCAATCAGTGTCCCAAGGGTCCTACCATGGAGGGGAAGGAACAGCGACCAAGAGCTGGAGGTCCACAGGGGTGTTGGCAGTAGGGGACCCCAGCGCAGTCCCCCCATCCCCAGAGTCCTGTGACCTCTGATGGGCCTCTGGATGTGTCCTGCCCTGACTGCAGCTGCTTGTCACTCAAGTCCTGGGAACCAGCAGAGCCCACCCTCCCACTGGTGCTACCCATTGGCCAGCTCTCCAGGGAAAGCTGTGACCAGGCTTCCCAGAGCTGCGTGGTGTTAGGACCAGCCTGTCCCCAGACTGGTGTGTAGAGGCTGCACTCAGGGCCCTCTCCCCCAGTTCCCAGCTCCAGGTCTGAGCTCCCATAGGAGACTGAGAGCCCTCCAGAGTCCACTGCAGGGGAGGCCACGGTTCAGAGAAGTAGTAGATCATCTGCCTTCCCCTGGGACTCATCATCCCCTGGGAAGAGAGGAGCTGCTTGTGATCCAGCAAGGACAGCTTGGAGCAGAGCACAGCCTGGAGGAACACCTGGGTGGGGTAGGGGTAGGGAGGATGGTGCTGAGGAGCCTCGATGGGGGCCCAATGGCCCTAGGAGTCTGGCCTCAGCTTCACTGGCTCCTGGCTCAGACTTGGCCTCTTCCACAGTGAGGGCTGGAGAATATGGGCTGGCTTTGTCCCGTGGAACAGGGGCTCCACCAGCCTGAGCACCTGGAATAAGCCCCCAGGGATTGATGTGACATCTTCACTCCCCACCCTGGGACAGGGACCTCCCAGGTGGGGGAGCAAATGTCATAGTCAGGAGAGTGACACAGCTCAGGCCTTGATGGGTAGCTGGGGGACCACTCCAGAATGGATGTGGGGAGAGAGGAAGGGGCCGGAGATAATCCCGGGGGACAGCACGGAGGAGGCACCTCTTTCCTATGTCCAGGAGAGGGCACTAGAGGAGAGACTCAGATTGAGGAACTAACAAACCTGGTGCCAGGACACAGACACACACACACACACACACCCAACCCAACCCCACCCCACCCCCATCCTCCCTACCAGGAGAGGGTGGCCATGACCTTGGTGTCTAAGAGGGGGCTTAATTTCCCTGCGGGAAAATAGCTCTCTAAAAGCCCCCCTCCATTCGCGATCCTACAACAGCACACTGACCGCCCTGCCTCATCTGAGAACAGGATGTCCTGTGGGAGAGCAGCAGAGGGCTTAGGACTGCGGCCTAGTGAGGCCACCTGTCTGTGTAACCCTGTGTGAGTCACTAACCCTGCTGGCTCTCATTTTCCTCTCTTGTGAAAGGGGACACTAATGCCTACCTCTCAAGACTGCCTTTGGGATAAAAAGGAGTCACCTGAACCTCACGCACCTGAGTAAATGTCTCGTGATTGCTGGCCTGCAAGCTCTCCTCCAGCTCCAGCGGTCTTTGTCTGCACTGAAGACCTTTGGACCCTATTTCTCTGTTTTGTGCTCAACTGGAAGGGGCAAGGGAGGGCAGAGGGGCACATGGTCAGGCCTCACATTGTGGGTGCTGGACCCAGGCAGAGGCATTTGGCTGTGCCCTGATGCTAGGCAGGGAAGCTGTGAGGAGACCTGCCATCCCTCTTTGCCCAGGATGAGAGGCTCCTGGAACGGGGGTAGCCTGCGCGACGTGCCCGCCCACAGATCCTGCTCCCACATGAACCCCACAGTAAGAACACAGGGCACTTAGAAATGGCTCTAGATTCCCTGCCCCTGCTCTCCACCTCCGGTGGGCCCTGGGGGGCTTCTTTGGACCTCCAGTGCTCTGGGACATTGTCCTCAAAGCCCCAGCGCTTCATTTTCTCCTTCCTGCTCCTCCTCCTCCTCGCCCTGGAGCTGCAGGAGGACCCAGAGCCCGGGCAGACAGAGGGCAGGGAAGGGCGGGACACCTGCAAGTATTGAACGGGCCAGGGCTGCCGCGGCCTTTAGTGGGTAAGGCAATGAAGCTTCCTGAGCAGTGGGCTGTGATGATGGGACACACCTGTGAAGGGCTTCCTGTCATGACCAAGGGCAAGGACACATTAAAAAAAAAAAACCAAACAGCACTGAGGGGGGTTTCCTCTGCAGAGCATGGCAGGTGGGTCCGTCACCGTGGGGTACACATACCCCTACAGGGAGGCCAGCAAGCAAGCCTCAGGGTCACAGTTCTCCCACATGGCTGCATGGTACTGGGTCGGGGATGCTTCTCCTTCAGGCTGATGTACTTCTTACCCCACTGCTGGGAGTAGTGAGAGCCCCTCTGGGGGCTGCTGCAGCTGCACAGAGCCAGGCCCTTCCTGGAGAGGCCTGCCACCTGCCACTGCCCACTCCCGAAGGGCTGCTGCAGGGCCTGAAGCCCCATCATTCCCTTGCCGTCCTGGAGAGCCTCCTGTCCTCGGAAGTCCTCACATCCTGAGCTTCCTGTTGTCCTTGTCCTGCTTCCTGTCCTCCTAGTCCCGGCTTGTTCCCCAGGCCTTTAGGCCTGCTGTGCTCATCTCCACCTCAGAGTCTGCACACCACATGCCTGACCTGCCACATTGCATTGTTCACGGGGTTTTCTTCTTTCTGGGTTGTAAAGAGCCTGTGATTATAGTAGCTCTTCTAATGACAATTATTCCTTAAGATGTGCTTGATTACTGTGGTCCTTTGACAAATGCTTATGGAGTGATTATGGCAGGCTGGGAGCTGGGGAACTGGGGTGACCTGGAGGAGGAACCCCCCAGGTCCCATCCTTCTGCATCTATCTCCCCCCACCGACTCCCCTCCCCACCGATTATGTCCAAAGCTTCACTCTCTCCCACCCTTACAGGGGCATTCCCCGTACCTCCATTTCTGGAAATGACTCTCCCTCTCCTTTCTCCTCGGTCCCTCCAATCCCCACAGAGCTCCCCAGCTCCCGGACAGGCCTGGGCAGGAAGTCTCGGACCACTGGGCACCTCCAAAGGGTCCCCTAACTCTGTCACTCACCTTCAGCTGGACCTTTCTACTTGCGGGGAGGACATATTTGGGAACGGGAGGAAGTGGTAGATTAGAGGGGAAAGCAGAAAGGAGAAATAGGTTCTGGTTTCAACAGAGTTTCTTCCTGGACTTTCACAGCTTTCTACACCCTAATCCCAATGCAACAAGGAGGAAGAGGCTGGGCAAGAGTCAGCGGACAGAAGCTTCAGAATCCTCTGGAGCCTCAGCTCTGAGACTGGACCCGGCCCACATGTAGCACCTGCAGCACAAGGCTCCTGCTTACAGGCCAAGACCTCCCCTCCTCCCAGGCCTCCCGCTGCCCCCTGGAGGACTTGGCCTCCCTCAGCTCTTCTTCCTGGACAAGTGAGAGTGGCTAGGCCAAATCCCCACCCCTGCGCCCCAGCTCCGGCTCCCTCTCCTCAGGGCTTCCCTGCTCCCACCCCAGCTCAAGAAGAGGGCCCATGGCCTGGGACGCCACATGCCTGCTGCCGCCTGTTCTGCTGGTGCTCCTGGCCTCAGGTGACGAGGGGGGCAGAGGGAGGGAAAGGGGCAGGAGGAGGGAGATGGCCAGGTGAGGTGGGCATGAGGGGGGCCATGCAGAGGGACGGCTGGGGCACCCACCTGCCAGCCCCACCGTGTCTGAGGGGTGGCTCCCTGACGTGAGAGTGTACTTTCAGGCTCGTGGGGACAGAAGCCAGAGTTGCTGCATCACCTGGAAGGGGAGTCCTTCTCTGTGAAGTGCCCGTACCAGCCCCAGAAAGGCTCAGGAGCCGTGAAATTCTGGTGCAGGTGGGACTTACCACGTACCTGTACCCTGTTAGCCACCTCGCCCCAGCTCCAGGGGAAGCCTCGAAACTCCATTGAGGATAACGTCAGATGGGGCTACTTCATCGTCACCATGACCGAGCTCAGGGTTGAAGACTCTGGATCTTATTCATGTGGAATCTACAAATCCTTCGGGATATTTTTTCACAGAAACATCCATCTGGTGGTATCTCGGGGTGAGTCCTTTCCCTTCTTTGTGTGCTTCTCAATCATCCTGAGTCACAAGATGTTACAGCTAGAAAGGACTCCAAAATAATGGTCTTCAGTGCTCTCGCAGCCAAAAATGGGTGCCCCTTGCCCAGAGTCACCTCTGGTTAAGGGCAGATCAGGCAACAGAACTCAGACCTGCTGGCTCCCGTGGTTCTTCCTTTCCCATCACATGCATTTCTCTGAACATTTTTGTTGTTATGAACAAGACTCATCCACTGGTTTGTAATGACTGTAAAGCCTTCTCAGGTTTGAGCAAGACTGGCTGATTGGGCCATCCCTGGGCATCCCAACTCTTGGCCCTAACCCCAGCTTTCTCTCAAAGGGTAGTGCTTGCGTTGCAGGTGGCTGGGTGGGTTAAGAAATGTGGACAGACAGGAGCCATCTAGGGAGGCAGACACAGGACTCTGGGGATGAGACAGGGAGGTGTGGTGGCCAAGGGCTCAGAGAGCCTGTGTCCTCACCCTGGACCTGCTCCTTAGAGTCGAGAGACCTTAAGGCTCAGGTGGGAAGCTGGGCGATAGTCTTGACTGAGGCCCTGGTGTTTTTCCTGAAAATCTCAGACTTACAAAGCCCCCCTGTGTTTCCCTGTGATGGCCAGGGCTTGAATGGCATCTTCCCAGACCAGCTGCCAAGCCTGCTCAGCCATCTGGTGAGCTGGGCACCCAGAGGAACCTGGTCAGCTGCTTGGTCAATCACTAACCACCCAAGCCATGGCTCACTGTCCACTCTATGTATGGCAGGGGCTGCACCCTGGAAGGGAAATCAAACACCTTGAGACTCTATCCTGTGCTGGAGGAGCCCACAGCATCCCCTGCTGATCCTTGCACCCAAGGCCGACACAGAAGTGAAGGGTTAAGTTGGTGGGTGGTAGGTGGTGTATTGGAAGCATGTTGGATGGTGGCCCAGTGAAGGGAGGGAGCAGGTTGCTGGAGAAAGCAGTGGTATGGATTCTCCTAGAGGATTCCCCAAAGGAGGTGATACCACTTGGGCCTTATGAGTGAGCAGGAATTGATCCAGAAGAGACAAAAGTGGGTGGGGGGTGGGAGGGACACATTTTCGGTTGAGAGTGCATAAAATGGTCAAGAACAATGAAAACAGAAAAGACTGTAGTATATCCAATATACCAGTGACAGTGTGATCCTAACCTAAAGCCTCTCACACTGGAGCATTTGACTGAGAGGGAAATCCCACACAGAGTAACTCCCGCATAGAGGGCCTGGTGCAGGGCATGAGGCATGGTGCTTCTCAGAGTCCTCACCTGGCCCAGGGCCCTGTGTGGGCTCCTCCTTTCCAGGGCCAAGGACTAGCAATGGGGAGCATGGAAAGTGGGGCAGACACATGGGAGTGCTCCCCTCATTGTCATCTCTTACAGCTTCAACCCTGCGTACTGCCAGGAGCACCAGTGGGACCACAGCCTGGACCTCTGTCACCAGCCCTGTCACTGACAGGTACTTCCTCCCCATCTTCCCTGCCCTCCACTTCCTCCCACCCATGGCCAGCTGTGGCAAATGCCCCCAGCTGCCACATCCCCACCGCTATCTGGCTCTCAGGGGATGAAATGGGAGTCACACCATTTGTACCAGGTGGCTTTGCCTCTTTAAACCTCAGTTTTCTCATCTGCAGAATGGGGCCAATGACATCCTCACGTTACAGCAGGTACCTGCTTGCCTTTGGCATGTCGACATTTGGTGTGAGGGTGTCCTGTGCACTGCAGGCTATTTGGCAACATCCCTGACCCCTACCCATTAGATAGCAGCAGTGCCAATCTCCCCCTGGATCACCCAGTTGCGACAACAAAATCCAAGCGTCTCCAGATATTGCCAAGCTTGCCTTGGGAGACACAAGCACCGCCAGTTGGCAACCACTGCTGTACAGAGGGCTGTGAAGATGAGGTAGAATTGGGTCTGACTCAATGCCAGACGTGTGACCAGGGCTGCCTCATTTCTCTCTCCCCTCTTCCAGCCCTTCTTTATCCCAAAGCTGCCAGGGTCCCGGGAAAGGGTGCACTTTGTAGTTACTACAGTCCATGGCCTGATTTCCTGTCATCCTGCCTGATGGTTCCCAGGCCCCAGCCCCCAGGAGTGACCCGACAGCTGTTTTTCTTCCGGCCTCCACCCTCCCCTGCCTTCTGCCCACCCACCATCACTGCGATGGGAGCCCACGGTTCTCAGAAATCCTGGTTCCTTGCTTCAAGGCGCTATACCCAGAAGCTGCGTGGTGCTGGTCATGGAGCATAGAAGGGTCCTTACAGCAGCTGCCACCCAGGCTTAGGGCTTCAACCCTTGACATCCCAGACACCTTCCCTGGGAGCCTGCTGCAGTGTAAGGAAGCCTATCTTAGTGTTCTGCCTTTGACCTAAGACAGGTCTTGTTCAAAAGCATTTATTATGTGGCAGCACTGTTGGTCACAGGGCACCAGCTGAGCCCATCTCATGGGCAGGGGTGAGGAACTGGGACCAAGAATAGTTAAGAGCAGGATGTGGGAGGGGTGAGTACAGACCCTGCAACGAGGTTCAAGTTAGGGGACAGCAGCCGAAAGGGAAAAGGAGGAAAGACATTCCCGTTTCACAGAGGAAGAAACAAGCCCAGATGTGGCTAGACATGGCCAGACGTGGCTGGATGTAGCTGGACGTGGCTGGACGTGGCTGGACATGCATGGCTTATGGGGCAGAGCCCTTGACCACGGCCAGCTCAACAGGAGGGTCAGTCGCGATCACCCAGGTGGGGAGAGGGATACCTTCTGGGCAGAAGGTTGGCTCCCACTTGCCTCACCTGGCTGGTCATTTGTTATTCCAAAGCCCTCAGGGCAACTGGCAGCTCATCGTTCCCAGCTCTACGTTGGGTGTCCTGCTGGTGCTAGTGCTCATCCTCCTCGTGATCCTGTCCTTCAGGAAAGCCCGCAGAAGTGCCGCAAAAGGTAAACCCCAGTGCTGGCTCCAAGTAGACCCTGAGGGCTTAGCCATGATGTTCCCATGCCCACGAGCCTGAAGACTGGCTTCTCAGGCCCATTTGACCAACAGGGAAACTGAGGCTTGTATGGTGAGTGGTCAGGATCGCTGTGTTCTCTTGCTTTGTCAGAGCAGCAGGTGGGGTCATTCTCCTCAAAGGCTCAAGGTCAGCCCCTTCCAAACTTTATTCACCAAAAACTGGGTATTCTAGTATCCACTGGGGAGTGTATATTTTGCCCTCTTCTTATAGGTAAGGATTTTTAAACAAATTTATCTGGAAAACTTTTTTATTGTGTGTTTATATGTGTTTTAAGATTTTATTTATTTGACAGAGAGAGAGAGATAGTGAGAGCGAGTACACAAACAAGGGGAGCAGCAGGCAGAGGGGAAGCAGGCTCCCTGCTGAGCAGGGAGTCTGATGCGGTCTCAATCCCTGGACCCCGGGATCATGATCTGAGCCAAAAGCAGATGCTTAACCGACTGAGCTACCCAGGCATCACAAGAGTATTTTTTAAAATTGTCACTATTGTTTTAAAATTTTGTCTTCCTAAAAGCATTTAAGGATTTTTTAAAAAGATTTTATTTATTTATTTGACAGACAGAGAGCACAGGTGGGCAGAGAGGCAGCCAGAGACAGAGAGAGGGGGAAGCAGGCTCCCCGCTGAGCAGAGAGCCTGATGTGGGGCTTGATTCCAGGACCCTGGGATCATGACCTGAGCTGAAGGCAGAGGCTTTAACCCACTGAGCCACCCAGGCGCCCCGTTAAAGGATTTTTTAATGTTTAAGTTGCAAGTTTTTTTTAGCATTAATCACATGTAAAATCACCAGCATTTTGTGCAAGGCTTATCAGATTAGTGCCTTTTGATGATTCCGGCCTTGTTTTTTGTTGTTTGGTTTGTTTAGCACATACTGCATATTTATTAATCATATAATCCAGTGATGTGTGTGGTGACAACTTTTTTGAAATATGGAAGTGGGCCAGCGCTATGTTGAACCTTAATGACTTTAATTTTTCGAGCTATCAAAATCCTAAAGTAGTAATGGGTTGTAAAATTTTATATACGTATTTTTCAAATTATGTAAAGTAAACTTAGTGGGTCACAATACTATTTTCATAAACTAAAATAGAAAAGCAAAATATCACATTGGAAGGATAAATATTTTTTCATTGGACTTTTATTTTAGGAGAGAGAGTGTGTGTATGAGTCTGTGTGTTTGTATATGTAGAAATAAGATAAAATGTTTCTCATTGCGGTTCTTGGTTCAAAATTTTGAAAGACATTATAGATAACTTCACCAGCAAATAGATTATACTTAAATGGATTTTTAAATTTGGAACTTTCAGTGACTGGGATTGATTCAGCTTTACCAGTTTTATGCAAATTTGCCGTATGCCGCCAGTCTGATTTGCCCCTTGGCACCAAGGTCTGACCTCTGGATGCTGTGTGCTGGCCATTAGTGAGCCCCCCGGGGCAGGGTGGGATTTCTAGACCCAGCCCTGGTCCCTCAGCCCAGTGGGGACCTTCGGCGCCCCTGCCTTCCCAGAGGAATGGGACCTGCGGAGAGGTCCCTGCCCCAAACTGGACTCTTTCCTTCACAGGTGAGGACAAATCCCACCACATCTATAACAACATCTCAGTCCAGAAGGAACAGAGCACTGGGCATAGGAAGGACCTCTCACCAAGGCAGAGGCGATCTCAACTTTCCTGGGTATCTTGTTTGTCAGTGTTTTTTGTTTGGTGGTGGTTGTTGTTTTCCAGCTTCCCAGCTTGTATTTACTTGTAGTTTCTGTTCACTTTGCACCAGGGCTCACTCGTGACTCTTCATACTCCTGTTGCCTCATCTACATGCACCCTTGGCCCCATCCTTCCCAATTCAAACCACTTAGAAAGAGAAGTTGACTCCCCAGCTTTTGATCTTCACCCCCACAGGGGTCAACTGTTAATAGGGGGCCCCTCTCATGGCGTGGCTGCCACCAGTCCAGTCAGCTAGGGGGACGGGGGTCACATGGTAAAAACACGGCTCCCTAGGTGCTCTCTCATCAGGAACTGGGGACCGGTCTGTTGCTGTTGGGTAGGCCTGTCTTGTCTAAAGATCTAAAACTCTTGAAATGACAGAATTGCAGAATTGGGAGGATTTAAAGTCATCTGCTACAACCCTCTGTAATGCTGGGATCAACTCTACAAATGGCATCCCTACCAATTGCTCTTCTACCTCAGTGCTCTCCAAACAAGTGTGGATAGAAAACTCCTGGAGAACTTGTGCAAACAGAATTTCCTGGACACCACCCCCAGAGACTGCCTTCCTAGAGCTTAGGTGGAGCCTGAGATTTTATCAAGCTGCTAGGTGATGCCAGTGCTATTGGTCCACGGGTCACACCCTATGTTGTCTTCCTTAGCCTATTCTTTTTTTTTTTTTTGTAAGATTTTATTTATTTATTTGACAGACAGAGGTAGGCAGAGACTCAGGCAGAGAGAGGAGGAAGCAGGCTCCCCGCTGAGCAGAGAGCCCGATGCGGGGCTGCGTCCCAGGACCCTGGGATCATGACCTGAGCCGAAGGCAGAGGCTTTAACCCACTGAGCCACCCAGGCGCCCCTTCCTTAGCCTATTCTTAAGCATCTTTAGTGACGGTGACTTTGCTGCCTTTAGCCATTCCCAGAGGCTCTGCAGGGTCCATACTCTGTTCCACACCTTATCACTGTCTCTGTCCTCCACCCAGCTCAGGGCAGCCCTGGGGCCACGGACCATGCCCAGCTATGATCTGTACATTGAATGTCTGTCTCCTTTGATTCCTAGGGCTCCGATCAACAGAAGGGCTCTGATGAAGACACTGGGGCCATCTGCTATGCCTCACTTATCCACCTGAATCAATTCGGCCCCAAGGACTCCATCTACATCAACACTCAGCCCAAACTGAAACCCATGCCTGATCCCCTTCTGACTGTAGAATATGCCTGCATCCCTGGGACCAGACCCCAGCCCACCAAGTCAACTGCCCCGGATAGGGAGCTCAAGAGCTAAGGATAGACTTCACTGAGCAGTGAGCACTTAGCAAGTACTTGTGAGGCATAGGGCTGCTCTGCCAGTGATGGGCGGGGGGAGGACTTCAGCATGGCAAAGATGGTCCCAAACCAGCAAAAGATCATTGCTTCCTACAAGGGCAATGAGGAGGAAGGAGGAAAGGAAAGTCGTTATCATTCAGAGGGGAGAAGCTTTGAGTGTGAAGGCTGTGATGGGTAGGCTCTGGGGCCTATAGAAGGGGTCTCTAGACACCTGCCTGCTCCCCTCCCCAGGGTCTGGGAGGAGGGATACTGGAGTAGAGTCCAGTTAAATAGGATCTGGACACCAGTGCTCCAAGCCACCCAATCTTCTCCACACTCTGTGACCCTCACTTCCTTCCTGACCAGGGCTTATGAAATCCTGACATGCTGTGCAAGTTCCTCTTTGGTGATCTCCTCATGACAGTCCCTGCCCAACTCTCTCTGAGGGCCACTAAGTTCTATCTCTCCATCCCAGCTCCTCCTCTCCTTCCTGACCTTCTGATTTTGATTCTCACAAATGACCCTGACAGGACGGGCAGTGCCTGCGGCTCAGCGGTCTTCCTTAACTCTTGGCCTTGCCAGTCAAGGTGGGGCGTGGGAATTTCCTTCCCCATGGTGGCCCCTGTAGCTCCACCAGAACTGATCTGGGTTCCTCTGCCTTCCACAGAAGCTATCATGTATTCTACTAGCAGCACCTCAAGGACAGCAGGCTGAGGGTTACCTCCTGTTTTGCCCTAGTGCCCTTGCACAGAGCTATTATGGGGACAGAGCGCCCTTCTTTATTAGGCACTCCCAAGGAGTGACTCTGAACTGTGGGAACTCCAGGTCATGGGGGCAGAGGGTGGGGTCCTACCACGTCATGGAAAAGATTGCTTGACTGCTGATACATCACTTCTCAAGGATAACATTTAAAGATAATTGAATCTAACTGCCAGTGAGTCCAACTGCAAAATCCCAGTGAGTCATGCAGTATCTGCCTCAATCTCTCCAAGGACAGGGAATTTACCACCTCTTGCTCAAGCAGCTTGTTTGTCAATGTTTTTTTTTTTTTTGTCTTTCAGCTTGCCCTCAATTACAGGGAAAGGTCAGCTTGCCTACAGGATGGGACCTGAGGGTCAGGCTGCTTCACGGCCAGAAAGGTAGAGGGGTTGGACAGGTGAAGAGTGGGGGGCGGTCTGAGGTTTGGCAGGCTGGGTGCAAGGGAAAGGTCTTCCTCAGGGAGGAAGGCAAGCTAAGCACTTGTCACTTGGGACATCCCAGGCTCCCTGTGCCGAGGATGTGGTTCTATCCTCAGTCTGTGGTTGCATGAGGACACTCAGGAACAACCCCAAGTTGAAGGAGGTGGAGAGCAGGATGCTCTGAGCATCACTTTAGCCCTCCAGGTCTCTGCTCTGCCCTTCCAACTTCTTATTTCTGACTCCTAGAGACTGGGCAACTACTGCACCCTGACCTCCCACCCTACCTAGCCTTTCTCTGAGAAGGTCATTGACACTGACCTGTGGACTTATTTGACCTCTGGTCCTCCATGGTTCTAGGCTCCTAACGGTGCCTCTTGGTCTGTATTTTAGTCTACACTCCCATGGAGGGAGCCCGTATTCACCATGGTCTTTTCAACTCAGGTTTCCTGGCTACAGCACTATGAGCCATCCCAGGGGTCAGGTTCCTCATGAGCTGTCCAAACCCAAAGGATTTACTCAGACTAGAGCACCTGGAGTTATAGTCATTACACAGTCCTTGTAGGGATCTGCTGACTGCCAGCCACTGCTCAGGGTTGGGGACACAATGATTAAGGCTAGTAAGCCAACAACTATGGAGTGCTTCTTATAGGCCACATTCCTCTATATACATTAATGGCTCTAACATCCTGGAAGGAAGGTACTCTCCTATCATTTTAAAGATGGGGCAAATTGAGGTGCAGACAGGTTAACTTTTTCCCAAAGTCTTGACTCTTGAAAGGGGTTCAGTAGTTGTTCCCCAAATTATTTCCTCCTGAGAACATAGCTAGATGATTACAGTCCAGCCTTTCTTGCAGTTAGAGGTAGTCAAGTGACTGGGCTCTGGAAGTTACTGTTTGCCCCCTCCAGGCCTGGCCCATAGAACCTTTTATGCAATCATCAGTGTTTTCTCCTTCCTCTCATTTGTCACCCAGATGGCATGGTGAAATAAAAGTTCTTAATGTAAATTCTAATCCTAACTCAGCTTCCCAAGGGTAAAAAATCTGGCTTGCCTTGTCTTTCCTAACTGCTACTGCCTCTTCTGCTGCCGGAGCTTCTTTCTCCTGGGAATCCTTACTGGATTTCTCAAAACAAGTCCTTTTTTTTCACTGAAGTCAAACAGAGAAATACAATTATCATATGGTTTCACTTATTTGTGGAATATAAGGAATAGCATGGAGGACATTAGGAGAAGAAAGGGGAAAATGGGGGGGGGTGAAATCAGAGTGGGAGATGAACCATGAGAGACTATGGACTCTGGGAATCAAACTTAGGGTTTTGGGGTGGAAGATGAGTGAGCCTGGTGACAGGTATTAAGGAGGGCACCTATTGCATGGAGCACTGGGTGTTAAATGCAAACAAAGAGTCAAGGAACACAATATCTAAAACTAATGACGTACTGTATGGTGACTAACATAATAAAAAAAATAAGATAATTTAAAAAATTTCCAACAACAAAAAAATTGTTCAACCAAAAGAAAAAAAAAGATTAACTTCTTGACCCCTGAGAGTAGGTACTGAAGTTAGAAAAAGACCTAAGTAAAAAACAAACAAACAAACAACACCCCCCCAACCTAAAAAATAAACCAAGTCCTTTTTTCCCTCCTACTATGGTGGTCATATGCATAACAGGTACTCAAGGGGTACTTGGCGAAGGTCCTGTCTTTCAAGGACCTTCATTCAAGGATACCCAGGCTGACACCAACAAAAGTCATCAAAACAATCTGAAACTTTACTCTGTCCTTGAAGGAAACAGATGAGTCCACATTTATCTTGCTGTCAATAGCGGGCATCTACCATCTTACTCACCCCTCCCCTCACCCCAGGGAGTCTCTCCTTGACCCAATTCTTCCGGTCTCTTTGTTTGCCCACCCACTGGTAGTCATTAATGTCTTCACTGAAGGAGTCATGTTTCCTCAGCCAAACACTCAGAAGTCAAAAAGCAGGGTCTGAGCTGGGGAGAAGTATGGATACTCCATATCTCTCTGGTCCCTGCTATTTTAGGTCTTGTCTTCTAGGCTGAGATATTTGAGTTTGTGGGGATGGTTTGGTGATGTGGGGTGGGAGGGTGAGTGACAGCAGGTTCTGCTACATGACTCAGAGTGCAGAAGAAGGGGATTGCAAGCTGAAGCTTACTGAAGGTAGTGAAGTATCTGGATTCGCTTCCCAGTGTTCCACAAACATTAGTGTTTTAAGAGACGTTAGTGTCACGTGAAAATAATCCATGCTAATAATATATTTCCTTCAAACATTTTAAAGTGAGGAAAAGTAAGTTATGCTTATCACAAGTTACAAGAATTAACTCTTAGAAACTCTTTTAATATCCAATAATGGAAGGCTGATTAAGTAAATTATGCTATATTCACACCAAGGAATATTATGTAGATACCTGTTGAAATGGAAAGATGTTCTAGATATATTAAATGAAAAACACAAGCCACAAAATAATATGTCTAGCATGAGCTCCTTTATGTTTGTGTCTCTGTGTGTGGCCATAGCAAAAAGGCTAGATGGACAAACACCAAAATATCAGTAGTGATGTTCTCTGGGGAATGAGTTAGAGCAATGGAGGAAAATTCCATTCAGTAAGATTAGGAGGACTGGCTCTTGAGCCACATTGTTTAGATCTAAATCTAACTTCTACCTGTGCTAGCTGTGTGGCCTCGGGCAAGTTATTTAACTTCTCGGATCCCAGCCAGTTACCTGGAACAAAATTATTGCCTACCTCACACATAATGACAAAACACATGTAAAGTGTTTAGAACAATGCCTAGCACATAGTAAGCACTCAGTAAACGTTCATGTATTTTGAGTTGTAGAACTGTGGATAACTTTCACCTTTTAGAGTGCATTTTTATGTATTTTTCACATGAAAGTTAATTGAATATAGTTTTTTGAAAGATTTCTAAAATGCTGAACACATTTCATATAGTTATTATAATAGGAAAATCTCCCTTTGAATCTCTGTGCTACGTAAGTGAAACAGGTGATCCTGGGGAGAAATTACCTATGGCTTTGCAGGTGTGACGCTTCAACTGCCTAAGAAGTATTTACCAAATAACTGTTGACATCATTGGTGTATGTCATCTAAGCGTTAGTGTGTGTTACTAAGTGTTGTCTTATCTTGCTGTCATTTGGACACTGGGTCTTTAAAAATATCTGGTTTTTCTATATTGTGATTTTAAAAATTCTGCTTGGAGTGTTTTGGGAAACTGTTAAATTTTGCAGCAACGAATTTGTCTTTAGGACTGTTTTTGATTTCTACTGTAACCCTGGCACAAATGATAACTCCAGAGCTCCTGCAGATGTCTCAAAATTTAGAGTCCTTTTTAAAGGGTTTCATGGTCAGATAATGTCAGGAAGGGCCCATCTAGCTGCACGTTGGTCTCAGGGTTTATTTCCTTGTTGATCCCTGATTGCCCAACATACTCTGGGTGTAGAGGGAAGGACTCGTGACCTGGCTCAGGCCAGAGCATGACAGGAGATAGTGCCACCCTGTGGGGTCCACTCAGTGCTGGGGGTGGGAATCAGCCCCTCTCTGGAGGAACTGTTTTCTTTCTTTGCATTAGACTGTAAGTTTCCAATAATCCTCTTTTGTTTTTAGGGCATTATGCTTCTGGCCATGGCAAGACCAATCTTTAGTTGGCAGATTTCTGTGGTTCAAGCCTGGGCCCCCATTTCCACCCTGGTGGGCATCCTGACTTCTCAACTCACACTCAGAACAGAAGCTCAAATGTGCCTTTCAGGCTGAGATGACCAGGAATGCCCAAACTCTCTCTGAAGACTCATTTGAGGGTCTCCCTTCACTCCCTGAACCCAGGGTATTGGATTAAAATCCTGCGAGTACAGATTTACAATATCAGCATCACTTCCACATCTAGGAAGGCAGCTATGCTCACCACTATACCACCAACGCCAACCTTACTTCCACATCTAGGAACAGAGAGGTAGTGTTTCCTTTATTTATAGCACATTCCTAGCACCTATGTGGTGCCTGGCATATGGTAGGAGCTTGGAAAATAAGTGGGATAAATGAATGTGCCCCTGTGAAGAGGGTTCCAGGCTCTCCCACTCCCTCTGTAAGAGTGAAAGAAATGCCCAGCAGGTGGTAGATAGCTCCCGCACAAGTTCCCTTCTGGGAACAGGTGGGCACACACAAAAAGGTCCAATTGCCAATCATTTTAACAGGGCTCCCACAGAGGAGTGGGCACAGATGAGGGGACGACCAAGGGATGGTGATGCATCCAAAGACAGGGAGCTGTGAACACCCCCACTTGGAAGGGCAGAAGAGATGATTACGATTACGTTACTGGAGCCAACAGAAAGCTGGAGCTGTGGAGGAGGGACAGCCTATCAGAGGAAAGCAGCCACTGCCTGAGCCATGGTAGAGGTAGAAGGGAGAAGTGGGAAGAAAATATCCCAACTTATTTCTCCTCCTAACCGCCAACCCCCTGCCAGTAGCTCCCTTTGGCTAGACCCAGTAAGTCAGGCGGCCAGGAGCCAGGGCGATAGAATCCAGAGGGACAGCCTTACCAGGGACAGAGCAGGACTGAGCAGGGATAGCATGGAGCATGGGGTGGGGGCAGGAGTAGAGGGTGGTCCAGGTATCAAAGGCAGCAGAAAAGCCAGGCCAGGAGGGCTGGGAGGGGCCATTCGTGGCTTCTAGTGATCAGACTCAAATGAAAGGTTGAAGAGCACGAATAACAAAGACGTCCCTACAAAGTAAAAAAGTAAAACATAAAATAAGTTTAAAATAAGCTTGAAAAGAAAAGGGATAGGGATAGTGATAGGGAAGCAGAGGCAAGTGAGGGGTTTTCAGGACAGGTGAGACAGCGTCTAGGTAAACATGGAGGGGGAGTCCTGAGGAGTAGCACTTGAGACACTGGAGGAGAGGGGATGGGTGAGAAAGCAGTTCCTGGGGGTCATCCAGGGGAGGGAGATAGACAGATGGATAAATAGGATGCAGGGAAGTAGTCGTCTTGAAACTGGAAACTGGAATTCTGGGATAGAGATAGGCAGGAAAAGAAGGGAAGGTTTTAGAAAGAAATATATGGAAGAAGAAGGAAAATAATAATGGCCTTTTTTTTTTTTTTTTTTTTTTTTTTTTTTTTTTTTTTTTGCACTTAGCTTGCCCTAGCTGTGTATACCCAGGTAGTGAACCAGCCCAGAGAGTTAAGAACTCGCCCAAGGCTGCATAGCTAGTAAATACCAGAGTTGGCATTAAGCACAGGTCTGTAAGAAGCCAAAACCTGTGTGCTTACTCCTTGCTGCAGTTCCTGTTTCTATCCCACCCAGCCTTCCAATCCCCATGCTTCATCCCCAAGTGCAGGCGAGGTATACTCCTCAGTTCTGGCCAGACTTTGGACCCATTCTGATCCAGCCACGAGACAGATGAGGTTCCCTCTGCTTTTGCCTCAGGTAATGACTTGCGCCAGGTGTAGTGCCTGGGTCCCTGCCTCCCAGCTCCTGTGTTCTCATCCAGATCTTCCCTTGGGGCCTGCCATCCTGCAGCCCATCAGCGGCTGCCTGCTGGTGACCTAAAACAATCCCAGCACATGCACATGCACGAGGACACACACCCTCAGTTCCTGGGAGTTGTCCTGCCCTGATGAGGGGAGGCACTGACCCTGGACAGGGGTTGAGGTCTTCAACTAAGAAAATATCAGATGTTAAGAATGGGAGAACGGCCTCAGCAGGAAGTGTGGGAGAGTGATGGATAGTCCAAATACAAAGAAAGGTGGGGAAAGAAGGTCAAGTGTGAGAGGAGTCAGAGGTGAGAGAGGAGGTTGGGGCTTGAGGGCAAGGGTTTGAGTCCAGGAGGGTGAGAGTAGGTAAATGCAGGACAGGACTGAAGAGGGAACTGGCAGAGAGGAGTCAAACTGGCTGCTTATCAGCAAATGATATCTGTAGGCTCTGATGTTTATGGTTGGTTACTCTTGCAGAGGGTGTGGTGAACAACAGCAATTACTCTCTCCAGCCTGCTGGGCAGGGGCTTCCCTGTTTGGGTCAGTGGTATACCCTGAAGGAGTTTGAGTTTTTCCAGCTTTCAGTGGCCCATTCCCCTGCCGACTGTCCCTCCCCCAGCCCAGCCCAGGTGTTGCTTCTGGCCATGGTCCTGACTGGAATCCGGTGCTTCCCCGGCCGCTCATGTGGCTTGAGTAAGGCTGAGAGGATAATGGTAGGTCTGAAGGATGATGGGGATGCTCACATATGAGTCTTGATTTTACCTCTAGGGAAAAGAGAGGGGGAATAGAGGGTGTGTTTGAGGAAAGTGATCATTGAAACAGCTGCTAGAGGGATTCACTAAGGAACCTCCAGGCATTCTGAAAGGGATTGTCCAGCAGCTGTGAAGTCTCAGCTGAAGGGAGACATCAGGAGGGTTTCATACGTCCAGCCGTGCCTCTAGTCTGGGACTTCCCCAGACTCTGAGAGACCTGCCTTCTCTATCGTAGTGACTGGCGAAGACATGGTGGCTGAATAAATGCACGCATCAGTGAATGACAGGGTTCAGATGCAAGGATAAAGGGAAAAAGACCTCTGTGCCTGAATCGGAGGGGGCAAGTGTCTTTAAACACAGATTTAACCCTGGGCGTGGGAGTGGGGTGATGCCAAAATGTTCCGGCGCTCAGATGTGAGGATCAGGAAATTGAACCACAAATTAGCACGAGCTGAAAGATGAGAGCATTTGATATGCATGGGCTGTGAGGACTCCGTAAAGATTTCTTGATATCTGCCCTTTGCTGTGAGGTTTATAGGAATAAAAAAAAGAGCCTTTCATCAGGTAGGAAGGAAGTGGGAAGAAAAGGTCAGAATGGCACATAAATGGGCCAGAAAATTAGATTCATGAGACTTCTGAGTTCTGCTTTTGTCTAGGATATAGAAAGCTAAGCACATTTAAAATAGAACTCAAATCATACTTAGGTATAGAAATACCTAGACATTTAACAGAATGTGTGCAAGAGTTGTATGCTGAAAACCACAAAGCACATTGGTAAGAGAAACCATAGAAGAAATAAGTAAGTGAAGGGCAAGACTGTGTCCATGGATTGGAAGAATCAGTATTGCTAAGATGCCTAGTTTCCTTAAAACTGAGCTATAGATTTGATGGAATCCCAATCAAAGGCCTGACAGATAATTTTTTTCTGGGGGATGGGTGGGTGGGTGTAATGAATTGACAAGCTGATTCTGAAATTTATGTGGCAAAGTAACTAGAACAGCCAATGCCAATTCTTTCTGAAAAAGAGCAGTGTAGTTGAATTACTCACGTCATCTGATTTTAGGGCTTGTTATAAAGCTACAGTGAGTAGTCCAGGTGGTGTGCTGCTGGTGTAAAGAGACATTTAGATCAATGGAATAGAAAGGACAGTCAAGAAATAGACCTGTCTATCAATTTTTGACAGAGACCAGGACAATTCAACGCAGAAAGGATAGTTCTCTCAGTAAATGATGCTGGTCAGTTGGACATCCAGAGGCAAACAAACAAACCACAAATCATATCTCACAGCACAAACGAAAACTAACTGGAAACAGATCATAGACCAAAATGTACAACCTAATGCCATGAAACTTCTAATGGAAAATATTGGAGAAAACCTTTGTGCTTTTGAGGTAGGAAAAGTACTCAGCAGAACACAAAAAGCACAAATCATAAATGAAAAATCAATACCTCGGACTTCATCAGCATTAAAATCTTTTAAGAAAAAAGATTTAAAAATCACTGTCAAGGGAAAGATAAAACAAGTTACAGGCTGGAAGACAGTATCTTCAGATCACATCTCTGAGAAAAGACTTGTATCCTGAATATATAAAGAATTCTTATAGCTCAATAGTGATGGTGATACTAATCAATGGTTAAAAAATAGACAAAGATGTGGCTTCATACTTTGCCCAAAAAAGGTATACCGGTGGCAAGTAAACAGTGAAAAGATGTTCAACATGGTTAGTTATTATGAAAATAGAATTAAAAGCATAATGAGATATTGTCACAAACTTATTAGAATGGCTTTGCCAAACACTGACAATATCAAGTCTAGACAAGGACGCAAAAACGGTTTAACCATTTTGCAACACAGCGTGGCAGCTTTATCAAGTTAGACACACATTTACCACATGACCCAGCACTACACTCCTAGGATTTTAGCCAAGGGACATAATGCTCAAGACCACACCAAATGTATGTACGTGAATGTTTATGGTGGCCTGTTCCATAATTGCCCCTAACTTGAAACCACTCAAATGTTAATCAGCTGGTGAATGGATAGGGTATGTGTGGCTCAGCTATACAATAACATATATTCAGCAATAACAAGACATGAATTACTGAGAAGTGTAACTCCGTGTGTGCTGAATACATTTTGATAAGTGAAAAAACCAAACTCAGGGCTGCATACCATATGGTTCTGGGAATAGGACAGTCTAGAAAAGGCAGGAAGCTGCAGGAACAGAAGGAAGATCAGTGGTTGCCAGGACCTGAGTTGGAGAGGAAGAGATTGGCTAACAGGAGCATGAGGGAACTTTCTTGGGGGCTGATAGAAGTGTCCTGCATTTTGCTTGTGGCCATTGTTACAGAGTTATAGGAGTTTGTCAAAATTCATAGAAGTAGACAGCCAAGAGGGTGAATTTTTGAGCATGTAAATGATATGCCAATAATCCTGACTTTATAAAGCAGACCATAGAAGGGTACCTACAGAGTGATTTTCAGGTGGCCTCAGACCCTTCTTTTCCTGGGCCATTAGGTCAAGACTGAGCAGTTGGTTTTCTAAGTGAAGGGTCTTATGTTTATCATTAAACCATCTCTAAACACATTCCCTGTCCATGCAGATACACAGTACATGTATGTAAAGTGAATAAAAACAAATCAGTGAGTGCTTGCAAGGAACCAGAGTAGACTCTGATGATCTGTGGATTCTTGTGGGCTCTTCCAGACTCTCCAGTTGCTTCCCCCAGCAGGACTCTACTTCCTGCCCCTGGGAATGCCCCATCTCCCCTAGCCTATCCCTGATTCACCACCGAGCCATTTCATGCTTTGGTGCCTTTGCCCATGCAAATCCCTGTGCCTGGATCATCCTTCAAGGGCCCACACCTGTGGGGAATTAACACTGCCACCCCCCGGAACTCGAGCAAATGTCACGTCCTGTGTTGTCCCATAGGTGTGGATGGGCACAAAATAATGCCTGTGTGAGCATGTGCACACAGGAGGCATTCAACTGTACAAAGGAGGATAAACTTAAGCAGGAGATCGCAGGTGGAAGAGAATATTCTCCCTCAAGTGGAGAGCCCATCTTCCCCTCCTTGCTAACGAGGATAGTACTAGTTAGTATTTACGAGTGCTTATTGTGTGTCAGGCTCTATTCTAAAGAACTTTGCCTGTGGAAGTCCATGTTACCCTCCCAATAACTCTACACACTATTATTATTCCCATTTTACAGTTTTAAGAACTGAGACACAGAGAGGTTATGGACGGGTGTTTGCACACAAAGGAGCTAGGAAGGAGGGACTTGGAAGTCCGCTGCTGTCATACTATAGGGATGCTGGCCTGGAGGGAAGGACTAACAGGGGCTGGTTGAGGGTCCAGCTGTTCCCCATCCCTCACAAGGCTGAAACTAGAGTGTGGCAGGTGCTGTAGCTGGAGGAGGGTCTGAACACAGTAGTGAGGACTCTGCCTTGGACACTGGCCAGCCCCAGCCATGTAGGTTCATCAGGGCCAATGGGAACAGTAGGGCAGGCTGGCCTCTCAGAGGTCTGGGATCCCCAACCTCTGACTGCTGGGAGGCAGTGGCTGGCTCCTCCTCTCCCTTCCTCCCCGACCCAGCAAACCCTCCCTGAATCATAAAGTCAGACCCCAGTCCTGCCTCTTTCTCAATCCCCAGGAGCTCAGTTCCTGTGGGCAGCACTTGACGTGCCTGAACCCTCTCTTTCTGCAACTCAAGGGAAAGACGAGATCTTGCACAAGGTACCCTGTGTCTGCCATCTGTCAGGAAAGGCTGGCATGGAGTCCCTCTGGCTGCTTATCCTGGTCGCCGTCACAGGTAGGACCCTGGCCCTCTGCTGCCCATGCAGTCTCTCCTTCCCCTCCTTGAGTATATGACAGGCGGGTGGGTGGGGAGCACCAGCTTGAACTATAAAGGCAGTCGAAATCCGCAGCATGTTCTGCACCCCTCTTTTCCCCCACTCCACATTCTTTATGCTCTCCCTCCCTCCCCAGTATGAGAGCCCATGGTCGTACTCTTTGTGCACGTGGAAGTATAAGGGGCTAGTGGATTCTGGCCACATGGGAATGGAAGGAATTCTGATGGTGGTGTCTCAGGCTCGAGCTAGTAGTGGGGGTACGTTTTGGGGGGCATGGCTACAGCCCCTAAAATTATGAACCGCTAGCCCCAGAGGAATGGCAGGGTGGGAGGGAAGAAAAGGAGGAGGAAAAAAACTCACAACCAAGCATGTACATCTTCAGGGTGCCTCTTTTGCTGATGTGAAGCTCTTCTTGTCCTCCATCCTGGAAGGGAGGTACGGGGGCTGAAGATTTCTGTCACTTAGTTGGAGGATTAGCACCCTAGATTCTTGCACACAACTACCTCTTTTTACCGGGGAAAGGTACCTCCTATTCCCCCAGAGCAACAGGCAAACCTGGAGAGAGGAGAGGCTGTCCCAATGGAGCCCTGATCCTGAGGCTTATTAGCGAGGGGTGGAGTGCAGGGAAGCTGAGAGGTTTTATGGAGGCAGAGGGATGGACAGGGTGACAAGTGGAGGGGACACTGTTCTCATCAGGCCTCTCTGCTTCCCAAAGGCAGGCCACGTGCTCCCTAATCTTGTCTTCCAAGTTTCTGTCACCATATGGTTGAAGATGGTGTAAGGGAGGACCAAGAGAGGGGAAGTTGAGGCAGAGGGCTCAGGGTGATTCCTCAGCAGCCTCTGTCCTGGCAATGAACTGTGCTCTAAGCCTATCTCCCCTGCCCCAAGAAAGGCTCAAAATAGCAGCCTCGTGTCTCCCCCAAAATAGCTCTGAGATGAGTCTCTCCTGAAAGGGGAACAAAGCCACAGAAATAGGGAAGCCTGGAGCAAAGGGTCAGAAGGAGATGCAGAGCCGGTGTCAGCGTGGGCAGCTGCAGAGTAAGCAGGAATGGCCAGGGTGGGGAGGGGGTATCCAGCCCTGCTCTCTTGAGGTGGAGAGGGTAGAGGACAGGCCTTGGTCCCATATGACAGGGAGAAAATGTGTGGAATAGAACTGGAGGGAACTTCAAGACCAATGTCTCTAGAAATAGGCCCAGAGAGGGTCAGTCACTTCTTTAAAAATGCCCAGCAAGTCCAACGGAGGTAAAGCCAGACTTAGGACCTGGGTGTCACCATGGGCTATGCACCTTCTCCCAACTCACATAAGAACCTGAGCTCCTAAAGGGCACGATTTCTATCTCTTTGTTCATTGCACACAGTGGGCATTCAATAAACATTCGGTAAATGAACAAAGAGTGAAGGCATGTCTCCTCCCCAGAGTTGTCCGGAGCCCACAACACGACAGTGTTCCAGGGTATGGCGGGCCGGTCCCTGCAGGTCTCCTGCCCCTACAACTCCCTGAAGCATTGGGGGAGACGCAAAGCCTGGTGCCGCCAGCTGGAGGCAGGGGGCCCATGCCAGCGGGTTGTTAGCACCCACCGCTCATGGCTGCTGTCCTTCCTAACGAGGCGGAATGGGAGCACGGCCATTGTGGACGACGCCCTGGGGGGCACACTCACCATCACACTGCGGAATCTTCAAGCTCACGATGCTGGCCTCTACCAGTGCCAGAGTCTCTACGGTGACGAGGCTGACACCCTCAGGAAGGTCCTGGTGGAGGTGCTGGTTGGTGAGTGTGTGGCTGACTGCACCTCTGGCCCACCCTGGGCTGGGACTATGTTTCTGATGTCTGGGAAAACCCACTGTGTGGGTCTTGCCCTCCCACTCAGGGCCACGGTGATGGTCGTGCAGGTTGCTCACTGCACAAGGGGGCTGTACTCCAGCCCTGGCACCTCCCGCCAGGCTGTGCTCCCTGGGGCAGGTCTGCCTAATGAGTTGGTTGTGGTCCTGCCTCCCCAAACAGCTTTATCCTTTTGGCATCCAGTTAGGATGTGAATACCTAAAGCAGTCCTTAAGGAGCAGGAGGAAGTTCATTGACTCCCTTACCCAATTACCCAAAGGACCTGCCAACATAAAGAGAGTGCCAACCTGGTGCAGAAAACAGCCTGAGGAAGGGGCGCTGCTTGTGACCCCGGGTAATGTGTTTGCCTCTCTGGGCCTCCACGTCCTCATCTTTAAATGGAGATGGTGTTTGTCCTGCTGCTCCCCATGGGGCTCCTGAGAGGCACCCATGAGGGGACAGGGTTAAAAGTGCCTGGGGTGAGTGACAGCCCATGCCCCAGCCTCCTGCTGCTGAGGTACCTGGGGTCCTCATTCCAAGCTTGGCCGGCAGCGGGGTCCTCCCCACCCTGAGCTTTGCACAGGGAAGCCCTCCAGGGAAGCCTTCTGTCTGTGTCTTCAGAACACTGTGTGTCCCAAAGGAGAACAAATCCAGGGGTACGAGTCCCCTTCTGACTCTCTCCTTTCCCACCTCCTCCCCCACAACATGGCCTCTTGTGGAAATGAGCCATTTGTCTAAGGTCTAAGGTGGGAAGGAGAGGGGAGATGGCTTGCCCCACACCCAAACCCCATGTCCACCACTCTTTTACGTGGTGGAATGAGGGGGAAGGGGGTGAAGGGACACACATTTTCAGCCCTATCAGGGTCTAAGCCTCAGCCAGCTCCCAAGGGGTTGGCCGGAAAATCGTATAATCATCGTCATCATCACCAACCACAGCTGTTGTGGACAGCTTGAGAGTTCACATAGAACTTTCAAATACATCCGTCTACTCACTTGACCTTCCCGAAGACCCTGTGTGATGGGAGGGTGGGAGTTACTGAGCTCCAATGAGATGCTAAGCATCAGAGAGTATGCTCTCACTCAGTCCTGCAAAACTGCCAGAAAGAGGTGTTTCTATTCAGCCTGCTTTATAGGGCAGGAGACTGAGGCTCAGAGAGGCTAATGACCTGATCTGTTCTGGGCCAGCGCTCAGGAGGCCTCACCGCACCCAAATGGGCTCTCCCCTCTGCCTTAAGGTGCTTTAAGGAGGAGGGCTAGAAGCTCACAGGCACTGTCCCCCATAGACCCCCTTGATCACCTGGATGCTGGAGATTTCTGGATCGATGATGAGTCCAAGAGCTTTGAGGATATCCACGTGGAGCCCAGCATCTCCAGGTACAGAGACAGGTCTCTCCCGGGTCTCTGAGCAGATCTCTGCCCTGCAGAGCCGAGGCATGGAATGGAGGCTGAGGTCCCAGAACTAAGGACAAATTCAAAGATAATTAGAGCATGAGAGGACCTGGAGATGATTTTTTGTCCGAACCCCTCCAACCAGCCATTGTGTATTGGTATGGCCATGCCAGTTGTTAAAATAATGAAATTCTTTTTTTATACATACCAGCTGCTCCAAGACTCCTGAATGGTCAGCCCCCCATTCTTCCTCTGGCCACCCTTGGACATGGCCACAGTTTAGCAATAATAAAGATATTAATAAAGATAATAATAAAGATATGAGACCCCCAGATACCTGCTCCTTTGGTAGGACCAGAATAAGCTCTGATTTGTTGATGCCTGTGTACTGGTGTTGAAATATTGTTACCATAACCACAGAATACACGTGTGCACCCTCCCATACTATACCACCATGTACAGGAAGTGTTCAAATGTGCTTTAGCAGGTAGAACCTGGTTATAGGCTCGCCCAAGCCCTCCAAGCCTCATCCCAGGGATGGTGCTGGGTGGGGAGCTATTCTAGGCCTCTGAAAACTCCCAGTGTCTCCCTGTTCCTTCACCGGGGGGCAGACTTCAGTGTGCGGGCCACCCCAAGGCCTCCCTCATGTCCTTGTGTCTCCAAGGAGTCTCTCTGAAGAGGAGATCCCCTTCCCACCCGCTTCCATCCTTCTCCTCTTGGCCTGCATCTTTCTCAGCAAGTTTCTAGCAGCCAGCGCCCTTTGGGCTGCGGCCTGGCGTGGACAGAAACTGGTGACATGCCCAGCCAGTGAGCTGGACTGCGGCCACGACCCAGGTTACCAACTCCAGACGCTAACAGGTGAGTACGAAGAGCACAGCGGTGGCTGGGGGTGGACCAGGCAGGGGTGGCGAGGTGGGGCTCAGAGGCGCTGTGTGAGCACTTGGTCGGTTGCAGAGCGGAGAGACACATGAGAGAAGAGGACCCTGCATGGGACGAGTCCCAGGAGAGGCCTGCTGGAACCCTCCCAGCCTGCACACTGGCCCCTCAGCCACCCAGACTCCTGGTTCTGCTTTGGCAGAAGGCCAGCCTGCTCATCTCCTGCTTCCCCTGGGCCTGGGAACAGAGGGGTGTGTTTGTGTGTGTGGGTGGGGGAAGAACATTTGCCAAATTCTGGACACTGGACATTAAATACTCTCACAAATAAATCCCAGACTTCATGTTTAATTGGATGGTTTGGGTCTCCGCGAAGGCCTCTCTCTCTTGCTACAGGGCTAGGAGAATGAATTTGGCCAAGGAGGAGATAAAAGGTCTGACGTCTTGGGGCCTTGGGTCTTAGGCTACTGCATCTCCCCATTCTCGCAGGCTCCATGCCGCCCATCTTTGTCTTCTTGCTCCCTTCCCTAGATTTAGTTACTGAATCCTGCCTCCTCCTCTGGGATTTCTCTAACACCCAGTCTGGCTCCCCTCTCCTCTACTTGTCCCCTGCCCCTCAGGAGGATGATTCTAGGATTATTGCTGCCCACCCCTGCACCAGTCCTTCTAACTCCCACCTGACTCATTCACTCGCTGCTCCCGGAGTATTGCTTTCCTCGTGTTACTTGCCCTGTAGGTGAACAACCAGGGCTTGGCTTAAACGTGCAGCATACCACAACCGGGAACTACTGGGCTGAGCCCCTCAGTACACAGAAGGGAAACTGAGGCTCAAAAGGGAACAACGTCACCTCAAGTCTCCAGCAAAGCCTAGAAATCCAAAGTTTGCTTGGTGTTCAAGTTGCCCTTCCCTCTAGCTCAATTTTACTCATTTATTCATTTACTTATTTAACAGATATTTTCTGTGCCTTGTATCATTCTAGACGCCAGAGACATGACAGTGAACAAAACAAAGATTCCTGCCCACGCAGAACCACGGATTAGTGGGAAAGCAGGGGAGGGGAGACAGACACAATAAATAAGTCAGCAAGACAGTACGTTACAAGATAAAGTGCTGAGGGGATGCTTGGGGGGCTCAGTTGGTTAAGTGTCTGCCTTCAGTTCAGGTCATGGTCCCAGGGTCCTAGGATTGAGCCCCGCATTTGTCTCCCTGCTCAGCAAGGAGCCTGCTTCTCCTTCTCCCTCTGCCACTCCCCCTGCTTGTGCTCTCTCTGACAAATAAATTAAAAAAAAAAAAAAAAAAGATAAAGTGCTGAGGAGCAAATGACTAGGCACACTGGGAGTATGAAAGGGTCAGGGGTGATGTCATTCTAGAGGGCGTCAGAAGGAACAGCTGGAGAAGCCCTGGGAGGAGGTGAGGAAGTGAATCTGGAGGATATCAGGGGCTGAGGACTGGGGCAGAGGGACAGCCTGGGTGGCTCAGGAACTCTATCTCTCCCCCAAACACAACACACCATACAGCCATGAGTGAGAGGAAGGGGATGGAGACTTGCCCAGAGAGGGCTGCAGGAAGAGGAGGAAACGAGGTGGTCCCATCCTTTGCCTTGGCAACGTGGAAGCCCAGGAGCTCGTGTGGCCAGGGCTTTGTCCCCTACCATGGGCGTGGGCTCCTGCGGTTTCTGATTGTGTGGAAGGACTCCCAATGCAGCCCTTGTGTCTAGCTTCACATCTACACATCACTCCCCGGAGCCAGCCCAGTCCTGCCCTGTCCACTCCCCGCAGAGGCTGCTGCGCTGACCCTGCCCCCAGCTCCAGGATGCCGGTCCAGGCTGTGTGTCTCGGGTCTTCGGACTCAGTGGCATGTCAAGCTTCCTCATCATGTCTCAGGCCCTCATCTCCTTCCCGCAGACCTGAGGCACAGTCTAGCACCCAGGAACAAGCCTGTCCACCTGCCAGCACCAACGCTGACAAGATGGCTGGGGAGGGTCCCCCATGCATGGTACTGGAGCATGCTTGTCGCTCGCCTGCTCTTCAGAGCTTGGCCTCTTCTTTTTCTTCCTCTGCAACATTTTAGCATCCCCCTCGGGGTTTGGATCACCTCTGGGGTCCCCTGCCTTGGACTCGCTGGGGTGCACACTGGACTGAAGGGGGTCAGGTAATTTTAGTTCCAATTTTCAGCTTTGCCTCTTACTCAGGAGCCCGAAACAAGTTCTTTAACCTCTTTTTTTTTTTTTTTTTTAAAGATTTTATTTATTTATTTATTTGACAGAGAGAGACACAGTGAGAGAGGGAACACAAGCAGGGGGAGTGGGAGAGGGAGAAGCAGGCTCCCCACTGAGCAGGGAGCTCCATGTGGGGCTTGATCCCAGGATTCTGGGATCATGACCTGAGCTGAAGGCAGATGCTTAATGACTGAGCCACTCGGACGCCCCATCCTAAACCTCTTTGAAACTCACCTATTAAAAATCAAAACAAACAAACAAATCAATCCTGTTTTTCTGGGGTTTTGTGAGGTTGAAATACCATTAGTGAAAGTCCCAGTCCAGATGTCTGGTGCAGAGCAGGTCCCAGATAAACACTGGCTTCCTACCTCTTCTCTAAGGTGTCACAGTCTGACACCTCCCTGTGGCCTTTTCACCTCTGTCCTTCACACCCAGCAGTGGACTGTATCCATTTTAGATACTTGGTTACATATCGAGGACAGGCCTCCTCTTTATGGCCCATTAGTGTAATAACTTTCTCATAAGGAAATCAAAGAAAACCTGATGCATATTGGCAGGACAGAGGTAAGCACTTTCATGTCACTCACGAGGCTGACCCACCTGTCTGATTTGCCCAAGATTTGCCAATGTAGCACCAAATCTGATGTTCCGGGGAAGACCCAGAACTCGGGGCAGACGGGACATCGGGTCACCCTCTCACCACTCCCAGCCTCACACACTGTCCGGCTTTCTCAGGCTCCTGTTTCCAGGCCCCATTGGCAGCTCCCTTGCTCCTGAAGGAAGGAGGGAGTCAGAGGGAGAGGGAAAAAGCAGAGAAGGGAGGGGAGAGGAAGGAGGGAAGGTGGTTTCTTTAGTCCTTTTCTAGGTGTGATGTCTAGCTCAGGAGCAGCATGCCCCTTTCAGCCATTCCCACCTTGTTTTCCTTTGTCTCTCTGGACACCATTGCTTCCCCTGGAGTCCCAGGTCAGGAGGTTTATCGTCCACATTCAGCTCAGGGTCCCCAAACCCCAGTTTTGCACAGGGCAATGTGAATGGTGGCCAGATGTTTCCTGTGCCAGCAGTGGGCTTGTGTCATGGGAGAGGAACCTCCCAGTAAGAGGCTTGGAGTTTATAAACGGCATTGGTCCATCTTCCTCTCTTGGGAGAGAGACACCTTTACTCCGGAAGGTAAACCGATCTTCTCGAGGGAGGGGGCCGGGGTGTTTAAGCAAGACCCTCTGGAGCTGATACACTCTTTCAAGGCATGTTTGCTATTCGATCACACTGGAACAAAGCTTGATCAGTGCCCAGACCATGCAAATATGTGAAAATATCCATGGAGAATTGTCTCCTGACAGGCTAGTCCATTCATGAAACAAAAATAATATGCTATAAGAAATGTCTGGAGAATAAGAAATCTTGTAAATTGAAAATACTAAGGAAATCAACGCTTACAAGACAGTAATAGAAGGGATGGAAGAAAACGAGGAGGGCGTCTTCTCGCAATCAGAACAAAATGGACAAAAAGGTGGAAAACAAGAGAGGAAAGATAGGAAAATGTGATGACTCCATGAGGTTCAATAACCAACTAGTTAAGGAGTTCCAGAGAACAGGGGAAGAGGAAATGGGGCGTCATTATCAAAGGATGGATGTGGTTGCCAGAACTGGAGAACGGGGGTATACGCTGCCAGGGCACAGTGAACGAAGGCAGGCCCCGTCCAGGGTGCCCGCAGAGGGGGGCCTCCTGCTGTGAGGTCGTGAGGTAGGACTGGACAGTCCCCTGAGAGCTCAGGCTTGTTACAGACGGTAGAACCAGAATAACGCTCCACTTTCCTCGTTCACAGCACTGCATCCCGGATTTTATCTTTGGAAGACCCTGAGGACTCGTTTCCCTCTCTCTCTGTTGCTTTCCAGTTATCACAGTCCTCCTCCCACCTCATTCCTTAGCCGGGACCCAGGAGCCCGGGTTCTGTCTGTCCTTGGGCCTTCTCACCCTGCCTTGCCCACCCCTACTGACCCTCAAGGTCAAGCTGCCAAGCACTGAACCAAACAGGCTTCGGAAAGGCACCTTATCCCCACCCATGGAGGGGCCCCCAGCGCTTGCCTCCCACCCCATGGCCACTGAGAGCCCCACGTGACTGTCTGAGGCAGAGGTTTCCTGCTCCCTGAGGAACGCTGTGTCAGTGGCCAGGCGAGCCCCAGAGCCAACATCTGCCTGACCCGCCATGGGCCCCAATTTGCTACCGCTGCTGCTCCTGGGACTGGCAGGTAAGGTTAGAAGGAGCCGCGCCCTGGGCCCCTATACTGCATTCCAGGCCCAGGAATAACTGGCATTATTGTGGCAAGAGTAACTCTTGTAGGGCCCAGAAGGTGGACCTTTCCATCCCTGTGACCCTGTGGCAGTGGGTGGACTGGAAAGTTTCTGGACTGCCCAGCCTTCCCACATCCTTTCCTTCCCTAGGCCAGGGCTCCATGGTCACCTTCCCAGAGGTGCTACAGGCCCCCGTGGGGGGCTCCATTCTGGTGCAGTGCCACTACCGGCTTCAGGACATCAAGGCTCGGAAAATGTGGTGCCGCTTCTTGCCAGAGGGGTGCCAGCCCTTGGTGTCCTCCACTGTGGATCGCAGAGCCCCGGGTGGCGGACGCATGTTTCTCACCGACCTGGGGGGCGGCCTGCTCCAGGTGGAGATGATTACCCTGCGGGAGGAGGATGCGGGAGAGTATGGCTGCGTGGTGGAGGGGGCCGCGGGGCCCCAGACGGTGCACAGAGTCGCTCTGGACGTGCTCCCTCCAGGTGAGTTATCCTAGGCTGGCCATTGCCCTTCCCCGCCTCCACCTGCACCTCTTGGGGGATGGGGGCTCTTAGCAGGGGAGGAATTGGGAGGAGATATTTTTGACTGCTCCCCAGGGACCGGAAACCAAACTGGGTGAGCAGTCTGAGATAAAACAGCCAGACAGTGGGTCCCTCCCCACTCCCACGCTAGCGGGTTTCTCCATTGGAAGGCACATCCTCCTTCCTCACCCATGGCCTTGGCCTCCTCATCCAGCTATTTTTTTCCTCTAAGAAATGTTTTAAAGAAAGTATTAATTTGGGCATATCAACCTGGAATTCAATTTTTAAATCTTCCTGTTTATTACTCCTGTTATAATGGGTTTGATGGCTTAAAATTATTGAATCCGTATTTTATTTAATTTTATGTCTTCACTGAGCATATAGTATGTGCCTCACCTTTAAGCAGGGTGTGTTCGATGCCTGAATTACTCCCAGCTCATTTTGTTTTAAAAAATGAGGAAAATGTCATTAATAGGTATCAGTATTGTCAACCCTATTTTGAGTCTAGAAAGTACTTTCTTTCGATAGGCTGCAGTTTTCTCTGACAGACTACAACTTTCTAATGTCTAAGCATTTATTAAAAGACAATTTTAAAGTAGAAGAAGAAATTTTCCTGAAAAGTTGGATGTTGTAAGAAAAAAAATGTTCTGGAGGGAAAATGGCCAGCTGCCTGCAGAAGTGGAGACTGTTACAATCTTTCTCTTGTGGATGATAATAGTCTTTCATTTTTAGGTCCTCCTTTCTCATGTAATTTGTGCCCAACCCCCAAGTCATGAAATGAAGAAAGGCATTTTTTCTTTTCTTGGTTTCCCCCCCATTTGCTAATTATTAGTGTAGACTAAGTTGTCATTAGTATCCCTCTCATCTCTGGTCCAAGATCATTATTTCATGTTGTAAATATGTTCCTGGTGGTCTTTGTATCCTCCGTCCTCCTCCTTCCTTGACACTCTAAGGTCTAATAGCTCCAACGTGTAGGTGCTGGGGCCCCAACAGCTGTAGCGGATGGATGCTCAGGCCAGCCAGTGGAGCGTGGCTTTCAAGGAGGGTGTGGGTGGCTTAGTAGGTATCAGGAGGGCAGGACACATGCAGCAAGATGGGAGATAGGAACCATGAGCCACTGGGAATAAGACCCCTATCCTGAGGGTCTAGAAGGACTGGCCAGGTTCCCAAGACAAATCCTCCGGCCCATAGAAATTAACCCTGAGTCCCATAGCCAGAGTTGAGTGTGTTGTAAGGACAATAGAAGCCTTGTCACAAAACCAAGACTTGGGCTCTGAGCAAGGCTCCCAGCAAGGGTCTTCTGGCTTTGTGTCACATTAGGGTTGATGCTAGAATTCCTTAGATCCTGAGGGCAGAGTTTTGGATGGGGCTCATCCAGCCTGCAGGGGTGTCCCATGGCTGCAGGTATATGGAGAGGTTTAGCAGGCTGTGCTGAGGCCCCTTTAGAGACCAACTGATGAGCACCAGGAGCAAGGTTGCCACTGAGGACAAGAGTGGAGAACCTATTCTGGGGTGGGGTGGGGAGGCAGGCATAGATTACCCAATGGCTGATTCTGCATAGTCAGAGTAGCCGGATAGACCAGGGGTCTGGAGGAGCAAGTGAAGAAGGAAGGCAGGGGCAAGGGTTGGGATCTGGTGGTGGAGGGGAGTGGGTCTGGTCACTAACAGGTAAAGACAGAAAGAGACCATCCCTGATCTCCAGAATTAGGCCCCTAAGGAATATGTCAAGCCCCATTTGTGTCAAGCCCCATCTGCTTCCTCAGCCCCACTCCCCCAGTCCCGCAGATCTCAACAGGCCTGTACCCTGCCCTCCATAGTTATATGCTCATTAATATTTCCTTCTGACTCAGCTCCTCGACTGAAAGAGAAGGAGACCTATAAGGCTGGGACTCTGGCTGACGGCCCCTCCTCAGACACTGTGGGCAGTGCCAGCCCTGTGGAACCCACCCAGGATGAGAAGAGGTACAGATAAGAGCTGTATTCGGTGGCTGGGAAAAGGGTGGTGGTAGGAAGGGGAGTGAAAGATTGTTCAGAGCCCCAGGCTAACTCAAGGGGAAACCTCATGGTTCCTTCCACCCCTGGGGAATTTCTGATCAGACAGGAAGTCAGGCAGACCTGCCTCTGTATCCCAGTTCAGCAATGACCCCTTTATCCTGGTGGTCTCCGGCCAGGATAGCCTGATAATGTGTTTCTCTTCTGCCCTGCTTGAGTCTGTCCTCCTCATTCCATCCCCCAATTCCTCTTCTTGCAACCATGGCTCACCAAGAATAGCACCCTTCTCCACTGCTCTGGAGTTCCCGGTGAGCAGCTTCCTGCCAGGTTCAGTCCTGAGCTCGTCTATCCCTTTATGTCCTTCAGCATCCCCTTGATCTGGGGCGCTGTGCTCCTGCTGAGCCTGTTGGTGGTAGCATTGGTGCTGTTTGCGGTGATGGCCAAGAGGAAAGGTAGGTAGCCATCCACCAGCCGACCCCAGCACAGCCCCGCTGGTAGTGTACCAGCTAGTCTTATAGACAATGTCAGACTCTAGGTCTGTGTCCTCTGTAGATGGGCTTGTCTGAGCTTTAGTAAGGCCCACAGGTCCTAGAATTTCCTAGATGAGGTGTGGACAGGAAGGAGGAGATTCAGTGGGAGCTGTCCTGGTGACAGAGGAATTGGACAGGGTGGGCAGTGGGATAAACAGGTGACTAGAGGTGAGAGAAGGGTTTTAGGAGAAAGGCTGAGTGTTGAGGCAGGATGAAGGGAGTTGGAAGCAGTCAGTGGGTGGGGAGGCACCTGGCAGGCTGCAGCAGATCTGGGGAGGCAGTGGGGAAAGATATGCTGGTAGGAGTGAGATGAAGGGTCTGGACGAGGAAAGAGCCTTCAGGGACTTCTGAAGGGAGGGAGGAGATGGGCTCTGAGCCAGGATGGGAAGCAGACTATGGTGCCATCCTCTGTCTTCCCAGGGAACAGGCTTGGTGTCCGTGGCCAACCTCAGAGCAGCAGAGTTCGGGGCATGGTAAGAGGCCTCTGCAGGCCCCCAGCCAAATTCCTCTTCCATCTGCCCAGTTCACTGAGAGGTCCCAGGATAGGGGGTGGTGGTGGAGAAAGACTGACACCCAGTCAGGGCCCATATCCTCTTCCTAAATGGTGTAAACTTTGTACCAGTTGTCTTCTACCTTCCCGCCTTGGTATTTCACGCTCCCCAATTTGGGAAGAAAGTTAGGCCTTGAAAATCTTCGAAGGGAATCCCTCTTACCCACCAACATACTCAGGATTTGAGAGACAGATCCAGTGTGATCCTGGGCTTCCCCCACAAAGGGAACTGGAGCAGAAGGAGGCATTTTCTCTCTGTCTCACTTGCCTGCTTTTGTTACAGGCCTCCTCCTCTGTGGCCCACCACATCAGTAACTCTGGACTGGGACTTGATTTGCCATCGGACGTTCCATATGCTAGGCTCGACTCACCACCTTCCTTTGACAATACCACCTATAGTGTACCTTTTGATCCCCCATCAGAGAAATCCCCACCCCCAGCCCAATCCTCATCTCCCCCTCTGCCTCCTAAGGTACTAATGTGCTCCAAGCCTGTGACATATGCCACAGTCATCTTCCCTGGCAGGGACAAGGGTGGAGGGGCCTCCTGTGAGCCAGCCCAGGATCCACCAAACGGCCAAACGCCACCCAGCTAAGCTGTTCATCCTCCTGCACACTCACCGAGAACATCCCCAGAACTCTGTGCATCCAGCCAGCCAGACCATGCCCTCAACCCTTAGGATATCAGAGAAGCTAGGGACTTTAGATTCTAACCTAATATCTTGGCTTTTCTGACCTGGAAAGTGAGACTTAAATGTGACTGAGGTGTCTTGGGAATCCCCCATGCTGGTTCCTCTGCCATTATAATACTGAGTTAAATAAACTCTGAATGCTAATATATGAGCTCTTGATGTTTGAGGGGGAGAAAAGGGCCTGAGTTTGACTATTCCTATGGCCTGGGAACTGAAGGTTCTGGTCCAGGGTTTGTGCTGCACGATCTCCTGCCTGTTCTGCCAGTAGGGACAAGGTTTCCTTCTCTGGTCAGAATACTATGATGGAGTTTGATTCAAGGGACACTAAGAAGCCTTCTTCAGAAGTATTTCCTACCTTTTTCACGGTACCTAAATTATAGATCCATTGGCTTTAGTCTAGAGACCTCTTTTGCCTTCTGCTCTGCACCTTGTAAATAGGCGGCATTTTCTGATGTGACAACACATGGGAGGAATGGGATAATATGAGTGAAAGGAGACTCAGGACAGATGTGGTGAGAGAGATGGAGCTGAAAAGAAATAGGAGTGATGTTAAGGGAACATAGTGAGGGTTGGCGGGGGTAGGTGAGTGGGTGGATTGGGTAACTGGATGATGGGCATTAAGGAGGGCACTTGAACTAATTTGGGTGTTACATGCAACCAATGAATCACTAAATAATACACTATATGTTAACTACACTGAATTTAAATAAAAAATAAATAAAACAGGAGTAAGATCAGAAACTGAAGTAAATCCCAAGCCTATCCCTTGGCAAGACCAAGGATTTTCAAGCGCCAGGAGATAAAAGACCTCTGCAGACATGTTTATCAGAGCTAGTTCTCAAGTGGGTGGACATCTGGTAGCACTGTACTCTTTGGCCTGAAATCTGGAGCCTGGAAAGAGCCCAGTGGAGAAAGGGCATGGCAAGGGAAGAAGGGGAATGAATGGTAAAGGTGTGGTCACTGCCAAGTGTAAATGAAAGCTAGTCGAGGCTGGGGGTGGAAGGGCCTTTAAGATGTCTGCGAGGATTTCTTATGAAACTGTTCAGTTTGAAACTATCGGCCCATATTGAGATGAAAGACAAATGGAGAGAAGGGGGTGCTCGGGAAATTATTTTTCTTACAGTCATGGAGAGCTAGGCCTAAAGTGTTTTTCACCATCTGGAGAGGCCCTGAGTTTGGTCTAGGTACCCGAGAAAGGACAGGCAGAGCATGTACCCTGGGCTCCAGCTGGGTAGGCCTAGTGATGCTATTTTCAGGGAGCTCTGGCAGGATGTTCTGAGCTTCCCCTGATAGAGTCTCAGCCTGTGACATAACACAAATTTATTACTGTTCCTTGTGGAGGTGGCAGCTGCCCACCAATCAACTAAGCCCTTATTTTCCCTGGCTAAGATAACTGGGGACTTCCCTGCTGGGGAAGAGAGGCAATGAGGGTAGGGAAGGATAAAATTTAAAGGGAAGGATAAAATTTAAAAAGAACCCATCTGGGAAAAAGTTACTCTGGTCTGAATGTAGTTTGAACTTTTTAGAGCCTGACAGAAGTAAAAGTATATTTAATAACACAAAGGAAAATACTAAGATCAACTGGCTGGTGGAGAAGAGGGAAGGAGGAAAGGGAAATATATTAATTCCATCAATGCTCATGGTTAAAGTCTATGAATACCAAACAGAATTTCTCAGTTATAACTGTAACTTCTGAGATGAAAATACAGATCTTCTAAATTTTATCATAAGAAACATAGGAAAACAAAGCAAAGAAAATGCAGGTGACATGACAAGGCCATTGCTTCATATCAGAACCTTTGGAATGCAGCTAAAGAAGTTCTCAGAGGAAAAGTCACACCCTCAACAAGAATTAAGCATCTTACTCAAATTGCTAGTTCATTTTAAAGGAGGAAAATTGTATAATACATAAATAAAAGAGCTTATTCTTTGAAATGAAATGAAATAAAAGAGAGAGTGTTAACTAACTTACTCAAATAAATAACAAGGGGAAAATAATCACAGATATAAAGACAATGAAAAAAATGAGAGTATTTTGTGTTGGTGGTGTGCCTGGGGTGGGGATAATGAATGTAGAGAGGCTGAAATAAGTTTTTGGGGTGACTGAAATATCTTCTATCATGATTGTGGTAGTGGTTATGTGGGTGTATATGTTTGTCAAAACCCATCATTAAAATAGGTGCACTTTCTTGTATGTAAATTACATTTTGATAAAGTTGATTTTTAAAAAATATTTGAAAGACCATGGGGGAATAGTTAAAATAATCTTAGAGAGGAAAATGTTCTTTAAAGTATTATACAAAACTCAGAAGCCATAATGTAATTGATACATTAAAACAAGAAAAGACTGATATCTTTTTCTCCACTACAAAAGCACAATAAAGATAAAACACAAAATGAGGAAAAGTTCTGCAACTCATACAAAGGCAGAGACCTCATTTCTCTAACTCCTACAAATCAATTAGAAAACAAATACTTAATAGGATATATACAGATAGCTCACAAAACAGGAAATATAAACATAGTAAAGATGTTTAACTTAATCTAAGGGAAATGCAAATTAAAAGTACACTGAGAACGATTTAAAAGAAAATGGTTGAAGAACTCAGAAAATACTTTTTTCCCCCAAATTTTTATGTAAATTCTACTTAGTTAATATATAGTGTAATACTGGTTTCAGGAGTAGAATTTAGTGATTCATCACTTACATATAATACATGGTGCTCATCCTAACACGTGCTTAAACATAACAACTCCTTAAATTCTCTCTTCTAGAGGTGCCTGGATAGCTCGGTTGGTTAAGCATCTCATTCTTGATTTCAGCTCAGGTCATGATTTCAGGGTTCTGAGACTGAGCCCTGCATTGGGCTCTGCTGAGCATGGAACCTGCTTAGGATTCTCTTTCTCCCTCTCTCTCTCTCTGCCCCTACCCTCCCTCTGCTTGCTTTCTTTCTCTATAAAAAAATTCTCTGTTCCATAAAAGCAACAAGAAAACTGGCAAAAATAGCCAGAATCAACTTTTTTAGAACTCTGGAAACCAATGGCTTGCATCAACCCAAAGAATCTTTACTTAAGAAAATTGGCTTTCCCTCCCTTGTAGCTCATTTAAAGCACATAAAGCAGTATTCATAAAGTAGCATTTACATATATGTGTTGACAGGCACATGATTTATTAAGATATAACTTTTATGACATTTATAATATGAAAGAGTGGGGAGGGAATGGAGCTATACAGGATCAAAGTTTTTGTATATTGTTGAAATTAAGCTGGTATAAATAAGAACTGGATTGTTTTAAATTAAAATGTTAATTGTAATCCCTATAGCAAGGAAAGAAAAACCCTCACAAATATAGTAAAAGAAATGACAAGGGAATTAAAATTAAATTTAAATTGTGTATTTAATATAATGAAAGAGTGGAGAAAGAGAAGGAAACAAGACATCAGACATGTAGAAAACAAATAATAAGATGGCAGACATAAATCCTATCTTATCAGTAATTAATCTGAATGTAAATAAACATTACAGTTAAAAGGCAGAGATTGGCAGAATGTATTAAAAAAACTCATGATCCAACTACATGCTTCCTATAAGAGACAAACTTTAGAGTCAAAAACACAAGTAGGTTCCAAGTAATAGGATAGAAAAACATGTATCACGCAAACTAACTAAAGACATATATCACGCAAACTAACTAAAGGTGGGGTGGTTATATGAATTAAGATAAAAGGACATTTTATAATGGTAAAAGAGTAAATCCATCAAGAAGATTTAACAATTATAAATATATATGTACCTAACAACAGCATTTCAAAATACATAAAGCAAAACTGACAGAACTGAAGGGAGAAATAGACAAATAGTAATAACTGTAGACTTCAACATCCCACTTTCAGTAATAGGCAGAACAAGGTAGACAGGTGGAAGATCAGCAAGGAAATAGTAGACATGAACAGCAGTGTAAAAACCAAGTAGACTTAATAGACATCTGTAGAACACTCCACTAAACAACAGCAAAATGCAATACACATTCTTCTCAAGTATACATGTAACATTCTCCAGGGTAGACTACATATCTGACCATAAACATGTTCTCAATAAATTTAAAAGGACTGAAATCATTCAAAGTATGCTTTCTGACTATAAGGGAATGAAATTAGAAATAACAGAAATAAATTTTGGAAACTAACAAATATGTGGAAATTAAACAACACACTTCTAAATAACAAGTGGGTCAAAGAAGAAACCACAAGAGAAATTATAAATACTTTAAGAGGAATGAATTCAAAAATATAACACAGCAAAACTTAGGGGATTCAGCAAAGTCTGTGCTTAGAGGGAAATCTATAGCTGTAAACACTTTATATTAAAAGAAAATAAAGATCTCAAATCAACAACTTAACTTTCCACCTGAAGAAACTAGAAACAGAAGAGCTGACTAAACCCAAAGCAAGTGGAAGGAAGGAAATAATAGATTGGAGCAGAAATGAATGAAATAGAGAACATATAAAGGGGAAAAAATCAGCAAAACCAAGTATTGGTTCTTTGAAAAGATCCACAAAATTGACAAATCTTAGCTAAGGTTACTTTCTTTGCCAAAAGAACAAAGAGAAGACTCATATTACTAAATGAGGAATGAAAGTAGAGGGAGCACTACAGACTTTATGAGACTAGAAGGATTATAAGGAAAATTGTGGACAAGCGTGTTTCATCAAAATAGATAACCTAGATGAAATAGACAAATTCCTAGAAAGACACAAACTACTGAAACTGACTCAAAATTAAATAGAAAATCTCAATAGATCTATAACAACTAAAGAGGTTTAATTAATAATCACAAAACTTACCAGACAGAGAAGCCCAGGCCCAGATGATTTCACTGGTGAATTCTACCAAACATTAAAAGAGTTTTAAAACCAATCCTTCTCAAGACCTTCCAAAAAATAGAAGAGGCAGGCCCTCATTCTATGAGGACAATTTTACCTCGATTCAAAAACCAGACAAAGAGATGACAAGAGAACTACTGATTAACATCTCTTATGAATACAGATGCAAAAATCCTCAACAAAATACTAGCGAATAGGCTCTAGCAATAAATAGAAAGGATTATATACCAAGACAAAGTGGGATTTATCCCTGGAATGCAAGATAGGTTCTACACATGAAAATCACTAAGACATACCACATTAATAGAAAAAAGGACCAAAACCACATGATCCTTTCAACAGAGGACAGAAAAAGCATTTGGCAAAATCCAATACCTTATGATACTAATGCTCAACAAGCTAGGAAGAGCTGGGAATTTCCTCAACCTGACAGAGGGCATCTACAAAAAACTCACAGGTCGGGGCGCCTGGGTGACTCAGTTGGTTAAGCGACTGCCTTCGGCTCAGGTCATGATCCTGGAGTCCCGGGATCGAGTCCCGCATCAGGCTCCCAGCTCCATGGGGAGTCTGCTTTTCCCTCTGACCTTCTCCTTGCTCATGCTCTCTCTCACTGTCTCTCTCTTCTCTCAAATAAATAAATAAAATGTTTAAAAAAAAAAAAAAACTCACAGGTAACATCATACCTAAAGGTGTAAAACTAAAAGCTTTGTCCCTAGGACTAAGAACAAGACAAAGATGTCCACTCTTGCCACTTTCATTCAATACTACAGGTTCTTGAGAGTGTAATTAGGCAAGAAAAAGAAACAAGAATCACCCAGATTGGAAAGGAAAAAGTAAAACTATTTCTATTTGCAGATGACATGATCTTGAATATATAAAATCCTAAGGAATACACACACACACACACACACACACACACACACACACAAACCGACAACAACCCCAGAGCTAATAAATGAGTTTAGCAGTTCCAGAATACAAAATCAATATACAAAAATCAGTTCTATTTCTATGAACTAGCAGTGAACAACTCAAAAATGAAATTAAGAAAACAACTCCATTACAACAGAATAAGGATAATAAAATATTTAGGTGCAAATTTAACAAAAAATTTCAAGACCTCTACACTGAAAACTATAAAACATTGAAAGAAATTTAAAAAGACCTAAATATGTCTGATCCATTTTCATGGATCAGAAAACTTAATATTGTTAAGATAGCAATTCTTCCTCAATTTACTTACAGATTCAACTCAATCCCTGTCAAAATTACAGCTGCCCTTTTTGTAGAAATTGACTAGCTGATCCTAAAAGTCATATAGAAATGCAAAGGTCCCTGAATAGCTAAAACAATCTTGAAAAAAAAATAATACAATTGGAGGACTCATATTCCTGATTTTAAAAGTTACTAAAACACTACAACAATCAAGATGGTGTATACTGGCATAAGGACAGACACATAGAACAATGGGACAGAACTGAGGGTTCAGAAGTAGACCCAAACATCTAACAAAACCATACATCAAAAAGAGTATCATTTAAGTGGGGGAAAAGAATAGTCTTTTTTAACAAATAGTGTTGAGACAAGTAGATATCCACATGCAAAGAATGAATCTGGAAACTTACCTCATACTATATGCAAAAATTAACTCAAAATGAATCAAAGATCTAAAAGAGCTAAAACCATGTAAAACCTAGGGAAAAAAACCAGAAGCATAAACCTTTGCGATTTCTAAGATATGACACTTAAAGTGCAAGCAACCAAAAAACAAAACCCAGACAAATTGTACTTCATGAAAATATAACACTTTTGTGCAGCAAAATGATACTGTCATGAAAGTGAAAAGACAATTCACAGAATGAGAGTAAATATGTGTAAATCAAATCTGATAAGGGTCTAGTATCAGAATATATTTTTAAAAACTCCACAATAAAAATACATGTAACCCCATAAAAAATGGGCAGAAGATTCCAATAGACATTTCTCCAAGAAGACTGACAAGTGGTCAATAAGCTCATAAAAATGCTCAACATCATTAGTCATAAAGGAAATGCAAATCACCACCACAACGAGATACCATTTCATACTCACTAGAATGCCTGTATCAAAACAAGAAGCAAGGATGCGTGGGTGGCTCAGTTGAGCATTCTCCTGGTTTCAGCTCAGGTCATGATCTCAGGGTCATATGATCAATCTCTGCATTGGGGTCCAGGATCAGTGTGGAGTCTGCCTGAGATTTTCTCTATCCCTTTGCCTCTGCCCGTCAACATGCTTATGCTTGCGCTCTCTCTCTCTCTCTCTCCCTCTTTCTCAAAATATATAAATAAAATCTTTTAAAAAGAGAATAACAAGTGCTGGTGAGGTGAGGATGTGGAAAACTGGTATCTTCACATACTGCAGGTAGGAAGGTAAAATGCTACAGCTACTTTGGAAAATAGTTTGAAAGTTCCTTAAAAAGTTGAACATAGAGTTTCTGTATAACCCAAATTCCATTCCTAGGCATATACCCAAGAGAACTGAAAATATATGTTCATACAAGAGCTTGCACACAAATGTTTATAGCAGTATTATTCATAATAGTCAAATAGAGGAAACCCATGTATCCATAAGCTGGTATGAATGGATAAATGACATGTGGTATATCCCTACAATGGAATGTTATCCAACCATAAAAAGGAATGCTACAATGTGGACGAACCTTGAAAAGATTATGCTAGGTGGAAGAAGTCAGACATAAAAGGCATATATTATGATTCCATTTATATGAAATGTCCAGAAAAGGCAGGTCCATAGAGACAGAAAGAAGGAACTGGGTAGGGACTGCTAATGGGCATAGATAGTTCCCTTTGAGGTGATAAAAATGTTCTGGAATTAGACAGTGATATGGTTGCACAACTTTGTGATCTACCAAAAGCCACTTGAATTGTATATCTTTTTAAATGGTGAATTCTATCTCAATTTAAAAAATTGCCAAAAGGAAAACAAATGGCAAAGAAAGAAAGGAAAAAGGAAGGAGCAACACAGTATGACTAGGTAGTGCCTTTGTGGGAACCACGGGTGCAGTAAATATACACTACTGCTTGCATGTGCACAGATGATTTTGCAAGGATGCACGATGAAGTGGTAACACAGATCAGTTCTGGGGAGGGGAAATGGTGGCTGGAGGACAGGAATGGGAAAGACTTTCACTATTAGACACTTTTGTTCCTTCTGAATTTTGTGCCACATAAATGTATAATCTATATTTAAACATAAAAATTAAATTGGTAATAATAGCTAATACTTATTGAGTGCTTATTTTGTGCCAGGTACTGTTCTAAGTGTTTTATATTTATGTTATCTGCATGATGATGTTCTTTTATTCTGTTTTTATCCTCATTTAGAGAAAGGGAAACTGAAGCATAAAAAAGATGAATTATATGCTAGAATTAACAAAGCTAGTAAGTAGCAGAGCTAGAATTTGAACCCAGGCTGTGTGGCTCCAGAGTCCTTGTTCTTTACCACTAGTCTGTATTGCCTCTCAGAAATTAAAGGAGTGGGGGAGGAAAAGTGGGGGAGAGTGTGTGAGAAGGACAAAGGAAGAAGGGGGTAAGAGACAGAGGAATGGAAGGGGGAGTAGGATGGCAGTAGAGGGAGTGGAGGGAGGGTAACAAGAGGACGGGGTAAAGGGACAGTGGGGGAGAGGGGGAGCAGGGAATATACAGACCAGATGGCATGATTAAAATGCCAAGTACAGGGCTCCTTTTCCCAAACACCTCCCTGCCTGTCCTTAAAGTTCTGATCATGGTCATTTGAATAGAATATTGAAGACTGGGTATGGGATAGCTTACCATAGGCTAGGTCCTATGAAAGCTTCTATAGCCTAGTGCAAAACTCTGGAATCAAATTTGAGTTAGAATCCCAGCTCCACCATTTTGTGGCTGTGTTTCCTGGAATAAGATCTTTCTAAGCTTCAGTTTCTTCATCTGTAATATGGATATAATAAAAGTACATGCTTCACAGATTTGATTTAAGGATTTAAAGAATGTATTTTGAGCACTTAGGCTGGCACAGAGTAAGTGAACAATAACTGGTAGCTCTCATAACATTATTTAACAGACTCCATGAACACTAGATGATTGAGTTGTAAAGTATAAGAAATTAGTAGGAAGATCAGGCTCTGTGTAAGAAAGGCCATCAAATGGATAAAAGTACAAAGGTGGCGTCTCTAGAAAGGGAGAATAAAAAGAGAGCTAGAGTCATATATACACCTTGGCAGTTTCAGTTTCACATGGGAATCCCCAAGTCATAAAGTGCAAAAGAGAAAAGGAATCCCACAGCCCTATGCACCTCTCAAAAGATTCCTTGACTTCTTAGGAACCCATTACTACATCCTTGCCAAGAGATCATCAAAGCACTCATAATGCCGGCTTTCCATAAGTAAATACAGCCTCTGTATTAGGGCGGTGTTTTCCATCTGCTAGTGGATGTCGCCTTATGTAAGAAGCAATCAGTTCATCTTAAAGCCTCCCAGGCCTCCAGTCTACTGCTGGTTCTAATTTCTGCCTCAGTTGTGCCAATGACTGTTAAGAGTTAAGAAAGAGATATCTAAGTTTCATGCTTCAGAAACACAGGCTTTTATTTTGATAAAGCTAAAGATAGTGATGACCATAAAAGGCTAGTATACTGAATATGTATACTATACAGTATCTTAAAAAGGAGAACTTGGGTCATTTCTTTGTGTCATATACAGCAAGAGAACCATGGTCCCTTTAGATAATTTTTTTTAACATACACATTCTTGAATTTCTTCATCCTTATTCTCCTTGACATCAGCCACTCTGTCAAATCCTGAAAGCAGGAGCAGAAACAATATCACAAACCCCAAAGAATGTCCTCAGCAATTATGAACCTAACTTATGGCTCTAGAAAAGGAGGAGATTTGCTAGCTCTGAGGTAAGGAACTCTATTCTTTCCTCTTCTTCCTGCCCACATTTTACCATTAACCTTCATAGAATTACACTGTGGATGCTAAGGCCTTCTTTCTCCCTTAGTGACCATCCAGATATTCCATGGAAACAATCTGTCTGTTTAAGCTGGGACCAAGGAGGAACTTTCTATGCCCAGGGGTCACAGATGTTGGAACAAAGGGCTGAGAGAAGGGGTCATACTGTTTAATGATAAAACGTCCCTGTCTGTCTGGGCTGGGTCCAGAGCTAGTGAAAGGATGATAATTATCTGCAGAGCAAGGACTAAGTCCTTATAGCTCTGTGTCTCTCCTTTCTTTGGAGCGGCCTTTGACTGTAAGAATCTGAGCCTGTTTGCAACATCTCTCAGACAAGGGTTCCAGGAATGAATGCTTACTCTGCATTCCTAAATTTCTTCCAAAGGAGTTGTTTTCCTCCAGGAATTCTCCCTCTATCCAAATCCTGGTCAAGCAAGTGTCAAAAGGTCTGGCAGTATTAGTCGAGGACATGGATTCTCTCTGTCCATATCTCATTACGGAGGCTTTAAGCTCAGAGACCCACTGGTGATAGACTGGGCAGGTCACACATCGAGAGAAGAACTCCTTACAGTACTGAAAGGAGAGGGAAGTCTGTGAGCTCAAGGATGTATACTTTCTTCCTCCACTCCACTCTACCAGGACTTACGACAGTGCCCACTCAGCATACTCACTCAGGGCTCAAGGGGCAGGGAGGAGTGAGTCATGGCAAAGCAGGCCCAGAGAGTTGGTTTTGAGCTACAGGGGAACTGGAATGCCTTAGACGCAGAAGGCAGGGCTGTAGGGACAGGTGTCAAACTCAGCCAGAGGGCATCCACTGAGAAGGATTAAGTGTTAACATTTTAATGGTATTGGGTAGTAGCTGTGCAAAAGAAAGTTAGGGAATCTGGTCCTGGCCCATGCAAGAATACCTGGGAGGGTACATGAGGTAAGTGGAAAGAGTTTCTAGGTTGAGGAAAAAGGTTTGAGTTGGGAAAAGAGAGACAGAGGCAGCAAGGAGAAGAGTAAGGGAGAGATGCAGGTGGCAGAGAGATCAAACTAGAACTTAGGTGTCAGGTGAAGGACAGGAGAGAAGCAGGTACCTTGAGGGTTTGGCTGCGGGTCTCTGGGGGAGTATGCAAGAAGACACCCTCTGGCATTTTTTGTAACATTAGCACATGGCACTCCAGGAATCGGACAAAGCCATGTGAACCAAATAGTGAGGCATTGGTTCTTTTCACCAACTGGCGAGCCTTGGAGATGTGGTACTCAACCAGATTCCACTGCGAGTCCTGGGCAAACCTGGAGGGAAGAATCTCGTCTCCATCCCCTGCTGACCGACCGTGGCTCTCTCATAGAGTCATCACAGCTTTAAGGCTCTAAGACCTCCTGGACAGTCAGAACTGTGATGCTGGCCAGTGGCCAATGCTACTAACTCACATGAAGGAGACTTAAATGGAGACCATGGGTTATCCAGCACTTCACTGTAACCTTAAACTTAACCCTCAACCTATGCCCAAACCTGCTCAGGGACAAAAAGAAACCTTCTAATAAGATAGGAGGGATGGGAGGTAAAGGTCTTTAGAAAGGCACAGAGGCAGAATAGCCCTGCCGAAAGGGTTTGTAAAAGGCAGTAGCTTAAATGACCCCATGGTATTCTTAAGTTTCTATTTCTGCCCTTTCCCACCAAGTAAGACTCTGGTACCCCACATTACCACATGGCCAGAGATGAGTGGACCCCCAGCATGACATTACTCTGAGAGTTTAGGATGCAGCTGTGCTCACAGTGTTGAATGAAATGCAGACACTCGCCAAAGGACCGGCATAGCAATCCTGTGGACAGAAAAGGTAACCAGGCTAGGATCAGTTGTCAGTGTAGGAACTGGTATAGAAGGTATGTGGTACAGGGGAACAGACAACATCCGAAACACAGACACCCTGAGGCACAATGTGGTTCCTAGACTTTAAGAAACCAGGGGCTAGGATCACGGATATGACAAAGGGACAGCCTCATGACTACCTGTGTTCCAAACACAGGGCCCTAATCTAGGTCTGAATACTTCAGGAGTATAGCAGAGCCCTGCACAAGATTTACCTTTTCCGTAGAGTAGTAGATCTAAGCAAGAAGAATAGAAGCAGGCCAGGCCAAGGACATCATGACTCTGGGAAATGAGTGCCCACTGACTCTCCAGCACACGGACACATAGATCAAATCTGCCAAGAGACAGAGCCACAGGGACCAGCTAGGAAGTGGGGAGGATGGTAGAGGAGAGGAGGGGATCTTCTATCTCCAAAGTAGCCTAACATCCCCTAGAGATCTTCTCGCCTTATCTCTATTTATACAGTTATCTCTATTTATACAGAAGTTGTCTGTGCCTGAAAGCAGACCTGCCTCTAAGCAAAGGAAGTAGGAAAATGCCTGAACCAGTTTCTAGGTTCTTTCTTGAGCTACTGCAATTACCTACCCCCTGCGGAGAAATGAAGGAGAAGAGGGAGGAAAAGGGGGAGGCAGAAGAGAGGGAGAGGAGGAGGAGGAATATGCATTTCCATTCCTAAACCCCACACTTAAAGACAATGCTTCCTGAAATGAATAGAGAAGAGACAGCCCTGGCTGTAAGAAAGGGAACAGCATCTCCCTCTCCATTTCAAACTTCCTTGGGAAACCATATCCTCCCCTCTTAGACCACAAATGCAAATGGCAGAAAATGATCTTAATACTTCTTCTTTAGAAATGCAGATCTGAAGAGAACTGAGAGAACCAGATTCTCCAGAGCTGGTTTCTTGAGGTGTCTGCATATCTCATGAGCTTGAAAACCTAAGGAGGTCAAAGAGCATTGTATGAGGCCTAGTGGTGAACTTGGCTTCTCTAAAAGCCCTAGGCCCACCAGCTCCAAGCCCCATTACCCAGCTTGATGGAGAAGTCAAGATGGCCAAGGCAGAGCTTGGTGTAGGCTAAGGCCTGCATGAGCTGGGCTGTGGCCAATAATCCCTCCCTGGAGAACCAACATAGGCTGCTTTTCTGAATGGCCATCTGCTCACACTGTAGCCACTTGTCTCTATCACCCATATTCTGGGAGAACTGGGATAGGGCCACATAGGTAGAGACAACCTGTGGGGCAACAAACATGCGGCAAAATATTCTGACTGTACATTCACCTTATACTTCCATCTTGTCCCTTTTTTTTGCTAAGAGCCCACTATGGTGCCTTGCTGCCCACATGATCAGGGACTACTGGCATCCCTATCACTCTCCCCAACTCCTGCTATGAAAACATACTCCTTGTTGCTCCCACACTTCTAATTTGATCATTCCCACTGCCTGATCTTGAAACAAACCACTTTCTCTACCTGCCCCCCTTCTTGTTCTCTGATCCCAGACTTCCCCTTCAAGACACTGGACAAACCATACTTCAATGTTTTCTCTAATGAAGGCCTCTGATACTTGTTCCCTAGAACTCTTCAGAACTGCTGCCTAGATGTCTATTATAAGTATTTGCACATTTGACAACATTGATGACTTTCTTCTTGAAATACTGTCATCACTAGGTTTTGAGGACATCATATTCTTTTGGCAACTGCTCAGTTTCTTTTACTGATTTCTCCTTATGACCCTGACCTCTTAACAATGGAGCTGTTAACTCAGTCCTTGGACCTTTTCTCATTCCCTCGGAGATCTTTTAAACATCGATAATCCCTGAATTTCTATTTCCAGTCCAGACCACTCCCATGCACCCCACATTCATATGTTCAACTGCCTACTTAACATCTCCATCTAGATGTCTAATAGACACCTCAAATTAAGCATGTCTAAAACCTGGCTTCAGTATTTCCCCAAATCTGTTCCTTGTGCAGACTGCCCCATCCCAATTAAGAGCATCTCTATTCCTCTAGAAGTCCAGATTGCAAATCTTGGGATTATCCTTGAATCCTTTTTCTCTCCCATCCCAGAAATGATCCATTTGGTGACTCCTGTTGGTTCTCTCTTGACTGAAGACCACTCCTCCTGCTTCCTCTGCCATCACAACAATCCGAGCCACTATCTCTTGCCTATATTGTTGGGATAGTCTCCTAACTTGGCTCCCTGCTTCCTCTCTTGCCTCCTTCAGTTGATTCTCAATACAGCAGACAGAATGACCCTATTAAAATATAAATAGACTCTGTCACTTCTCTTCTCAGAACCTGCCACTTACTTCCCATCTTCTGTAGTGTAAAAGTCTAAACCCATATAGTGGCCCACAAGGCTACACCATCTGCCATCCACCCTCTCCTGGATCTCTGACTCACCTCCTGGTTCTGTCTCCTTCCCTCCTCACTGTTCCTCAAACACGGACAGCATGCCTCGTGCACCACTGTGCCTTCTGCCGGTGCATTCTTCTCCCTGATAGCCATATGGCTTACTTTCTCACCTCCTTCAGATATTTGTCCAGATGTCACCTGCTTGCTGAGGCTTTCCCTACCATCTTGTTTAAAACTGCACCCCATCGTCCAGCTCCCAGAACCCCATGGCCCCTTGCCTCCATTTAATTTTTCTCCACTGCATTTATTATCAACTAACATTCCATATATTTCACTGATTTGTTGTGTGTTTCCCTGGAACCAAGATCAGTGCCTGGCACATAATGCGTATTCATCAAATATTTATTGAATAGATGGATAAAAAAGATAAGACAGACAGACACTGAAGTTAGGAAGATATTTTCCTTCCTTCTTTTTTCCTAAGTCAGCAGTTCAAATCCTTCTTTAGATCATGGGCTCCTTTGAGAATCCAATGAAAGCTGTGATCTGTTCCCTACCTCCCTCCACTCGTCAAATGTTCTTTTGAACATACACACCAAAGCTGACATTCAGTTCAGGGAACACACAGACAGCCATGCCTGGAAACCCATCTAAAACCCATCTAAAAGAACTCATCTGCAATATGGGAAATGCTGCTCAAACATACAATCAGTATGTCCTATAGAGTCTGGTTATTGTGGAGCCATGCTAAACTCAGAATCTCTCTCCCTAGCATTTTAAGTTTCTGACTGAGGTCCAGAGGTAAAGCAAGGACTTGCTTACCTGGGCTTCATTTGCAAATTCCTCAGCAGAATTCTTCTGCATGAGAGTGGCAAGGCAGGCAAACCTGCGGCTGCTGGCTGTGGTGTCCAGGTTATAGAGCTGCCAGAGCAAGGAAAGGCAGCGAACCCGCTGCTGTAGGACTGCCAGCTTCTTCTTACTGCTGTGAAGCACAGAGCACTTAGTTTGTCCTTAGTCTGCACAAGTGCCCACTGTCCCTCCCCATAAAAATCCAAATCTATTCATCAGGGGGCCATCTACAGACTTTCAAACTCAGGCATGTTCCTGGGATCCCCATAAGACTTTTTAAACCATCCCTCTTTTTTTTTTTTTTTTTTTTAAGTCGACCCAGCATGGGACTTGAACTCATGTCCCTGAGATTGAGTCCTGTGCTCTTACTGAGTCAGTCAGGTGCCCCCAAACATCCCTCTTGATTGAAAAAATTCAAAGAAGTGTTTTTAAAAGGGTTGTTCTTTGAATTGCTATTTTGAATATATTTCCTACAAGTTATAGCTCAATAACTGGGTAGCAATGAAATATTTTGTATGCATATCAGAAATAATATTGTTACATATATGTATATATATGTATACATGTATATACACATACATATATGTATCTTGATTTGAAAGAGACAGGGTAATATGTATCTTTATTTGAAAAACACAGAGTAACACTATGCTCAAAAACAAAAGGAGTCTTCACTCTGCTACATTTCACTGGCTCAGAGAGTAAGGTAGAAGAACTGGAAGTGTTATAGGCTTGAAAGAGGAGTCTTAGGTCAATAGAGGCAACACTCCAGGCCCCATCCTAGTTTAGTTCTCTGGTCCTAAAGGGACTGGGATGACTTAACTAGACTCCTCACTTCTCACTAGAGTTGTTTGGAGATTGGCTTAGCGAACAGGAATGCCAATATTTTTCCAGGAATGTTTGGAAAAAGACACCAAACCAGGTCCAAGGGAAACTCCTTTTCAGCAGTCGAAGGGCTTGCCTGGCCAATTTTTTGGCCAATGTGATCTGTCCCATGTTGAAACAGACCTAGAGATGGGAAAATGAGAAACAGTAATGTAAATGTGGGAAGAGTACTAGGATGAGGCTCTGGTCATTTGGCGTTAGTACTTGGGCTGCTGAGGCGCTAGAGTGAGAGAGCTGCAGCAGGGCCTGGCCACACTAATGAGCACCAGTAGGGCCACAGGCAGGTAAAGGAGTGAGAAAATAGGATTGTGGAGAAAGCACCCTCTTTTCTCATCTCCCTCATGTTTGTCACTGAGAAGGCTGTGGTTTGGAAAGCAATGCTGCTGGACTGAGATGGGACTGTCATGCAGCAGAGACTCAGATGTTTCAGATGCCACTGAAAGGATCTGAAATGTCACCAAATCCCTTATCTGTCAGGTCATGCTGCCACAGCGTATGTGGGTGTAGGAGCTGAAGAACTACCTTGAGGTTATCATATTCTTCATGTTTTAAGACTAAATCCTCCAAGAAAGTGATAGTCTATGGTGATTCCAGAACAATCTTGGGAAGATTGCACAACAACTTCTTATAAAGGGAAAGAAATAATTATTTAACCTCTGGATTGCTCAAAGACCTCAGATTGAAACACAGATAATATAATACCATGAAAAACTCTTAATATTCTCTTTGGCATTCAAAGCATTCAAAGGCATTATACACATTAGGTTTACTCTCCTAGCCAGATTATCTTAAAATTTACATTGAAATTAATTTTTATTTTAATTTTTTAAAAATTTAAAGCTTGGCTCTCTAACAAAACATCCCCCATGGTTTTATGGAGTAATTATGTATAAATTGATAATTATCCCAACACATTTTGTTCTGTTGATTTAATAGTAGTGAGGCTGGGAAAAGTTGCTGAGCTGTCCTGAGTTATTCTTATGCAATAAATAAATTTACTTCAATATGTCTTTTGTAAATAGAGTGTCTCATGGCATGCTTTCCCCAGAGCTTCTACTTGTTATATAAATCTCATTCCCTAAGGAAATTGCTTTGATACAGAATAATCTATGAGGCATATATATTTTTTAAAGCAAAATGTAGAATGGAATATAGAGAGTTCCTATTTGTATATAACAAAGGAAAGGGGAGACCATATACATTTATGTATGCCAAACCCGTCTGGTAGAATACATAAAGATTTATAACATCAGGGAGGGGACATAGTAGCTGAGTGATGGGGTTGAGTGTAGGGAGACTTTCATACGTATGTTCTCCACCCCCTTTTATTGAGATGTATTTGACACAAAGCATTGTGTAAGTTTAAGATGTATGACATGATGGTTTTTTATTGAGATATTGTAACTGACATATATAACGTGTTAATTTTAGGTGTCCAACATAAAATTTTTATGAGAACTTTTAAGATCTATTCTTTTAGCAACTTTCAGATACATAATACAGCATTGTTCAGTATAGTCACTATGCTGCAGATGATATCCCTAGGACTTATTTATCTTATAACTGGAAGTTTGTACCTTATGGTCACCTTCACGTTTATGTCCACTCCCCAGCTGTTCTGAAGTTAGTTTACATGTACTCCATTTAACAAAGGACATGAATAAGCAATTCACAGAAAAATAAATGACCGGTAAACATACAAAAATAACATACCTTATTAAGAAATACACATTTCAGTATAACTTTCATCTATAGATTAGAAAGTTTAAAACAGACTGATAATATCTGATATAAGGATGTGAAGAAATGGGAAAAATTCAAATTGATACACAGATGGTTCCTGACTTAAAATGGTTTGACTTAACAATGTTTTAGCTTTCACACAATAGTGTGAAAGTGATATGCATTCAGTAGAAACTGTATTCTGAATTTTGCTCTTTTCCTAGGGTAGCAATATATATATGGTATGATACTCTCTCATGATGCTGGGCAGCAGCAGTGAGTGCCCTCCCTGTCAGCCATGCGATCATAAGGGTAAACGACTAATAGACTTACAATCATTCTGTCCCTGTAGAAATTAAGGCTTAGAAAGCTTAAAATAATCTCAAGTTAGAGACAACCTAAATGCATGTGAAGAAGGGACTGATCAAACTTTGATATAAGCATACAATGGAGTACTTGGCAGCTGTAACTGATTGGATGTACACTAATATGCAAAAATGTTCCATCTGTACTGTTAAGAATAAAGGTCAGCTACAGAAGAATGAGAATATAGAATATGATTCTATTTTAAAAACAACAGAAAATAATAATGATATGCCTATGTGTGTGGATCTGGTGGAATTTGCACAATATTAACTATGCTGGGGGTAGCATGGAGCTCTTTTCATTTTCTCCATATTGTGTATTGCAATCTTTTGAATTTGTAGAACGTTTCCTTGCATTATCACATTTACAACTGCATACAAAAAACCAAGATTTTTAAAAGAAATAATAAGGTAACTCTCAAGGAGAAATAACCCAAACTTCAGGGCCCTGCCCTGACTTTACCTCTGACCGAAGACAGCAGAAAGTGGCCTCCTCAAACTGACAGATCTTCACCTTGTGCTTTTTCAAAAATGAGAATGCTGAGGGCTGGCCCAGAAGACTGCTTGCCTTCCTCAAATAAAAGAAGGCCTCCGAACAAGACAAGGGATGGAGAAACAGGATTAGGATTCGGACGACCTAGTGGTGCAATGAGGTTGAAGGATGCAGTAAGGTTATGATGAGGTCAAGAATGGGACTGGAATCGCGGTGAGCTCACAGTAAGAAACAGGGAGGTGGATGGCACGTGCAAGTCAGGGGCAGGGCGGGCAGTAGTTTGTGCTCTCGGACTAGCACATTCCCACTTGGTATTTCCTTCTAAACCCCTTCCAGCACCTTTCTCTATCTTGCTCCATTTTTCACCCAAACTGACTGACAGTATGAAATCCCCACCAAATTCCCCAAGTGAAAGGGCTCAGCTCAAGGGCTGGGAGCAGAGCTTGCTCACCATGTAATTCTCTGACAGGTCCAAGGAGGCAGCAGCGGCCTCCAGCAGGTAATAAAATGCACATGTGGTCTCTCCGATGACCAGGCAGTGCTGGGTGAGGGGTGAGATCACGAACTGCAGGATTTCCTCACAGTGACAGGGCTTTCTGGTCAACATGTCTTTGTCGGGGCTGCTCTGAGCCAGCTTCCTGTTCACCTGATCCAGGAACTCTTCCTCTGTTCTTTGTGCAGAGAAGAAGAGTGGAGAGTGGTCACAAAGCAACCACTCTTCTCGGGCATTCCCAGGTCTCCAAGCCACTGTTTCCGGGAAGCTTTCCTTTATGACTCATCGGTTCTGTGTTTAGCCTTCTCCTCCATCACTCCCTAACTTTTTGAAAGTCAGGGACCTGATCTATACTGTCAAAACCCTATTAAGGATTTTTTAAAAACCCAAAGCCAATCTAAGTACCTCACAGATTAAATGGAGAAACAACTACACCTGAAGAGTAAACTAACAGCATGTGAAATAAAAACATGAACATGATACAAGGTAATAAGTAATAAATACATTTCTCTATTGGCATATTTGAACTTTGTCATAACACATTTGAACCTGATTTTATACAGCACCATCTCATCCTATAACAACACTGTCTTTCAGGTAGGCAGAAACTATGTTCCTTTTACCATTGAGGAAATTAAGGCTTAGAAAGCTTAAGTGACTTTTAAATGACCTCACAGCTACTGAATAGAACCAAATCTAGAGCTCACTTCTCTGACTACTAGTCCAGTGCACTTCCCACAAACACCATGAGTTCAAAAGAGGTTAGATCTCTCTGAGACAGAACGACTGAAAAAGATGGAAACTGAGGAGGGCTTTGAAGAATGGGGAATACTCTGATTAGTAGAAGGATGTGGAGGCCACTTAGTATTTCAAAAAGGGGAACTGTGTGAGTACAGATATACAGGTGAGTGTGAGGATGATTTATGTAGAGTACAGATTTTTCTTTGAAAACCATAAGAAATCAGGTTGGATAAGCAGGACAGGAAACTCTAGAGTGGCTGGTAAACTCAAGGTAGGGACATTTAAAATCAATAGACCAGGCATTAGAAAGCCAGGAGGCACATGATTGGGAAATTTAAATTCTTTTTAATATCATCTGGGGACAAACATAATTGAGAAGGCAAATTTATAGCAGAGAAAAATCTGCTATGTGTACAATTCATTTGAGAGCTCTTAAATGAAGCTTTTCCTAAACACTAAGAAATAATTTCCCTACAAAGAATCAAAAATTCCCGTTCCAATTCTCTGTTAACTTGAACTCTGGACTGAGTACAAGTATCACTACTCCAGGGTGGTCAGAGGCTTTCCTGGTCTGCAGGTGAGGTGAGTGGCCCAGTCTGATGGTCACCTGTGTCTCATTTCCTATCCCCCCCACCCAGTACCTCCTCTCACCATCTCCGTTTACCTGCAGTGTTCACTTGTGAAGGTCTCTTGACTTCTGAATGGTTTTGTCTGGAACTGAAAACTATCTGTAGGGAGAAAAAGATTATCTTTCATTATCTATCTTTGTATTAACTGAGAACATTTCCAATTCCTGACTACCTCTCCTCCGAAGCTTAGTTCATGACCTAACTGCTTATCCCGTTGTTAAAATGGTAAGTTTAGGTTTAATATTAGCCTATACAAAAAATAAAATGATAGATTACAAATTCCTTAATGCCAAGTATTTATGATTCAAATAGTAACTCCCCTGAAACCTCCCAAACCAGCCCCTAATTTTATTTGCTAGAGAAATGAATAAAGAATATGTCTACCCAGTTTGATGGCTACTTCTAATAGAGGAAATCCCTGAATATATCTGGAATGAATTTATGACAAGATGAGAGTAGACCACAAAGTTAGACCTGGGAGGAAAATCATGAGGGCATCAGATGCCATAGTCCATGAGAGTCACTGTGGTCAGCAAGGGGTTTCAGCTTTACCTTTTTCTTTAAACTGGCCTTAAACAGCCCTTATCCCTCAGCTCTGACTCTTCCTCTGCAGTTACCTTCTCAAAAAGCAAACACTGGGAATGATGGGGAGATGTTACCATTAGGGCTCAGAAGCACAGGTCATGGGATTGAAAGGGGTCCCAGGGAGCTGTGATAGGGAGGACTTGTGTTAAATAAAAGGACCAGCTCTCGGGGCGCCTGGGTGGCTCAGTGGGTTAAAGCCTCTGCCTTCGCCTCGGGTCATGATTCCAGGGTCCTGGGATCGAGCCCCATATTGGGCTCTCTGCTCAGCGGGGAGCCTGCTTCCCTTCCTCTCTGTCTGCCTCTCTGCCTACTTGTGATCTCTGTCTGTCAAATAAACAAAATCTTAAAAAAAAAAAAAAAAAAAAAGGACCAGCTCTCTGAATACTGAACCATGTCAAATAAGGTAGGGTAAAGTGAGACAAAGGTAACTAAAGAAACCGGAGTTTGGCAGCACTACTGCAACGCAGTTTCCAGGGGCACCCGCACATCATAGCTGGTGTGTCTAGGGCCCTCTAGATTCGCGCGGTACCTGTTGTGCACCGCCATGCACAGAGGCCCTGAATCTGGGAAGTATCCTCAGGGTTTGGTTGTGCCAGGAAGGTCTCGAGCCTCTCTCATATAGACTGATCAGGCTGTGTAATCTCAAGCTGACACTGGCCTCTCAAAAGGAAAAAGTCATATAGGAAATATGAATGGTAGGTTAATTTTTTCCTAGACCAGGACATTCACTGTTACTTTCCTCTTTCTCCTTGGAAAATACAATAGTGCAAATGCCCAAAGAGTTCATTAGTCAATGACTAATTTTTCCAAGTCATTGGTCTACCTTCACAGAATCATCAGAATGTTACAGCTAGAGCAGACATTAAAGATTAACTTCTTGATTCTAGTCCCTTACCACCAAAAATTCACCATCTCTCCCTTATCCCTCTCCGCTGCCACCACCACCAACTACTATCAAAGCAGAAAAAGAGATTTGGTTAGGTCTTAACAGCTGCCTTCAAATATTAAAGAAAGGGCTACTCTAATTTGCATTTCCCTGATGATCAGTGATACTAAGCATCTTTTCATGTGTCTGTTGGCCATCTGAATGTCTTCTTTGGACAAATGTCTATTTTTGTCTTCTGCCCATTTTTTTAATTGGATTTTTCTTTTGGATACTGAGTTTTGTAAGATCTTCATATATTTTGGATACTAACCTTTTATCAGATATGTCATTTGCAAATATCTTCTCCTATTCTGCACGTTGCCTTTTGGTTTTGTTGTTTCCTTTGCAATGTTAAAGCTTTTTATTTTGATGTAGCCCCAATAGTTTATTTTCCCTTGCCTCAGGAGACATATCTAGAGAGAAGTTGCTATGGCTGATGTCAAAAAGGTCATTCTAGGCACCTGGGTGGCTCAGTGGGTTGAAGCCTCTGCCTTCGGCTCGGGTCATGATCCCAGGGTCCTGGGATCGAGTCCCGCATTGGGCTCTCTGCTCAGCAGGGAGCCTGCTTCTCCGCCTCTCTCTGCCTACTTGTGATCTCTGTCAAGTAAATAAATAAAATCTTTAAAAAAAAAAAGTGCTTTACAGAAAGGTCATTCCTGTGCTCTCTTCTAGGATGTTTGTGGTTTCAGGTCTCACATTTAGATCTTTAGTCCATTTTGAATTGATTTTTTGTATGGTGTAAGAAAGTGGTCCAGTTTCATACTTTTGCACGTTGCTGTTGCTGTCTAGTTTTCCCAACAGGGTTTGCTGTAGAGATCGTCTTTTTCCGAATGGATATTCTTTCCTGCTTTGTCCAAGATTAATTGACCATATAAGTATAGGTTCATTTCTGGGTTTTCTATTCTGTTCCATTGATCTATGTGTCTATTTTTGTGCCAGTACCATACTGTCTTTTTAAAAATTATTTATTTATTTTTTTAAATTTCTTTTCCACCCAGTTTGATAGCTACTTCTAATAGAGGAAATCCCTGAATATATCTGGATTGAATTTATGACAAGATGAGAGTGGACCACAAAGTTAGACCTGTGAGGAAAATCATGAGGGTACCAGATGCCATAGTCCAGGAGAGTCACTGTGGTCAGGGGGGTTTCAGCTTTACCTATTCTGTTCCAGAATTCATTGCTCCATGCAATACATGCCCTCTATAATACCCACCACTAGTCTCACCCAATCTCCCACCACCCACCCCTCCAAAACCCTGATTGTTTTCCAGAGTCCACAGGAGAGACTGTGGACTCTGAGATACCATACTGTCTTGATCATTATAGCTTTATAATATAACTTGAAGTCCAGAATTGTGATGTCTCCAGCTTTGTTTTTCTTTTTCAAGGTTGCTTTGGCTATTCAGGGTCTTTTGTTGTCATTCCATACAAATTTTAGGATTATTTGTTTTAGCTCTGTGGAAAATGCTGTTGGTATTTGGATAGGGATGGCATTAAAGGTATAGATTGCTTTGGCTAGTATAAACATTTTAATAATATTTGTTCTTCCAATCCATAAGCATGGAATGTCTTTCTATTTCTTTGTGTTGTTTTCACTTATCATCAGGGAAATACAAATCAAAACTACAATGAGAGATCACCCCATACCTGTCAGAATGACTAAAATCAACAACATTAGAAACAATAGGTCTTGGTGAGGTTGTAGAGAAAGGGGAATCATCTATAGGTGGGAATGCAAACTGTGCAGCCACTATGGAGAACAGTATGGAGGTTCCTCAAAAAGTAAAAAAATAGAACTACCCTATGATCTAGCAATCACACTACTAAGTATTTATCCAAAAAGTACAAAAACACTTATTCAAAGGGATACATGCACCCTGATGTTTATAGCAGCATTATCTACAATAGCCAAAGTATGGAAGCAGCCCAAGTGTTTATCAATTGATGAATGGACAAAGATGTGGTATCTATGTGTCCGTTTATCTATCTATTTATCTATCTATCCATCTATCCATCTATCTATCTATGGAATATTACTTGGCCATAAAAAAGAATGAAATCTTGCCATTTGTCATGACATGGATAGAGTCAGAGAGTATAATGCTAAGTAAAACAGTCAATCAGAGAAAGATATAAACCATATGATTTCACTCACGTATGGAATTTAAGAAACAAAACAAATGAGCAAAGGGAAAAAAAGACAGGCAAACCAAGAAATAGCCTCTTAACTACTGAGAACAAACTGATGGTTACTAGAGGGAAGGGGTTGGGGGATGGGCTGAATAGGTAATAGGCAATAAAGAGGGCACTTATGATGAGCCCTGGGTGAGGTATGGAAGTGCTGAATCACTATGTTGTACACCTGAAACTATTACACTATATGTAAACTAACTGGAATTTTAAAAAAGGGCACAACTCTGGAAAGCTGGTGAAGTTGCAAGAAGGTAGACTTCACCTTGATGAAAGAAGCTTTGTTACAGCTATTGACAATGAAATGGGCTGTCCAATAACTGGACAAACAAAGAAGGTGAACTCTCATTTGGGATGTGGTAGAAAGGCAACCAGCTTTAGGGAGCACCCATCCAATAATGCAAAGTTCTTCAAGCAACCAACTCATATTTATTCCTAAATTCTCACTTCTGGCATTATCTCCTTCAAGGGAGAGCTTCTCCTACTCATTTCTCAGGCTAAGCCAATGGCCCCTTCTCTAGGTACCCCAATGCCTGGGTATGCTATTTTCATTGCCTTTACCATATCGTACTGGAATTTTCTATTTGCATGTCTGTATCAAACCCCAAAACTGATAATTTCAGGGACCCATGCTTACTCATTTTTTATTCTTAATACCTAGTCGCAGCATCTGATACATACATATGTATCATATATGTGTACAGAGCTTAATAATAATAATAATAGTAATAATAATAATAATAATAATAAGAAGAAGAAGAAGAAGAAGAAGAAGGAGGAGGAGGAGAACAGTAGCTAAAATGTACTGAGCACTAACCACGTGCCTGGCACGATCCAGAGCATACTATATATTTTAGCTCATTCAATTCTCACAAGAACACTATGAAATTGGTATTGTTATTTTCCTCAATTAATTGAGGTTAGGTAACTTGCCCAAGATTGCCAACCAAAACAAGCACAATTTCTGAAGTTCCTTCTAGCTCCGAGATTACATTTTTCTTCTTTCTGGTGATTCAGGGATAAATGGCTTCTTCTGCTTATTTTTCTACCTTAATCTGATTCCACCATTTGGATAAAGAACTCCAAGTACATGAATACGGAGAAGTGCTCCCCACGTGTCCTCTTTCTGCTCCCTGGATTTACCTTGGGGAGAAGGCAGCTGCAACCTGTCTGTGATCACTTGTGTTAGTACTGAGCCAGTATCTTTGTAACTACAGAACCGGGAGGTCCCACTGTAGCTCTTGGCAGAACAGACAGCAAAACGGTGGAAGGGGACAAAGTCGCCCCCCTGACAGCTCCCACAGCGGCAGGCCAAATCTTGGAGAAAGCATGCACATTCAAGGTGCAGGGCTATCTGCTGTGCCTTGGGCCACAGCTCCCAAGCAGCTTCTCGTAACAGTGGCATTCCAAATGCTAGCACCCCTGTTTGAGGTAGGGATAATTCCTCTTGCAGACTGAGAGGAGAGTCAGCATCTGAAATATAGGAAAATCTATGTGAGAATCTCCCTTAAAGGCTTTTTATGCTATCAATAGCAAACTCCCAATCACATGCTGCTAGTTTATAAGAAAATTTTGTTTACATTTCCTCTGTATAAAGTGTATTACACAAATCTGAGAATGATATTGACCATATCTTGTACAAAGTACCACAGAGAAGAAATGGTCAGTGGTACAGAAGTACACTGAATAGATTTCTTAGATGCTTGTCCTAAATTGAGCTTTTTGACTACAAATTACTATAAACATGAACTCATCAGAAATGCTCTGTTCAGGGGTGCCTGGGTGGCTCAGTAGGTTAAACATCTGCGTTTGGCTCACGCCATGATTTCAGGGTCCTAGAATCGAGTCCTGCAGGGAGGGAGTGTGCTTCTCCTGCCTCTGCCTCCTTCCCCCTGCTCATGTTCTGTCTGTCTGTCTCTCAAATAAATAAATAAAATCTTAAAAAAAAAAAAAGAAAGAAATGCTCTGTTCAAAGGTAAGGCCCCAACATATTTCAAAGTCAAAGGGAAATTATTTGTGGAATATATGTGCTTTGGTAGTCTATGCCACAATTTTAACATGTGGAGAATTTGAGATTGCAAGCTATTTAATGTATATCTTTCTCTGCTCATGTCTGTTTCAATTCCAGATGTGTTTATCCTCCTTGTAAAGTTCAAAATTAGGAACAGTTTATTCCTTTCTTATTATTTATATCTAGAAACCAATAAAAGATTATGAGAATATTTTCTGAACCAAAAATCAAGATACAGATACTTAACACATGGGGTTAACAAGGAGCTAAAATTCTCAGAATTAAGACAATTCTGAAAAATACAGGTTATTCGGGGCACCTGGGTGGCTCAGTGGGTTAAAGCCTCTGCCTCTGGCTCAGGTCATGATCCCAGTGTCCTGGGATCGAGCCCCGCATGGGGCTCTCTGCTCAGTGGGGAGCCTGCTTCCTCCTCTCTCTCTGCCTACTTGTGATCTCTGTCTGTCAAATAAATAAATAAAATCTTTAAAAAAATAAAAAAATACAGGTTATTCATTCACTATGATCACAGCTCTTTTGTGATTAAAATAATCACTTTCCCCATTTCTTAGCCATAGTTTCAGGGAATTGAGGCCCATGATAAAGGATACTGATGTTCTTTTGAACACAGCTATCCCCAGCCAAGGCGCCCTGTTCAGGTAAGAACAAGGAAGCAGCTCTTCCTCACCTGGCTTTTTCTTCTCCTCCTCTTTGGTTTGTTCAATAATTTTGATAGAGGAAGGCACTAATATTGACTCGGCAGGAAGCTCTTGACTCCTGTTGAACCAGCGGAGCACATGCATATCCACAAGAGCCCTCAGCACCTGAAGTAGCTTGTTTTTATTCCAGGCAGGCAGGAGGTGCTGCAGCAGATCTATGTGGAAGGAGTGACCAATGACTGCAGCACACTTAACCAGTAACTGCTCTTCTAGGCTCAACTGATCCAACTGGTTTACTGCTATTTCTGGGCAGGGAGGGAGAAGTGAACAAGCTTTCTATAAACATAGAATACATTATGTTGATAATCTGTTCACTTAAAAAATAAATAAATAAAAGGCTTGCTTTTGGTCCTGTCCTTCTCCACTCACCCTAACCTCTCAAGAGAGCCTTTTCTCCAAGTCCTCATTTGTCCTCATTCCCCATTCATTGTTCAACCAACAGCAACCACGAGGTTTTCACCACACCACTGAAACTATTCTCCCCATGGTCACCAAAACCTTTCTCATTTCTAAAAAGAACATCCCCTATCTGATGATGCCTACTCAATTCTGATGGTTTCTCCATTCTTTATCGCATCAATCATTATAAGCTTATTTCGCCCTCTTTCTATTCAACTCCTGTTATATGTATAACACTGTCTCTTTACTAGCACCACAGATAGGTTTTCTTAAATCTCAGCCACATTACCTTCCTTCCTTACTGCTTCCTCTAGCATGGGAATATGCAAAAAGGGAAACACAGGACCCAATTTTTATCAAATAACTAGAAAACTCTTCAATCATTAGTCAGCCCCAGAGAATAAGGGGCTCACTTAAGTAAAATATTACTCAAGTAGCATTACAAATCTCTTAAAAGACTCTTTGGGCAGTGCCAGAACTTATTTCTAGAAGGCAATTTATTTTTTAGAAGAAAATGGAGCTAGCATGATAATGAGAGACCTATATTCAATCACCAAATTACTAATGCAATGACATTTGTAATTGTTTCACTTGAGGTTTTCAAGGGACTTGCCTTTTAATAATGGTGGAAGAAGCACTGTATCCAAGTTCACATTATCCTTGACTGTGCAGATATAAAGTTCTTGGTCTTCTTCACAGCCAGCAGGAAGAATACCATACATTGTGGATTTCATGGCATTGGCTGTAGGGAAAGAAGACTATGACTGAGAAAACACCATGCTCATTGACTATAGTTTTAAAGGCACAGTATTACAAAAAGTTAGTCAAGAAACTAACAGGATGAAGATGGAGCATATGTTTAAAGTGGCTTCTCTACCCTCCTGTCTGCGAATTTTCTCTTAGAAACTAACAATATTTTCTCTACCATGTGGTATCCAGTATTTATACTCTTCCTGTTTACTTTCCAGCAGCTCCCTCTTCTATTATGTCACAGTGCCTCACAACCCTAGGATGCCTTTCCAGATTTACACGTACCTCTGCCCCTTCCTCCTCCCACTCTCCTCCCTTCTCCCACCCTCTCTAAATCATCATGTCATCCTTCTCATCAGTAATTAATGTGCAATACTCTATTGAACTCTTAGGTTTATAAATCCTCTTTTCCTATCCCTACCTCCTGGGCTGCTCAAAAAGGAACTGTAATAGATCGACTGGCTTGATTAAGGTCTCTGAAGCAGGCCAGGAAGGCTTACTCTTGCTTATAATGTTAGTAGGGAAAGGGCACATGCCTCATAAGGGTCAGGTGATGCCATAAAAAAGGATGAACCCCAGAAGCAGGACGACAGTAGAACCTTGGAAGCTAAGCTTACCTGAGAGGGTCTCCCATTTGCTCTTCTCCTCCTCCTCTTGGAGGTTGTGAAAGAGCAATATATCTTTGGAAAGAAGGTCCTGGCATAAGACCTCACAGTAGAGGGGGTTTCCAAAGCACCTGTGGAGAAGGTAGCTGTAGAAAGGTAAGTAGGGGATTGCTGACTAAGATGCCCACTTGAAGAGAGCCAAGTACAGGGAGGGATATTTCATACTGAGGAATATTTCTTCTTTTGTTAAAGTCAGCTTTTGATGATATATACTGATGGAGGCAAGCAGCAACACAGAAATGTAAAAATAAATTTTTTTTCTAATTAGTTTGAAATGTGTTTTAGTAGTAACTTCTCTTTAACTATTTTGTTTTTATTGCTATTAAAAAGAACTAATGTCCCCTTACAAAGAGCCCTAGAAAGTGACCTGACCACATATAACTGACACCAGAAGCAAGCCATCCAATTCCTAACTGTCCTGTGAAAACCTGGATGATGGCCTAGAGAGGTAGCCCTTTAATGGTTTACTAGGAGACTGTCTATCCTTAAATCTGATCTTGGGCCTTATCATGGTTACTAAGGTCATTCTTTCCCCCAACATGGGTGAGACCTGTGTCTTCTCACTTATATTATGGCACTGGCTCTGCCCTTAATGAAGTGCCCAGCTCGTCCTAGCCACTCACATCTGCAGCTCTTGGGGGATGCTCACCACCCCCAGTTCCCAACATGCCATTCTCAACAGTGAGGTTGTTGCCAACTTCAAAATGGGCACAAGGACAGCCTGAGAGCTCTGCAGGAAGTGTTGGGCACAGCCACACAGGGTGAAGATAGGGGTCAATGTCATCACCATGACGATGGGCACAGTGGAGAGTAATGTTTCCAAAAACTCCCAGGAAGCTGCATCCATATATTGGGCTTCGTCAATGAGGAAAATCAGTGGTGTTTCCCTCACTGCCTGAAAATAACAGCAAAGAAACAGTGACAACCTTTGATTAGAAATGAAGTAACCTGATTTTCAAATGTACCATGAATTTCCCAACAGCAATTTGAATAGAATATCGACACAGTCTGGGATTTTTGAGTAAAGTGTATCCTAGGGCCAGGTAATATTTTATTTCATAAATATAAAATATAGCCAAGTATACCTAATTTCTAAAGAAATGTACTTTCTTTGGACAAGAAAATAATCTAACTGAAAAACAAAATGAACATCAAAATATTCTCCAAATCAAACTTGAAGCTTTCAAACATTTCATTTTGGCCAAAGCTTCAGACTGTGGGAATTCATAATACTTTATATCAGTAACTTTCAAACCAGGCTGCACATCAGAATTACCTGAGTACTTCCTAAAACTACCAATTACCAGGCCCCACTCATGTAAACTTAAAAAAAAAATACACTCATTTTTATCTACATTCCCCACTCCCTTGCTGCAGCAGGTAACCTTTCTAAGGTGTTCACTGTAATGCTTTTGTTTGTATTGTGTTCTTATAAAATGTGCATCCTTTTTTAGTTAAGTAAATTTTCTATGTAAATGCTACTGTGTAAATCTCATTGTTTCTCTTTTTATTCAGAATTATTTTTAAGACCACTCAGTATTGCAATGTTTTCATCTATTCCCTTACTTCTAAACTTCTCCATTATCCTGCATAGTGTTCATCCATGAGTCCATGCCAATGCCTCCCTCACCTCCACAAACACTGCAGTAAATAGATTACCCAAGACATATGTCCAGTGGAATTGCTAGGTCTCGAAGATGCAGTTTATTAAAATTTGACTAGTAACTTCTAGATTTCTTTCCAGAATGACTACATCAGTTTCTGCTCATAGATATTTTTGACTCTGTAATCTGGGTTAAGGCTTGAGTGTATTTGTAATAAATAAGAGGTAAAACAGCTATCTGCTTGCATTCAGAAACCACTGTTTTAAATTAAGTTACTAAAATTTCATTAAGAACCAAGGGTCAAATAGAGCTACCCTATGACCCAGCAATTGCACTACTAGGTACTTACCCCAAAGATACAGATATAGTGAAAAAAAGGGCACATGCACCCTAATGTTTGTAACGGCAATGTCCACAATAACCAAACTGTTCAAGTGTGCGAGGAGCCAAGATGCCCTTCAACTGATGAATGGATAAAGAAGATGTGGTCCATATATACAATGGAATAATACTCAGCCATCAGAAAGGATGAATACCCACCATTTGCATCGACATGGATGGAACTGGAGGGGATTATGCTGAGTGAAGTAAGTCAAGCAGGGAAAGGCAATTATCATATGGTTTCACTCATATGTGGAACATAAGCAATAGTAGAGGAATACAGGGAAAGGGAGGGAAATTTGAAGGGGGAGAAATCAGAGAGGGAGATGACCATGAGATACTGTGGACCTGGGAAACAAACTGAGGGTCTCAGAAAGGAGAGGGTGGGAGGAGGGGATAATAGGGGGATGGGTATTAAGGAGGGTACGTATTGTGATGTGCAGTCGATGTTATACATAACTAATGAATCACTGAACACTAAATCAAAGACTAATGATGTACTATAAAGTGGCTACCCAAACATAAAAAAAAAAAAAAAAAGAAGAACCAAGGATCAGGGAAGAGCAAAGAATTTTTCTTGTATTCTGTGTAATGGGATTGGTTCAAGGTTAAAGATAGATAGAAGCAATGAAGATGTCACAAATAGGCCTAAGTCAAGGTGTACTATGGATAGATTAAAATAACCACAAACCACCTCCACATTTTAAGAGTTAATGGTATGTAGCAAAAATACCCACCTCCTGAAGCACTTGAAAAAAACATGCCTTAACCTTCTTTTGTCTGGTCAGGTCATCCATGTGCGAAACTTTGAAGGACAAGGGAAACTAACCAGGAAAATTATTCATGTATTAGCATTCATAATGACAATCTAAAAAAAAAAATACACAGGTTCTCCAAAGGGAAGAGAGAGTGATTCTATTTTGAGTGAGAATGGGTTTCTTCTATAGGACTGGGCATAGGGTCACAAATGCCACTCCAACAACAATTAGAGTTCAGTGAGTGAGATGGAAAGTCAACTGGAGGTGAGAGAGAGAGAGAGAGAGAGAGAGGTCCTTTTCATGCCAGACTCTGGCAAACCCTTAAAGGGTCATGACTAAGAAGTAAAGTGACAGGCTGGACTTAGCAATGTCACTTTGGACAGCTCCAGTACCCCAGTTATTCCAAGTATGCCAGAATGAATGAGTGCATGAAACTGTCAGAAAGAATCACAACAGCATCTTCTAACATTGTGCTAGGCCATGGCATGTGAGTTACCCCAGACCTGAGAGTCAAAGTGAGGTTTTTCCTACAGCACTTTGGCAAGAGCCAGAGCCCCAGGCAAGGCCTGTCTTAAAACAGGGCTATGCTGAGGGATTGGAGATTTTCCTTTTATCTATTTTCCATTAGATACAATGCCCTGCAGGCTTGGTAGATTAGGAGAAGTGATGGAGGAAAAATAAATGGAATTGTGGATTAGGGAATTCTTAGTCTGCTCACTCTTGGGTACTGCATAAACCCTAGACCTCTGGAAGCTTTTGAGATTCAGTTGCTGGTCCAAGTGACAAACTAATGGCTAGGGTTAAAGTATAAAACATTTCAGCTGACTTGAGAACACATGGATAAAATTGCTGGGGACACTCAACTGGTCAGTGTTAGCTTGACAGATTAAGCACTCACATTTATACTATGATCTCTTAAACACCACCTCCTTCCAAATGTATGCACTAATCCCATTAAGTACTATAATCTTCATTTCACAGGTGAAAAAAAAAATGTAGACTCAGACAAAGTGATTTGTGCCATGACATTCCATGAGCAAGTGTTGGAGTCAGTCCTAGAACTACTCTCCTCAACAAAGAGAAAGCCTGGGTTTTGGTGTCAAAGGGATTTCAAATCTCAACCTTGTCATTGTTAACTGTGTTCTTAGGCTATACATATATGGCCTAAGGGCATTAGATTACAAAACAGTCCTGGGTCCAACTATCCATCAAAAATAACATTAGTAATCCAATTCAGAAAGCCACCGCCTTCATTACCTTCACAAAGAAGAGGTCATTAAAAAGGCAGTGAAGAGGTTCCTCTATTATCCCACGGAGCTGTTTGTGTAGGCACTCTTGCCGGTAATAGGCTGGACACGTATCAATGTCAAAGAAGATGGCCATGAGGGTCTGGATGGCATAGAAGCACTGCTTGAAATCTGCTTCCTTCAGCTTCAATGGTAACACCCTGGTGAATGTAATATGGTCACTGGGAGTCCCTTGACCTACAGAGAGGTTACCCACTTCACCAGCCCAAGGATGCTGAATCTAATGATAAGAGTCTCATGAGCAAGGGAAGGGAGCCTCAAGAGAAGTAGACGGTGAGCCAGAAAGCAGGAGTCTTTACCTGTGCTCTTCCTTTTGGGCCAGGAAGTTAATTTCAGCCAACAGCTGACTTTTTCCATAGCCTTTTCCACCTTCATACAAAACTGCTTGTCCCTTCTTCTGGTGCAAACATTCCTGCTGTGCCATTTGGAAGGCTTCTAGTTCTTTCTCCCGGTCTGTAGAGAGACAGGGAGCACCTAATACTCCTGCACATTTTAGTAGACACTCCATTTATTTTGCAAAGGTAACTCTCAGAATGATTTTTCCCCCTAGAGTCCTAGGCAGAATCCCAGTCTTTGATGAGGCTTCACATCCCTTTGCATAAAATCAACTCTGGACTATACAGAAATGTGTGCTGGACTTGGGGATTTGCCCCGGAGCCCAAGAAATAACATTAAGAATAATTAGGGACCATACAGACATGGAAGCTACTATATCCTCTTAGCTTTTCGTAACAATTTCCATTATAACAATTTAGTCTTCAAAGTCAGTCACTGCTACATAAAGATAATAGACTAATAGATATAAATTAAGATAAATATAGGAAATATACAGTGTGTGTAGTAATAGTCTTGGTCCTCTCCCAGCTGTCTCGTGATGAAAAATTTTCCTCTAGAGATGACCCACAAGAAGCTAAGCAGACCTCAAAAGCTGAACTTTGACTTACTTACAAAGATTCTTACTAAATGTTGGTACTTTTCAGGCAAAGCGAGAAGACTCTACCTGAAGTGTAAACATTCAACACTGAAAAGAAATGGCAAGGCCTCTTCAAAATTAACATAAATTCAGTAAGAAGGCTGCTCTCTATTTTTTAATATAATGCTTAGAAGCACTTAGTCTTGCATTTTTAAAAAATCACATTTAACCATCTATAGCCAAAAAAATATATATGATTTAAGGTAGAAAACTCACCTAACAAAGGGTGATTTTTATTTCTATCTCTGGCCAAATGTCTCTTCCCAAACATTCTGGGAAAAAAGACAAAGGGAAACGTGTCTAGTAACAGATTGGGATAGATAGAATGTATATCTCTAAATAGCTAGAAGACAACTTGTCTCATCAGCAAGTACTTTCAGATAATTGAAAAGGTCCAGAGTTCTATATAAAAGAGTTTTAAAAAATTAAAAATCTTTGGGATCAGGAAGGGGAGAATACTGATTGCTCTAGGTCCAGAGAAGTAAATTAATTGTGAGGTAAATAAAGAAAAAAAGAACACCCAGATTCGTGACCTACTGGATTCTCTTCCTGTTGGGATAGCAAGAAGTTCACTGAGGAACTAGCTAAGAGTTAAACAGAAAAGCTAAAGATCTCAGACACTAAACCCTCTTCTTATGTCTCTTATTCCTGCAGGCTAGGACTAGAAGCATCTTTCTTTCTAGTTTCATACACTCAAACACTGATGATTCCTATATCCTGATTCTGTAAAAGAGATGGGAATAAACTATTAATGACACTCACATACATCTTCTATGGCCAAGGTATTCATACATCTTCCCTGGGTTGGAGATATTTTTCATCATTTTCTCTGGGAGTTTCTTGAAGTTGTAAGCAGGTAGCATGGATCTTAGATATGTTACCTCATCACAGGACACCAAACCTGGATAAGCAGATATCATCCTGGCCACAAGGCTCACCTTTGGGCCAATAACTGTGTCAGAGAGACAGTAAAGAAAAGGATGGAGAATTTTTGAACCATTTCCTCCACTTTCACCCCTTAAGTCATAGAGTTAATAATCCAATATCCTATTCTACCTGTATATTCATGTCTTGCTACTGCCCCAATCATGCCACAGAATACTGGTCCATTGGTGATACTGATGGAAACAAGCCTGGGGATCGGAAAAGCAACAGTGGGTAAATACCGTCAGAAGCCTCCAAGTCAGGCACTAGAGTTCTCACTCCTTAGATCTAGACATCTAGTTTTAGAGCTCAGAATAGAAAAGGCCAGAGACTGCTGTCTGTCTACATCACATGATGTGTATAAAGTTAAAAAGGCACAAAACAGTCCCCGTATTCATGGAGTTTTAGTTGGGGAGCTATTATCAGCAGAAAGACTAAAAAAGATTACCTTTTATCTGTTGGTTTATATATATTTTTTTGAAGTACTTTCAAATTGATTACCTCATCTGATGTTTTGAGGGATAATTAACAACAAATATGTGAGATATGTAGGGCAAATATTTAATCCCATTTGACAAACAAAATAAAAAACAAAACCCCACAACTGAAGGAGCTAATTAACTTTCCCAGAGTTACACAGCAGAAATCAACAGAACAGTGAGAATGAGAATCCAGGTCTCCTGACTCCTAGCCCAGTGTTATTTCCACTATACCATGCTGCCTCAGATAAAACCCCAAAATGAAAAGTAGATCAACAGTTATCAATACAGGGTTAACTGATCAAATAATGCTAGAATGTCAGAGTACAGGAATAATCAGAGGGTCAGGCTGTTGATGGAAGCCTTCCTACAGCAAATTAGTCTTTGGAATACATTTTAAAAATGAGTAATTTTTAAAAAAAATTCATCCATTCGTGTATAGGTTCAGTCACTTAACAAACACTGAGAAGTATGTACAGTACCAAGTCCTGGGCTAGGTGTTTAAAATATCTTGCTCTGAAAAAAAAATTATCTTGTTCTGGAGAAGTTCAGTCTCAGGCAGTGGGAAGGTGGTAGAAATTGAGGGAGGTGAAGAGACATATTTATAAGTCAGCAAGACAAATACAATGTATTAGAAATCAGTACAGCCAATTAACAGAGCAAACAGAATGGACATACTAACTCATACTAGTCAGAAAAAGCACTCAGAAAGGAAAGGCTGTATGATTGGACTGTGCAGGATGAAGGACTGCGAAAGCAGGGCAACAGCTTCTGTCCAGTGGGAAAAGGCAGAGACTCTGAAAAGCCTGCTGTATTTGTGCAAAACTAAAGCGGTTCAAGATGGCTACAGCACTGATGGTGTGTGCAGTAGGGACAAGTGAAGGGAGATGTGGTCCTACCTAGGCCAGGAATGGGAAAGCATTAGAAATAGGAATTATTTAAAAAGGGGGCATACACCATTCCAGGAGAAGCAAAGGCTCAAAGGTGGCAAGTTCTTACATAACAGGGAATAATTAGATTTACTTGATGTTAAAATTTACTTGATGTGAAAATTTCATGTGACAGATATGATACGTGGATGGAGAAAGAGGGTATAATGAGGCACAAATTACTTTCAAGTTAAATCTACAAATAAACCATTTTTAGTTATTTACAGAGAGCATGAAAAGTGGCAACAATGCTAACACTATTGTTTCTATGCCATCAAAACTCTCCTGCCTTCCTCTAAGGCCAGGATTGAGGACTTTTTCTTGGGCCCATTGTTCAGAGTAAGAGAAACCCAAGACCTGAACCAGGCACTTGGTTTTGCTGCCACACCAAGAATAAGACTAAACATCTTTGGATGTTTCACCATGCTTCCTTCATCTAAAATGCCCTCTCTCGCTTTCCTCAAATGTTGAACTTCCTTTCTCAACCTGGTTCAAATGTTATCTTTATAGTCAAGACTCCTCTGTGACCCCTGGAAGAATGGCTCTGTCTTCCCATAGCAATTTGCTGCAACTCCTGTAGCATTTTATTCCTACACTTACATTTCATGGTATTAAAATTAGTTGTTTACTTAGTGGAGGAGGCAGTATTTTATTTCTCTTTACATTCATCACACCTAGCATGTGCCTGGCTCGTGAATGCTTGCCAAGTGGGTGCATTCACACATGCAATAAACTCAGCTACTAACAACGTTATGAGAATGAACAAACCATACTATTCTCATTTGATCATTTCTTTCTTTCTACTGGACTTTAGAATTCTCCCTTGCTCTTCCTGATAGTCTGTGTTCCTTCTTCTTCTTTTTTTTTTTAAAAGAGATGTTCTTCACTGATGAAAAAACTATATTCTTTAACATATGTAAATATACAGAAAGTGTTTCTGGTGCCAAAGGATTATAATGATGAGATTCTGAGACTACATTCCCTGAGTCTCAAAAATATTCTGGAGAAACAGTCACCAACCAGAAAAGCCTGATTAATCATAAGACTCAGAAAATCATCTTTTTCTGTAAATGAACTGAAAACTGAAAGTATTTCCTAGATTAGAAAGAAGAATTTAGGAAATGATCCAAGGTGAATAGGGTCACTTGGAAAGGAGACCAGGAATGTGTTTTTGGGTCTGGGCAAGGCTGACATCATGCAGAGGCCTGAGTTGTAGTCCCAGCTACTGATGTTACAAAGCAACTCTGTGGTTACATCTCTACACTTGGATTATGGGTGAAGAAGGCAAACTTTAGCACCTGCTTAGTACAGCATTTCCCAAAATATGCTCCTCAGAACAGTCATTCTTCTGGATGTTTTTAGGTCTTTCTGGAGAAAAGTGTTTGGTGATCAAGTAAATTTGAAATGTTGATTGAAATGTTGATGAAACAAGTTTCTTTATTATAAGACTACTCAGAACTTTTTGCTATTAATGTATATTGCGAACCTCCAAGAAGGAAATATAGTTTGCATCACTTCCCAAACACATTTGGCCATGAGAATCTTCTTTTCATGATTTATTAAGGAGCCAATGTTCTACCAACTACACTTTGGGAAATTACTCAATTAGTTATTATCTTCAAGGAAAAAAACACTGACCTGGAAACTAGCTTTCAGGCTCTGACATTGTCAAGCTATGCAGCTTACCAACATAATCTCTGGATCTTAGTTTCTAGATCTTAGTTCAGAAGGTCAGATTAAAAAAAGGGAGGTCAGATTAGATGAACTCCAAGATTATATCTAGCTCTTAAAAATCTACTATATTCTAAAATAAAAAAGACCAAAAGCACAAAGCTATGATCTGAGAAATGAATATCTCATTCAGGAGTAAAGGCCAAGGGCAGGACTCTCGAAGGCCACATGTCCATGTAAAATTCAAGAGCAGAAGAGACCAGCACTGGAAGAGATGGCCCAGCACACCTATATTAGAGAGAGAGAAGTGGGAAGTGGGCTGTAGGAGTACCTGCAGATCCCATCAGGTTTAAAAGAAGTGCCAATATATATGTGCCTTGGGCTAAGAGTTTGATTATCTATGAAGCATCTGAAACATCTTTCCTATCTATAAAATAAAAAGTTGGATCAGATCATTTCTAAGTTCCTTTTCAGTATTAATACTCTATAAGAATATTAGATGATATAAGATATATAAGAATATTATAGATATTAAAATGCCTCTACAATAGTATCACATTAGTAATATGGGTTTTCCCTTTTGGAGAGTATTTACATTTTATAAGAGGCAGCTGTTAGGTAATGAAAATGATATAGGATTTGAGGATAGAAGGTCTGGGTTTCATTATCAGCTCTGCTGTATGCTAGAAACTCCTCTTCTGTGGCCTTAGTTTCCTCACATGGAAAAGAGGGATAAAAACATTCACACTTGTAGCATATACAAAATATCCTATCTAAGTTGAACTGCTATGTAATTTTTATTCATTTTGGATAAGTATGGCAAACAAATCTCTGACTTGATGTTAATGTTAAAAATAACTTTTCAAATTTATTTATGTATATACCTTCCTCAGGGCTTTCTAGTGGGGAAAAAAAAGTCATCTGAAAAATTCTAGCCCACACTGTTATAGTGCGACCAGTGGGAACATGGAATTTTCTATACCTTTATTAGGAAAAGGCTTTTGTAAAAGGTGGGAGGGTGGGGTAGATAAGGAGGAGGGAGATCAGTGAGAATTCCAGAAAAAATCAAGGGATAGGAAACACTAAGACTGAAAGGGAAGGAGAGTATTAACCAGTGGTGGTCCCTTCCTATCTTGGTAATTGCCCTACAACTTCTCCCCTCCCTGTAGATAGGCAGCCTTTGTTCTACATTCCCACGACATACAGATATATTATTTGTATTATATTAATTTATACATTTGCTTGTTCCTTTGCAGTGTTCTTAAATCTTGTTATGGGTATTTGGTTCCTCTCTCTTCCACTCCATTAGGTAGAAACTTATCTTCATTTTCCCTGAGTACTGCTACTACCTAATTCTGTACCTAATGATTCCTTAATAGAGCTTATTTTCTGACTTCCCTTAGCATGTTCCCTCCCCTGTAAGCAGATTCTGGACACTCTCTACCCCAGCTACTTGTTACTGCCTCCTACCCTGCCTGAAGAGCCCCCTGGGGCCTAAGAAGCTCCTCTCTGCCCCACCTTCCTTCTCACTTGGTCTCAGCAAGATTCTCCCAGCAGAAGCTGAAGATGCTGAAGGAGCTCTCCAGGGCATGTGCACACTCATCTGGCTTCTTATCCCCTGGAAGGCCAAAAACACAGAGGAACATGCAGCCCTGGGACAGATGACAAAGAAGGAAAAGAGAAGTTTACCTGGGGAAAGAATATGCTTGCCTCAACTGGACAAACTCCCCTGAGTGAAGCCAGGGCACTTCCCCACTGGTTTTCTGTTAGGAATGTTGAGTAGGATTCATGAAATGGACACTGGGACACATCAACATGGAGATTTAAAAAAAGAAGAAGAAATAATAAAATCTTGATTTAACTAACTCTTCAAAGAACTGAAATTTAAAACACAAGAAAAACTGATGTCAAGAACTTTTCAAAAATTCCATTTCTAGTATATAACTTGAGCTATCTACTCACATTTTTATTCACCTATAATGTCATGTATTATGATACTGCTCTTTTTCAAGCTTCTCAATGATCAGAAATATCTGATTATACTCACTTAACTAAAAGAACGAGAAAAATATGCTTTTGCTCTGACAAGGATTTTTCAACAAGAATTGAAAAAAAAAGGACATGGAGAGTAATCTTTAGTTACCTTGAAAATTAAATTAACCAGAACATCCCATTCTTTAAATATTACTAGTTGAACTTTCGATGTCCTATAGCTTGTCACAAAATAAACAGCAGGAATTTGCCTTACACATGTGTTATGTGTTATGTGTTATGTGTTATGTGGGGAACAAGACTATTATCCCTCACTCACCTTTAATGCTGATGCGTCAAGTTTTCTTGTACTTACTTTCTCAAACACAAAGATCTGGCTTAGCTGGCCACCCCCTTTCTCTATGACTGTGGAGATATACAGGGCAGCCTCCTGGATAAGATGACATAAATGCAACATCCACGCTGTCTTGTTGAATTCTAGGCTGACCAAAACCATAGTCACAGTACGGAATTCGGATATGTACTCCATAGGTTGCCCTTCATCAATCTACAAAGACACAGTGAGTTATCTTGCCTGTATCTTCAACTCTCAGTATCATGTCTAAGCATCTGAATTCTATATTCCATGATGAATATGAGAAAATAACTTACAAATGTCAGACACAAAACTTAAAATTCAGGTTTGAGAAGTATAGATGTACAAACCAGTACACTTGGAATTAAAACTGTTTGACTTTAAACCTAATTCACTGATGAAATTTGCCACACTTTGATGTTTTCTCTTTATGAGTTAGTTTGATATGCCCATTCTATTAATCATTATATCACTTACTAAGGGATTCATATAGATTCATATATACACAATTGATCAACACATATTTACCAAGCATATACTCTCTACCCTGTTTACAATGTACTAGTTTCTTGAAGGACAAACTGAAAAACAGATACGTCTCCCATTTGCTAGAACTGAGAAATCTGAAATTATGACACGTCATCACAGGAATTGGTACAGATGGGGAAACCTGCTGGCATTACAACGGAGAGCAGGAGATGAAGATGAACTGGATTAATAGGAAAAGATCATATATAAATGTAGACCTGTCAACATAAACACACACACAGTCTACATGATGACTCAAGAACTAGGAAATAACCTTCTTCAAAAGGTTTTTCATTATGTGCTTTCGCAGGGTTTGTTCAAGCGCAGAGTCTGGATCCAACTCCAGGGCAGTTCTTAGAGTATCTGAGAAAAGGAAAACAAACAAATTGTCTCCAGCCATATGCAAAATTTATCTTTGAAATTTTGGGCTTGGGAAGAAAGGACCAAGTAACTTACCAGCACTTGTCCGGTAATGTGGCAGGTAATCAAGGCACTTGTCAAAATGCTCATCAAAATCAAATGGGTCAATGATCCGCATATCTCTTAACTACAGAAAGGAACTGCTCAATTGTACGCCCACCCACCAACTGCATTACTATTGGTCCCTTAACAGAGGGGCTGAGGATGCCATTTCCCTTGTTGATCATGTATCTTTCCAGCCTCATTGTTCTGCCTCATCTAACTTTCTGGGAGGATATCCCCCACCTCCCTCCAAAATAGAGTTCCAGTGGTTGTTGGTTTGGTCAAGCCATATGCAACCACCACCAGAGCACTGCCCTGTGCAGTAGGAAGGCCTTTTCAGGACGTGCAGTGGATGGGACCAGCCTCCTACCTTCACAGCTTCATCCTCCCTCATGATTTCCACTTCAAACATGTACTGCTCACAGAGCTTCCAGCAGTTCCAGGACAAGACAATCTCATTTGCCTGAGCCAAACGCTGCGCTACCTGGACATCATCCACATCCCGCCCGATCACCAAGAGGTACTGTCGCTGCTCGTCTCCAACAATAACCTGGTAAATCCGACCTGCAGATAGACCTATCCAGAAAAAAGGAGACAAGTGGTGAATAGTCAAACTCAACTGGAAAACTATGCAAAGGGTGGGGTCTGGAATCCTTACATTGCTCTATGTATCAGGCCAATCTTGTTATTGCAAAAATATTAGGTGAGCTTACCTTCAAAAATATTACTTTGCCCTGGATTTCCTTCTGTCATAAGCATACCCAGAGACATTCAAATAAACGTGGGTTGTATGGAAGAAGAAGCAAGAGATCCAAGGCCTCTAAGATTTCTCTCTTTAAAATTGTTCTTCTAATAAACAACCAGGTCGTGATGGTAGAGACCTAATGGTTATGCTAAGAAACTCCTGCCACAGTGACTATACCACCTCCTCAGCGTATAATGAAGGCTAAGTGATTTTACCAGATAAAATACCAATCGGCATTTTACCAGACTTGGGCTTTGCCATATACTTTTATTCTATCTCCTGTTTTTCTTATCCTGAGGCATTTCTTACTGCTAATATTGCTAAAAAACTGGTTTGCTTGCCAGGGAAAAAAGGACTATATCCGAGTTAAGCTTGCCCTTAGTTAAGTTACCCAATCCAAACTAAAAACAAAGGGAAAATACTTTCTAAAGAATTGCAGAGACACATACTTTTGGCCAAGATGGATTAACAGGTGGTATATTTACCATAATTCCCAGAACAAATGAAGAAACTAGAAAAAACACACAAAGTAACAGTTTTCAAGATACTGGACATCAGGTAACAAAGGATAATGATACCTGAGAGATGGGAAACAAACAAGATGAACCCTTTGGTACGCTAGTTTACTGCATGGAAGAGTTTCCAGGACTTCTCAGGGAAGGGAAGCCCAGGTATAGCCCAGAGGACACCTCAAGTTGAGGAAACAGAGCTAGGATCTGAGGAGGCCAAGCTGGCTAGTGTTTGCAGGGCATTGTGAGTACTGGAGAGAAGTGTAGAGAAAGAGAATTCCAGAGAATTGTACCAGATCCCCTACAAGTCTTTAGCTGAGTACTGAGAACTATTAAGTACATCAATGTCAGCAAATTACCTGAAACCAGGGAAAGAACCACCTGAAAAGTTTAGAAGGAACAATCCCCACATCACACAGGGCTGGCAATAGTTCCTATTCCTACTAGCCAGAGTGTCAAACTTAGTAATTCACAGGACATTAGGTACACAGTACTTAGAAGGGGTTTGCCTCCAGAATGGGGGCAAAACCAGCCCTAGACTAAACACTGCTGTGGTCCCAGCAAAATTTAAAAGCAAAACCTGAAAAAAATAAAGCTAACCACACCTCAGAAGTATGTACAAGAATATTTATAGAAGTATAAAAGAAATCCAGCATCCAACAAGGTTAAATTCACAGTGTCTGGCACCCACCCCAAAATAACCAGGCATGCAAAGAAGTAGGAAAATATGATCCACGATGAGGAGAAAAATCAATTAATCAAGCCCAACCCAGAATAACGCAGATGACAGAATTAGTAAATAAGATTAAAAGTTATAACTATATTCAAGAACCTAGAAAATGACTGAGTAAGTAGAGATGACAAAAAAAAAAAAAAGGTCTCTAGTGATAGGAAGTGATATTGCAGTGAAAACACTGCAATAGAAACTATCCAAAGTGAAACACAAGGAGGAAAAAAGAAATGATATCAGTGCCTTGTAGGACAATTTCAAGCAGCCTAATATGTGTATAACTGAACAGAGGAGGTGGAAGAGAGAAAAAATTTACTTGGAAAAATAATGGCAGAACATTTTCTAAATTTGATAAAACCCCAAACCCTACAGATTCAGAATTTCAATGAGCTGCAAGCACAAGTGAAGAAAACTATACCAAGGGACATCATAATCAGATTACCCAAAACCAGTGATAAAGAAAAAACCCTAACATCAGCCAGAGGGGGGAAAAGACATTATATAAAAACAAAGATAAAGATGAAAGCAGATCCCTTTTGTGATATATTTTTCTGTCCCCTCATTCTGCCTAACACTCTGTGTCTGTTCCTGTGTGTTAGGAAAGTCAGCTACATCTCTTGTTCTTGAAAGTAGTGGGCAGGATGTGCACTTTTAATTAGTGGCACTGATCCTCCTCCACAGGGCATGTGTAGCTGCTTCAGAGGCCAGAGGACCTGGGCACTTTGGACAGCATGCAAGGGCAGGGTGTGTAATTTTAACAATGTGTGTGCATCCCCCATGGGAGGTCAGGAGATACAGTGTTGGCAGGGATTGCCTGGGTCTTCTCGGGGAGAGGATCCACAGCACCAGGACTGAGGCAGGTCTGGCTGGAGGGGACAGGGCACAGTACGAGCAAACCCATAGGTAGTGGTGTGTTTATGATGAGGGGCAGGGGAGGGAAATGGCACATGCCAGCTCCTTTGTTCCTGGAGAAGTCCCTCAGAGAACTCTGAGATTAGTAACCAACTCTCCTTCCCATAAGCCACAGGTGCCTTTCAAACTTCTGCTTCCAAGCTGTATCTCTGCACACCATTTTCTGTGCTGTCTTTTTTAGGGCAGAGGCTCAGCTTCCTATCACTAGCTGAGCTCTCAGAATCAAGCCCACTGTTTTTTAAAGTTACAGGCTTTAAGTCCCACTGATAATAAGCACTCTTGTTACTTCTCCCTCTCCATTTGCCTTTTGCTCCCCTGCTTGTGCTCTCTGTCAAACAAATAAATATTTAAAAAAGATATGACACACACACACGCACGCACACATGCACACACAATGGAATATTATTCAGCCATAAAAAATGAAACCTTGCCATTTGAAACAACATGGATGGAGCTAAGAGTACAATGTTAAAGGAAATAAGTCAGAGAAAGACAAGTATCATATGATTTCATACCTATGTGGAATTTAAGAAACAAATGAACAAAGGGGGAAAAAAAGAAAAGGCAAACCAAGAAACAGATTCTTAACTATAGAGAACAAACTGATGGTTATGGGGTCGGGGGATGGGTGAAATAGGTGGTGGGAATTAAGGAGGCCACTTGTGATGAGCACTGGGTGATATAAGAAATTGTTGAATCACTGTATTGTACACCTGAAGCTAATGTAACAGTTTTTCCTCCAAAAGGTAACTTTTATTAGTTTCTTATATATCTTTCTAGTGTTTCTTTATACACATAGGAATAAACAAAAAAATTCTTATTTTTCGTCTTTGTATACAAGGTAGCATACCACAGGGCTTTGCATCTTGCTTTTTCTCAACTATATTTTGAAGCTCTATCAGAATACCTTTTTAAAGTTGCAGAAAATCTCATTGAGTAGACATATTGTTTATTTAAACAGTGTCCTTTAGATAGTTTTATTGAAAACCATATTGCAATAAAAAATCATGTACCTATAACATTGCACACATACTCAGGTATACCTACAGGATAAATATTTAGAAGTGGGATTGCTAGGTTGAGAATAAATGCATTTGGAATCTCAACACAGATTACCAAAATTATTCTTCATAGAAGTTGTACCGCTGTTGACTCCCACTAGCAGTGTGTATGAGAGTGTTTATTCCTCATTGCCTCATCAACAGTGTGTTCAGGATTTGAATTTTTGGTATCTATAGGTGAGAAATAATCTCAATGTACTTTCAACTGGCATTTTTCTTATTATGAAATTGAATATTTTTTCACATGTTAAAAGAGATGTATTTCTTTGTCTATGTACTATTTATTCATGTCCTTTCCTATCTTTCCCATCTCTTAAAATATTAGTCTTTTGTTGATTTCTACGTGTTCTATTTCTAATATTTACCCTTTGTGTATATAAGTTGCAGATTTTTTTTCCAGGTTGTCATTTATATTTTGAATTTTTATAGTTTTTTTTTTTTTTTTTTTTTTAATTTATCACTCTTTTAGTAGCTACTACCTATCTTTAGCTGTAGGTCCTGGCCTTCTCTGGTATGGTAGATCCCAAATTTCTCCTGTATCTCCAGACTGCATTTTGCCACCAGGGTAATGATGTCACTGAGTTGATTCTGTTTCACTGTCCAGAGTGCCAGGAGCACATTCCCTGCAGACACACAAGACAGGATGACAAGGATCAAATATCTGGATTTTCCTGATCTGGGCAAAGCCCCCAATAACGCAGAAAATATCATGCAAGGTGTCAGGCAAGGTTCTTTGGCCCTATACATTATGCTTGGTTAAAATACTGCCTTAGAGCCTCAAAACCACTCATCGTGTAAAATACAAGACAAGGCAGAAGCTGAAACGTTCCTATAGTTTAAATTATTTTTGATAATCTTTCCTCCACCAGTATACTAACAGAATGGGAGGGGCACTAACTAAGAGGTTCATAAAATGTAAGTTCATGTTCAAATTTAATTTCAAGGGTGGCTTAATTAAGTTTAAGTTTAAAAAAAGAGGCCAACTCTGGCATACAGCTATCAATGATCCTGAGAATTCTCCAAATAGGAGATTTTGACTCCTCCCTATCTTACACATAGCTTTTGCTCTAAGGACTAAGTTTCTCATTAGTTTTCTCATGCAACTAAGTGCTTTATAGGCACTTATTTGTCTGTCATTCAATTAAGCAAAATGTAAAGCATCTTTGAACTTAATATGGGCAAGGTTTTTCTATTAGACTGAGAGAATCTTTGAGCCTTCTTCATTTTGTTTCCCCAGGGCCGAGTACATATTAAATAATAAAACAATGCTGAATAAACAAATATGCCAAATTCCACCTAAATGAAGTTTTCCTCACTCGCAGTCCTTTAAATATTCAGAAAAACTGAAAAATACCTGTGATATTTAGGATATCTCCTCCAAAACAAAGAACATCTGAAATCAAGTAAAAGAGAGAGGAAAATGCATCAAAATCAGATATACTAGATCATAGCAGAATTATATATGATTAGAAGAATGGTCTACTGAGTTTTTCCTCATATCTTATCTGGTCTATTTGTTCTCTCCAAGGGACCCTTTCCTTTCCCTTAGCTTCTCCCCAAATCTGTCTGTATCTATATCCATCTTCTTGAAAATGAAAGAAATACTGCTGTTCTCTTCAAAGTCATCCCCCTGGACTCTGGATCCTAGCTCCTTCTACTCTTTCAAGAATTCCACTCCCTCCCTTATCTCCTCTCCACTGGATCATTTCCATTAATATCTTTAAAAATGAAAACAAAACACAAGAAAGTTTATCCACCTATTCTTGATTCTACCTTTTCTTGCTATTAGCTCCATTTTTCTGCTTCATCTCCAGCAAAAAATTTCTCAAAAGTGTTGGCATATACAATTTGCTCCTTGTATCCTAGTCACTCTTAAACTTTTTCTCTACCATTCTCTTCTCCACTTCAGTAAAATTTATCAAGATCATCAGCGGCATTCACCTTGGTAAATTCAGTATTTTCTCACAGCACTGTACTTTATACCTTTCATTTTCAATTCAGCCAGCCCAAGCCCTCTTCTCTTAGAGACACTACTTCTACTTTGGCTTCAGGAACACCACAATATCCTACCTGGCTGTTTTATAGTTTCTTTTTTAAGTTCTTTCTCTCTAATCATAATCTGTCCTGGAGTCTCTCAAGCCTCAGTCTAAGGCTCTTTCTCTTTATTTACACTCTCCTCATGTGGACTCCATCAGTTCCTAACTCTAACATCTTTATGCCATCAACTCACTTTTTGTCTCTAACAAAGATCTGTTCTCTGAGCTCCAGGTTCCATCATAGCTACTGACTTCATTTCTCCATTTGAATGACTTATTGACATCTCAACTCAGTATATTCAAAACAGAACACCTGATTTTCTTTCTCAAAGTCCAGTCTTGTCCATCTCGATAAGTGACACCACCATCATTCAGTTACAAAAGCCAAAAAAACATTCAGAGTCACTTTCCTCACTACTTTCCACTGATAGCAATATACCAGCAAATCTTGTCTATTGAACCTGCAAAACACATTTCAAATCAATTCATCTCCTTATGGCTCCACTGCCTTATCCCTAGACCAGGGGTTTCCACCTTGCCTGCAACCTTGGCTTCAACATTGGAATAGCCTGTGAAACTTTAAAAAATCCTTATTTGGGGGCTTACCCAAAGGTATTCTGATTTAGTTCGTCTGGGGTAAAGCCTAGACACCAGGGTTTTTAAAAGCTCCCCGAGTGGTTATTTAATGTGCTGCCAAGGTTGAGAACCACTACCCTAGACCAAATCAGCATCATCTCTCCACAGCTGCTACAACTTCCTCCTCTAGCTTCCATTCTTACCACTTGCTCTCTATCAGCTCCCTATAATGCAGTCTCCATGAGGCAGTTAAAACGAGCTTTAAAAGTGTAAACCGGGGGGCACCTGGGTGGCTCAGTGGGTTAAAGCCTCTGCCTTCGGCTCAGGTCATGATCCCAGAGTCCTGAGATCGAGCCCCACATCGGGCTCTCTGTTCGGCAGGGAGCCTGCTTCCTCCTCTCTCTCTCTGCCTGCCTCTCTGCCTACTTGTGATCTCTGTCTGTCAAATAAATAAAAATCTTTATAAAAAAAAAAAAATGAGACAAACCATAAGTGACTCTTAATCTCACAAAACAAACTGAGGGTTAATGGGGGGAGGGGGTTGGGGGGGTGGGATTATGGACATTGGGGAGGGTATGTGCTATGGTGAGTGCTGTGAAGTGTGTAAACCTGGCGATTCACAGACCTGTACCCCTGGGGATAAAAAGATATTATATGTTTTAAAAAAATAAAACTTAAAAAAAAAAAAAAAAAGTGTAAATCGGATCACATTACCCCCTTGCCAGAACCTTTTAACAGTTTCCCTTTATACAAAAATATATAATCCAAACTCCTTGTGGCCTACAGAGTTCAACGATCTCCAATCTCACCTCAAGCCACTCTTCTCCCTGCTAGTTATGTGTTAGCCACACTGGTCGTCTTAGTTCCTAGAACACGACAAGCTTCCTCTCATTTTAGAAGCTTCGCACTTGGCATCCTTCTGCCTGAAATACTTTACTTCTCACTCTTCACAAGGTGTTTCTCTCATCCTTTGTGTTTCAGCTTCAGAGGAACCTCCTATGACCACCTTACTTAACAGAGAAGATCTCTCACTCTACAATTCTTTTTTACCACTACACCCTATTTATTTCCTTTGTGAAATGTATAATCTATAATTATCTTGTTATCTCTCCCACAAACATGGAAACTTCAAGAGGGCAAGTATTATGTTTTATTTTCCCCTGTACTTCTATTACCCAGTAATTCCTGATGTTATAATTTCCATCTCTCCCTTTCATCTAAACTTGATGAGAAAAATCCAAAGGCCTTTCATAAGTGTTCCTCAGGGGAAAGAGGTGAGTCAAATAAACAAGTTCCTAAAGGAGATTCCACAAAGTAAGAATTCTGGTGAATCTCAGAATTATGCACATGACTGTATGGACATTGTCAATAAAAGAAGGGAATGTTATATAAGTACCAAAGGTTTCAGGACCAAAATAATTGCTGGGGGTAGGTCTAACTAGAGGAGGTTTTTGCACACCCTGCACCTTTTACAGTGCATATCAGAGAATGGCACTAAAGGGCACCCGGGTGGCTCAGTTGGTTAAGCATCTGCCCTCAGCTCAGATCCGATCCCAGGCTCTCTGCTCAGCTGGGAATCTGCTTCTCCCTCTGCTGCACCCCCTGCTTCTCTTCTTTCTCTCAAATGAATAAATAAAATATTAAAAAAATATTTTAAAAATTAAATTAAATTAAATTAAAAAAAAGAGTATATACTCAAAACATTTATGGCACATATAAGGAGCTATTTATTTTTTCTTTCCCAGATTAGGCTAATTTCCATGAGCTTAATATATGGCAGAAAATGAAGAAAACACTCATTCCTACTTCACAGGATCAAAATGCAGTAAGAAAATGAGAAAGTTTTGTAAATTATATTGGATATAAACAAATGTGGCACATTACATTATTGTTAGAAGAGGCAACCTGAGGAATACTTTATTTTGAAATAAGATATAAACATTCAAAGCAAAAATTAAAATTAGTTTCCCCCCTTTCTGAACATTGAGTCAACAGGATGTGAAAGTAGGTAGAATGGGAGATACAGGCAAAAATCTAGCTTGTTAGTTGCAAGAAAGAAGAAATAAAATAAAAGCCTGCTTCTCCCTCTCCTCCCCGCTCATGCTCTCTCTCTTTCGCTATCTCTGTCTCTCTCTCAAATAAACAAAAATCTTAAAAAAAAAACAAAACAAAACATGAAGCAGGAATGAATGAATGAATGAATGAACGATGATTAACACTAAATGAATAACCCTTTGGTATCTTTTCAAGTAGCCCAGACCCCCTCCTGTTACAAACCCTCAGGAGCCCAGCACACCTCCTGACTTCCCTACAATAGTCACTCACGCTCCACGATGTCACTAATGTAATAACTGAAGATGTGGGCCAGTTTGTCCATGTCATGTTCCGACTTGCAGGTCAGGCTGAACCTATCCATTAATGCTGTAAACCCTAGCATTACAAAAACAAAACAAAAATACGTTAGCTGCAAATCCTGAACTTTTAGGCTCTATTCCCTGCACGCATCAGGCCAGTGTAAAGAAGCAGATCTCCTCCAGTTAAGTAATTGTATGACCTTTTAACAAGTGTTCATATTCGTAACCTTGGCTGGTTACGAATACCCTTGGCTGGTTGCTGCCGCCTCTGAGAATTTAGAGAGCCACACCCCCCTTCGTTTCGAGGAGCTGCAGATGAAGATTCACCCACAAGCACCCCCTTTCATCTCTAGCCTGTTACCCCGTTTCTGCCATTGCCCTCTTTAAGTTCTCTGGCCAAGGAGAAATAGATTTCTCCCCCACGTGAGGAACGGAGAGACCAATGACAAGGGAGATGGATTAAAACTTTATGGACAACTCAGATGGTGAGCTCCTCGAGGTCAGGCACCTTAAGATCACTCATCTTCAGATCCATGACACAAACTCCACAGTATTTGTTAAGTAAGCGACTCTCGAAGTAGCTGCTGGATCTCTAATTCCCAGAGCAGTGGCAGGCACACACTTAGGAACCCAGAGAAGGAATTAATTGAGCGGAAGAAAGAACTGGCTGAAGCGGTACGCGTATTGGGAGAAAACTTGGGTTCAAAGCCTGCCGAGTGGTCCCGCAAAGTCCTTTCCCGTTTCTGAGTCTCCTTTCATGTCTGAAGTGAACTCTAGGGCTACGCCAGACCATTCCAGAAGGAGTCCTCCCGCTCTGAAACTGACCCTCCAGGTTTCCCGAGGAGGCGGCGGCGAGCAGTTAAGCCGCGCCTTTGCTTGCCTCAGCTACAGGCCCGTAACCGCCGACGCCTCTCGGAGCTGGGCCCCAACCGCCGCCCCTCTGGGAGGGCGGGAGAGCGACGCGCCTCCCCTCACCCGTCACGTGGACGCCAAGGAGGACGCCCTGGGCCGCGGCGAGCTCGGGTTCCGATCCCCGGGGCTTCCTGAACACCAGAAGGTCGGGAAGCAGCGCCGCCAACCGGGCCTCCACCGGCCAGAGAGGCGGCAGCGCCGCCACCCGCTCGCCGGTTGCCATGGCGGCGGCGGGGTTGCCCGCCAAGCTACCGGAAACGGGGGTCCTCCGGGTAGCAGCCAATCCGCAACGACGGCCTTGGCGGGTCCCTTGCACCAACCAATCAGTGCGGGCCTTCTTGGGGGCGGTGCCAATCCGGCGCTGCCGGGGCCCCGCCTCACAGCCCCCTCCCTCTGCTCCCTGCTCGAGACCTCTACGAGGTAGAGAAGCAGCGGACTTGGAGAGGGGCAGCGCGTTCCAGACATGTTTGAGATAACGCTTGAAAATCTTGAACCGTGCGCATGCTTCTGCAGTAAGATTATCTCAGTGTCAATAGAGGGGTCTTCTATCATCAGAGTGGAATGCTGGCTCACCGAATTTCTAAGGGCAGTGTTCCATTAGCATCTGACTAAAGCAACCTCAGTATGGTCTTTAAATTTCACACCCTTAGGTTAAGGCTATGTAATAGTCACTGCCTTAAATGTCAGAGAATTTCTTCTGTTTCTCTTATCTGCCAGGACAGGTCTATAGGGTGTCTCCTGAGAGAGCTCCTGGGGTTACTTTGCTCTAGATCCAGCTCCTGGTTCCATGTGTGGTAAACGCCTGTCCGAGGTTGCCCGTCAGTCGCTCAGATTCTTGGGAGAATTCACATTAGTAACAGGATGAGTATGTTGTGGATTTTTAACAATCAGGAAAGCATCCGTGTTTTTTCTGCAGAAATTAAAAAAAAAAAATCTAAAAATTACAGCTTCACTATCTTTAGTTCTACAAGACCCAATCAGTGCTGTTTAAGTGATAACTGATGTGAAAATGTTGGGGTTTGGGAGCAAACAGCCAAGAAAGAATTCTTGAAGCATCTGCCCTGCAAAAGGTTTTATTAAAGCACAGGGACAGGACCCTGGGTAGTGAGCAGTGGCTGATTATATCCTTGCAAGTTGGGTGGGCGTTAGGGATAGTGTAAAGAATTTAGAAGCAAAGTTTCCAGGATCTTGAGGGGCCGTTTATTACCCTCTACTAAAATCTTAGTCATGAAACCCTCCAGATGTTTTATCAGTGGGCCATATGCTTGGAGGATGATTGCCAACATATATTTTGGGGAGTAAAGATAAAGAAAGCTTCCAGACGATTTTTTTTTTTTTTTTTTATGTTAAAGGAAATCCTGGAGGACAGGCTAATGTCAAGCTAAGGTTGCCTTTTGCTCTTAGCAAGGTATTAAGATGTAGGCAGCTGAGTTCCTAGAGGAAGGTCACTCTGCCTTTTCAAGTACTGGTCAATGGACTGTAAGTTGTAAGGAAATTTAATTTTTTTTCCTGTATTTCTTTTACCTTTGTTCTCCCCATCAGTAACTGAAAGGCTTATTTTGCTTGTGGAATTACCTCATCAAATTTTGGTTAACACTTACAGTAGTAAGATGAAATATACAATCAGCACACAGGTGCAGAGAATACTTCCTTAGCAGGAGGGAGGGCCAAAAGGGAAGAAAAGAGTAAGGGGAGACATACAAGTAAGAGGCCTGGACACTGCAAATTTGACACTGTCTATGGAGCTCCCACGTCTGTCTACAAAGATCACAATTTCGACATTATAAACACAACCTAGAACCTAAGAAATGTGAAAACTCAAAAATCCCTTTTTAGAATTTTTAAAAATTTATTTTAAAAAATAACAATTGCAATGACATCAATGATCGATCATCTGTATTCCCCCTACTGCTGGGAGAAAAACCTATATTGTTGAGTCCCAAAGGAAAATCAAGACATTATTATCAGGCACCCAACAGCCAGAAAAAGCTCTGTTGGTCCAGTGGTATAGACACTGACATATGTTCAATGTACCAGTGCAATTAAAATATATACATTTACAATTATCTTGCCAAAAAGAGCACTCAAGAAGTGAAGTAATTATGCATTAAACCAATTATTCACTCATCCATTCACTCTCTGCGTCTATGAAGTCATCACTACAGTCACAAGGACAAATAAAAGAACTAGTAACAAAGAAAAAAAAAATCCAAACTTCAAACCCCCCACTTTGCGGGTTATTATTAGGTGTTAAAATGGCCACAACAAAAGGGTCAGGAGCTATCTGAAATGCAGTGACAAAATGACAACTGAAACATTTCTTTCAACAAAACACAACTCAAACTTGCAGAAAAAAAAATTCTGCAACAATATGAGGTTGATACTACTATGTACAAACTTACAGACACAAATAAATAGCATTTTAGGACTGCTGTTGGCTTAGATCTGAGGACTTTCTTTCTGATCTCTGTATCTTAAAGACTCCTAAACAAACCAAGGGTAGAAACTCCTCATTGTTTTTAGTGAACTATCATCTGAAAATCTTGGGGCTTACTGAATAAAATCAACATCTGAAACTTAAGTCAAGAGCCAGAAGTTTCTGGTGAGCCTATCAAAGGATTTGGTCTTTCCTGACATGTGAAAGCCAGGATAGATGACTAGAGATACCAGGGACTAGAGAGAGATTTTACTTCCTGCTTTCTTTGTATAGCTCTGTTCCTCTTTTTCCATCATTCCAATTATTTCCCTTCGTGATGTTTTCTTCAGAGGGCTTATTTTTCCCTCTTAATACAATTAGAGTAATAAAATCAAAGAAAGAGTCAATTCTTACTCTTGGTATTTAAATCAAAACCAAATGATCTTTAAAAGAATTAGGTTTTCCATGTCTAGAGAAGGCAGCAACTCTTTTCTCAAACATCATCATAGTTTTCCCCAGATTCAACATCTAGAAATAAAATTAGAAATAGAGTAGAAAATTTCTGAGGCACAGTCCTTCTGGGAACTGTAGCCTAATTCTTGACCCTGCCAGTATCACCACTACCAATCGCCAGCTTATCCTCAGAATGTGGATGCAATGTAAAAACCTTTCTGCTATACAAGGCCTGTGTAGAAAAGGGGAAACATGGACACTGGCACCAAAGAATCAGCTGCCAGAGGAAGAAAGAGAATGTTCACTCTCTGGGGCCAGCACAAAACAAAGTGCTGCAGGAGTGAAGCCAACATTCACCTTAAACTCGACAAGGTAAGCTGGAATATATCCAGGAGAGTGTGATTGAACAATGCTTTCCAGATAGAAATTGTCAAAGAGCAGTTCTCAGACCTCTCCTCCCTTTCCATGCTTGTTAAAAGGTTATAGTATATATAAATGTGAATTACTCTTTTCACCTTAATGATCCATCCCTGGCATCCATCCACTGGAGAATCATGCTATGTGGCAACACATGGGTATATATACTACTTTCTCTTCTGCTGGACTACAACACGTGTGAACCCTTTTCTTCCCCAAATGCTGTCACAAAGCCTATGACTGAACATCTCTAGGGGCACCTGGGTGACTCAGTCATTTGAGCACCCAACTCTTGATCTCAGCTCAGGTCTTGATCTCAGGGATGGGAGTTCAAGCCCTGCAGTGGACTCCATGCTGGGTGTGGCGCCTACTTAAAATAAAATAAATAAATAAATCTTGTTTGGCTCTCTATTTAGGAGTTACTACAAATGTCCTCAGCACTTCAGCACAAAAGTTGTATGGTTTTGTTTTCTACTTAGGAAAGGCAGTTTCAAGGTCCAATACCCTCTAAATTGTCTTTTAAGTAGCAGAAGCAAAAACTATGGTCGAGATGATCTATCAGCAGACAAAAAGACCACAACTTGCCAAAGCTTTAAAAAAAAAAAAAAAAAGATTCAGGAATTTATACTTTCAGTGCTTGAGTCTTTTGTTATTCTATCCCCAGAGTTAGCTTTTCTTGGTTGGAGTCCAAAAATACCAACTTATCATCTGGTAGACAGAGATTCCTATTATTACCACAGATTAATGAATGTATCTCAGACAATTTATTGTTTCCATGTCATGAGATGGAACTTCCTTGCCTGGAAGCCACCTCTGAATACAAAGTGTCCAGTGAGTCAGCATGAGATCCCCCATCAGAGGGATGGATGCTGCTTAGATTCCATGGGAAGGAGTGGGCATCAGCTTCCCTGATTTCAGTCTTGGTTGAGAAGGTTGTTCTCCCTTGCTAAGATGGCTGGCTGGCTTCAGAAGCCAACGTAAGTGCTGTGTGTGCACATATGTGCACAGGTCCCTTGCATCATCCTAATCCACGAAATGTCAATGTCATCAACAGTCTGAAATAGGTCCTGTCTGAAAGGGCGAGACAAAGGCTTGCGACTTCAATTTGCCAGACACTGCTGCAATTATAATACTGAGCCACTTATTAAAAACTAAGTGGTTTGTCCTATAGAAGAGGGCAGCACAGAATCGTCAGTGTCCCATTGGAAGAGGTGATCAATTTCCAGGAACAGTGGGAAACAATGGCAAGGAACATGACCTTGATCTGCTCCATCACAGGGCCTGGGGTTAGGACACTCGGATGATCTGTGTCATTGCTTCTTCATCTGCTTGGTTTGGATCCTAGAGACAAAGGGTAATAGTGATTAAAATCCTTTGCGAAAGTAATATGGAACTCAAGGCTCTCACTTCTCATCAACAAGGGGAATACACAGAATTTTGCTAAGTAAACCAAAGGCCATGAGTGCATCTAAGTTTACCTACATGGATTAAAATGCAGCTTCTTATAAGGAAAGAAGAGATAACAAACCTCCGTATAAAAGGACTGTTAAGTCTGGCCTGGCATTCCACTTCCAAACATTCCAGAGTTGACACCATATCTCTTTCCTATGAGAACCTGTGTTGTGTTTTACCTTTCAAGTTTAAGGGTCTTTAAGTGGCCAAGAGAAACTATGTCATGTTGTATTTTTGTGCCATGATTTTTTGATCATCATATTTAAATACTAAGCACTTAGCAGGGCTGGAAAGAACATTGACATTTGTGTTAATGCACTCATTTAGTAGATAAACCTGAAGCCTGGATGGATAAAGTGATTTGCCTGGACTAGAGTAAGAAAGTTAGTCAGCAGCCCAGCAAGAACTAATGCCCAAATCTCTTGGCTCTCATTTCACTATTTCTTAACTGTTTTCCTTTTCTTTTCACTAAGTTTTGCCTGCCCCCTCTCACTTAAAACCTGCAGTGTTAAGACAGGGATCAGTCCTTGGAAGCTTTTTGCAACACTCCACAATAAGCGCCTTCAGTTCCTCCACACCAAAGCTCTCTGAAGCATCAACTGACGTGATCTAAGAAAAAGCTAAAAGATTTCTGGAGGTGGCAGGACTGCAGTGGGGTCTTGGAACAATGAGTAAGAATAATAACCAGCATTAACTTAGCCCTCACCATGCACCAGATAAATGTGCTAAGCAGGTGCCCAATATGGCTTACTGTATGAAATCCCCACAACGGTCCTATGAAGTATCAACAGCAGCCTACTTTACAGGTGAAAGAACTCACGCCAAAGGAACCTGAGTAACTTGACCAAGATCCTACTGCTAGCACACAGAATCAGGAGTTCCTGGCATAATGCCCACAGATGGCACTCTTTAGCCATACACTGCATGAACAATGAGAAAGGAGGGGCTCCCAGACTACAGGAAGGAGTTAACAGCACTGAAAGAGGAGTCTGTGCTCCTGTGTGGAAATACTGAGGATTCCCAGTTGGACACTGAAAGAGGTGAGGAGGCCAAGCTGCTTAGATGTCATACAGAAACAGTGTGGGATCTGATGCAGTAAAAAATAAAAACCAGCATGCATCCTTGAGCAGGGGACCAACATGGTTAAAAAAGCACTACCTTCTAAAGACCGATTTGGCGGTAGTACAGGTGGGATGCAATGTCACACAGAATAAAGTAGCAGGAAATGGGACGAACCATGAACTCAACACACATTTACCGAGTGCTTGTTCTGGATTGGGTATTATGCTAAGTCCAAACAATACAATGGAGAACAAAACAATTCTCTACTCTACACAGCTTACAGTCTAGTGAAGGAGACGTTGACTGAACAATGACACAAATAAAACAAGCCGATTATTATGATGCTCAAAAGAAGAGAAGATGTGAAAAAATAATGAGATTGAAGAGACCTACTTGGGCTCCAGCCTCAGATTTAAACCAAGACCTAAAAGATAAAAGACAGTCACGCTTTATAAATTAGCTATTTTCAAGACAAAGGTCCTACGGCAGGAGACAGATCAATGAACAATACAGCAAGAGCATAAAGACCATGAACAGGAGGAAATGAAGCCAGATGTAGGCAGGAGCTCGATCGCACATGTGCCTTTTTGGCCATGATAAGCACTCTGGATTTTAGTCTAAGGGCAAGTGGGAAATGGCAGGAGTGGAAGGGTTTAAGCAGGACAGTGATGTGAGATGACACACATTTTAAGAAGACCACACAAAGATGTGAAGAATGGACTAGTGAAGCACAAGAATGGAAGAAAGGACACCAGTAGGCAGCTGTTACATGAACTGAAGCAAATAAAGGATTTCTTCAGGCTGATGGCAGCTGGAAGGGAAAAAAATGTTGTTGACTAATTTGGATTATTATTTTAGAGGTAAAAACAAGAGGACTTTTTCAAGAACTGGACAATTTAAGCTTCAGCAACTGGTGGATGGACAGGTCATTTACTGAATGACTGGTTTAGGGATTAAAAAAATAGAATAAAAATCAAGAGTTCTCTTTTGGATATATTGACTCAGAAATGCTGATTAGTACAATCAGTGGGATCAGAGGTAAGAACCAGTGAAGTACAGCAGTTACAGTAAGTTCTGGAATTGCACCAGGTTTGAATTTCACGTACACCATTTTATTAAGTATTTTACCTTGGGCAAACTACCTAACCTCTCTAAACCTCAGATTCAACTGTAAAATGGAAGTAAGAATTCTTACCTCATGGGGCTTGAGGCTGCTCTAAAGAGTCAATGAAAAAAAAAGTTCTTACAAAAATGCTTCATGTAATGGCTGGCACGTAGCAGTTAAGTGTTACCTGCTGATGATCATGCTATTACACTAGGAGACAATAAACTTTTTTTTTTAAATCAAGAAAAATGAGAATTATAAGAAGGAATTACTAGGAGTAACTGGCAAAGATGAGAAGGAAGAAAGGGCACTCAACTGAACACCTTTAGTACTTTAAGGCAAAAAGGAATCTGAGAGAGACAACACTGCATTCAACTTAGAGAATGTAGTTAGTCTCTGGTGTGAAAGTAAAAGGACTCTGAATGCTCTTCCCAAGAAAATACAAGGTAAAAAGAGAAGAATGAAATGTATCCTCTACTTACCTGCATATGGGGACTATCCTTTTCCTTTGGAGAGAAAAACCGTCCACCTTCACCCCGCTTCCGAGCCATGGCGTGACGGTGCCGAGACTCGTGCAGGTATTTCTAAAACCAGAGAAATAAAGGTACTAGTCGGAAGCAGCACAGTTATCTCATGCACAGATTCTATTTTCTGAAGTTCAGGAGAGGTGTCATCAGAGCCACCAGGGGCAATTATGACCTTGAATTACAGAGAGAGCTTTGGAGGAAACACTGGCAGCAGCTGACCATATATTAACTCTCATAAAGACATGAATGCTAAACGAATAATAAATAAAAAAGATTTCCCAAAGGTGTAGCAACAATCTCTATCTACCCTTTCCCATACACATCCTCTCCTTCACCTCATTAACAGGCAAAATTTTAGTTGAGCAGATGACTGCTCAGTAAAAAACACACAAAAACCAAAACCCTGTATTTCCCTGCCTTGTTTGCAGGCTTAAGTGTGGCCATGTAATTAAGTTATGGCTAATGAGATGTATGGAGCTTCTTCAAAGTTTCCTTGAGAAAGAGTGCCTTTCTTGTTCCCTTTCTACCTAGGCTGGAGTCCACGCAGTCATCCTGGACTATGACTGGCACACTAAAGCTATCAGAACAGTGAGACTGTAGAGAGCATCATGAGGACTGTGGAAATGGGCTACCAGCCCAGGACAATTTCTCTCTGGATTTCTCTTGTGTAAGGGAAAAAATAAACTCTTTTAAGCCCCTGTTACTGTTTTGTTATGGTAGCTGCAGCCACACAGAGCAATGACAAATGCAAACTTGTATAAAGCTAATAGCTATTTACTTTCAATTGTTTGGCAGGTGCTCAAGGAAACAAACCATATAAAAGGTAATTTCAAAAGTAGAACTCTGCCCTTTCTCTTCCTTCTTTCAATGTTATACACACCCTTCTTTCCTTTGGGATTTTTCCTTCTGCCTCTAGTTTAGCTCGGGCTTGCCTCCTCTTTAATATACGGTGGTACTGCTTGGCGTTCACATAGAGAGGCTCTTCTTCGAGCATCTCTGCCCCAGGGAGAGGGATTCTTTGGATAGCAGGTACTGAGCCAGCACCGGGCACCATCTACACCAAAAGAAAACCACAGCTTATTAAATAGTGGCACGCAGTATGGACACAGGGAACTGCTTCTCAGTCCTGTTACATTATTTTTTCTAAATGCTATAAAGAGTAGCTTTTATAGAGCACATAGTTAAATACAGATTCCTGGAGAACATTTACACTCAAGGTCTGCATTTTAAATCAAAATTCCAGAGGATTGTCATAGGGAACCCAGGAGCTACAATGTCCACCTATGACTCCATTTCTAGAAAAATCTGCTGCCATCTAATGGTCAGGAACAGTAATCATAGACAATGAAATAGTACAAACATAGGTTGACCAAAATGTCTACAGTTACATAATTAGCTACTTAACTTATTAAACAATTTAAACCTAATTTTTCTAAGCACACTAAAACTAAAAACACTCTACTAAGTATATGAGGAAACCAGTAACAGGTTTCCATGCCCCATTCCCTTCCCAACTAAAACAACTTTGAATTGGATGTGTTGTTTCTTCTGGTAGCTTCCTCCACCTGTGTGTGCAGGCTTCTACTACTTGTTCTTAATTTATCCATTTTAGGTATTGTGTCCTGCCATCCATTTCGGACAGGAGGACTTAGCCTCCACTTACCCCACTACTCACCTCTCCCTCCCTATCTTCTCAATGTATTCATAGCATACATGTTTTGGTTTCTTTACTGACTACAATCTGAATTTGAGCTTACTTTTTATTTCACTCGCTGTGGGCAATATATTGCCCACTTCCCAAAGATTAGTAGCCTGTGCCTTCATTATTTGAATTCTGAATAAGATTACTCAAAAGTAGACATTTCTACTATCTGTTTATCCTCTGCTCTATCTCTAGCACCTAGAATAGTCCCCAACACATAACAGGGGCTCAGAATGAATTATAATGCATTGTAATGTTTCTTGTAGAAGTAGATCTCTGTAAATGCCTTAAGGATCAATTCAACCCCAAGGGGCCAACATTATCAACAAGCTTTATGAAAGACATCAAATTACAAGTCCAAAAAAACTGACAAAGAGATATATGGAAAGATAAATGACAGAAACGGTGAGGTAAAGAATCCGTTTTCTTACCATGACCATCCCTCCTGAATTGACCACATTGCCTGCCACTGGTAGTGTCACAGTGACAGTCCCTTGCCCACTGCTGGTTGTGTTGGTGTTGGCTCCTGTCTGAACGATCTGTGCTCCTGCCAAGCTGGCTGCTGGGATGGTGATCATGCCTGAAACAGGGACTGTAACTTTAAGAAAATAAAACATAAAACAAACAAAAAACAGGTACACAGAAAGACGGGAACACAGTTAGTCCCTCTTCTATCTGGCACACACTTATTTACCCTGGAAAAACATACTGAACAGCACAAAGGGAGAAGCACTCTCCTACTCTCTGTGTGGTTTGCTACATGTAAGCCAAGGGATCACTACCTTTGATATTCTAGTCACTGTCTGGATTCCAGTTCTGATAAAATTATCCTTCTAGTGGATACCTCTCTAGGTATTCCAGTTCAATAGCTAGTGAGAAAGTTTGGAGGTCTCCTCTTCTAGAGGTCTGTCTGACTTCAGCTATACCACTGTTTTTGTACATATGAATAATCTGTTTAGGATGGAGATTTTACAAAATTTATAATTTGTTTATCCTAAACTGACAACGACTCACCTGCTAAACCAAGCACTCCATGCCCCAAACTATCACCAGTACCACTTACGGATTTGTTCACCATTTTCTGCTTAAGCCCTGGGCTCAATCTTGTTCAGGCTTTCTCCTGAGTCACAGGAGAGCAGACCTACCGCACTCACTGGAGCTTGTATACTGCTAAATTTTAATCACAAGTCAAAGGTTTTTTTTTTTTTTTTTTTTTTTTTGGAGACAGCATGCATGGGTGTGAGTGGGGGCAGGCAGAGAGAGAGGAAAAGAGAGAATCCTAAGCAGGCTCCATGCCTAGCATGGAGCCCAACTTGGGGCTTGATCTCACAACCCTGAGATCATGAGCTGAGCTGAAATCAAGGAGGCTTAACTGACTTGATTTGATCCACCCAGGTACCCCCTCACAAGTCAAACTTTTGCTCAGAGACTCAGATGTCTTTTCCAGATTTAATTATCTGACAGAGGCTTCCAAAAGCTCTCAAGTTCAGTTTGAGCCATCTCCTCTTCTCTGAAGTCCATTCTCCTCCCAAGTCAAACAGATTTCATCGCTCCTATGTTTATGTACTATCTATTCCTAGAACATACCTCTATAAAGCCTTGGCACTGCATTTATTAGGTCACATATGTGTCTCCCTTAATAGATTAGAGGTTCTCTGAGAAGAAAATTCTTTCTTAGTGAAGTGCTGCATACATAGTGGGCATATAATAAGTCTTTTGGGGAAAAAACTAATAATAAAGTAGACCAGAAAAAAGAAAACAAAACAAAACAAAACAAAAAACCCTGTAAGTAGCAACAACACTAAATGCCAACTTGACTTCTGATCTGTTTCTTCCATTACCAATAATGAAACTGTATTTCCAATCTTCTATTTAGAAATACTTTTTTCCCCCAAAGAGGTTCAAGCTTCTATAATTCCTAGGGACAGTCTTTTAAGAACCACTGTAGGATCGCCTACAAATGTTACCAACACTTGTATGAATGACGAAAAAAAAAAAAAATCAATGGAGATTTAGAAAAAATTTTGTTATTCAAACATACGTTGTGTGTGGGACACCTAGGTGGCTCAGTGGGTTAAAGCCTCTATCTTTGGCTCAGGTCATGATCGCAGGGTCCTGCTCAGCAGGGAGCCTGCCTCCCCCTCTCTCTCTGCTTGCCTCTCTGCCTACTTGTGATCTCCATCTATCAAATAAATAAGATCTTAAAAAAAAAAAAAGTATGTTGTGTGGAGGTCACCACAAAATTTGTGCAGCAGTTATTTACTCAAAGAATAAAAAAGATGCCCCCCAAAGACCTACAGAAATGCACAGGCACACTTACCTTGCTGTAGAATGGTGCCATCTGCATTCACTGGCTGATAGACAATGGTTTGCCCTTCGGCAGTCTGTGCCACTTGCTGTCCCTGGACAGCAATCTGCTGCTGGGTCTGAAGGACAGAAATTATGACAATTTAATAGATTCCAAAGCTACCACAAAGGACCATTCTTTTTAAGAAAAGAAAATAACAACATTTTCTATGGTTTTCTTCCCCACTTCTACACCCGTGAAATATTTGGCTCAGCTGTCTGACCCTTCCCAATCAGTCATGTTCTTGGGTTAAGAGAGATAATGGGAATTACCTGGGTCTGGCCAGCAGTGACTGCTGTTTGGGGCTGCTGAATGATGATCTGCTGGGTCTGGCCCTGCTGGCCCTGTACCTGCACAGCCTGCCCACCCTGGATCTGAATCTGTCCAGGTGGGACCAACTGTATCTGTGCAAGAGAACACAGAAAAAGGTTAGTACCCTGCTGGCACTGGTTTCTTTCAGTCCTGGAGTATTAGGTACCCAAGTTCCTCTAGAAAGCAAGAAAGGCTCTGAAGGGGAAAACAAGAATCTTGTTCTGTTCTTTATTATAAATTAGGTATAAGTTGTTTTCCATTCATGAAACAATGGGGGAACTTTGGCTGCTGTCTAGATATAGGATGATTTTAAGGAATCAAAGTCAGTTTTAAAAAAGATGATATATAACCATGCCTGCATGGTTATATATATTTTAAAAGCATATTCATTAAAAACACTGTGAAGTATTTTTCATAGATAAAAGAATATTATATGTATATTCAGAATAATTCTTGAGAGAGTAAGGGAATACAGGTGCAACTAGAAGACTGATTATGTTTTGATAAATGTTGAAGCTGGGTGGTAGGGGTTCATCATACCATTCTCTTTGTTTTTGTCTATTTAATGCTCCCTATAATAAAATCTTGAAAAAGTTATTCTATAAATATGTATATACAAAAGCTTTAAACATACAGAAAAATTGAGACTATCATATTAGAAACCCATGCAGTCACCACTCAGAATTCACAAATTAACTGCCATATTTGCGTCATTTAACATTCCCTTCCATTCTAAAAATTATTCACTGTATTAAAATGTGATCATCCTCACAGAGCATTTTACACATGTCTACCCATAAAAACCTATCTATAGGTTTTAGTTTAGAAGTTTCCCATAAATAATACATTCTATCTTTTTGCAAGTTTGATCTGAGTGTTATTTCAACAGACTAGGGTTTTTTCCCCCTTTATTCTGTTACTGTAATGTATTACATTGATCAATATTACTATGTGGAAGCATCTTTGAACTCTGGGAATATATCCCATTTGATCATAGTGTTTAATTTTTAATATGCTCTGGATTTGGGTTTGCCAGTATTTTGGGGGGGGGGGCTCTTGCATCGATGAGCTGAAGACAGACACTTAACCGACTAATCCACCCAGGTGCCCCATTGATTGATTTTTTTTTTTTTTTTTTTTAAAGTAGGCTCCACAACCATCATGGAGCCCAGTGTAGCTTCAACTCACAACCCTGAGATCAAGACCTGAGCTGAGATTAAGAGTTGGATGCTTAACAGACTGAGTTGCCCAAGTGCCCCTAGGTTTATTTTCTATTAGCACTCTGAATATATCAATCACTGCCTTCTGGCCTCCAAAATTTCTGATGAGAAATCTGCTAACAATCTTACTCAGGATCCCTTGTAAATCACTTTTCTCTTGGTGCTTTCAAGATTCTCTATTTGTGGCTTCCAAAAGTTTAATGGTTATGTGTCTTGCTGTGGGTCTCTGAGTTCACCTTCCTGTCTTTCAACAGATTTGGGAAATTTTTAGCCATTTCTTCAAATATTCTCTCTGCACTTTTCTCTTCTGACACTCCCACAATGCATCTGTTGGCACACTCGATAGTGGACTCACAGTTCACTTCTTTCCAATGTTTTCTTTTTCTGTTCCTCAGATCCAATCACTTCCACTGCCTTACCTTCATCAATTCTTTCTTCTATCTGTTCAAATTTGCTCTGAATCTTTCTAGTCAATTTTTCATTTTCATTATCGTACTTATCAGTGCCGCAATTTCTTTTCAGGTTTTCTATCTCTTTATAGGTTTTTCCATTTTGTTCATACATTGCTTCCCTGACTTTTCCAACATCTTCTTGTAGTTCTTTGGGCATCTTTAGGGCAGTTATTTTTAAAATGTTTGTCTTACAGTAAACCTATTTTTTAAAAGGACAGTTTCTAGATTAATTTCTTCCTCTGAATGTGTCACACTTTCCTGTGTCTTTGTAGGCCTTACGACTTTTGTTGGAAACTGCATATTAAGTCAAATAATGCAGTAGCTGTGGAAATCAAATTCTTTCCCTTCCCTGGGATTTGCTGTTATTGTTTTGATTGCTGTAGGCAGTCCCTGTGCCAAAAAATCAGCCTAAGGCATAAACCCAAGGCCTTTTCTGAGCCTGTGACTGTCCCCGAGTATGTGTAGTCCTTTTCTAATTTTTCCAAATATTCAACTTCTTCTGAGTGTCCTAGAGTCTAAAGTTAAGCTCTCAAAAAGGGGAAAAGGAGAAAATGAAGGGGGCAGGAAAGGGTGCTGGCTTTTAAAAAATTCTCCAGCAGCGCTTGGGTGGCTCAGTGGTTAAGCCTCTGCCTTTGGCTCAGGTCATGATCTCAGGGTCCTGGGATGGAGCCCCGCATTGGGCTCTCTGCTCAGCGGGGAGCCTGCTTCCCCCTCTCTCTCTGTCTGCCTCTCTGCCTACTTGTGATCTCCATCTCTCTGTCAAATAAATAAATAAAATAAAATAAAATAAAAATAAAAAATTCCCTAGCAGTCACTTCAGCTAGAGGGAGAGGGACTTATACAACAGAGGGGTAAGGTGTGATGACATAGGCTGCCTCCTCCTTCATCTGCACCTCTGATCACAAGTAGCAATCAGTGATCCCTGATTTTAGAGGATGGCATCTATTTTGTTCACCTTGGCTCCTATAAGCTGCCCAGAGGTTTCTTTAAGACCTGTGTGCAGCTAGCTACCTGCTAGGCTGCTGGGTAGCTGCTATTGTGCTAAGAACTCAAACTTACTGAAATTATCTTCACTGTAAGTCTATGTCTCCCCCATAAGTAAAAAGGTTTCAGTAGACTCCAGAGTTCCAAAATAGTTTGTATCAGATAGACACTGCCAGTGCAATTATTGTGTAGGGTCGGGAATAAGATTCCTAGAATGTTCTGCTCCACCACCTTCCCAGAATCCTCTATCTAGGTCTTCTTAACTACTTTTTCCAAATAGTTAGGTCATAGTTGGCACTGAGAAAGTAGTGGCAAATACATAAAGAAGTAAACAAATTTATTTAGTTATCTGAATCTATTTCCTGAGTTTCAAACAGCAAGGGATACCTGCTATTAGTCATTTGGATTTCCTTTTCCATCTATTCATATTCTTTGTTCATTGTTATTTTCATATCAGTACATGAACATTCTTTATGGATTTTGGACACAAACCAAATTATGTGTGTTGAAAGTATCCCCTGCTTATCTGTACCATGGCTTTTATTTATATTTTGATGTATATACATTTTTATTTTGAAGTAGTCACATAAATTTTGTTTTCATTTCTTTAAAAAATCCTTCTCTACTCCACAACATAAAGAAAATTCTCCTGTAAATAAAATCTCAAAGTTTCCAAGTATGTTTGTTTATATTTATACTGTAAATCTATCAAGTATACAGTATGAGATAGATACTGTGTTTTCTTTTTCTAGGTCATTCTTATACCACTTCTTCACTGGTATTTTATACTATTTTTAATTATACATTAACTTCCAATATTCCTGCATTTATTTCTTCACTCTCTACTTTGGTTCCACTATCTTTATTAAAAGCCAGGGATCTTAATTTAAGAATAAACACAAATTTAGCATGTATCTGAACATCTGTACCTTTTCTAAGGGGATACAGGTTTCAATGGAATTCTAAAATAGAGCATGCAATTCAAAAAAAGATTAAGGAGTACTGTTCTAAAAGATATGGTTATTCAAAAAACACTAATGAGAAGCAATCTCTAATAAAAAGGGATTGAAACCTTAAGCATTTTAAAGGAGGCTAAGGAATCATACCTAGAGCTTTATACATGTTAACAGAAAAGAATTTTTCCAGAGTGGTTTGATTACTTAGAGTCCTACTTGGAGGGAAGGGAATGAAATAAATAACCCTTTCAAAGTCTCTTAAAGGCCAAAATATTCCCCATAAAATCATAGAATTCAGAGCTGGAATGAATCCTAAACATCACCTGATATAAAATGCATTTCTGGAAGAGAACACTGACAATCAACTGACTTGGCCAGGATTAGAAATCCTGTTTAATGGCAGACCTGGGAATGAAGTCAGGTCACTGCATTCACAGTACACAGTTCCTAGCATTATACCATTTCCACTCAACAGTGGAGAGGAAGGCGTGGCAAGGGGGGGTTGGAGAGGAGGCAATGGGAAGGACAGAAATGAAATAGCAGTACAACACTGTGGCAAACACACAAAAAATATATTTAAAGCCTCATACATTTATGCATAGAGCAATGTGGAAGCTATTTTTAATCCTAACTACAACTCTATCTTGGCAAAAATATGCCAACAGCCTTAAAAATGATCTTACCCTTTGCTCAAGCAAGCCCTCCACTCCAAAGAAATTACTCTAAGAATTCAACTGGAAAATAAAGCAATCACACTCAAATACATTTATAGTGATCTTATCTATAGGAACAAAAAAACAAAAAAAAAGCAAAACAAACAAAAAATCCCAGAATACACTTTGCAAGGAAAGTATACATAAAATTACAAGGGTTTATATAAAAATTAATTTAGATTTATGAAGTAGTGTGATCATGGCTGGGTTTTTCAACTTCTATTAAATTCCTCCAGAATAACTAAATCATTGGAATCATTTTAACTATTAAAACAAAATACAGATACACTAGAAAGTCAATAGTTCTCCCTTGCCCCTGCCTCTATGCACATAAACATATATACCCATGAGTGTTTGGCTATTCATTACAGAAATCACATAGTATAATTCTCTGCAAATTATTTTTCACTAAAAATACTTCAATATCTATTACCCCTCACACTTTTAAAATTTTTTAATTTTTATTTATTTATTTATTTATTAAGGATTTTATTTATTTATTTGACAGAGATCACAAGTAGGCAGAGAGGCAGGCAGAGAGAGAGGGGGGAGCAGGCTCCCTGCTGAGCAGAGAGCCCAAGGCGGGGCTCGATCCCAGGACCCTGGGATCATGACCTGAGCCAAAGGCAGAGGCTTTAACACACTGAGCCACCCAGACGCCCCCCTCATCCTTTTTAATAAGGACAAAATGCTCCATATATGAACATATAGAGTATGATGTATTCAAGTATTCAACAATTTCTTTATCCTTATTGATGGAATGGACATATAGGTTACATTTTTTTTTCTAGTACAATGCTGCAATGTTTTTGCACATTTTTCCCTGTACGTGGGTGCTTTTCTTCTTATACAATGGATTCTCAGAAGTGGGGCAGAAAGAGCAAAGGTTTATATTTATATATTTAATAGTGAGATGCCTTCAGAATTTGAAATGACCAATAATAATGTTTCCTTTTCTCTACATCTATTATAGCATTGGACATAAACTCTTTTTAATTTTTACCAACTCAATAAAAAATCCCTCTAGTTTTTACAAATCTGACGCTACCGAGCTGCAGGTCTTATTTTACCTTTGTTTTCTGTTTCTGAATTGGTCTTTCCAGTGGATTTACCTAAGCACTTTATAGTCTGTTTACAGAATCTGCCTTTATTTACCCTTTCTACGTTTTTGTAAATTTTCTACTTCATTAATTTTAACCTACTTTTTTGTTCATTTTGTTCTTTCTTCCTTTCTCTAACTTTGTAAGGGAAATACCATTCATTTTTCAGTTCTTTTAAAATAAAAGTATTGGGGTGCCTGCATGGCTCAGTCAGTTAGGTGTCTGCCTTCGGTTCAGGTCATGATCCCAGGGTCCAGGGACTGAGCCACATGTCAGGCTCCCTGCTCAGCAGGGAGTCTGCTTCTCCCACTCCCTCAGCCTGCTGATCCCCTTGCTTGTGCTCTGTTGGCAAATAAATAAATAAAATCTTAGAAAAGAAGAAGTATTTAAGGGTTACACATTTTGCTCTAAGTACAGCTTTAGGTGTGTGTGATGGGTTTGGACTGAAGCATTTTTTTTTTTTCATCACTTGCTAGATAATCCAAATTATAAATTACTTCGAAAAAAAATGAAATCTGAAAATGAAAATTTTGGACTTGTAGCTATTCTTTTAATACACTCAAGTGTACCAAAAAACTCCCAACTTTCAAGCTCCTATGAGTAAACAGACTACTTCAGAAGCCAGGGCATTATATGTGCTCTGTAACATCTTAAATCCCAAAATAAAGCCACCTAGCTAACTGACTGCATTCCAAAAGCCAAAAAAATAAGCCATGTTAGAAATGAAATGGAACGTCCAAAAGAATAGCTACAAGTCCAAAATTTTCATTTTCAGATTTCCTTTCATTTTTTTCCAAGTAATTTATAATTTGGATTATCTAGCAAGTGATGAAAAAATAACATTCCTGACCAAGAACAGTTAATTTCCAAGGCACACTATAAATTCTTTCAGTTGCCAGAAGTTCCAAAGATAAAACCAATGAATTACTTCTAATAAACAGGACTCTCATCTTTTTGTATTCTTTACATACTGATTCAAGATCATACCTAACATTTTAGTCCTTACCAGAGATGTCCCAATTTCTTTAATTCTTTTGTCACTGGTGGTACAAAAGTAGAAAATTGACTAATTTTGTGAATGTAGGGTGGCAAATGATTCAATGCCAAATCAACAAACAGTTTCTAACAAGCTCTTCTTTAAAACCTCTGCTCCGTTACTCTGCTATTCCGTCTGAACATTTTTTTGCATTGCTCACCTGCTGCAAACCCTGAGTCCCAGACACAGGTACTTGCATGATGGTTTGACCTTGTCCACCAGGGACAGCTTGGACCATGATGGGCTGGCCAGTTGATGTGATTAATTGGCCTCCACTGACCTGTACCATTAATGGCTGCCCCTGAACCTAGAAGGAAATAAGATAAGAACAATGAAATAACATAAGACACAAAATGGTTTTTACCAAAGATAATCACTGGAACTATTCTGCTGCCTTGGTAGAGGGGGAAAAGGTAGAACAGACACTAAGAAAGTAAGTCTCAAGTCCCTGTCTTCAAGTTATCTTCTTTAAAAATGCTCTATCTTTGACTAAACGCCAAATTGAACACTTTAAGGTCAGATATAATGAAGTATATCCAGGGTCTTAAGGAAGTCTCAACAGATATAAGGCATTTGTCATCAAATACAGGCTAAATCCATGAGAAGCACTTAATCAAAACATCCAGACTATATGCCTTTTGAGACTAACATTCAGGTATAATTTCTAGTAAAGGCTGGAGAGGAGGCAATGAGAGGGAAGGCTGATGGTGGTGATGGTGGGTGAGTGCAAATTCTACATAACCTGGAAGGAATAAATCAAACCACCCAGCAATGACTCCAGAAGGATGGGTAGCAAGCAGTTCTGGAAGCTTATGCAGAAGACCCGTTTTCCCTATAGTCTCTCAAGCATAAATGAAATATACAACTTTTATTCTCTGTATCACTCTGGGAATTCTAGTCCTATGGTTGTTTCAAGAGCCCACTAGGGAAGGCCTAGAAATATTTTCTGATCAGTTTTCAAGCTCTTTGGTGAATTCCTCACACTGGACCCTTCAATATCTGCATAGTTGTTTTAGTTTTAAAAGAAACAGTGATAAATATGGGAATTAATACACTCAAGTGTACCAAAAAACTCCCAACTTTCAAGCTCCTATGAGTAAACAGACTACTTTAGAAGCCAGGGCATTATACGTGCTCTGTAACATCTTAAATCCCAATATAAAAAACACCTAGCTAGCTGACTGCATTCCAAAAGCCAAAAAAACAAGCCATGTTAAAAATGAAATGGAACGTCCAAAAGAATAGCTACAAGTCCAAAATTTTCATTTTCAGATTCTGTCCTTGTTTTGAGGAATTATTTGCAACAGAACACAAGAATATTCATATGACTAAAATATGAATTCTAATTCTAAATTCTTAATTCCCTTGAAAAGTGTGTTCAAGTAACAGTAATTGGTTAAAAGGTCAGTCTTCCCTAGATGAATAGATTAGATATTAAGGTGCCCTCTTCCATGGGGCGCCTGGGTGGCTCAGTGGGTTAAAGCCTCTGCCTTGGGCTTGGGTCATGATCCCGGGGTCCTGGAATCGAGCCCCACATGGGCTCTCTGCTCAGCGGGGAGCCTGCTTCCTCCTCTCTCTCTGCCTACTTGTGATCTCTGTCAAATAAATAAATAAATAAATCTTAAAAAAAAAAAAAAAAAAAAAAAAAAAGAAAGAAAGAAAGAAAGAAAGAAAGAAAAGGTGCCCTCTTCCTCACCACCACCAAATGCATCAGAATCTTTAGGAACATTTAAATCCTAAGTTTCATAAACTGTTCATTGAGAAATTCCCCTCTACTTTTTAAAGGACTTTACAATCTGATTCTCTCATGCTTTCTCCCTTCCTTATCAAATTAAATTCCCTTTGCTACACCAATGTTTGCATATACTCCATCAGAAAGGGCTGTTCTGAATATTTATTAAATGAGTAACTGCAAGAAGTATTAAAAATTCTCCAAAATAATGAGACCCCTGGAGGAAAGGTTTTCATCATTTACATAAAGTGTTTCCATTTCTTTTAAATAAAATCTACATAAGTAAGAAACATAAATTTTAAGGCCCAACTGTTCGTAAGTTTCTGACTACCCATCATCTTGAACTTCTCCCCTCACTGACACGCTAAATGTATACATGATAAACCATTTGAGACTCCAAGGAGCCCACTGTGTTTACAACATATGAATGATTACAAGGACACATGCATCAGACAAGAAGCCATACAGTTAAGAGCATGTTACATTCCCATTCCACAAGTGGTTAATGACAATACTGTTTTATGCATCAATAAGATGAAGCAAGCATGAAAAACATGAAGAACAAGCTGTTGTGAGATTTGAACATATTTAGGAGTACCTATAAGCTCAGCATTTTTTCAGCCTAATTTATGTCCAGAACTGACTGCATATTACCATCAGGCACTACACGTGGCAAGTGTGTGAGTAGGGCTGAAATGATTACGATGAGGGGCAGGTAACTGCCAGGTGCTTTGCAGCACTGAAGTAAGATGCCAGTTCTACATTCTAAATCCTACTTTGAATCATTTCCATTAAATGGAGGAAAAAAGGAAGGGCATTCAAATTTTGCCAATTTCTCAAAACAGAGTCATTTTCATCAAAGTAACCCATAGACACAGAAAAAACTTGGGCTTTTACTCTCATTTTTACATAGGCACTGGCCAAAATATAACCCCAATTTAGGATATTTAGCTTGGCAATACATGTTAGAGAACTGCTCTAGTTAAGAATTCTTATAGGCTGTAACACCTAAGTCTTATAGAAAGCATATTCCACCTCTGTCTGAGGAAGAGATACACAGTAATCTTTGCAAATGTAGTAATAAAACTGGACATGGTTTCCTCAGGAAAGGTAGTAAAAAGGCAGCAGCTAAGAGATTAATAAGATTCACTGATCAGATAAACCTTGCAAAGTAAAAGGATTATTCTGCAGCTGAGTTGCCCTTTTAATAAAAATAAAACATAATCTAACCCTAGTTATTTTTTATTCCACTATGATAAATACAAATCGGAATTTTACCGTGCATTCTGATCATAGAGTTTGAGATCTAAATAGATTCTAACATCACTTGTAAGAATTTCTTGCCGTCACTTACACCATTTCCTTCCCCGGTATTCCCAAAGAAACACAACAGCCAAATTCAGTTTTAGAAAATTGATACTGGGGTCACTACATGACTAGGCATGAAACATGAGGAAACTGGAATCTTATAAGCCTCAAAGACAAGTTAACAGCATCAAAAACATGCAACTGGCTTTGCCATTCCTCCTTGAGATCCTACCACAAACAGCACCAGACATGAGGATAGGAGAAGTTCATGCAGGGCTTACAGAGAATCAGAGAGGGCACCACTACCTGGAGGGTCTGGACTTGCTGGCCTGAGGCGGATGCCACCTGGGCCTCAGTCTGCAACTGGACAGCAGTGACACCACCCTGCTGCTGAGAACAGGAACAGGAAGAGCTTGAAATGTGTCAGGAAGGAAATGGGAGATTCAAGATATGAGATCACCTTACCTCTTGTGAGAGAGGGAGGGAATCTTCTTTCAACAGTCCCACCCAAGAAGACTTTAAAACTGTAGAGACTCCCTATACTGAAGCTGTTTTGTCATGGTAGCAGGATCAAAGATATTAGCCTTCTATCCCCAGAGTGAAACTCAAAACACATTTCCATGACTCAAAAACAATAGTTGTCCATCGTTAACACAATTTTTTTAAATGAACTCCTTCCCTCCAGAAATAAGCTTTTGATCCTTCTGCTTTGAGTTATCTTAATGCTTTTTATTTCCTCAAATGAGTTCACAACAACAAAGTTATCAGGTTTTTACAGCTTTGAAGCTACAGTGAAGAATTTCTGGGACTTAAATGTAATCACCAGATAGGAAGAATGAAGCAATCACTGTGAACCAAAATCATCTTCATGCTGGTCACTGCTCTCATGGTCCAAAACTAAGATAACTTCTACTTAATTGGATTACCTTAGAAGCAATGTTTTCAGTGATTTAACCTAATTTTTATATCCTTTAATGATAAATTCTGACAGAAGACTTCATCCATCAGGGCGATTCTGTGAATAGAAGGCCCTTTGTGGAATCCTTCCCCAAGCAGGCAGCTGAAGGAAGCTGCCAGAGACACAGCAGCTGCGTGTGGAAGGAAAAGCCAGCGAAGGAGTTTAAATAATTACTTTCTTTTAATCAAAAGTTGCTCCTTCCTTTGATCATTAGCTAGGAACAAGTTAACATCAAAATAGTTTTTGCACTCCCTACCATCTACTTTTCTGTATTCTCTAAGTTCCCTTTTGGAAACAAAACATTCCCCAATCTTGGCCTAAGATCAAATAGACGCATAATGAATGTCTTTTCTTCTAGGGAGAAACACAAGTAAACTCTTACTAAAATAAAAAGCTAGTAAAGAGCATCAGAAAATGTAATCTCTCTATAAATCTAAAAAAGCAATCTATCTTATTAAGGAATAAACCAACAGGGGATTCCTTTCTAGTATGTGCTTATTCGTAAGAGGGCCTAAGTATTAACCTCATGTTGAACTACAGCTTTTCAGAATAAGCACCGTGACGGATCAAATCAAAGAACAGTGGATTTCTTGGATGCTGACTATCTTGGTTTATCACTATGCCACAGCCTTGAACGATCACAAAGCTAGCTTAATCAAGAAGAGAAACAACAAAACTGAATCCAGAAAAAAACAAACAAAAAAGAACTCCACATTTCCATCTGAGAACAGACCAGGTTTTGACTTTAAGCAAAATGAAATGGGCAATTCAGTATTACACAAGACTCCTGAGAAGAGCAAATTCTATGTTGTCATGGACTGAACCCAGAGCTCATGAGAGAAATCCCAGCACATCCAATCTTCAAAAAGCATTCCGGCACAAGTCACCAGACCTATTATTCGTAAGATCTGGGACCTCTAAATAATTCCTCACTTGAGTGGTGCTCCAAAGCTGTGCTGTTTAAAGCAGTTGTACTTCCATACCTGCTGCTGAATCTGTCCAGCCTGCACAACAATCTGCTCTGTCGAACTATTGCTGTTTGCTGTATACTGCTCCATGATCCCTCCAAGTTAGAATCCTGTCCACAGTGAGTTTCACTCAGGAGATCCAAGAAGACTGCAAAATGCACTCCTATTAGAAGGGTTGGAAAGAAACTAAGTGAGATTGTTAATAAAAGCCTTGCCAGATGATTAACATTGATAATGCTGTGCTTTATTCGAAAGTAAACAGGGTAAGAGAATAGGAAACGTTCATTTTTGACATCATTTGTAACTAGGATTACAAGGCACACTCAGGACAACAATACCATAACAATACCATAATGCCGTTTCACATGTCTTCAAAGTGCTTCTGATTCATTTCTGATTGGCAGCCTTACCTTCAATACTACCAGGGGAACATTTCAAATTTAGAAATACTCATGAAACCACAATATCACGTTTTTACAAGGCCTATTTAACACTGGTTTTAAGGTCTGCATGTGTATTTTAGAAGATAAACAGTTTCTTTATTTTGTAGCACATTCTTGCTGCCTGCCAATAAAATACCAAATGTGTTACTCTAGTTCGCTACACATGGTCTGCAGTGTAAAATTTCATGGCTTATCATTTAGTAAGGAAATTACCCAGACCTGAAGTTAACCATTTTGCTTATCAAAATCTCCATTAAGTAGTATTAAGAAAGCTCAAGTGAAGGTTTAGGAATTTGCATTTTAATCCAGAGCAAGAAATAAAAAGCTATACTAATGGCAAAAATGATGTTTATAAATAGAAGGAAAAATTTTACATGACATATTAAGGCTACGAGTTTCTCTAGAAAGAACTTAAGTTTCCCCCACTCTTACATTTAAATGCCTACCTAATAGACCTAATTCTATCCTACCCTTTATTACATAATTTTAACGTTTGTTTTTTTTTATGGCAATTTCCAAACCTATGCAAGAACAGTGATAGGAGCGGCCTAGATGGTTCAGTCAGTTAAGCGTCAGACTCTTGGTTTTGGCTCAGGTCATGATTTTAGGGTCATGAAGTCAAGCTCTGCTTTGGGATTCATGTACAACATGAAGTCTGCTTAAGATTGTCTCTCTTCCTTTCCTTCTGCCCCTACCCACATTAGTGCACACTCTCTAAATAAATCTAAAGAAGATTCTCTCCCTCTGTTCCTCCCTTTGCTTATGTGTGCACACACATGCTCTCTAAATAAATAAATAATCTTTAAAAAAAAAAAAGGAGTACTGAGAACATCATTAATGAGCCCCCAAAGCCATCTCCAATTCTTACCCCATGGTCAAGCCTGTTTTACACACCTCATCTACTTTCTTCCCACCCCTGAATTATTTTAAAGTAAATACCAGACACTATAGTATTCCAAAATTCTTTTTTTTTTTTTTTTAAAAGATTTTATTTATTTGACAGAGAGAGTCACAGCGAGACAGGGAACACAAGCAGTGGGAGTGGGAGAAGGAGAAGCAGGCTTCCTGCCGAGCAGGGAGCCAGACAGGGGGCTTGATCCCAGGACCCTGGGATCATGAACTGAGTTGAAGGCAGACACTCAACGAATGAGTCACTCAGGCGCCCGTTATTCCAAAATTCTATCTTTATCTCTAAAGAGGAAGGACTCTTCCTTTGTCGTTACCATCATGTCACAATATCGTTTCTATAGTATAATTTCAAACATTAGAAAAGGAGTAAGTCCCTAAATATTATCAAATATTCAGGCCTTGGTCAAATTAATCCTGCTCACTTAAAGACTTTAAAAATAAGGACGCAATTAGATAAATAGAAATGGTACTTGAGAACCTTAGATAAACTTGACTCAAAAATTTAAAATTATACCAACTACCAAAATTATACCAATTACCATCAAAGGGTAATTCACCTTGGAAGTATGAGAAAGGTACATGTATATATAATCAAAATGTAGATAAATTTTCACCCCCAATTTTTCTCCAGGCCTTCATAAATTCTAAAATTTGAAATGATAAAGTTATGTGAGCTAAAATGAACTGCACATTATGTCAGCAAAGAAATGCACTACTCTCCATAAAATCACACATGGTAGATGAGATTAATCACTTGTAAACTGTCTCAATATGGTGTGAGAGAAATAAAAATATATTCAAGTGCATGTGCAAGTATTTAGAAAGAAGTATATTTAGGTCTAAAATTCACCCTGAAATGCATCAAAAAATAAGATGGATTGATATATGAATGGATGGAGGTACCTGATAAAATAAATATGGTACAGTGTTAACAGGAGATGCTAGGTGATGGGTATATGCTGGTGTTTATTATAAAATTCTTTCAACTTATTGTATGTCTGAAAATTTTTATACTAAAATACGTGTATAGCTTATTACTCATCACCAAAATGGTATGCAGAGTAAGAGTGTAAGAGCCATAAATAAGTGACAGGATGACTGTGCCATCACTACATGCTGTTCTGTGGCCATATGGTTCTCTAACTCACTACCCTTGCTCTGATGGAATGCTCACCAAGCAACTATCTAACTATAATTTGGATTTACATACAGATACGCCAACAGAAACCAAATATGATCAGCAACACAAATGAACTTGTAATTTCTCATTGCATACTGACAAAATGACTTTTTTTTTTTAAAGATTTTATTTATTTATTTGAGAGAGAGACAGTGAGAGAGAGCATGAACGAGGAGAAGGTCAGAGGGAGAAGCAGACTCCCCATGGAGCTGGGAGCCCGATGCGGGACTCGATCCCGGAATTCCGGGATCATGACCTGAGCCAAAGGCAGTCGTCCAACCAACTGAGCCACCCAGGCGTCCACAAAATGACTTTTTGATTTTTACACCAGTTCTTTTCGGAACCGGTTGACTAAGTCACCTCCTGAGGTTCTGGAACAGTACAGAAATCAAGTTTTCAGCAACACTAAATGAATTAAAGGATCATGGTAACAAAAGAGTGTAAGTGATTCCATTTACATGAAACTCAAAAAACGGGAGAAATTAGAGAGAGAGAGAGAGAGAGAGATATCACAAGTAGGCAGAGCAACAGTCAGGGTGGGGTAGGATAGGGTGGGGAACAGGCTCCCCGCTGAGCAGAGAGCCATGAAGGCAGAGGCTTAACCCACTGAGCCACCCAGGTGCCCCAGAAATCTAGACAGAAAGCAGGTCAGTGGTTCCCTGGGACTGGAAAAGCAGGGCAGGATAGGGGTGGGAAGTTGATCAGGATAGAGCACCTGAAACTTTCTGGGGTGATGAATGTGTTTTATGTATTTTTATCATGGCAGTGGTCGCATAGGTATATAAACCTAAGTTCATCAAAATGAACACTTAAAATGATTACTTTTATGTCTTACTATAACTCAATAAAGTTGATTTAAAAAATTGGGATCATGAAGGAACATCTTCTTTCAACACTCCACCATCTACTCCCCCGCCCAAATCCCTTTCCTGTATGAGATTTTTTTCCATGGCCACTAATTTCCAGAAATTTATTTTATGAAGGATACGAGAATGAGTAAAACAGAACGTCATGCAGATTTTCCCAACTAGTTTATGCTAGTAATAAAAACACTTCAATTCACTGTACTTTGAAGGGTAAAAAGGAAGCGGTTCTCAATCTAACAGCAGCATTTTTCTTTCCGATGAATGAGGGATTCAGGCTGCAACATGATACTGAGACTGCTAATGGTGAATATGTACACAACTGGTTTCACAGAAGCCATGTGCTCCTACTACCTTGAGCTTCAGTTAGCAAAACTGCAATACAATATGACATTGTCTATCCTCCAGTGCTTTTCTGTCCAACATTTGAAAAAAATTAAGTCAGCCAGATTTACTCAGTCTAGCTCTCGATCCTAACATAGTTTTGGATGTTTCTTTCTCAAAGAGTGTGTGTATATTCTTGCTAGCATGAAAATCCTCTTCCTCCCCGCTTCAAGGTGCAGAACCCTAAACATAGCTAACTACCAGGAACCCAATCTACGTGTCCCTACACATTTTAAAGCTAAAACTTCCAAAACTCAACCATAAGCATGCGAAAGCCCTTTGAAATTACTATATTTAACAATCCCTACCAGGTAAAGATTGCAACAATGCCTTCAAATTTTTTTGCCCACAAATCACTGCACACATAACAGAAAAAAACTGCAACAAAATTTCCACAAATGCTTATCTTTATGTAACACAAGATGCACAGATACTTCCTATTGTATTGTAAAAAAATAGCAGCATCACCCACTAAAATTGACTTCACAACTCAACAAATGGGTCCTCATCTGTGTTTGATAAAAGACCAGAGAACTAAGGACTGTCCAGCTTCTCTACTGTCCAAGGGATTTCCAGACTGGAGTTCCTAATTTGTTCCTTGTCTTCACTAATGAGGCATCATTTGCCAGACACCATCCTGAAGGTTTCAGAAATAAAAAGAAAACTGATGAAGATCTTAACTTCAAAGAGTCTTTAAGTTTGGTAAAGAAATAAAAAGCTATACTGGAACCCTAAGTGAGAAACAAGGTAAAACAGTAACAGGGAGAAGAGACATTTCTTCCACCTGGGGATAGGTTAAGTCAAGGAAGGCTTTAGGAAAATGTAGCACCTGACCTGGTCAACAGTGTGAGCAGAATTTATACATGTGATGATGTGGGAGGCGTGGAGTACTCTCTATGAAGAGCCAGCATAAAAACAAGAACAGAAATTTCAGGATATGAATAGCAGACTAAAAGGCCCCATGTCAAGCCTGGGTGGCTCAGTTGGTTAAGCAGCTGCCTTCGGCTCAGGTCATGATCCCAGCGTCCTGGGATCGAGTCCCACATCGGGCTCCTTGCTCATCAGGGAGCCTGCTTCTCCCTCTGCCTCTGCCTGCCATTCTGTCTGCCTGTGCTTGCTCTCTCTTCCTCTCCCTCTCTGACAAATAAATAAATAAAATCTTAAAAATAAATAAATAAATAAAAGGCCCCATGTCAAGAGAAAGCTAGAGGCCAGAATACTACCTCTTGAAATTCCAGGCAAAGAAGTTCTTCTAGCAGACAGGTGGAGGCTTTAGAGATGTTTAGCAAAAGAGCAACCAGACTCTAACTTGTAACTGCCTTTAAGAAAAGTCTAGTGAAAATGCCCAGTGGTTTTAAAGAGGCTCTATATATCCATTTTTACATACCAAGGTTAAAACAATGTTTGGAAAACAAATATGTTCCAAAAAACATATCTGAACTCATCAGAAACGCATTCTAAAAAGTGAAAACAAAAAAACCCTCTCCGAAGCTTTAGTAGTGGAGAGCGCACTGGACCAGAAGTTTTCTGAAATTTGTCAGTTTTATGACCTTTAATGTGATCGTAAAAATGGGCACCATATAATGAAGACCCAGTGCACTTGCCACGACTTAGAAGATGCTTCACATGAATAAAAACTTTTAAAGTCCTGGGAGAAAAATCTTCCTTTCTTCCCCCAAATTCAGCTACTGTTGTACTGCAGAAGCCCAGAGTTCAGAAACTCATTTTTCAGACCCCGGAAAAAAACAGACCCCAGGACTTCTTCCATCTGAACCTCCAAAAAACAACTATTTCTGAAAATCCCTTATCAAGATATACAAGTCCTTTTACCACCTGGGCTTTCCAGCCTTAATTCTCATGAGTACTGTCCAGTGTCTTCCCCCACCTTTTCCCTCAAACACAGCACAATTTGGTGCCTCTGTGACTAATGCCCTTCCATTCTTTCCTGTCGGAAGAAATCCTATTGTCCTTTAAGACCAATGAAAAGTGTGGCAACATCGAGTGTTACACAGAGGTTGTTAGTACTCACACACCAGTAACTTCACAGAATTGAACTTGGCCTCCTTATAGCACTAACCTTTAAGTATTAATTAGTTGTTCACTTGTTAATCTCCACCAGGCAGTAGGATCCTTAACTGACCTCTCCCTACTTTCTCCCCTGCATATAGAGTGATGCTTGGTACATACTAACTGCTAGAGACATGGCTGTCGATGATTTCGTCTCACCCTAAGGAAACCCCATAACACTGTTAAGTTTCTGTAAATACCTGAGTAGAATATGTTAACATGGAGTTAGAAAGTATGCTTAAAAAATAATAATAAATCAAGAGATGGCTGTGGACTGAGCTGTGGACTGAGTTAAGTCAAGCCTGACACATGCAAAGTGACACCGAAAAGTGAAAGAAAAAAAAAAAAAAAGAATTCTACGTTCCCAAAGAAGGGAGAGTTCGCAAGATGAGCAACGGGGAAAACTAATAATATGAGAAACAAGTTGTGCAGCCTCCGGGAAAAGGAATGCGCAGGGCTGGCAATCTTCTAAGAGTGAGGTTCCAGGCACCGAATGCACTGGCCGGCTGTACAGCCGGGACAAGAAAGGGAGACCGCTTGGTCGGACTCCAAGACGGAGGTGTGCGGTTCTGTCCGGGCGAGCGGGGCGGGGAGAAGAGGAAATGACGAGCCAAAAGGGGGTGGTAACGGCGCCGGCCCGGAGACCCGGGCCGAGCGTGCTGAGAGGAGGGGCGCGGCGGGGTAGGGGAGTGGGCGCACTAACGGACCCCCCTCCCCCGACCCGGGAGACGGCGGGGGCGGGCCCGCAGAGCGCCGAGGCGGGGGAGGGCTGGCTCCCTCTCCCCGCCGCACTCCGGGCCCTGTGGCCGCGGCGCGTACCTTCCCCAGGCCTCACTCGCGACCCAGGGGTACTGCAGACAGGCAGACCCGACTCTCGGAAGACTGGGGATCGCGGGCCCCGCGGCCGACTTCCCGTCCCGAGGGCCGGAGTACGGAGAGTGCAAGGGCGGGTTTCAGTTTTTTTGCTGGAACGATCTGGAGAAGACCGCCAAAGCCCCAGGCGTGCGTGGACCTGAGTGTAGGGACATTTGTGGCAGGCAGACCACCAACCCCGAGCCTGGGCCTGACAAACTGGGCTTAAGAATCGGGAGAACGAGGACGCATCCCCAACTGGCACAGGCACCCTGCAAGAGTGTGGACCCGGAGGTGCTCGCTCCCGAGGGCGCCATCCTCGCGCGGGGCGGCCCCCTGCAGGCACCGGCCGGGAATGGCCCGGGGCACTCACAGGCCCGGGGCCGGGGCCGCCGGCCGCCCCGCTCGGCTAGGCTCAGCAAGACTCCCGGGGCTCGACGGGCGCCTGGGCCTCTCCTGAGTGGTCAGCGAGACCCGCCAATCGGGGCGCTGGGGCCGGCTCTGGGCCGCTGGATATTGGCTCCTCACACTCACCGTGCCTCGCTCCCCCGGTTCGCTGCCCGCGCTGATTGGCTCCAGTACCGGACCCCGAAACCCAATCAGAGGCTCCAGCCGCCGCTGCCGCCGCCACTGCCGCTGCCTCGCAAAATGGCGAACCCGAACAAAGGGGAATCGGGCCTCCCTCCAACCGCCTCCGCGCAGGCGCCTCTGAGACCACGCCCCCTAACCCCAGCATCGGGCTCGCCCCACCCCCAGTTGAAGGAGCACCGCGCAGGCGTGCCCTGAAGCCACGCCCACTTCCCTGATTTGACAACATCGCCGGCTGAAGGAATACGCAGGCGCCTTCTAGACGCGCCAGATCCTTGAACTCAAACACCGCCCTAAACATAGTACTACGCAGGCGCTAACTATCTCCTCTGCCAACTGCCCGCCCCTTTCTCTGCGGCCGCTGGAGACACACCCCTGGGGCTCATGCGCAAGCGCCGTTCTTCCCCACTCGCGGTGGGCTGTCTCGTTACGCATGCCCGGACAGCGGCGGGACATTCCACGGATTTTACCGCCGGAAGTCCGGCGGCCATTACCAAAGAGTGGGAGTTCAGCTGGCTAGCTAGAGGGGCTTGTTTCCGCCCCGCTCCTGGGAGGTGGGCGGCCATTTTAGGTGCGTGTAATTAAGGGCTGTGGCGGGATTGGCTCCGCTTCTAGGTTCGTCTGCTGCTTCCCACCTACCACGGCCGGATCCGGAGCCCGTCCCCGCGGGGCGGGACCTCACAACGGCCGACTCTTTTCCAGGTGAAGGGTAACCCCCGGTACGTTGAGGCTTTGAGCGAGCCTTTCCGCTCCTTCCCACGGGACCCCAGGACAGGCTGTACGCCCCCGCTGACCCGCCCTAGGGTAGGAGACAGAATGGGAGGCCTCTCTAGACTCCTCTTGTCCCCCCAAGAGCAGGTGGGGACGAGTCTCCTGGAGAGGCCGCTTTCCCTCTTCACCGCTTGCGGCTCGGCCGTACACTCCCCTGGTCTGGACACTCCTCGTTTGCGGCTCTGGCGGGACTGTGGCCAAGTCCCTCCCTTTTTCTTGTGGGCCAGACCCACTGGGGAAATACTTTTGGTCAGGCCGAGAAGAGGAGACTGTCTTCAATGCGCCTCGCTCGGGCGCGGAGAAAGGAGGAGGCGCCTCTTGGGGACCGCCTTCTCTTCGCCCGGCCGAGCGGGGCGCTCCAGGAAAGCGCGAAATGCGAGCGGAGGCCGGCCGCCTCTGGACCTAGCCATTCTTCCTCATCCTTGCCCCAGGGGAGTTTTGTATTACTTCCTAGAGGCTGAACGAGCTCACATTCAGCGATAAATGGTGGGGGAAGAAATTGCCAAGTGGGTGGCCAGGGCAGTTTGGATAGAATATATTCAGGCCGCCTAAGCATGTTTACTTCCTTTTTTCCTTCTCATAGCCGAAGAGACACTTAAGTTCTGGAAATAGCGACTCAGTATCATGGCCGGCAGCCCTAATGAAGATTCAGAAGGAAGCAGAGTGCGTAACAACTATTAACTTATTGGTGAACTGAAATTCAGAATAATTGAGGTCAAAAGCATAAACACTTTTTAATTAAAGCAATAATTGAATTGTCTTTCTTCCCCCTCTCCCTCCCCCCCCCCCCCCCCCCCCGCTCCAGCCGATTTACTTCAGAAGGGCTGATACAGTCCTAGGCAGAAACCGTGCATCACTTTCCTTTTACAAACACTTTAATTTGTTGTAGTTTTTTAAGTTCTGGGGGTCGGGTTTTAAATCACGGAGAGGCAGTGGTGGGGGATTCAGTAAAGGGAAATGAAAGAAACAACTTAGTGTTTTTCTGTATCAAATAAAACTTTTTCTTTCCCTTTTGACATTTTAGATCACTTATGTGAAAGGAGACCTTTTTGCATGCCCCAAAACAGACTCTTTAGCCCACTGTATCAGTGAGGATTGTCGAATGGGTGCTGGGATAGCTGTCCTCTTCAAGAAGAAATTTGGAGGGGTGCAGGAACTGTTAAATCAACGTGAGTTTTAAAAAACAGCTGAATTAGTCTGCCTTGTCTAGAGCATCTTGATCTCCTGTTATATTTTAGTTATTAGACAGAAACACATGCAGAGAGTGGGGTTCCTAACACTGGGTACTTGTAACTCTTCAGATTAAGGTTAAGGTTTTTCTCTACAAAAGTAGCCTCTAGTTTGGGTCTTTATCACACCAACCTTGAATTCTTGTAAAGGTTTCTAATCTCTCTCTGTCCTAAAACTTTGTTGATACTACTCCACTTAATTCTTAACCTTTAATAACTGAAGTGTTTAGCTTCGGTTCTATAGGTATTAACTCAGCATTCAGGATCCTCTGTTTACCCATATTGTACTTACTCCTCAAAGAGGAGTTTAGAAACCTTCCTTACAGATCCTTCCCATCACTTCTACCAGAGATTTTAAACCAGAGATAAGTGTTAGAACCACCTGTAGAGCTTCTGAAACAATTGCCGAGATCACAGTTCAGGCTTATTGGGCCAGTCTCTGTTGGTGATTCATTTAAAACAATTTCTTACTGTTTTTTATTGTAGTTCTTTATAAATGTGACACTGTCTCTTCATTGAAAACTCATTACTAATTAGGAACTTTTATACATCTGTGTTCTCCACAATGCTTAGCACAATAAATAACTCTTTGTATTTGAAAAAAATCTTTAAAGTGAATATGGGTGTATTTGAAAATATGGTCAGGACAAAAGATGGGGTAAGAGGAAAATGAGCAAAAAATAAGAAAGCTGGAAGTTAAAGAAGGCTGATAAGGAGGGAAGTGTTACAGAGACTTTCTTCAGAAGTAAAATTATTTTTAGCTCTGAAGTGAACTCAGATCAGTAAAGATTTTTTTTTCAAATTGAAGAATGCAAATCGGTGCTTTTATTTTTTTATTTTTTTACCCTTCTACTATTAAATAACTTTTTCTTAGAAAAGAAATCTGGAGAAGTGGCTGTTCTGAAGAGAGATGGGCGATATATATATTACTTGGTAAGATGGGGGTCGTTTCTCACTATGTCAGTTCTCACTAGGTCATAAGGACTGGTGAACACATGGGCTGTACTGTATTTGTTGATCATGATTCTAGACAACCAAAGATGACAAAAAGCTTTTGATCTTATGCTCACTCAGATCAATTTGGAGCACTGGGTTAGAAAGGAACCTGAGGCTGCATCCCAGCTCCACGGTGGAGAGTACTGTGACAGCCACCAAAAGCCTCTGTTCTAAGACTTAGAAAAGTTAGGGATGTCCCACATACTTTAATTCTTTCCTAATTATAATGAGATAGAAAAAATAATGTCTCAAATGACGTATTGCCCAAAGGAGTTTATCTCTCACTCTCCTCTGTTGAATGCAGTGCCTGGTATTACTTAGCTCTTTTCCTGCCTTTTGCCTCAATATGGGATTCTTTCACTGTCAATGGTCTTCAGGCCCCAGAAGGAGTGCAGGTTCTTGGTGATAGTGCTGGGTTACTTAGAGCAACCAACCCACTACATATGTGATTTGGACAGTACACGGAGTGGGGACATGTCCTGAGGCCTTTGGATGTTCTCCTTAAAGCCAGTGTGGCTTCCAGTCTTGTTTGGAACACTACCAGTTTCTTTTTGTTCATTATAGAGAAACAAAAAGCATATAAGTGTGGTTTCGAAATAGACTTAACAGGAAGTTTTCAGGTGGTATTGGTTCTTCCTTGTTGCAGATATATTGCTTATCTCGTGGAAGCGGCACAAAGACTTTGACCTACCTTGCTTAAAAACAATAGACAATAGGCACCGCGTGCTAATCTGGGCTTCTTGGGAAAAGGAAAGGTTATCACATGACAGTGTCTGGGTTTCTCGGGCTTTTTTTAGTAGATTTTCCTGAGGGCCTCCCATAACTGGAAAAGACAATATATGACATTTGTCATCCTGCTCTGAACTCTTCTATAGAAATATATTTATTTTAATTATCAGGATGTTGGGAGAATGTGATGGCTCTTCTTCGGCTGTCATTTTGGACTAATGGAAGTTTGAATTCATTCTTTGTACTCAGATTACAAAGAAAAGGGCTTCACATAAGCCAACTTACGAAAATTTGCAGAAGAGTTTAGAGGCCATGAAGTCCCACTGTCTGAAGAATGGAGTCACCGACCTCTCCATGCCCAGGCAAGGAAATCCCGGGCCCTGAATAAAGACTTTTAATTGTGTGGTGGAATTTGCTGTCTGACTTGAAGGCTTAACTCAAAATATAGGCTTAAAAGTGGACAAATTGAAAAACTTCTAAAAATCAGTGAACCAGTGATCAGCCTTTAAGCTGCATTATACACATTTCTTAGCCTGGGTTGAATGAATCAGGATAATTAAAACACACCTGCTTCAGACTACTTCATAGGGAGGACCTGTTGGTCAGTCACCTTTGTTGAATTCTGGGTGTCTTCTGCCCGAGGAGACTGAGGCTCTGTTCTTGAAGCAGTAAAAGCCTAAGAACCAAGACTGAGCAATTGTGATTTTTTTCTGGGCCACTTCATGTGTCCCAAGCTTGTTAATCTGGTGTGAAGAAGGTTGTAAATTATCACTGCCTTTTACACTACATGCTTGTGTTCAGTGTGGGTAGTAGCCAGAGGATATGTCCCTTATGTAATGTCTTAGATCCTTGCTATTGGGAGCTTAAGGGAATGGCTTTGGGGGTGCAATATACTCTTTATTTACTTTCTTTTTAGGAACTAGGCTTGGGGTCATTTCTCTTCCTGTCAGTCTAATTTTGAGTCAGTGCTGACCATGTGTGCAGGTTTGTTTCAAGCCCCAAGTTATGAATGTGGCTACAAAATCCGTCATTTACCCTGGGCTTTAATGTGTTCGTGTCTTCCGTATCAGAAACTCTTGTGTGATAAAAATCTTTTAAAAAAAAAAAAAACTCTTGTGTGTTTTTGTCATAATTTTTTTAGGGACTTAATTATCAGACTGTATGAAATTAGCCATTTTAAGCTTTTTACCCCTAGGGATATTGAGGATCAATAGAGTAACATCTTAGAAGAAAGGTTCCAGGTAGGAGAGTTTTTGTGGGCTTGACTCAGGTTTCTCACCTGAACTGCAGTCAGCTTGGCATTTCCCAGCATTTCATTTTGATTTCCTTTTTGCAGAGATCCTGTCCTTTGTCCCTCTTTTCATTTTCCTTAGCATTTCATTATCCTAAGTGTGTTTTTAAAATCCCAGCTAGTTTTTATTAATAGCTATAGAATGATAGTCTCCCATGTCACCGCAGGTACTTTCTCAAGGTAGCCTCAAACAACTGAGAAGTGGCATCTTACCAGCAAAAGAGAAGCGACAGCTGTTGGATGTTGGGGCTATCTAGGAACAGCCTTAGGTGACTCACAACAGGAATTCACTTCCAAACTCCCACCATAGGTGTGAGGCCAGATCATTTGTCTTTATGCTTTGGGTGGGTGCAGCGCAAAGGAAGGTGAAGAAATGATTTCCTAGGTACCTTCATCACAACCCGTGGAGCTGTTTTGTCTTTTTCAGAATTGGATGTGGTCTTGATCGTCTGCAATGGGAAAATGTATCTGCAATGATTGAAGAGGTGTTTGAAGCCACAGACATCAGAATTACTGTGTACACACTGTGAACAGATGTGTGCTGTGGATGTGTCCGTGGTCTCCTGTCGTCCCTACTGGACCGTAGCACTGGACGAACTGACGGAAAACGGTCTGAAGAAAGTTTCATGTGAAGTAGTCTGTGTCACAGGCCAGACTTGGGTTGCTGTATTCTTATGATGGGACTGGGATTCTGGAGGAGGGATTGCTTGGGAAATGTTGCTGTGATTTTTTTTTTTTTTTTTCCCACATTCAGGAAGGTAAGGAGTAGAATGCCCCATATTAGGCAAGGAAATCAGAGATGTTGGGCCTCTGACCCGTTTTGATCCAGGATACTACCTGACTTGTTCAGCTTGCCACTAGGTGGCAGCATTGATTCTACTTCTCTGCTGTTAATAAAAATTTCAGGAAGGATGAACATTTCAATTAGTTTTGCATCTTTTGTCATTGTGAGCTTGCTTGGTGTTATCCTTATGTCATATTCATCCTAGGAGAGAATTATGGGTTTGGTTTTGTTTAAATTACAAAAATGAGTCTTAACGTTGTTAACAAGAAATTTGTGGTGACAAAAAAGGAAAAATAAATATTTTTTTCTTGGGGGGTCCAGTGACGTTCTGTGCACATGGCTGTTGTTCTGGACCTGGTAATGGAGGATTTGCCTGTAACTAATTGGGGAAGAATCAGACAAAAGATCTGTGGGAAGAGTAGCAGGGTGAGAAGAAATAAGAACAGATAAGAACTGTGGGTCAGCGTTACTGGGAAGGGAGGTGTTTAGAATCTCCTCGTGGTGAACTCATCCTCTCTTCTGTCTACCACATAACTTCTGTGATTAAACGGGTCTGAATTCAGTCATGGAACAAGTAAAATAATGTATACGAAATGTCTGCTAAATTGCTTAGGGCGAGTAATGACTCAACAAATTGGTGCTTCTCAACAAAATCCTTCATGAATCTTTTAAGAAAAAGGCCCACTTCCTTAAAAAATTCTAGTTTGGCAGTTTGGGGTGGGGTGGGGGAATTGGCTAGGTTTCTTGGTGTCATTAAGCTGCAGAGGATTGTGATCGTGCAGGAATCATAATGGGATGAACAGTATATATTAGTCCCTTTTTCTTTAGCTAAGAGAGCAGCACTTTATCCATTCCAGTGTTTACAGTGAGAGAATAGGTTCCTGGATTCAGGAGCAAAGGTATTGGGAAAACTACTGGAATTCTCTTTTACCATTACTATGGTAGTAAGAGTTAAAACAGGGTTGCCTGGCTAGCTCAGTCGGTAGAGCCTGCAACTCTTAAGGTTGGGATCACGAGTTCAGGCCCCACATTAGGCGTGGAGCCTACTTAAATAAAAAGTTAAACTAACCAGACCTACTATTGATTTTCTCACTAGGGTGAATTCTGGGTATGTTGTAGGACTTGCTGCTTTCCCAAGCATAAAAAGAACTGGATTTCAGAAGGGGCTTGTTGAAACACTAGGAAAACACCAGTTAAATATAATCTTTGTACTTTAGACTTGTGTTCTTATCACACTGTAGCATGATAGGAGGCAGCAGTTTCAAAAAGTATTTCACTTTTTCTGTATCTCTGGAACAGACAAGTTCATGTCATTGGGATAGGAGTAGTGCAGGGCCAAGTTCATTGTTGAACTTAGACTGAGGTTTTTTGAAGCTTTGCTTCTGTCCACATACGGTAAAACTGAAGGGGAAAAAAGAGAATGAATACATAATACAGGAAATGAGAGTGGGATGGTAAGAGGAAACTTAGAATCAAAGTATTTTGCTCAACTATGCAAATAAATCTTCCCTCTTGACTCAAAACATTGGTTTTGTAGGCTTCTACATTTAAAGGGATTAGGATTAATTTTTTTCATGGAATACGAGCCTTCAAGATTCTTTGAACAAAGACTACTCTTGGGAGGACTGGCTGTAAGTGGAATTCTGAGATTCAGTGGAGATGTGATAAAGTGCTCTGTCATTTGCAGATAGTCTGGGGGTCAAATTCTGATGACTTATCACACTCGAGGCTTGGGAAGAAGAGGCATGGCATGATAGAATGAGCACGTTATTCCTGGAAACCTAGTTAGAGTTTGGCAAACACCCAGAAATTTGTACGTGAAGTTTTGCTTCTATATAGGACTCAAGCCTTGGAAGAAAGGAGACTTGACACCATCCTGCTGTCACCATCAAGTACTACATACCAACTAATCTACAGGGTGTGTGTCTCAACATTGAAATCCTACTTATTTTCTCCTTGATCAAGTGGTTAATTGCTTATTAAGTAGCAATGAGAACATGGGTATCTTATGAACAGATTTCCCCTGCCCTTTGTTTCACCCTCTGCCATATTCCTTGTCTTCAGAGAAGGGAAGAGGCACTCATTTACAAGTAATCTCAAAAAATACTTGATAAAGGTCAAGACAGGTGGGAAGTCGGCCTGGGGGAGTTGGTATCCTGTGTTGCCTAGACAAGCCCTGGGTTAAGCCTCCCTTCCACTTTCTATTGTCATGGCTTGGCTCATAGCTTGGGAGCATCCCTATTCCTAGGACAGTTCACTGTTCATAGTAACTTCTAAATGCCCGAGTTCCTTAAAAAACCTGTTCACGGAGAAACCATACCACTTTTATTAATGTTGCTATTTTTCTTTCTTAAAAAAAAAATCCAACTTCACATAAAATGCATTTCTGGACCTATTTCAAAGATCTGCACAGACCTTGGGTCTGAGGTTCTTTGCCTCAAGCAGCCCATTTGGGGAAACAAGTAGGCCCTTCTGCCCCTCAGATGCCTGGTGCCCGTATATGGTTGCCGTTTCTTTCTTTGCAACTCACTTTCCTCTTTCCCAAGAACAGCCTTAGGGAGAGCCATGGCTTAAATGATTTACAGCATGAACAGTATATTTAGAGTCCTTGGAGGACCTGTGCATTAGGATTGGTTGGTGTCCAATGTTGTCCAGCTCAAGTGGTATTAGGAAGTCAGGCATGTCCCAGATGGCCATACATGTCACTGCTGTCTCCTGGTGGCAGCAGGCAGACCTTAGTGAGAAAAGAGAAAGCATGTTACTGAGAGCCCACTGGCCCCAAACAATGAATTTTCTTTTGAGCTAGGGTTTCTGTCTGCCCTCCAAGCAAGTTTGAATTTCTCCCCCACAGTCTCCTGTGATTGCCACTTTACCCGGCATTAGGTGTGTTGTGTTCATGTTTTGGTGTGGTTCATACAGGGAAAACCCCAGAAGATCCCTACTTTAACTAGAGTTAAATATATGGTTAAGTCCTATTCTGTCATTTTTCTTTTAAAGATGGAATAAGAGAAGGCAAATTTTCTTTAGCAAATGCCCTTTTCTTAGTATTTTAATTAAGCAGAGTTGTTCTTTTGGGCTTTGAGATTACAACTCGATTTCATGCCAAATTTTTTTTTTAACTTGGTACATTTTAACCTTTCCCTTCAGGAACATGAATAACTCAGCGTACAGGGAAGCATGTTAATGGGTCCAGATAATACGGTTATGTACACTAATGGAAGGAGGCTTATGGTGTGGAACATGTCCAATAATATTTTATTTAAAAATAATTTGACTTGGAAGTGGACTTTTCCCTCAAACGGATTAATCTATTTTACTTCCATTTACATTAGCATAAGATACAACCCTCAATTATCTAAAATTAAAAGCTCCTTTTAATCCTCCTTGAAATGCTTAATTTTTATAGCAGACTTAGCTATCTAATTACTCAACTTAATGGAAAAACAACAGTACACACACACACACACACACAGAGGACTTGCTGGCTAGGCAGCTGGAAGAAGTGGCCTCTGGCTCTGAAAGGTGTTTAAGAAGAAAGTATACTATAGTTAAGATTAAACTACCAGTCATTCTGGAGAGTCTGTGTAGGCTTTATAATTACAGTGATAACACCTACACTAATAAAATCTTCAAGGAATTTAAAAGTTTATTTTGTATTTTCAGAGGTCACCATTAAAAATCTGTTTTTACCACTCCTCACCACCACTCAGAGTGGTATCTGATTTTATGTGAGCAGAGTACAACATGGTATTATTTGACCTATTACTTGGATAGGTACTTTTTGTAAAAAATGGCTTAAAATTGTGTCTTCTCAGATTGACGAGTGCTCAGGTGAAGAATTATTGGGCACCCTGTGTGCATGTCTAATAGCAGACACCTGCCAACATCATGCTCCAGAACACTGATACTTCCCAAAACGTGTCTATGACGCCACCTCTTCTCTTAAGAATATTGAGAGTGAGAGACATCAGAAATAAATTGAATAGCTTCATGGAAGCATGCTGCTTTATGTTTTATTAATACGTGAATTGTTCCAGAATTGAAAGTGGAGAAGAGGGTGGTAAAACACCCTTTTCTCTGTTTCTAGAGGATTTTGATCATAACTCAGGCCTTGGGGGGGGGGGACTTGGTTTTAGCATTTCTACGGGAACAAACTAGATCAGACCAAACTTGAAAAAAGTTAGTGAAGGATCTTTTACCCTCTTTCCTGAGGGTACTCGGCCTGTTTGTGTGAGAGTCTAATTTACCCTCAGCAAGAGGCCAAATTGGCCTTAATTGTGTCCTAATTATTTGCTTAAATAGCTAATCTTTACTTCCAGTCCTCCGATCACATCTTGATATCTGTAGGAGGCTATGTCTGAGCTGCTAATTTACAAACCTCTTTTTAACTCTTTCATCATTCCTGCATAAAAGAACATGTTGCTGTGATATCCCCATTCCTGAATTCCACATTTTTTTATCAGCTCTGCTGAGGTCTTCTCAAAGTAAGAAAAATGTTCTTGCATTATACATTCACACAAATTATTGGTCTCCTTCAAAGCAGAACCATTTGTTTGAAAACATGAAAGCGTCTCTGGCAATAAATAAATAAGCTGAATACAAATCCATTTGGGGACTTTCAAAAGTACCAAAGATTGAAAAAAAAATGTCCCTGAAGGAATGAAAAACCTCTATTACAGGGCATGGAAGGGTAAACTTGCAAAAAGGGGTGAGGGTAGGGTGTCCAGAAGGTGTCCAGAGTAAGTCTGGACTCATGCCCATGGGGGCATGCTTATGGAGTGAGGGCTCCTCTCTGCTGTTCAGTAACAGGTCCTTGCACCACCCAGATCTGACCACAGCAAGCCATTCTGTTTCACCAAAGCTTTCGGATTCCTGTCAACACCTTGAGTATTCCAAGGTATGGGAAAACTTCATTGGATATAAAAGGGTAGAAGCGAAAAGGGTTTAGGGAGAAGAACTGAGGAAAGAGAAGAGGAAATGGGGTCTCCTAAAATGTTTTTACAGCCAACCGAAAGCAGAGAAATGCAGTTCGTCAGGGTAGGGCGACAAACCAAACCTACCCCTCATCCCACCTGCCCTCCAGCCTTCTACCTTGGTGACGGGCTAGGGACACAGCCTTGGCGCCATGACTCACGTGAGGCTGGGCCCAGAGGCCTACTTCAGGATGTCCGCCAACTTCTCCTCGTAGTACAGGAAGTTCTCCTGAATGTCCTCCCAGGGCTCAAAGCCCTTGGATTGGCCCTCTTCCTGCTCCACAAAATTCTGCCAGACGTACTCGAAGTCCTGGGGCTTCATGATACGCAGTCGGCAACCGGCCTCCTTCAGCTTCCTCAGCGCGGCCTGCACTTCGGGCTCCTCCCACATGAAGAGGCGCCCCACCAGGATGAGGAGGCGCAGGTTCTTGGTCTTGCCGAGGGTCCGCAGGATGCGGTCGGCGCAGGCCGCGCAGGGGCTGGATGACACGTACCAGGTGACGTTGTAGCGCAGGGCCGGGTCGAAGGAGGGCAGGATGGTGTTGAAGAAGGCCTCCTCGGCGTGGTTGGTGGCGTGCTCGTCCTCCAGGTACCCCCGGGTGGCCTGCACCTGGCCTCCCTTGGCCTGAGTTTCAACCACGTAGCACAGGAAGGTCTTGTTCCGCCCGGAGCTGTACTCCACATTCCGGAACTGGAACTTAAAGTAGTTGACGGGAAGCCTCTCCCTGTGGGCCGAGGGGGCAGAGTGTCAGGGGAGAAGAGAGAGGGATGAGCTCCTGTTCCTCGGACCAGCAGGGAGCAGGTGGCTCTCCAAACTCGGTGCCTAGGTGCACGATGGCCCTTCCTGTCAAAACAGACCTTGCCCAGGCTGACAACAACAACAACAACAACAACAACAACAACAACAACAAAAAGGACGGAATACAGAAGGGTTTATCTGGAGGAGAGGAGAGAAGTTGGAGGTGCACGTTCCAGTCACCCCAGTAGGGAGACAGTAGGGAGGGTCTCCAAACCCTCCATCATCCCTCCAACACACAGCACACTCCTACATTTCTGAATCAGTCACTACTTCACCTGGCGACACATCAGAACCACCCATGAGGACTCGGCACTTGTCAGAGCCTGGGCCCCACACCAAACCAATGAAATCAGAACGTCTAGAGGGGACCCAGGCACCAGTATTTAAAAACAAAACAAACAAAAAAACACTCTCCAGATGATTCTAATAGGCAGCCAGGTTGGAAAAGCAGTGTTCCAATAGTAATCTTACAAAGTACCAAGCATATAAAATTTCTCCTGCTAGAAGAAGAAGAAGATTTTGCAGAACATTTCCTGCTTCCATTTCTCTTCCCTGCCACTCACTGCTAGTGTATCTCAGGCATGGCTCGGCCCTTCCAGTAATTGTTTCTCAAGTCTGGCTTTTCCTGCAGGTGAGGGGGTTGTCACACGATGAATGTCCAAGATTTTTTTTTTTTTTTTTTTTATCTTTGAGAGTACCTTGGTATGCTATAGCTTGTATAGTCATTTCAAAATCATAAAAGACTTGGCCTCTGCCCTGCAGATGCTTCTAATCTAGCAGCTTGACTCTAGCTAAGAGCATTCGAAAACTGCTGATTTAAATTGCATAGGGAGCGTGGAGGATGTGGGACAAAGGTTCTTTAACATTTAGCCTTGATTCAGAGGGCAACAGAGAATTGTTACAGGCTCCTGAATAAAGAAAGCCGTAATGAAAGTGACGTCCATGGAAGATGACGTGGTAGCTTTAGGCAGATAGAGCGAGGCTGGGGAAAAGCCTCAACTGAAGCAAGTCTGCTTGGTATCTTAGGACGCCAGACTTGGTGATAACTATGTCCAGTGGCTTCGAGGGTGGGATGGATGATTAGGAAATGAAACCAGCAGAAAAAAGGCCAGGTTTAGGAGAAAGTTCAGTAGTAAGAAGGAAGAGAGAGCAAGGTTTCCAAAATGGGCTAGAGAGGGCATCAGAATTGATTGTTTCTATCTTTATGTGTGTCTGCATCTCTCTAAAATAGGGAAGCCTTTTGCAGGTTAGGAGGCCAAGGAGAACAAGGAGGCTTTCACAGGAGAGACTGAAAATATCACAGGAGAGGAGGGGATTGAGTACTGGCTTGGGGAGGCTGAATGTTTTCTTTTCTTTTTTTTTTTTTTTTAAAGATTTTATTTATTTACTCATCAGAGAGAGCGAGAGAGCACAAGCAGAGGGAGCAGCAGGCAGAGGAGGAAGAAGGCTCCCTGCCAAGCAAGAATCCTGATGTGGGACTCAATCCCAGGACCCGGGGTCATGAACTGAACCAAAGGCAAATGCTTAACCCACTGAGCCACCCAGGCATTCCTGAGTGTTTTCTTTTTAAAAAATGTAATCTCTGGGGGCACGCCTGGGTCGTTCTTTCAGTTAAGCTCCCAACTCTTTGCTTCTGCTCAGGTCATGATCATGGGGTCGTGGGATCAAGCCCCACGTCGGGCTCCCCTCCAGACATCCTGATTTCATTGGGTTTGTATGGGGCCCAGGCATTGACATTTGTAGAGTCCTCTGGGTGGTTCTGATGGGCTCCATGCTCAGTGGAGAACCTGCTTAAGATTCTCTCTCTCCCTCTCTCTCTGCCCCTCCCCCCTCATGTGCTCTCTCTAAAATAAATAATCAAATAAAAAATTTTAAAAAGGTAATCTCTGTGGTTGCCCCAGAAGATATCCTGTGGCAACCATTAACCCCACTGTTACTTCTCTACATGCCTTCCCTTTCTAACTCGTGGGACTACAGGGAACTCCCGGGTGTCCCAGGGCCTTGGCTTCTTAGGGATAAGAAGTAGGTTCCAAAGAGCTGTGTGAACATGAGCTATTTCCCTGCAGTACTCCCCGCCCCCACCATAAAATTGTCTCCACCCAAGTTTCCGTATCTCTTCCTGTCAAGTTAAGTTTCCATTGTGGAGATGGATGTGTTTGAGGACCTGGTCCCAGGATTCCTTCAGGTACTATATTTAGCTCTCTAAACCCCTCTGTCCCTGATTGGATGTGTTTATTATTTACTTAACATTTCGGAAGAATGGATGGCCTGATGATTCCCCTCTCCTGTTTCAATCCCTGTTGGGAGTTCACTCATACTGTGCTCTCCCCAATTAAACTCACACTACAAGACCACTCCTGGATTTTTCAAGTTGCTAAATGGTCCCTTCACTTCCTGGAATGGCTTTTTTTTTTTTTTCTCCTGAGAAGCACAGAGCTTACCTTTCTTGTCCAAACACTTTATGCTCTTCAAGGCCTTCTGCCAGACATCCCCTGCCCCCAAGCCTAGTCCAGAGCCATGTGTATGATGGATTCTCAGGCGAAACCCTTGAAAGTATTCATGACTGTGTGGTTGATTGGGGCTTCCCCAAAGTTGCCTGTGTGACCCCCCACCCCGGGTTTCCTTCTGGAGCTCCCAAAAGCTTTGCTCCAACTTTGCCAAATACAGCCCAGCCAAGACCGTGAATTTGGCCCAGCATGCCATTGCAAATTGGCTGGCTGGTCTGAGGCTGCTGCTTTTCCCAGATTCTCTTAAGCTCTGATGTTTCCCCCTCCTCCTCTTCCCTTTGCAAGAGGAGAGGACCCAGAGAAACCTGAAACCCAAGGGAGAGGAAGAAAGTTCACCTCTCTATAAATACCAGTTTCCCTCCCCTCTGGCAGGCAGCCCCATAGTCTACTCCAAGCCTCAGCAGAGCCTTCTGGACTAGCTGCCTAAAGAAGGGAAATACTTTCAAGAGGAAAAGAGAAGTCAGGAAGGGTCTTGGTTCCCAGTCTTTCCTTTGGGCTTGTTCAAAAACTGGGCTTTCTTGGCTTCTCAGTGGGCTTCTCCCTTTTCCAGAAGGAACATAAAGGTCAAATAAAGTTCTTTGGGCCTCCCGCAGGCTGAAACAGCCAGGCCTTGGAGAGGACTCAGGAGAACAGAGGTGGAAAAGGTCTGAAATCTCTCCAGGGAGCTAGACAACATGGCCACCTCGGGTGATTTTATAGAATCACAAAACAAGTCAACACTGTTATGCCTGCTAGCGGAAGAAAGGAAACAGTGACACTAATTTCTTAGATAATCGCAAATGTCTTTTCTTCTTTTTTCTAATAGTGTGATGCCTGAGTACTGTAGTGACTTATAGCCTTTATTCTTGCCCCCAGCAGGTGTTTTCCTGCTGAAATGGGGTGTGCGTGTGCCTGCGTATTGGAGTGGTGGTCGGGAGAAACATGCTGGTAACAAATTTCTTCATCTGGGTTCAGTCACAATTTCAGGCACAAAAACCAAGAGGGTTATTCCTCCCCCTCCCCTGCTTCTTCAAGCACCCCTTCCTCATACTTTCTGCAGATGGGTCACTCACACTTCATCTGCTGAGACCCAGTCTCCTGGGTCTTGCAATTCTCTAAGCAGGAAACCAAAAATCCTAATCTCTGGGAAAGACCATTTAGAACACGGTTGACTTGGTGGAGTGAGAAGGGTTGTGAATATTTCGTTCACATTTTAAAAATATTTGCACTCCCTAAGCATAAATCTATACATAAAAGAGAGCAACCTAGACGATAGTAGAAGCTCTGAGATGAAACATATGCTCCAAAATGATCCATGGAGTGGAAAAATCTACTTACAGATCATTGAGTGTTGACTTGGTTCAGCTTTTCTCACCAGATCTCTCATGATCTGCTTAAAAGAGGCAGACGTGCTGGTTTCCATCTCCTTCTCCCTTTTCCAGACCATTTGCAAAGTGGATGCTGAGGAGTGGGCCCAGGAAGAAGGAGGAAAGAAGCAGAGTTCTAACAGCCCAGATGGATTTTGCCAGGCTGCTGGCTCTAGGGTTGTAATTCTCGATGGGATTCTGCCCTAGGCAAGCCCTGAGCCCCTGCCTTTCCCCTGGGAGGCATTGTCTTCACACTGGAGCTCTGAGTTTCCCCCAGCCTCAGTGGAGGCCAGGGTGGCCAGAGTCAGTGGCTGTCTTCTGGTTTTCCCTGGAACAAGCCTCCCCAGCATGCTTTGGAGCCTAGGGTGAGGTGTGAGAGGCTTGCAGGATTAATGGCTGAGTCAAAGGCCCCCACTCCTTGCTGTCCCTTCTCCTCCGAACCCTGCCTTTCCTCTCCCTGTGACCAGAGTAAACCACTGGCAGCTAAAGAAGCAGCTGAAAGACAGTCACAGCCTGTGCCATTTATCTCTCTTCCATACCAATCCCTCTGCTTGCAGGTTGAGCGTGATGCAAATCATACGCAACACAACTAGAAACAAACAAAGACAAACACACAGCCAGAGGTCCTGCTGGGCAGAGCCATAGTCGCTCATCACTGGGGTGGAAAGATGAGAAGACAACTAATTCTGGTGCCCCAGAGCTTCCCTAAAGCATGCAGGAGTCGAGAGGCAGGCATGGATCTGAGGAATTCTCTTCTATGCTGAGCGCGCCTGGCTCTTCAGAGATCCTGAATTGCTCTCCTCCCAGAAACCCTCCCCACAGCTAGTTCTTTACCCTAATGGCTGGCAGAGAGACTACCAGATGATAGGAGTCCATTCATTAGTTCATTTATTTATTTAACAAGTATCTACTAGGAGCCAGGCACTATTCGTGGTGCTGGAGATAAAGCAGTTAAAAGTCCCTGTCCTCGTGGGGAAAACGGGCAGCACATAAATGATTCCTATTCAGTAAATACTAGTCAAATACAAGAAACCTCCCATTTATGGCTTTTTAAAGATGCAGTGTGGTGATTTAGAGTCAGACAGTCTTGGGGTTTATGCCCTACTCCATCCATTAGTTTTGGCCAAATTACTCATCCCTCTGAGCCTTGGTTTCCTCATCTGGAGGATAGGTCGAGTAACCCCACCCCTCAGAGTCTGGACAATGGTCAACACTCAAGAAATTAAGGCTGGTGCTGTCGGGTGGTGGCTTCTCTGGGCCTCAAATCTTACCCCTCAGCGCTGAATCTTAAGCACAATCCTCTCTACTTTTCTTCTCGTAGTTAGAGGGCTCTTTTTTTCCTTGGTGTGCTGGTTTAACAACCTGCTCTGTGACAGGAAGGGAGGAAGGGAGAAAGAAAGAGGGGGAAGGGAGGGAGGGAGGGAGGGAGGAAAGAAAATACTCATTTCTAAGGTTTGCTGATCTTTGTAAACACTCCTACTATGGAGATTTCAAGAAACCAACATGAAGTCACTGAACACAGAGTTGGAAAGGGATGTGCACAACTGATTCTCGGTCATCATGAGTTGGCTTTGGCACACTACTGCAGTTTTAGACCTTTTTCTAGCACTTTCTACCATGTAATTTTGTTAATGTTCTTAGGTCTTCTTTCTATCCCAAGTGCCCTATTCAAGCCAGAATCACGACAAGTGGGGCATATCTTCTTATTCCTACCTAGTACACCTGCCTCACTCCTGACTATTTCTCAAAACCTGCCTGCTCTTCTGCTAGCTTGCAGCCCAAATCTAAGAAGTCATACAGACAGACCCATCCCCTCCGGGAGACTCAGCTAGGAGAGGAGCTAATTTGCTGACCCCCTTGATGCCAGGGCATCTGGAGAGGAAAGAAGGGGAAAGCTGTTCCCTCATCCTGTCTCTGCACAGACACAGCCACACCTCTGGGCTATTTTAAGCCATCTGTTTACCCAGAGGGGCCCAGGAGACAGATCTCCACAGCTGTTACTTGTGGCCAGGAAACACTCAGAGCTCCACCTCCCTCCTGAACTACTCTCAGAGCACCCAGAAAACTGCCCTGCAGTTCTGCCCTGTCTCTTTTTCTGAGCCTTGGGTCAGAGAAGCCTCTGAGCCCCATTGCCTCACTGATGGAGATAGGTGGAACCCTGTTTGGGAAATCTGGGACCCGGAATGAACAAGAGCCCCGTGGAGAGAACACTTGGCTGGAGTCAGAAGAAGAACTGCTACTTACTGGTTCTGTGGTCTTGAACAAATCATGCAATCTCCCTGACTCAGTTTCCCCATCTGTAGAGTGGCAGTAAGCCCCAGCATTGTGCTGAAGGTTGAATGGGCTCACACATGTGCAAGCATGCGGTGATCATAAAGCTCTGGGCGGATATAACTTGCATCAGAGGATTTGACCATTATAACCAACTCCCCTGGGAGCCCAAAGCATGTTCAATTGAACATAGTCTAATTTTGTTCCAGACCTATCCTGCTGCTGTGCTGGGGAGACCACAACTGTGGGCAGAGTGGGTGTGCCCATGCCTGTGTGTGACCAAGGGCAGCATGGACCAGCAGGCTTAGGGGTGAGGAAAAGGATCTCCTTCCATAGAGGACCACTGGGATTGTGGACTCTCCTGACCTGGTAGCCCTAGGCTTTCCCTAGGTCTATATTAATCTGTGCTCTGCTGTTTCTTTAATCCTAGGACAAGGGGAGAGACATTCGTTGGTTGAGCACGGATGAACGCAAGTTCCAGGCTCTTGCCTGAATTCTTCCCTCAGGAACTACGGTGCATTTTTCCCTCAGGTTCTCTTAGAAATCAGAAAGTGTCTGAGTTGGAAGAGACCTTAGGGATCAACTTAGTGTTAACTTCCTTATGTTACAAATGACCAAACTGAGGCCAGGGCTGGAAAATCAGTTGCCAAGCTTAAAACAGCAAGTCTGGAGGACCACCCGGGGATCCTCTGCCCTCTGGGGGCATCATGCCTCCATTCTTCCTGAAATTTCTCCTAGTGTGGACCTTACTCTGCCTGTGGGCATTGTTGGCGATTTCCATTAAGGAAGCCTTGGGGTTGAGGGAGGCAATGTGGCCCTATGTAGTCCCTTCTTATTCTTGGCCTACCAACTTTGCCGGGTCTTTTGCAAAAGGAACAGAGAGGAAAGAGGAGGAAAGACAACTTGTTTTTATTCCTGGAGGAGGCATAAACTGGACAAGACAGAGGGATCCTGTACGTAGGCCTCTTTAGGGCCTGGAGACCAAAGGCTTAGGGTCCTTTTTCTTCCTTGGTGCTTGGCCAAGAGCAGAATACCTCTTCTGGCCAGAAGCTCCTGGGCCTGGACGATGACCTGCACTGTAACTACTCTCGCCCTTGGGGCAGATGTGGAGAACCCCTGAGCAGACTTGATTCAATATGGAAAAAAAAAAAAAAAAAGCTTCTCACTCAGCCTTAGGAAAGAGTGGATCTGTTTTCCCTATCTTAGGATCTTCCATTCCAGAGAGAAGCTCTAGAGAAAGAGTGAGAGCCATACAGAGAGAGGAGACCCCCCACTCAGCAGCGAGGAGAGTGGAGGGAGGAGGTACTTTGACCGGGACAATGTTTAAATTTGTCTGGGTCATCCCATGTCCTTATCCAATTCCCTGGAACTAGACAACCTATACCCAGAGAGGCAGGTGACAGCCCCCTACCAGGAGGCCTGAGCAGTGGTTTTACTCTCTGGGGCCTTGTCTCCGAGGAGCTGCTCCTACCTCCCCCTGGTTAGGGCGGGTGGAAGGTGTTGCCTGAGAGGCCAAGAGAGATTTGCTGCTGTCCCCCCTATAGCCCCTACCATGCACGGTAGACTCCTGGCAGCAGGACTGTGACCCTGACCTCTTCTGTTCCCATCCTGAATTCCCCCAGCCTGCCCCCAGCCCACACTCTTCTGGGGAAGAGGCACCCAGACCACACCCAGGTCTTACCCTGAGACAATCTCAAAGGGAGGCAGTTCAATCAGCTCCTTCAACTTCTCAGGGTCATCCAGGTTTTCCATATCCTCACCATTCTGGGAAGCTGGTGCGGCAGGCTCAGCGGCCGCAGCGGCCCCAGCGGCCCCAGCGGCCTCTTCTTTCTGAGCCATGGAGGGGTGGTGGCTCCACAGGCACTGAGAAAGGGGAGAGGCGGTGAGTTTCCAGGGCCAGGGCCTGGCGGCAGAGTCCCAAGCAGCTGTCAGCAGCTAAACCTGCCTGGGGACAACGGGAAGAGGAGCGGGCAAGCCAGGCTTAGTGTTGTCACCTCCTGGCCACACAGGCTTTATAACAGGAGCCCTCTGCCCCTCCCCCAGGCCCTCGCCCTCTATCTTTTTTTAATTGAGTGACAGCGGGTGCCGGGATGGGGGGAATGGAAAATCTGGCTAGTATCCCCTATTTATCAGTAAGCAAAGACAGGAAGCTGGCAGGTGGGGATGGCAAGACCTGCTCTCCCTTCCCCCACTGGCTCACACATATATTCATACTCTCTCCCTCCACTTTATATCCTTCCCCCTGTTTCCCCATGCAACCCTTCTAGCTCCACGGGGTCTGTCGGGGGCGATGGAGAATGGGATAGAGGTCGGGCATCCCGAGATTTAGGAGAGATGCTCTCAGAGATGCAAGCAGGGTGAGGTTTGTGTTGACCAAGGGTGCTGCAGAGAAACCCTGCCCCATTCGCATGCGGAGACATTGGTCCAGGAAAGGAGGGCCCTGAGATGGGGTAGGATAAGAACTTGCAATTTGGAAAGAAACCATGGGTTATTACTTAAAGGGAACAGATGCTAATTTGCCAGTTATGGCCCCATAATGCTGTGTTGGTTCTCAATCTCCAGTAGTAACAATACTGCTATTTACAAGCTTAGAGGTTTTGTTTTGTTTGTTTGTTTGTTTTTTAAGATTATTTATTTATTTATTTGACAGAGCGGGACACAGCGAGAGAGGGGAATACAAGCAGGGGGAGTGGGAGAGGGAGAAGCTGGCTTCCCACGGAGCAGGCAGTCCCATGTGAGGCTCCATCCCAGGACCCTGGGATCATGACCCAAGCCAAAGGCAAATGCTTAACAACTGAGCCACCCAGGTGCCCAAGCTCAGAGGCTTTGAAAGAGGACAGGCTGAGGTTCATGGCTTACATGTAAAATCAGACTTAATGCTCTCAACAGCCCCGGAAGGCAGTCTGTATCATTCCTTGTTTCATGTGGGGGAACTGGGACTCACAGAAATGATGGTTAAGGGCCTTGCCTGAGCTCATATAGCCCATGAGCGGGAAAGCCAGGATTCAAATCCAGGCGTTTTTACTCCAGAGACCAGACATTTGACCTCCAAACTGTGTTTCCTCTAAGTTGGTCCCTCATTCATTTAACAAATATTTGTTGAGCATTTACTATATGCCAGGTGCTGTTTCGGGTACTGGAATATGACCCAGAACAAAACAAATGAAAATCCTTGTCCTCACAGAGAGTGCCCTCTGTACCCTTGCCCTCACTTGAGAGTGTTGGACAATATATAAGATAAGTGATATATCTATCTATCTATCCATCTATCCATCTATCTCTCTTGTCTGTTTGCTGGTGTTAAGTGCTAAGGAGAGAAGGCAGGTTAGCGGGACAGAAGCATCAAAGTGTTGGGTGGTATTTTTATAGAGTGGCCAGGGAAGGACTTTGAAAAGCAGACAACTGAGAAAAGATCTGAAGGTTATGAGGGAAATATGCTTTGTAAAGAGAAAGTGGTCCAAGGGGAGAAAGAACAGGTGCAAAGGCCCTGAGGTGGGATCATTCCTTGTGTTTTTGAGGAGCAAGGTGATACCTGTGCGGCTGGAGAGTTCTAGGAGATAAGGCCAGAGATAAATAAGGGCTAGATAGATAGGGCCTTATGGACTTGTCAAGGACCTTGAATTTTTCTCTGAATGAGATGGGAAGCCATTGTCTTTGAACAGATGAAACACATGGTCTAATTTATATTTTTACAGGGTCACCCAGGCTGCTTGGTTGAGAAGAGGCCAAAGGTGGGAAAGACGAGAAGCAGAGGGACCAGTTATAAGCCTGTGAAAGGAATGAGAGACCCCTGGAGCCCCTGGAAAAATCCCTGAGCTAAACCAGCATTGGAAGATGTATGGATCACTTTCCCAGTTCCCATCTTGGATGCTTAGCAGAGGCCACAGGTGTTTATGTTTGGGGCAGCATGAAAACTCTAGACCATTCTCAGGGCAGTGGAAGGCTGGGGTCCGGGTCACCTAGAGGTTGAAAGTGAGGAACCTGGAAACTTCAGGATCTGCTGGAACCCAGCCCCAAGTGGGTTGGGTGGCAGTCATGGGAAGGGAAGGTACCCTTCCACGGTCTGCCCAGAGAATAGGAGTCAGGTCAGTTTGGAGTATCTGGGGCTTTGGGGGTCTCTCCCCAGGGAATTCTGAGCCACAAAGGGCTCCATGAGTAAGAGGCCAAACATTTAGGTCTTCCTGGATGGTCATGGTTTCTACCTGTTGTCCAGGAATAATTACTACTGGAGCTCCTTGCATTCTCCAGAGCGCTCCAGTATCCACCATAAACTAGCTGGTTCTCCTATCTAATAGGTTTGCTACTGACAGCATTTACTCTGAGATTATTTTTTTCAGGTGTTTTTTTCCAGGGGTGTCAAGCACGGAGTGGTAGGAGTAGTGCCTGTATCCACAAAGAAAAGGCGGTGATTGCTGATACATGGCAGACCCACATTATTCATTGTCATCCCACAAACACACAACAGTTCCATGCAAAGAGGTCACTTCCTTCTTTTATTTGATCAACACTTAATCAAGGGCTCCTGTGTGCCAGGCACGGTAGGAAATGGCAAGAACACAAAGAGGCACGAGGTGCAGTCTGGCCGGGGCGTCCTGTCTTCAACTTCAGCAGGGCCTTGGGCACACACTAGTGCATTCAGTTCTCACGCCAGTCTCACACGGGCAGGGATCACTGGCCTTGGTTTGCAGTTATGGACCTGTGGCTCAGGAAGGTGAAGTCAGGTATAAAGATCACACAAGGATGTAAGTCCAGGTTCTCCAAGATAGTTCTTATCTCCAGGGTGGCACCCAGCCAGCTCTGATGAAAGCCTGTGTAAAGCTGTGAAGGTGGTGTCCCTCTCCTCCTTCTGGGTCATAGCTGCAGTGAGGGGCATGGAACAACCAAGGCAGAGCAAAAGGTCTGGGGGGAGGCAAGTGACCAGGAGGGATCCTTTCAGGGCCTTATTTGCTCTGTGGGAAGGATTTCCTCCATGAAGACAGGTTTTTTCTTTTCTTTTCTTTCTCTTTTTTTTTTTTAAAGATTTATTTATTTATTTATTTAAGATTTTATTTATTTATTTGAGAGAGAGAGTGAAAGAGCACAACCACAGGGAATGGCAGAGGGAGAAGCAGGCTTCCTGCAGAGCAGGGAGCCTGATGTGGGGCTCGATTCCAGGACCCTGGAATCATGACCCAAGCCAAAAGCAGATGCTTAACTGACTGAGCCACCCAGGTGCCCCAAGATTTATTTATTAGAGAGAGGGAGATAGCGAGCAAGCTGGGGAGAGGGGCAGAGGGAAAATAAGAGGCGGGGAAGTAGACTCCCTGCTGAGCATGGGGCCTGTTGTAGGGCTGGATCCTGCAGCCCTGAGATCATGACCTGGGCCAGAATCAAGGGTAGGACACTCTAGAGTAGGACACTCCACTGACTGAGCCACTCAGGCACCCTGAGGACTGGAAACACGGCACAGATATTTTGGCTGTCCTGTATAACTCAGGATTGGTTGGGGGGAGGGGGAAAAATCCATGCTCATGAGCCCATCTTGGCCTTGATTCACTGTGTGATCTTGGCCAAATCACTAAGCATATCTGGGCCTTTGTGCTTCCTTCTGAGTTATTGTCCAGGACGGTCAAAGGGATGGAAATGAGAAGAGGAGAAAAGATTGGCTCCTGTGAGGGTGAAGATGAACAATGTCATGAAAATTTCCTGACTCTGAGTGTTGGTGGCAGGTGGGACAGAGGTGGACCCAGCTGGTCCTTTCTGAAGAGGTGACCCCTCGCTCCCACCACACCCGCATACCCCTTTTCCTTTGATACTTGGGAGAGCACTCTGGGTCCTCCCTTGGACTGATAACTGACAGCTTCCTTTTCCACGGCTCCTCTCCAGCCCCCACCCCTGCCCTCCATCCCTGGAGGCCCTCTGAGTTAGCTCTGGCTATTTATGGCACCTCCTGGGGGCCTGGTTCCTGGCTGGTCCCTGGTTCTCCTTTCCAAGTCCTACTAGTTTCCCCTGCTGGCCCCAGAGTGCAACAGCTAATCTGGGGATCAGGTGCCGGGAGCTTGGCTCGGCCTTCTGCAGCTGCCACTCTACTCTTTAGGGCCTGCATTCCCCAACCCCCCTGTTAACACTTGGGTAAGTTTCTATCCCTGTGCCCCTCCTACAGAGGAGAAATAAGGCATCTAGTTCAAGGTCACAGCAGGAGTCTGTGGGTTGCTGGAATTTGAACCCAGGTCTGTCAGTCTTCAAGTTCTAGGCTTTTCCAACTGTGTTATGCTGCCTAGAATTCAGTAACAGGGAGCACTGACATTAACACAGCCCTTCGTGGGGGCCTGACACTGGTCTCAGCAGGTCGTGTCAATTAGCCCATTTACTCCTCACGAGGATGTTGGGGTAGGTATTAATTAATAGTCATTACTCTCATTTTATTAGTGAGGAATTTGAGACCAGAGAGCTTAAGTGAGTTGGCCAAGGTCATGCAGCTAGTGAGAGCAGAGCTGTGGGCTGCCAGAGTCATGCTATTGCCCCTTCACCATTCATTCGGCTCCTACTGCTACCAGGACCCCCTAGGCCGGGCTCCGAGGAAGGAGGGACAAGAAGGGCTCTAGGGGAGGAAGGCATTCTTCAGGGACCTTGGCTCTAGAAGCAATCAGTTTGTGAGGAGTGCATGTGCAGAGGCATGTATGTACGTGTGGTGTGTATGTGTAGAGGGTACAGGGATAGAGACAAAGCAGCTGGGGAGTAGGGATGGAAACTAAAAAAGGAATGCTCCCAATCTGTCCCCGCAGGCCCCAGCCTCATTCTCTCTGGGATGCCAGGGGCCGGAAAGAGCTGTATTAGGCCCCAGAGAAGCTGCAACCTGTCTCTCCCAGTCCCATTTCCCAGGGTCGTTTCAGAAAACATTTGGATGTTCTGGAGGTGGCCGAGGAGTAGGGGACAGGGTCAGGCACAGCTGTTCCTTGGGTCCCAGCCTGATCCAGCACTGTCTTCACTGGGAAGGAAGTAGAGGCCAGGAGGAGCCTAGTGGAAAATAGAAGCCTCACCAGGGGAAGGTTTAAATTCTCACTTTGTGGGCGCCTGGGTGGCTCAGTGGGTTAAGCCGCTGCCTTCGGCTCAGGTCATGATCTCAGGGTCCTGGGATCGAGTCCCGCATCGGGCTCTCTGCTCAGCAGGGAGCCTGCTTCCCTTCCTCTCTCTCTGCCTGCCTCTCTGCCTACTTGTGATCTCTGTCTGTCAAATAAATAAATAAAATCTTAAAAAAAAAATTCTCACTTTGTGAAAGAAGACACCTCGGGAGCGTGCTGATGGAGTGGGTGCTTTATGTGCAGGGACAGCTGGGACCCCAACAGCGCGTTGCCCCAGAGACCCAGCCAGGGCGTGCCTGTCCCTCGGTCACTACTGAGACGAGGTACACAAACAACGGGCTGCAGGCACCAGACAACCCCCTGGCGGACAGAAGCCTGTGCCCTCCAGCAACCGCTCTGTTGACATAAACACGGGGTGTCCAGAGCTTTGGCCAGGTGGGGGGTGGGGGAGGGGACCCAGGGTCTCCCAGAGGTCTAAGACTGAGATCAGGGAAGGCACTAGGCTCACAGCGTGGGCCAAGGTTTTCAATATCCTCCTGTGCAGAACACAACGCTCGGGTTGCCAGGCAGAATGTGCTGTTCCCGGGGGAAAATAATGACACGGTAACTTAGTCACTGCGGTCCTCCATTCTAGCAGTCACTCCCGGCACTGCCTGGCTCCTGTGGTGGGCGTTTTGAGTCTTTGAGGAAAGTGAGCTGATAAGAATCATGCACAAGAAGGTGACTAATAGTGTTCTTTGAAAGGGGTGTTTGCAGGGCCAAAGAACCTACTAGGAGAAAGAGATAAACTGAATCAGCCCTTGAAAGAATTCCGGCGCTTAGAACAGTCAGTGTGTGGAACAGGTGCAGGTGGAGAGGACAGGGATTTCCTGGGTGCTCCTGTGGGCAGATAATTCCTGTGTGGGCTGGGGGATCTTGGAGCTATAGACAGTAGAGGGACGGAAGAGGCTGAAAAGATAGCACTGAGGCAACTGTTATGACAGAGAGCCTGTCCTGGTTTGCACACTAGCAGAATGTGCCTAAGTGGGTGAGGGTCCTTGAGAGCTTGTGGGGAGAGAAGGGGCTTCGAGGGACTCTACTGAGCATGAAAGAGGGAGGTCCAGATCTGAGGGGGTCCCGACCAGAGCCAGTCTTTGTGTGGGTCAGTAACTTGCCTGCCACTAAAGGGGATCAGCAATCAGTCCTTAAAACAAGAGGCCTTGTCCTTGTTTTCCAGAACTACAAGAAGGTGGAGGACTCTGAAACTCAGCTTGGGGTGCCGGGGAATTCCAGGGAATTGGATGGATGTGGCTACCACAAAGGAAGACTTTGGAGCCCTGGCCCACGCCTGGCAACACTCCGGAGGCCTTCAACTTCCTTCCACCAGGGCATCATCTCTACCTGCCCATGGGGAGGAGGGGCTGGGGATGCCTGCACTCTGCTCCCTCCCAGCCCAGTGGACCAAAACTTTGTCTACTCTCAGTCTCCCCACCTCACCTCGCCCCTGTGTGGCTCTACTCTGCACACTTGGCAAAGGGAGGAAGGATGCAGGGTTCCAGGGAGGGAAGGAGGGACTAAGATCCAGCAGAAAGAGACGTACCACCTACTGGGGGTGCTATGTTATCTGCCGCAGCTCCCAACCTCTGCACACACTAGTGTAGGGAGCACTGCACAGCCTTTGAGGAGCTCATCTCCCCCTCCCTGCCACTCTCCACCCAGTGAATCATATTCACATGCCATGTGCTCGCTCAGAGGCAAATGGAAAACTACCACAGAAAGACAGAGAAGCACACACACATGACTGCGGTGGTGGGATCCCAGGACACATGTCGCAGAGATAGGAGGCAGCTCTGACTGAATTACCTGAATTAGGTATTATTAATTATTTAATAATTAATTAATTATTATCTGAATTACCTAGAGCTAATTCCAGATACCTAGGAGGGGCCCAGGGCAGTGTGTGTTCCAGGTGTGGTTAAGAACCGGTGGGGTGGGCACCTGGGTGGCTCAGTGGGTTAGGCCACTGCCTTCGGCTCGGGTCATGATCTCAGGGTCCTGGGATCGAGTTCCGCATTGGGCTCTCTGCTCAGCAGAGAGCCTGCTTCCCTTCCTCTCTCTCTGTCTGCCTCTCTGCCTACTTGTGATCTCTCTCTGTCAAATAAATAAATAAAATCTTAAAAAAAAAAAAAAAAAAGAACCAGTGGGGTAAGAATAAGGGCTTCAGGCAGATTGGGAGACTGGGGGACTAAAGGCTCCCACCCAGGAACCAAAGAGCAGTGCAAAAGGGAGTTTTTCTTTTTCTTTTTTTTTTTTTTTAAGATTTTATTTATTCATCCATTTGAGAAAGAGACAGAGAGAGAGAGGGAAAATGTTCACAGGCATGTGATGGGGGAGGGGCAGAGGGAGAGAGACAAGCAGACTCCTCACTGATCACAGAGCCCAACTTGGGGCTCAGTCTCACGACCTTGAGATCATGAACTGAGCTGAAATCAAGAGTCAGGCATTTAACCGACCGAACCGCCAGGTACCCCTACAGAAGGGAATTTTAAGGATGACTCTGGGGACAGAGGGTGAGAGTTTGTGGTTGGAATCCTGCCCTTTCTGGCTGTTTCTGTTCAAAGCCAGGAAGCCCCTTGGTTTGGCTCAACCCTATCAGGCAGTCTTGTTATTCCGGGGCTTGGGAAACTGCCCAAATCAAGCTTTGTTCTAGGGCCAAGTGTCCAGAACTAGAGGTATCTGGATGCCTGGGTCTGTGGATCAGCTTGCACTGGGGAGGGCAAAGTCGTGCAGTGGGCTTGGGCAGACTCTCCTCTTCTTAGAGCATCAGTTAAACTTCTAGAATTAGCTGGAGACACCAATAAAATTCGGAGCGGCTATTTATACTGCCTCTATGAGATGATGACGACAACAACAATGACAAATAACTCTGGGGTGTTGACTTGTCTAAGGTCACCCTGTAATAGTGGAGCAAGACGAGGACCTGTGCAGTGCGGTGGCTCCGAGCCCACCCTCGATCGGTATTTATGGATTATGCTTCTACGTTTAAACAGCTACACATATAAATGAAGTTATAAATACAACTGAAAGCAGTTTTAGAAAATTTGATTGAGGTGAAGACAAAATCCACCTGAATTTGGAACATAAAAAGCGAGTCATTTTCTGCATGTGACACTGGTCAGGCTGGCCGTCAGACCTGGGGAGGAGGTCACTCACTCTCCTGGCTCTTAGGAAGGGAGGGAGATACAGCTGGGGGTCTTGGAGCAAGGTGGGTCTCCAACAAGGGGCCTCTGGGTTCTCCTCCTAGAACAGCTAACAGGTGTTAAGCACTTCCTCTGTGCCAGACCTCATTTTACTCATTATCTCATCTCTTCCCAACAATTCTAGGGGATGGGCGGGGCGGGGGGGGCCCATGGCACAGATGAGAAAAATGAAGCACAGGCAGTGAAGTCAGTTGCACTGGGTTCCCCGGTAGTAAATGACAGTCTGTACCAAGCCCAGGCTGGCTCTTCTCCGGAGCCAGAATTGCAAACCACTGACTGTACTGTATGGCCTTCCTTCCCCAAGATGATCTGATTCCGTCTCATAGAGGCAGATGATCTGGGTTTGGAGCAGGGCTGGAGTCCAGGCCTTTGACAACTGCCCCAGGAAGTCACTGGGCCACACTTTGAGAACCAGGCTGGTAGCTGTCTCAACCAGGCTGAACATTAGAACCACCTGAGAAGTTTCAAGAACTTTCCAGAACAAACGCAGACTTTTTCAATGGCTCCAGACTCGTCTGTAGGTGTTGGTGGGGTACTGGTCAGCATTTTCTTTTAATGGGACCAAGTGTTCATTTTTTCCTGCCCATAAAGATACCTGAAGACCTGCTCTGTGCTGTGGGATGCGGAGGTGGGGGTCCCTGACTTGCCTGGCTGGGCAGAGTATCCTTTTAGAGTCAGGGAGGATGCAGAGTCCTTCTTTCTTGTCCTCCTTTGGTGAGCTCCAGAAAGAACCAGTCTCCTTGAATGATGATCTCCTTCTGGCTTCTCCCCTGTCTGGTCCTTGGCCCTCACCTGAGAGGTCAGAGCTGGTTCTTCAGCCAGAACTCAGCTCACAAAATGTACAGGTTGTGGAAGTGAAAAGAGCCCCAAGAGACCAGCCATACCTGGAGCTCTCAAATTTTAGTAAGAGCTCACACAAGTGCTGGGAGCTTGTTCAATCCAAAGATCTACCCCAAAAGTTCTGATTCTTAGGTCACAGGTGGGGTCTAAGGAACATGCATTTGTAATAAGCTCCCCAGTGGCTCTGTTGGCAGGGGTTCCCAGCTGGGCTGCTGGAGGCCCTGGGGAGTTGTAAGAGCACTGATGCCCAACTCCATCCCTAGAGAGTGGTCAATATTTTTAAAAGCTCCTGGGCAGGGTGTCTGGGCCTTTTAGCGACCTTGTTTGGGATCTGGGGGTGGGCAGTCCCAAGGGCAGTCACTGCTACCCTTGCTATCACCAGGGCCTTGAAACAAGAGGAGAAGAAAACAATAGGAGAGAAGAAACTAAAATAAAGAAACCAATGAGAAGATGTAGAAAGAGAGAAGTCTGAAATCACTTAGCAGCACTGAGGTGTTCATCTCTTTTTCTCAATGTTTTCTCTTATTGTAATAGTCATTAATGGATTTAAAATAATTAATAGTAAAAAAGAATATGAAAACAAAAATTAAAAATGGGCTATAATCCTCTTTATCAGTGATAATCGCATAAGGTCTTAATATGACATATAGAAAGTACATGAGAATAAGATATTGTATAACCATAGTATAATATTATTATAATAACTATGATATGCTATGGTATATATTATACACATTATATTATTGTTATTAATATATATTAATTAAAATCTAATGAAATAACATTAAACTACTCTAAAATAAAATATTATATAAACCTGACATAATTTGCATCTTTTTTTTTTTAACTTTATCTACTTTTGTGTTTTGCTTTTATACCACTTTTCAAAATGACTTTGTGTTCCAGGTAACTGAAATCTGAGTCCTAAATATCTCGGCCCTATCAGGAGGGGGAGCGGAGACGGTACGCCCACCCTCCCCTCGCTGTGCACTTGCCTTCCTGCTAGCATTGACCGACATGGACTCCCACACATGCGCAGACGCGTCTACCCCTGCAACGCTGCTCTCGACTTCGTCTTCCCAGATACGCCCTTCGCATCATACCCTCAAATTTTGTAAAGGATTTTATTAATGGGTATTTCTAAATTACCTTATCAATACAGAATTAGTTAATTTATACTAAGTATAAAATAAGTTTCCCCTCTCCCGTTTCTGAAATGGAAAGGAAATTGGCACCAGGGGACCCAGGACAGTGACCACCCTGGGCTGAGTCATCTTCAGGGATGCATCAAACCTGGCCCCCCGTCCTCTCCCTTCCTCCTCCAAATAGCCCCACAACCCTGCCTGCGTTCTCTTCTACCCTACCCTGGCCATCCTCCCTCCACACCCGCCTCAGTCGTTCTTCTCCCCCATGGGCTGAGGCTGATGGTCTGGACAGAGGCTGTCCCTCCACAGGCGGTAGGCGATGGAAGCGGTCACGGTGAGCCAGGCCAGGTAAGGCAGCAGGAGCAGGGCGGCCAGCTTGTTGATGGGGTGCCAGATCAGCGCTGTACTCACCACCAGTCCATAGAGCAGCAGCAGGTGCAGCAGGGCCTGGACGGGGGAGGGGCGGGGATGCAGGGCAGTCAGGTAGGTTGCTCTGAGCACTGAGCCCTCCGCCTTTCTGCAGCACCCTGGATCCAGTGAGCCAAGTTGCTGAGGTCTGGGCACTCAACCAGAGCTCAGAGAAGTCTGCCCACCCGTTAACCTGCTTGCACTCGATTGGTCTACTGTGTTATCTGCTCTGGGGGCCACGGGTGTTCGCACCTGTTCCTACACTACTTCCACTGCATGCCTTACCAGACCATGGGTGTGGGCTCCGAAAAAGAGAATCAGGGCAGCCCAGCTGACAGCGAGCTTCACAGCATAGAGGCCGAGAGGCAGGGCCAGGGGCCGCCCGAAGCCCCCTCCTAGGTCCTTCCACACCAGGTAGGAGGCATAGCTGTGGAGAGATGGTGGCAGAACACTCAGAAGGAGGGAGGACTCTTGGTTACCAAAAGGAAGTCCTGTGGGCTGAAGTGGGAGCAGGCATGTCTAAGCATCCCTTGAGGGCCAGCCGGAGGTGGTGGGAGGAGCCGGGTACGCAAGGTGAGGTGGGGGAGGCCATGGGGAAACTCGGAGAGGGGGAGGAACTAGGCTGTCTGGAGTCCTAGTCAGGTGCAGAGGGGACTCCCCCCTCCCCCAAGAGGCAGGATGGCATGCCGTCCTTGTGAAGTCCAGAATGCAGTAGTAGTTCAGGGGTGCAGGGCCTTGTTCCCATCTTCACAGGTATCAGGGCCAAGGCAGGAGAAATGGGTGCTCACCCCATGACAAAGTAGATGGTTATCCACCCTGCCAGCAAGACTTTGTGAGGCGGGCACCAGGGAGGTTTCTTTGGGCTGTCGTCCCAACCAGACGTCTGATGACGGGTGAGCAGCCAGAGCAGGACGGGCCCCAGGTGGGGAAGGGCCAAAAAGATGGCACCGTGAGGCTGCATTCCCCTCACAGATGCAAAATCTAAGAAGGCAGACAACATGCTGCTGGTGGGCCTCCCTCCTAGTCCTTTCCCCACGCCTGCTTGACTGTCTCCACCTGCTACCTGACACTGTACTGTGGCCTGAGCCCCTCCTGGGAGGTCTGGTAAGAGATGCCATTCTCCCCACCTTGGCCCAGCTCCCATCCTGCACTTGCTAGCCCATACTGCCTTGCTCTTTCTCTGGCACTCAGAAAATACTGTCCGGTATTGATAACTACTTCTGAGTGCAAGGCTCCTTCCCTCTCCTGTGTATCTGACTCCTAGAGTTCAGGTCCAAGTATGACGGTCTTTTCTGCCTCCCGTAGTGGCTGGCGGGTACACAGCAGGCCCTTGACAGGGACACTGCCTTACGCTGAACTCAGCCAAGCTGATATAACCTGCCTGGAAGGACTAGAGAGGCAGGATCCAGAGATTCCCTGGGGGTCTTTTCTAGTCAAAAATGGGGCAGCCCCAGGCACCTGGGTGGCTCAGTGGGTTAAGCCTCTGCCTTCAGTTCAGGTCATGGTCCTGGGGTCTTGGGATCGGGCCTCGCATTGGGCTCTCTGCTCGGCAGGGAGCCTGCTTCCCCCTCTCTCTCTGCCTGCCTCTCTGCCTACTTGTGATCTCTGTCTGTCAAATAAATAAATAAAATCTTAAAAAAAAAAAAAAATGGGGCAGCCCATGGGCCCCCAGGCTTATCTCCATACACCAGACTGGCAGACCCAAGAGGCCCACAGCAGCCTGAGCTGCTGCCCTATTTGAACTTAGCTGAATGACACTGGGTTCCTTTCTCTGAAACGTTAGGTCTCACCAGTCCCTCGGGGGCTGGCGAGGTCCCTCTTCCACCTCTCCACTTCTGGAGGGACTGAGCCCATGACACAAGTGCTCAGCTTTCTTGTGGCCTGACTTCTCAAGGAAGCAACTGCCTGGTCTTTGATTAAGAAGCTGCCACATTCATTTGCATGTGGAACAAGACACAGACCCTCCTCCAGCCAAGGCCCCCCAGCCCCCACATGGTATCATTCTCATTTGTACATGGTACTTCAGCCCCCTCCCATGACTGCCGGGACTGCAAGGAAGACAGATGTGGTGATTCTCAGTGTCCTGGAGTGACTGTCTACTTCATCCTTTCCTGCCCAGGGCCCCTGTCCGTCCTGGAGGTTCCACGGACAGGGCTCCCTGGCCTACCTGCCCTTGTGTCTCTCTACTTCTCTGCCTCTCACTGGCCATTCGCTCATCTCCAGACTTCTTGTCTCTCTTTCTGTTGTTATGCTCAGTGTTGAAGGCTCCTCCCGCACCCACACCCTATTTTCTCCTGTTTTCCACACTCTGCTGCTGCCTCCTTATTCCCAGGCCTGCGTTCCTCTTACCTCAAGCAGCATACCTCCCAGGATGAATCCCCGACGATATCCGTTTTGTGCAAAGCAGAAGAGGGTGGGGGACCAGGAGAAGGGCGGAGTGAGGCTCCCATCTGGCCTGTCTTTCTCCAATGACAAGGGGGCAGCACTGGCATGTCTCCATGGCCATGAAGGGTTCCTTTTAGGAGAGGTCCCCTGGTTTGTTGGTCCTGGCCTCTGGAGGACTTGTTAGAAAGATCGAGGCTTCGGCACTGTGAGAGCCTGATCCCCTGGGCTGGCTCAGCCCCAGGCCACAAGCCTACCGAAGCTGGTGGCCTCCACATCCCGTGAACTGGCTTGTGTCCACGGGGGTATTGGGGACCCTCAGATTTCCCCAGGATCTTCCTGTAACAGGGGTTACCCCCCAAGTGAAGTAAGTGCCAGCAGCTTGGAAATGAGTTCATGATACATGGACGCAGCCTCTGGTTATAGCCCAGTTGGCATGCTCCTTCCCGGCTTGGAACTCGAGTTTGACAGATTTTCACAAACCCCTATAACTTCATGACTCAGAGGAGAAAGCAGCCTCCTGTGTGACTCACACAGAGCCTTGTCCAGCAAAGACTAACACCCGCCCTTTCTGTCCCTATAAAAGTTCTGAACAGGGGCACCTGGGTGGCTCAGTGGGTTGAGCCTCTGCCTTCGGCTCAGGCCATGATCTTGGGGTCCTGGGATTGAGCCCCGCATTGGGCTCTCTGCTCAGCAGGGAGCCTGCTTCCCCCTCTCTCTCTGCCTGCTGCTCTGCCTACTTGTGATCTCTCTTTTCTCTTAAATCTTAAAAAAAATCTCTAAAATCCTAAAAAAACAAACAAACTTCTGAACACCTCTCCCTTGCTCGTCCTTTACTCTTGAGGTCCCCTTCCCAGGCTGGCGGCCCTCCATCATTCCTTTGCCCCATCTCTCCGCTTTGGGGACTCAGTTAGCCCTGGGAATTTATCCCATCCTTTGGCTTCTACCCTGGGGAAGGCAGCAGAGGGGAGGAGGTTGCAGTCAGGGACAAGAGGCTGAGCAATCATTAACTGAGATGAAAGCAGGGGCAGTTACTTATGTTCTATGAGATGATTGATACCTGGGGGTCTGGGGAGTTCACCTCGGTCCTCGACAGCAGGAGGCCAGCCCACGGGGCCCACCGTGACAACAGTTACCACTTAACTGGGCATCTACTTTGTGGCGAGCATTTTACAGTTATTAGCTCAATAACGACCATGCTTATCCCTCACGCGGTAGATCATATTATCTGCATTTGTCAGACAAGGGAAGGGAGGCTCAGAGGGGTCGAGTAACTTGCCTGAGCGTACTCAGCCAATGGATGAGTCGCCTGTGTTCAGTGTCTGTAGTCTGGGGCCAGAACACATCCTCTTTTCTCTGAGTGGGTCCACGCATTCATTCAACAAGTCTTTATTCAATACCTGCTATGGACCAGGCTGTATCAGGAGCTAAGAGTACAGCAGCAAACAGTTGGGGAAAAAAATCCATCTTCACGGGGATCTTTCATTCCACTGGCACTTTCTGAGGCAGAATTTCTATGAAAGGACTCAGGCTGGCAAACAGCCCAAAGTCTGCTCTCCCCCAAGTTCAGGGCTCCTGCCAACGTTGCTGCACACTGCACACGGGCAGGAAGCAGATAGGGGAACACCCCAATGCTGCCAGCACCTTGTGAGTCATTAACCCTCTCAGTGCCTCCTCTCATCTCTGTGCAGGAAAGGGTGCAACCAGACATTGTCTAAGCTCCTGGACCAGCTGCACTGGCATCAGCTGGGAGCTTCTTAGAGATGCAGAATCTCAGGCCTCAGCTCAGACATATATGGGATCAGAACCCCCCTTTCCATCCTGTCCTTCGTGTGTTTTGTGTGCATGCTGTTGTTGAGAAGCTCCTGTCAGGGCTCCCTCCTCTTACCTTCTGCCCTTTCCCTAGCCTCTGGTGGGAGCAGCTACTCACCAGCAGAGGGCACTGTAGGGAGGGGTTCACCTGTCCCCAGGTTTTCTCTTTCGCTGTCCCCTCCCTTCCAGACTCAGACTGACTTCTGGGATCCTCAGCTACTCCTCCAGCTCGGCTGGACTTTGCCAATAGATAGGGACAGACTCCTTTACCCCTCTTTAGGGCTCTGGGAGGCAGGTCATTGCCGGGAAGCTCCGCCCGGATTCCCCGCCCACCTCTCCTTGTCTGCTGGCCCGGTGACCTGGTCTGGCTGATTTCCCAGAGAAGGAACTGCTGTTCCTGGGCAAGCCAACAGCCTCTGGGAGCACCTACACGGTAAGGTGAACACACCCTGGGGCAGCCGGGGGCAGGGTGGGCATTGCAATGGGGCCACCTGGGGCTCAATGAGGCCAGCTTAGCCAGAGTGTGGAGAGCCTCTGCTAGAGGAGAAGAGGGCAGGGGCAAGTGCTCAGTGGGCGTGAGGATCTGGGAGCCTGTTGTATGCACTATGGAAATGTGGACTATGCTGATGAACGCTGCCCATGGCAGGTTTGGACTCATCCGTCTGGTACTTTTTATGTGTTTCAGTAATGAGCTGGCAGGGTTTGAGTAGGCATGGTAAGAACCAGTGATGGGGGACAAGGGTTGAGAGCTACCTCAAAGGACATGAGCAGAGTGTTACAGCAGGAATCCAGATCTTTGTGCTGGAGGAGGCAACTTCCGAGGGACAAGTGATGTCAGCATTCTAAAGCACCGTTGTCTTGGGGACCTGCTACCCATGATAGTCTGGGGTCAGGGGCAAGGCAGACTGGAGCCATGGGTAGTAAGGAGGCAGGCATGGGTTTGAAAAGGTCTAGGCTACATTTATCTGGTTGGCCTGCTGTAGATTCAGGACCCTTCCTCCTCCTAGGGTTAAGGGGAGGATGGAGTGAGGGCCAAGCAGCTTGGAGATCTGCCAGCCTGGGAGAAAGGGGGCCTAGCTGGGGGAGAGTTAATGAATGGGCTGCCCATGAGAGGCCCCTTGGGGCCTTGGGGAGTAATATGCCAACTGTTTCAGGTTGGGAAGCTGGGCAGGGAGACTCTGCTGCGCCATCCAATGGGGTGGAGGGGATTTGGACTCTGGTCTTTGGAGGCCCCAGGAAGGTTGTTGCTCCAGAAACAGCGGAGTCCCTCCTTTCTTTCATGTTAACTAGCCATCGGTGCCTTTGTGGGCAAGGGGAGGGGTTTGTCCCGCACCGTGGAACCAAGGATGTGCCTTTTGGGTCTTTCCATTTATTTTTACTTTATTTTTGTTTCTTTCTCTTTCAACTTCACTTCCTCTAGAAGTGGAAAGGAAGAAAGACCCATGGGGGAAAAGGGGGCAGAGAGAGAAAGGTAATGTTTCTGAAACACAGTCATCATCTCTGTTCATCCTTCCCTCTGCCTTCAGTTGTAGCTTAATAATCTCCCATACGCCTCCATGGTGAGGAGAAAACTTGGCTTCCTTATCTGGGAAACGGAGGTAAAAACAACACCCAACTCACAAGGCTACTCTGAGGATCAAATGAGATGGGCCACATAGAGTGCTCCAACACAGTGGCATGGGGTAGAGCTCCATGAATGATAACCAGTATTACTGCAGTTATAATCCCAATTATTTTTCATGTTGGAGGACCTTTTGGAGTGGCTGCAGCGTGAAGGGGAGCTGGCTGCTCCAGCCCCCTTTTCCACCGGATGTGGGGCCTTGCCATCTCACCCACTTCACTCATGTGCCCTGCCAGGGCCTTTGGCTGAAGCAAGATGCTGCAGTGTGTCCGCAGGGTTGCACTGAAAGGCAAAGGGAGTAATGCCAAACCTTCCTTTCTGTCTACATTTTCAATGGGGACCGGGTAAGGGTGGGGGGAATAGATCCTGCCGCAGTCCTTAATCCTGATGCTACAGAGGAGTTTCTGCCCCTTTCTGGGAGGACCCAAGGAAAGGGGCTTGGGTTTCGTGGGCCCTAAGGAAGGAAGGAAGGAAGGAAGAAGGTGGGCATGGAAGGACCTGGAAGCTTGAGGAGAGGCCTCAGCTCTGGGTTGGGGTGTGAGCGAAGGGAGTGGGGAGGAACGGATGCCAGAAACCTCTCTCTAGTGCAGATCCCAGTGAATTAACCATGGGGATCTCCAGGATTTTGAAAGAGGCTATGATGCCACCCAGAACTCGGTTACAGAGCAAATGAATCATATTCCCTCAGGAGCTTCCTGAGACATCATCTTTATCCCACAGTTCGAGGTACACAGCTGGTGCTCAGGAAATGTGACAGTATAGAGTCAAGGGTCCTTCTGTAAGGTGGGATGGCCATGGAGAGAAACTTGGGAGGGGTGAGCATGTCAAGGGCTGGTGAACCACAGGGAGGCGCTGTAGAGCGGGAGGGGGTCCAGGTGGTTAGGTGAGGCAGATGGGGAGAACAGCTGGAGCAGAGGCCAGAGGCTGGAATTAGGCGGGTGTGAGGACCCCAGCCTGGCCCGAGTGTAGGGTGTTGGAGATTCAGGGAGAATGAGGGCAGTAGGCTCTAGAGGGCCTCAGGAAGGTCTGGCAACCATATGGGGAAGCTGCTGGAAGGGCCAGGTTCCAATCTGAGGCCCCCGCTGGTAACCAGGTGGGCAGGCAGTCAGCGCCTGCCTTTGCCCAGCCTCACTGGAGAAAACTTTGGTTTTCTTTCTCGTTTTGCTTCCATGTCTAAGTGTGTTACTCTTTCTAGTTCACAGGTCCCTGTGAGCTACCTTCTGACCTTTCTGACAATAGGTGGGGCCTAAACAAACAGATTTGGGCAGGGCTTTATCATCTGCAGATGCTTTCCCCATGATCTCATGCCATCCTCACAATCACCCTGAGTGGTAATTATTGTTTAACTTTTGGTAGCTTTTCAAAAGAATTACAAAGTTAATATAAAATACATGCCTGGGGTGAAAAAATTCAAATTCAGGAAAAAGAGTTTAAGAAAATTGAAAGTCCTAGTTCACACCTTCCACCCTCTTAATTTCCTGTCTGTTTCAGTAGTGACTGGGGGGAATAGCATGGGGTGAGTCCTCTCAGACCTGCATTGCTCCAGACAGGAATCACTAATAGGTCCCAACTGCCATGCACTGTGAGTGTAAAATACACATGGATTTCAAAGGCTTAGTGGGAAAACAGAATGTAAAATATCTCAGTAATTTTACATTGATTTCCTCCCAAGTGATATTTTGAATATATTGGGGTAGGTACATAAAATATATTATTAAAATTAATTCCTCCTATTTCTTTTGACCTTTTTATTATGGCCATTAGAAAGTTTAAAATTGCATTTGTGGCTTACATTTTATATATATTACATATAATAAATATATATTTACATATGTATAAAAATATATATATTACATACAAATGTATATATTTAGAGATTTATATATGGAAGGTTATATATATGTGTGTCTGTATACATATATATATAAAAATTTTATCTATTTTAGAGAAAGAGTGATGGGGAAGGAGCAGAGGGAGAGGCAGAGAATCCCAAGCAGACTCTCCATTGAGCATGGAGCCAACCCAGGGCTCGATTTTGTGACCCATGAGATCATGACCTGAGCCAAAATCATGAGCTGGATGCTTAACGGATTGAGCCACCTGGGCAACCCAACTTACATTATATTTTTACAGCATAGTACTGTTCGAGAACTTTCTCTGTGGTTGGCATGTATAGATCCGTAAATATGTATCTATACTTGTCTACAGTTCTGCTAGTTACATTAATGGGGTTGGAGGATGTCTAGTTCTCTGTAACTTGCTATTCCACTTAAAGATTTTTCTGTGAAGATCAAGAGCAGTATTCCGACAGATGCAGAAACTGAGGGACAGTAAGCAATAGGACACATTTGCTCAGCCAGTGGCCAAGGTGGCACTTGAATTTACACCCTCCTCACGGGAGTTAAATGTGATGTACTAGGCCATGGGGAGCCATGGCAGATTCTTGAGTCAGACAGAGATAGGGGAAGTTTTGATAAAGGTATTAATCGAGGATGCACTGGAATGAAGACGATTGGCTCCCTCACGGCCGCTGGCTGGAAGCTAAGCCTTGGCCTCCAGGACATTGAAAAGGCTTACCTGGCACTGCCTCTTTCCTCCTCCAGGTCCTTGGCCTTGGCTGGCCCAGGGGTGCAGGGGAACTGGCAGCATCGAGGGACCACGCGGATGTGCTCTGATGAGAGTGCCTTCCAACCGGCCCGGTTCCTACTGCTGGTGGGTGTCCCGGTGGCGAGTGCCCTCCTTCTGGTCCAGTGCCTTCGATGGCACTGTCCTCGCTGGCTGCTGGGGACCTGCTGGAAGCTGGATAGCCAAGAGGATCCAATGGCCCATCCCACTCCCTTACCGGAAAATGAGTCCTCAAGGCAGTGTGCCCCGGCCACACTGCCAGAGATGGCCGCCTTCTACCAGGAACTGCACACACCCACTCAAGGCCAGACCATCATCCGTCAGCTGATGCACAAGTTGTTGGTGTTCTCAGCTCGAGAGGTGGATCACCGTGGTGGCTGCCTGATGCTCCAGGATATGGGCATCTCTCTGCTCATCCCACCAGGTAACAGCACCTTCTCCCTTCTCAGCCTAGAGTTGTTCCTTGTGTGTTGCACAAGGGTGTCATGCCACAGGGAGCATCATTCGTAGACATCTCCATAATTTTGAAAATTATTTATATTTTTATGACTTCATTGACTCCAAAGATGGATAGATTGCATATTTTTGTGACAACTCCCTGACAGGAAATCAAGTGCCAGGTGGAAATGAACAGTGTGTTATGACAATTCTCAGTAATGGAAAGTGTCTGGAGCAAGAGCACCTCTTGCAAATTCCCACTAGTCCCGTAAGGGCTAGTGGTGGCCCAGGAGTGAAGGGAGGGTGACCTGCTCAGGATTACGCCACAAGTCAGCTCAGTTTTTCTCTCCTTGCACACTGCTTCCCCATGTGCCCTGCTAGGCAATCTTTCTCCTGGGCTCCTGTCCCACCTCCCCTCCCAGTGTGGCCTGGCCTCACTGGGGTTGGGTGAGCCTGCCTGTCTGGCCCATCTCAACTCTTGTTCTCCCCAGGAGCTGTGGCTGTGGGCCGCCAGGAGAGGGTGTCCCTGATCCTGCTGTGGGACTTGCTGGACGCCCCATCACTGTCCCGAGCCCAGGGGCTGGTGAGCCCTGTGGTGGCGTGTGGCCCCCATGGGGCCTCCTTCCTGAAGCCCTGCACCCTCACATTTAAGCACTGTGCCCAGGAGCCCAGCCATGCTCGTACCTACAGCAGCAACACAACCCTGCTTGATACCAAGGCCTGGAGGCCCCTGGGGCGGCCTGGGGCCCACACCTCCAGGGACGAGTGTTGTATCCAGCTCTCCCACTTCAGGTAGGCCCATCGGCCCAGTTTTCCTGCCCGTTGTCTCGGTTGGCCTCATCCTCCACTTTCTGTCTGGAACTGCCCCTTGATCTGTCCCAGACGGCCTGCAAACCCCTTCACTCTCCGTGGCCCTTCCTGTTCCCTCTGTCCTAGTGTGTAGGGCAGCTTGTCCCACTCCAGCCCTGTCCAGGACTGTGCCCCCTGTGGCAGGCTCTCTGCCCGTCTACACCTACCACCCCAGTCCTCCATCTAGAAGGGTCTGTCCCATTCCCACCTTTGTCTCTCTAAACTTGTCTGTGTCTACCCTATGTCCCTGTTCAGGACCATCTAGGGCTAGGGCAGGCTGTCCCCTCCAGTTCTCCAAGACCCCCTCCCATCTCATGTCTGCTCTTAGCTCTGTCTTTCCAGGATCTTAGGTCCTTCTGTCTCTCTTTCCCACTGAGCACGACAGGGCCAGCCGTGTGTAGGACCACGCTGAATCACAGTGGCCCTGAGCCCACCTTCCCTCCCTCCCACGCGGGAGGAGTCTTGCTGGCCCTTCCCCCACTCTGTGATGGTCACTTCAATGTGACTCGCATTTTGTCCCCCTACCTGCCTGACTCCCCCTCACTTCCCCCCTTGACTGCGCTCCTTAGCTCCTAGCGCTTTAGGAGCCAGCTGGCAGGTGCATGGGGCCCCCAGTTCCCCAGTCCCCATCTTTCCCTGCAGTCTCTACACCTGTGTGCTGGAGGCGCCTGTGGGCCGGGACGCCCACAAATGGCTGCAGCTGGCTGTCTTCTGCTCACCGCTGGCGCCAGGGCAGTCCCACCTGCAGCTGCGCATCTACTTTCTCAACAACACACCCTGTGCCCTGCAGTGGGCCGTGACCAATGAGCAGCCCCACGGGGGGCGCCTGCGTGGGCCCTGCCAGCTCTTCGACTTCACAGGGGCCCGCGGGGACCAGTGCCTGAAGCTCAAGTACATCTCTGAGGGTGAGTGAGATGGGGGCCTGGGCTGCAGGGGCCCTACTAGAGGGAGAGGGTAGAAACCTGGGAACCTCGAGTTTCTTTTGGCTTCCAAAAGAGGGGGTTCCAAGGGGATCTCTGGCTTCTGTGGCTGCCTGCGGGAGCCCCGGGCTCTGTCCACTTCCTTCCTCTGTGGTCCATTTGGTCCTGGCCCCTCCGTGGAAGGACAGGATGATGCAGGGGCAAGGGGAGCGGAGGCCTTTATTGCCTCCCCTGGCTGGGGCTAGTTCTGAGGAGGGGTCCCAGTCTTCTCTGCCCCCCCCCCTTCCTTTGTGGCATAGGCTGCTGCACTTGCTTACGGGGCCGAGGACATCTGTGTGGTTCGTAGACAGAGCCCAGATGCATGGCTGCTTCTGCGGGTCGTGGATGGGAGGTGGGAGGCCTGTGTGCTGTGTGTGTGGGAGATGTGCGGTAGTAAGAGAAGGCTGCTCACAGGGTCCCTGTCCAGGCTCTGAGGACTCACATCCACTTGAGACACCTTCCTGCTTTCGCTCCCGCCTCATGCCTCCCCACTGCACCCTGCATGACTCCTGCTGCAGAGTAGGCATCCTCAAACACTCGTGGAAGACCCCACTTTCTGAGGTCCTCCACTCTGCCTCCTCTCCAGGTTGGGAGAATGTGGATGAGAGCAGTTGCCAGCTGGTTCCCCATCTCCACATCTGGCATGGAAAGTGCCCCTTCCGTTCCTTCTGCTTCCGGAGAAAAGCAGGTAGTCCAGAAGACCCGGTCCACCTCCTCCCCTCTCCTTCTTCCCAAGCCCGCACCTCCCCCCACCGCCCTGCAGCTCCTTATTTGGTTAGGCATGCATGCACACCTTCTCTAAAAGGTGAGGAGTCACAACTGATCTTAGTAGAGAGCAAGATAGAGCATCTTGCCCAGTGCCTTCAGATTTTGAAAGCCTGTCTGTGGAGTCCCTTTCACTTCTCCTGCTCCCTTATGTCAGGCTTTGCCCTTGCTGACCTGCCGTGTCCTCTCCTCTTTGTAGCCAATGAGAATGATGACTGCTCCACACTTACCAGTGAGATCATTGTCACCATGCACACTTTCCAGGATGTGAGTTGGAGCTGAGGGGCAAAGCAAGGGCAAGGTTTGGGGGAGCCCTGGGCAAAGTGGGCGAGGAGTCTGGTGCCCAGTAAGTCTGGCCTCAATCACATAATCAAGCAGGTGGGTGGCATTCTTCCAGGGGCTGAGACCACCTGGCCTCCAAGTTGCCCTCCATCCCTGACTCTCTTGTCTATCCACGGATGAATCCAGTAGGAGGGTAAAAGAACCAAACCCTCGATTAAGCCCATTTCTTAGCCCAGAGGAACTTGGACATCAGAGAAATGTGGTTTCTTTCTAGGCTGACTGTCTGCACCTAAGAGATGATATTGTGTATCTTCAGTGTGGAGAGCAGCTGGGGAGGGGGGAGCTTGAGTAGGTGGGATGAGAGTTAAATATCCCACTCTCCTGAGGGGGAAGAGTTGACATCAGGGTTGAGAGTCCTTGGGGAGCTGTGGTGGTGCCTCAGTGGAGAGTAGGCCAGTACCTCTCAGGTTGTCACCTGCAAGGAGGGACCAAGGGATGGAGGGAAGGAGGCACATGCCTGAGTTCAGTGTCCCGACCTTTGACTGACTTTTCCCTGCCCTGTGACCTCACCGAGACTTCTCCTGATCTCTTAGGCTGCACCCTCTTTGGCTTCATGTCTCAGCTCCCAAAGAGCTCAGTAGACAAACTTAAAGCTGGAAGTTCTGCGGTCAGAGGAGCAGAGGGGAAGGGACGCTAGGTGGGGCAGGGTTGTATCTCCTGGTAGAATAGCTCTGGGTGACAGGCTGAAGGATCTGAGGAATGGAGACAGGTTCTCCAGTTTCTTGCTCAGGGGAAGTCTCATGATCCCTAAGTGTGTTCCTGACCCTCTGCTGGCTCAGGGCTTGGAGACCAAGTACATGGAAATCCTCAGATTCCAGGCATCAGAGGAAGAGTCCTGGGTGGCTCCACCCCCTGTCTCTCAACCACCCCCGTGCAACAGGTGAGGTGGGGTTGCTTGGGCTACTGGTGGCGGGACATTTGGGATTCTCTCCCCCATCCCCGGCTCCTGCAGGGCATATCCACCATTTGGGGTGTGTGTGGAACAGACTGGGTTTCTCTGATCCTCCCCTCTGAGAATCCCACCTCTCCCACCCCAGGCTGCCCCCAGAACTCTTTGAGCAACTGCAGATGTTGTTGGAACCGAACAGCATCATGGGCAATGACTGGCGTCGGCTGGCCTCCCACCTGGGGCTCTGCGGCATGAAAATTCGGTAAGAGGGACGAGGTCTGCAGTTGGGAGAGGGGGGTGGAGTGGGGTGGTGGGCTTCTGGGACACCTTGAGGACTGCAGCAAGTCAGTCAGAGAATGGCTATTCCCTATCTTGTTCCCCACAATAGAGCAGCTCTTTTTGTTTATTACCATTTTCTCAGTATCTAGAATGATGCCTGGCTCATGAGTAGGTGCTCAATAAATATTTAAAAAATGAATCAATTAACTTATAAGACATTGGGTACATACTGAGTGCTTGACATGCTGTGCCCTGAAGGGTAGAAGGCAGACTATAAGATAATGTATACAAAGCAAGTAGTTGAGTGCCTGGTCTATGTTAATTCAGTAAATGTTAGTAATAATGCAGGCAATGGAACCATGGTCTCTGTCAACAGCAATCGGTAGGAGAACAATTCTGAACTAAGCTCTGGAACCCAGACTATGAGTGCAGTGGTCAGGAAGGACTTCACCCAGGAGATGGGACTAGAGCTGGACCCAGCTGAAAGCAGAGTGGATTTAAAAATCACCTGTTTGCTAAACATTTATCAAGTACCCACATTTATCAAGTGTCCTGGAAAACTATGCTCAGCATTGGAATACAAGGTGAATGAGACCTGGTTCCAGCATCCAGGAACTTACACCTTAGTAAGTGGTACAGAGAGCCTAAACAATAAAGGCAGGGTTTCTTGTACATATTTGTGTATTGTATATATCCACTGCTGCATAGCAAGTTGAGAACAGAGACACAACAGCTAAAGCAAGAAGCACGAAGACATGGTGTCGCTCAGACCAAAAGTCTGAACTGGAGGGTGCAGGTGGTCTCCACCTAGGAGGTGGGAATTAGGGCTTTAGGGAGGAGGTGGTAGGGAAGGGGGGAGCTGCCCCTCTGCTGGGAAGGAGTAGCACACCTGGTTGTGGGTGTGGTGTGCAAAGTGGGAAAGGGATAGGCTCAGAGCAGGAAGGTTTGGGATTGGGATTGGGAGAAAATGTCAGGAAAAAACAGCAACACCAAGTTGTAGATAAGTTGAGGGTCTGGAGTATGGGCTTGGCTAGTCCTGGGAAGAGACTCTGGAATGTTTTTGAAGAGGGAAGGGTCCTGGTGAAGCCATGGTTTAGAACAACTGTTTCCTCACGGGTGGGCATGATGTGGTGGCCTGGGGGAGAAGGAGGAGGAGGGGAGAGTATGTCTGGGGTGGGGGACGTGGAGAAAGCAGTTAAGATTATGGGAGATGGAAGCAACCCTAGAGGCCCTCTTGCCCAAGCTCCCGGTGAAGGAGGAAGAAACCGGGGTCTAGAGAGAGAAGTAGCCTTTGAGCCAGGATAATCGCAGGTCTCCAGGCCCCGGGCCCTCCCACCACCCCAGTCCCCTGAAGGCAGGTAAGAGCAGGATGAGGGCCAGAGCTGGGGGATGGGGTAGATCCGGCCACAGAGCGCCCACCAAGCCTGTATCCCGGCCAGATTCCTGTCCTGCCAGCGCAGCCCGGCCGCAGCCATCCTGGAGCTATTCGAGGAGCAGAACGGCAGCCTGCAGGAGCTGCACTACCTCATGACTGTCATGGAGCGGCTGGACTGCGCCTCGGCCATCCAGAACTACCTGAGCGGGACGCACAGCGGTAGCCCGGCGCCGGTCCGCGGGGGCGCCCAGGAGAACCAGGGCCTGGAGCTGGACGAGAAGCTCTGAGCACCCCCAGGCGGCGGGGCGGGCCGCCGTCCGCAGCACTCTGGGTCCCGGGGGTCCCCTGACATTGAGGAAGAATGCAGCTGGTGCTCCTGGTCCTGCCCTTCCATCTCATCAGAACCCTGCGACAGTGCCTGAGGCCACCGTGAACCCCGGGCGCGTTCATAGCCCGCCTCCTCTACAATTGCGACCCGCTTGGTCCTGCGAACAGGTCCCGTCCTGGCCGGCAGGGGGCGCAGGAGCCCAGCGGATGGTCAGGCCTGGCTGGCCTCCGGGAAACTCCTTGACCAGTGGGCTGGGAGACTGCCCTGTTGGCATTCCTTGCGGACTGGCCAGTCCCCTGGGATTCACTGAGCGCTTCGTGACACCCAGCATCGGAGTGGGTATCACGGGGAATCCTGGGATAGAGGAGATGGGGCTTGGAGCTTGACAAACCTGCAGTGCTCTTTTGGGAGTCAAGAAGCACCCACGGGCTGAGGGCCAATGCCAAAACGGCAGTGCCCTGTGGTTAGGACATGTGGGCGTGGGATGAACAGACGTGTTTTAGGAGCTGAGAGGGGAGGCAGCATAGTGTGGGCTGGAGCAGTGAGAAGGCTTCATGGAGGATGTTGGAGAGAGGGTAGGGACAGTAAGGAGTGGTTCAGCCATCTTTGGGTGGGGCCAGAAGGGGATGGTAACACTTCTGGCTTCTAACAGTAGAAGCCAGAAGTGAGCATGGGTGCTGAGGTGTTAAGGAGCTGCCTAGTGGTTGTGATGGGAGGGGAGGACCAGGGTTCAAGGTCAGCCATGCCTGGCTATCCACCCGTCTCCTTTGTCTTCCTTTGACTCTGCCTTCCCTTCCTTGCCTTGTCTTCCTCTCTCTCTGCTATTATCTCCATCATAAAACATCAAAATGGAAAAGAAACTTCAAGATGAATGTTCGTTCCCAGTCTTTTTAACTGGAATTGTGTGAGTTTTCAGTTTCTCTGACTTCATTTTGCTGTCACCATTTCGTGCAGCCTCTGCATCCCTGAATCTGTCTCCCTGTTACTCTCTGTCTTAACATCTTCCCAACCCTGCAGAGTCACTGTGCCTGCCTTTGAGGGTTTCCTTTACTCCATGAAGCCCCCTGTCCTTCCCCTCAGGCAGCTTTAAACCAATGTTATGTATCAAAAGCAATGAAAAGACCCTGGGCTACCCTATGAATGAGGGGGGAGGATTTTACCCCATGAATCAAGATCCAGTTTAGGGTCAGGAAATAAACAATGGGGATTAAAGAACACACCATTCCGTCAGTGAATATTTATTTACCCCCTACTATGTGTTAGACTCTGTATAGGAAAGAGATTAGTGGGCTGGGGCCTGGGAAGAGAATAAAGGATTTGACTCAGTTCTAGTAATACTTTTGTTTGCAAGCAGGTGTTGTTAATTTTTTTAAGGGCAGGCAATCTCTCTGGCAACACTAATGCTTTGCTTTTGTATTTAATTAAAGGATATGAAAGCTTTTTCTATAGTAAACAATATTGTATAATAAAATATGAAAATTACCTTTCTTTGTTATTAACTGTATTTTGCTCAAATTGATAAATTTGGATGTGGGTATGAATGGTTTTATTTGGTCAAATTATAGCGACGGGGGCTGGTTGGAAGGAAGCGTTTTGTAGATTGTGCTTCCAGAATGAAAACTGTCTGGGTTCAGAGTGGTAAATTAGGGAGGTTCACTTCCCATTCTGTTAGAAGTGAGCCTTCAGGGTGGGGCCCTTCCACCTCCTCCCTCTTCCATTGTGTCCCACCCTCCTGGTTGGTGCTTTGGCTTTCCTTGCTTCCTTGGCTCAGGATAGGGATGCTGAGAGCATCTTTCTTTCCTGGAGTCCAAGTCTCTTCCTTGCTCTTCATACCAGCCCAAGGCATCTTTATTTCGTGTTCCTCCCTACGCTGGAATGAATTATTTTAGGAGTTTCAGGTCTTCTGGAATTGTGCATTGAAGTCACAGGGGTTTCTATGCCGGGACGGAATGCCTTCTGACCCCCACTCTAATTCCTCAGAATGGGCTCCCAGTGCCTGGAAAGAGATGTTTGGAAGTCTCAGGGGTAGGTGGCAGGCTGCCCCATCTCTGGAGGATGGATC